>NC_090932.1:1193985192-1194616026 GCF_040938575.1 Ambystoma mexicanum
CCTTATTACGGAGTATATCCATTGTGATAAGGTTGTGCACCGTAGAGTATCCACTCCTAAAGCCACATTGGAATTGGTCCAAGATCTTTTCTCTGTCCATCCATATATGGGGGTCTTGAAGTAAATACGTCGCAAATAATTTGCCAGTGGAATCCAACATAGATAATAATCGACAGTTTAAGGGGTCTGTGCGACTTCCCCTCTTATATATGGGGACCAAGTTTGCAGTTCGCCAGGAGTCCGGTATAAGGCCGTCTTTCAAAGTTTTTTCAAACAGTATTTTCAGGACCCCTGCCCAGTATTCAGGGTTGCTTTTTAATATAACATTCATTGATCATGATTATCAGTGAATCGATCAACACCTTGAAAGGTGGGGCAGGGCTGTTCCAGACCGTCATCACCATAGACAAACCAGATAACTGGTTATTGCGACTTCTCAGAAATTCCTCCCAGTGGACCTTGTCAATAGGATTGTTAAGACTACTATTCGTTTCGCCTCTGGCCTGACTCAATAAACTCCATATGGAGCGGGAGTTTCTTGTGCATAATATTTGAACTGTCTTTTGCAATTTAGCTAATTTGGACGCATAGCGTTTTTGTCTGAGCCAAGATCTAAAAGCATTCTTGCGTTTCTTACTGGAAATCAGGTAATTATCCCAGGTGGTAGAGTTTTTCTGTAGCATCTTAAGTTCTGCTCTTAAGATTCTTTAAGCGTCTCTGATTTCAACATCAAATGTGTTAGTTATTTTGGCATCAGGAGCGATTATGTTAATATTCACAGCGGCATGATTGTGTGAGAAGGAAGTTATCCACTTTTCAATATCGTTGCCGGACATACTGAGAAGAGCAGCATGGCCGATATCTGGCATTTTATTCGTAGCTTCTACAGCTTTTGTGATATTTTTATCTGGCCAGTGAATATTTGAAGAGGTGTGGTTCGTTCTCAAATTGCCAATCGATCGAGGGCAAATATGTTGAAGAACAAAATTAAATGTTAACAATAGGGAGGAATGGTCGCTCCAATCGTTGTCACTGACCTTCATATCCGCAGTCAGATTAGCCATTGATGGACTTACAAAGATGTAATCTAGAATACTGCGGGCTCTGGTATTTCTACAAGTAGATTGACCTGGATAGTCACTGGGAGTTCTTCCATTCAAGATTTCAAAATCCCAAGCATTGAAAAAATTGAACCACAGCAGTACCTCCGCATTCGCCTCCTTATGCCACATCGTGCCTATATTCTTCAACATGGGTTGTTAGTCTTACTCATCGGACCCACAATATGACAGTTGAAGTCACCTACAATTGTTACTAGATTGTGGTCAGAATCTACCATCCAATCAATCAGCAGCGAATGGCAAGCTTCCCGGATGAGATCTCTGTGTGGAGAATCAGGTGGATTGTAGAGGTTAATCACTAACATCTTCTTCATTTCATCTTTATCAGTGAGTTCAATCTCAACAGCTAGTACAAATTCATCAAAGTTCGAGTGGATCCTCAAAGATTTTAGTGGGTGTATGATTCCAGTTATAAGGCCCCCATACGGTCTTCCCTTGGGACCCTTTTTGGCTAATTCCTGATGAATTGAATAGCCATTGAGAAGTGCCTGAGTGGTGATCCACATCTCCTGTAGACAGATACATGTTTTCCCTACTAGCAGAGAAGATGAGCCCACTGCCGATA
The DNA here is from genome assembly GCF_040938575.1 of Ambystoma mexicanum. Taxonomy (NCBI): domain Eukaryota; kingdom Metazoa; phylum Chordata; class Amphibia; order Caudata; family Ambystomatidae; genus Ambystoma; species Ambystoma mexicanum. Next base: position 1,193,986,879 of record NC_090932.1, read on the forward strand.
ATAAGTGGCTAAATCCCTGACAATTCCATGTGATTAAGCTTTGATCTCATTGGGTTAAGGAAAGCGACGGTAGGGATTCGGCAAGCCATTTAAGAACATTTTGCACATCAGCTAGTTGTATTGTTTTGCCTTTAGGTAATTTCGGTACTATAGTTTCAACAGCTTTGGTGCTTGGTATATGTATTGGCCATTGTGGATCGATTGTATTAGGGTCAGCATCTACTTCAATATCCACTTCCCACAAGCTTGCTTTGTAGCTGCGAATCAGGTTGGCAGTCGCTAAAAATGTACAGTGTAGTGCCGAGGTATTAGAATTCTTTGCTTTCAAGGGCTCCACATATTCAAAGTCTTCTGATCTCAGCACCCTAAGCTGTGGTATAGAATACAGTCTAGTCAACAGCGCCGATCTAGAGAGCCAATCATGATCTCTGTTTTGGTACAGGTTTTTGATAATAAATATCCTTCCACCTTGATATGGTATATTATTGCCTTTGTTGTCATTTTGAAGTTCCCCTAATGATACAGATACTATATCTGTTCAAGCTGGATTGATTGGTACGGCATTTGTAGTATCAACTACGGGGTTGTCCTTCAACTCATCAAGACATGTTGAATGATCTGGATCTCTCTCATCTGCTTGAGGTGCAATAATACTCTTATTAGAGACAATCTCCTCAACTGTATTATTGATAGTGCTCTTCTCAAGAATAAGCCAACTCGTCAGTTTGTTCTCCCTGCTAGAAATGCCTTTATTCTCTCGAGGTGCCTTGCGTTTGGGTTTTTTCTTGTCTTGTTTAGGGGTGCTGCCTTTGGTAGGAGTGGATATTTCTTCTTCCTGCTCCACTGTGTCCGGTGGTCTTAAGGTTGCCATTTGGCGCTTTTTCCTCGCAAGGGCTCTTTTCACCAGTCGTCGCTGTTTATGTGAGTAGAAGACATCCACATTCATTGTGGTGTTAGGGTCGATGTCTTCGATCTCCGGGCAGTCTGGCAGGATGGTCTTCTCTTCCTTGTGAGGCGGATCACTGTTACCGTTATTTGCTGATGGTAAGGTAAGAGTGACTTCCAATATCCTCCCACACATCTTTAGTAGGATGTTTAGAGCAAATTGCAGAGATGCAACTAAAGATTGCAAGTCACCCAAGGTTATTTGACTTTCTCCTTGATCCCTACCGCAATCAGGTTCTGAAGATTCCAAATGTACATCCAAATTTGGAGAAGCAGATAGACTGTTGTATATTTCACGCTGTGTGTGAGTAGGCAGGTGTTGGTAGCTATCATTCTGGATAGCCGAATTGCTTCCTGGGTAAGGAGTCATAGATCTCTGCATAGATAAACAAAGGTCCAATAACGAATTGTTATCTATTACACTTTCACCAAGTGCCTCCATAGAGGTATTCATACCGGAGCCCCCCGTAGATTTATCCATCAGGAGTATAGGTGTTGTTATATTAGCGGTGTCGGGGAGCGAGAAAAAATCAGTGATTGCTCCTTTCTCCACAGGTGCTTCTTTGGCTCCTTTACTTCTGTTTGTTTTTATTGTCGGGGTTCCGCTCTTCTGATTACGTAGATTATATCTCGTCGCAGAGCATTTCCTAACTGATAGCATGTTGGGTCTTGAAATGCTTCTTGAATTAATAATCTCTGACAACTCAATGTCACGTATATAGAGACACTGTTTAGAACAGTGTAATAACAGTTCCCTGGGCTAAGTATGCCTATAGGCTCGATTGCAAGCACCCGATCACAGTCTATAGACTATAGACTTATCCAAATGGAATTCAAGTAGTCACAGGGAGCTGATTGTTTGTAAAGTATGAAGCCCGGATCCAAGGGTGACCTACAGTCTCCTAATGAGGTCAGCGTATGACTAGGCCTCCAGACCCAGTGCAAAGTGAAGATTAGGTCCTTCCAGTGTAGGACCTAGCAGGGGCTAAAACAAAAGGCCCAGAAACGGAAAGAAATAAGTAGCCGGATTTTCAAAAAGTGGGTCTTACCAAGTGCCAAGCCCTCGCGTGGGCGCTTCTGCTGGTACTGCAGATTTCACTACTACGGGCTGCCCTTCGCTTCCTGCAGGTCCGTGAGCCGCCCGCGGAGCCCTCTGCAACCGCTGCTCAAGGCGCAGGAGCGCCGTAATCCCGGGCCGCGGTATCACGGCGTATATCAGCCGAGTGCCCACCGCCGAGTGCCCGCCGCGAGTCCGGTCCCGGGGCAATGTACGGGGCCGCTGATGTAGGCACTCAGTATACAGGGGGTAGTGGGGGGTAGCGAGCTTCGGCAACGCTTCGGCAACGCTTCGGCAACGCTGTTCTCTCCCGCAGCCTTTGCGGTTAGAGTAACAGACCCGTTGCCGTGTCGATACGCGTCAAGCCGCACCACATTCAACGCTCGCTCGCGTAACAGAGCACAGAACTGGCCGCTTCCGACGCTTATTAGTATTGAGTCCTGGGTTTATGAGTCAGCCTGAGTTCCCGTACTGATTCTCACATACAGAAACATACATACGAATTCTATATTAAAGCGTTATGCCCCAAGCAGCGGGGGCATTACTGTGTCAGGTAATATCCCGGGGCCCATAGTTATAGTCCCGAGTGAAGCGAGGGCCTTAACAAGGCCCCGGGCATTACCTGACTCGGTAATGCCCTCACCGCGAGGGGCATATTGCTATTAGTACCCCGGCCTGCAAGATCTGCCTGGCCAGGGTACTAAATGCAGTTTTTTCTGTCCCAAAACGGGACAGAAAAAAAAATGACCATGAAAATGGTCACTGGGAAAGGGAAAACGGAGTCCGGAGTCCGCTGCCAAGGCCCCTGCCATGGACAAAGGAGGCAGAAGTTAAGTGGGGTGGGGGGAGGTGGGAGGAAAGGAAAAAAAACACATACCTGAGTCCCCGGTAGGGGGCCAAGGCAGCTTCTGAGCCGTGCGGCAGCTCGGAGTGGGGATAGGCCCACTTTGAGCCTTCTCATTGAATGAGAGGCTCTCACACCCCTCATTGGGAGCAATGGCCGTAGAATCCCTGACGAGAGATTCCCGGCCAGGTAATGGCTGTGTACTTATAATGCTTTCAACTAATGATATCACATAAAAATAAACCAATTTATGAGTCATTACAAAATACAACAAACAGGCAAAACCATTGGCTACTATCGAATCATAATCCTATGTATATGTAAACCAATCAAAAATATAAAAAAAAATACAGTCCACATATAAATGTGCAGGCACTTACAAATGGCCACCACTAAACCGAACTGAACATGGTAAATCATTACAAATTGTAGGTATAGAGCACTCACTCTTTCTCTTTCTCTCTCTGCATAAATAAATACATATATGAAATATAATGAATCTCATTTAGAACAAATCTGAATGAGAAGTTACAAACGTTTGACAACACGTAATCACTAAATAATTTGATGTTCATAATAAGTCTTTGTTCCCTTTTCGACTTGCAGGCAAGGTGTCACTTTCCGTATGCCACTCAACAGTAGAAAAGAAAAACTATTAAAAACCGGAATCATTAGTCTGACATAGAAAGTTAAACCAATGTGGTCAGTGTATGATAACCGAGCACCTCAGGTATTTATCTTTCAGAGCAAGATGAACACTATATTTACGCATACAGTTGGCATGTCAAATATATAGGAGAGTTATAAACCAATATATTGGTTTACAATGTTATTTTGTATGATTAGAATTGTTTAACAATAACAATGCAATATGTACTAGCCCAAAAATAAAGGATATAATATAAAATATATTCGGAGACTAGAACAACATCAATATTATTTTTTTATTGACCGATGTGAACCAATGAAAGTGTGAAAACCCGGTAAATGTGGAACATAATTTCAAAACGTTATTTCACTACTCCAAGGTATTTGGTTGTAAATTGTTCGTTTTATGAAAAACAAGTTTGGCACATCTATGTATAAGAATGTAGAAATGGCCTGCCCTAAACCAACATCTTCACCTTACGTCTTTTCTAAGCTTGTTACATATTGCAGACTTCCGAGGCAGGCGTCCACTCCTGGTTGCCATTTAACATCAAACAAAAACGACTACTTTAAATAATGGTTTGCATGTAATATAAGCATTCCATTGATTTCCAACACTGCATTGCTTTTATTTGTAGTGTTCTAGCTATTACAGTAAGAACATTATAGGTTTAACACTTAACACAATACACAATAAAAATGTATATGGTTTGAAAAAGAAATTAGGAGTGACTGTCACTACTATTCAAAAATGTGCTTATGAGCAATGTCTGTAAATACAATGGGCAAGATTCCCCCCAAAATGTTGTGAGGAATCTCATCACCTGCACCAAAGAAAAGGGAGCAGCCCCGTCCACACACATTCATATGACCATTTCCACCCCTTAGTGCAATTTCACAAATCGGTGTGCTTTCCTTCCATTTCAAAGCACAACCCAATTTCACAAACTGGATGCACTTTTAAATGTGCAGAAATAAGGCACATTCCCCTCTCTGATCTATTATGTATTTAGTTATAGATATTACTATGCACATCCCCTAATTTAATGTCACCTACAAAGCAATCCCACCCACAATTCTGGGACAGGAAACAGGCAGTAGGAGTGTGAGGAATTCAATAATGACATGGTGGGCCTGCGCTCGACTGGGATTTTTGAAATGTTTAATTACATGGAATGATGGTAGACCAATGGTAGACCAATCTCAGGAAAATGTGTGGGGCTAATCCACACACATTTCTCTATTCTTCCACCACAACAAATGCATAGACCTGTGTACTCTGGATGGACAGAGCCTACTTGGACAGTCCGCCCTGTCATATTAAGTTGACATGTGACAACCAGGAGTGCACCATGTCATCTCCAAGAAGGGGGAGGGTCAACCTTCCCCCCTGCCATGACCAGCCTTATTAACTAACAAAGGCTCCATGGATCCACCCTGCTCTTTTGTTAGGTCCTGCAGCTGGTGGCAGTGATTAAGATACCAATTATAGGGAACTTCAAACAGGCCCACATGGGTCCTGCTACAGGAGTTAACAAAGGAGACAGGAAACCCAATAACCTTTGATATGTAACTGTGTCAACCTGAAGCAAGCTCCCACCCTCAGTATCAATGACAGTGAGCTTTCATGTCTAGGACTGTGTGGTTACGTTAGGCTACCATGGTATGGGGATCCCATTCAAAGGTATACAAATGTGGTTTGCAGGAGCCAGAGAATCTGGTCTCGCTGCAGCTTCAAGGGAGACCTGCTGCTGTAATCAGGAACCACAGAGAGATCCATCAACCAGAGAGACTATTTGACCAACAACAGACAGAAAGATGGATGGGACTTAGTTTCACAAGTGTTCACCCCTTTACCTTTCCTGTTCCAAGTTATGACTTCATGCATACAGGAGATTGTTGGTAGGGACCCCAATATTGGTTAATTAAGGTAGGTATAGCAACACCAATCACTCTAGCTCACCTGGCTTTAAATGAGGACTCTATCCCCTCTTTTGACAGTTCATCTGAAGACTTTATCAGAAGTAACAAAGATGAACTCAACCTTGGACCCTGGCTAAAGGTACAGTCTGCCTTACATCTTCCACCAATGAAGGAAGCGCAGGAATTCCAAAGAGGGAAGCAAGATCCCTCCCTTAAACATCTCCCAGGGAGCACAGGGGGATCTAGAACTCAGAGGACCCTTCAGCCACTCCAGAACCAGTACCCAGTATGCTCTGCTAGGTTCTGCAGCAAGCTTCCTAAGTAGGAAGTGCCAGAAGGTCTTTGAACCTACAACCAATGACAAGGCAGGTGCCTGTAAGACACTGCAGAGCTGTGGTCCATCCTTTTTAAAGGACGACAAAATCCCTTTGAAGAAGCTGGGAGAAGTGATTTGACAAGCATCTACCACCGTCCGGCTTAAAGGACATTTTCGAGCCAGTCAAGTTCCTGGAGCTGCAAACGACTGGAACACTGACTGTTGTCAAGCCACAGTTCCTCATAGACATCTGAGATGTCTCGACCATTGCTTCAGAACCGCCAATCATCACTGACACAATTCCTGACCCCAGGCCACCAATTAGGCCAGCCTGCAGCTGTTCATCTAGCTTCGCTCGCCGAATCGTCTTGCCACTTGATACCCGCAGCTGACTCCCATCTTGAACTCTGTCAAAAAAGCCTGCACAGTGCCCTGAAGCTGACTCGACCCTGTCGAGGCCCAAGAGCACCTACAGCACAAGGTACATTATGATTCTGTCCCCCTGGTCCTTCCCAGAAGGCCCTTAGATACATAGCAAGACCCATTGCTCCCTTTGTGCTGAGGCCAAGTAACCGTAAACTGTTGTGATTATCAACCATACCAACGACCCTGTTGTCAGTGTCCAGAGTGCATCCCTTTTCCTTTTTTGAAACTTTCTGTCCTATATGTATTTATGCAATTTGTTTATCCACCACAGAGAGCAACTATGTACACCAATCTCCTTGAATTATTTGGTTGTATTTATTTAGGGGTCCTCTCATTTCCACACAAGATCATTGGTTAAATGTTAGTGTTTAATCTGCAGTATATCTTTTTTTATAGAAATAAAATGCTAAACTCCCTTCCAGCACAAGCTGTCAATTTAAATATTTATGGATTTCGCAGGTGTTGATTTATTAATTCACTGTCAAGCTATGAAGCATGCACATCAGTTCACAGCCTCAGTTTTTGACTATAACTGTGAAAATCGGCAGGATTCTAATTTACTTGGCTTTAGTTGCAAGGGACTGCACCACATGTGCAGACATGCTATTGGGCTCCAGTTTAAATTCATTTTATCTTGGCTTTGAATATGCTCAGAAAGGAGAATGTACTTCACACCAGCAGACTTCAATATCCTATTCTCTTTCTCTTAGTATAATTTATCAGTCCCTGCACTCTGTGCACAGATACTGTGTTTTCTAGGCTTCTAACATAGTGAGAAAGAGCTGTTGCATTTTACACCAAAATATACAAATATTCTATTTTGAATTAATGCTACTAGTGGTAATTATCTCACTACCCTTCCTACTCTTGGGCCTTATTAGAAACATGACGAGGGCCTATGTCAAATTATATTTGGTGAGTTTGTATAGCTGCATTTGAATCATTCTGTAATGTACAGGGCTAAAAGAGACCCTCAAGTGGTCCAATTAAATTTCCAGTCAGCTGAGTGCTCCAAAGTTTCTTTCTCTCTTTTCAAGGAAAGCATGTGTGACCCAGTTATAACTTTCCTCATGGATAAGGCTTAATCCCCCAGATACTATCCAAGCTCAGCTCCCATCCATTTGAAACAGGTGTTCTCTGTCTATGCAGCATTTAATTCCAGAGTTCCTTCTATCCCTGTGTCTGTCTACTTTTAAAATGGTACTTTTTCCCACACTATGGGGGTCATTACGAGTATGGCGGTAGCCATGGAGCAATTAGCTCCATGGCTGCCTCCCATACCGTGACCGTGTCCGGTTTTGTGCAATGGGGACTCACCGGTCTAGTTCGACCCTGGCGGGACTGGTAAGTCCCCATTGCACAAACCATTTGTAAGGAATCGGCCCTGGAGACTGTGGGACTATTGGCTACACTAGTTTCCAAGTGTGCTCGCTCTAGTTCGCACCCAAGATGGCTGACGCTACTACACAGGTCGGCTCCTCCCCTCTTGATGGTGCGTTGTATCTGTTTTCTTTCAGACCGCGCTGCTGTGCGTTGTGCACGGTTTCCTCCTTGTGAGCCTTCGCTTCTATTCTACTCCAGTGCCTTCCCTTGGAAGCTCCATTCCTATTAGGAGCTTGCTCTTGATTCTACCTCGCCTCCTTTTCTACCTTAGCTCTGTGCATTACTTTTTTTCTACCTCACGGATTATTACCGCAGCATTCTGCTATTCTTACCCACGTTTCTGTTGCTGACTCCGCGCTCTCGCCTCTCACTCCATTCAGTGCCTTGTGCTGACTCTGCCCTTTTTCATTTGCAGTTTGCCGGTATTTTATTTTCTTACGGCATTCTGTCCTTTATCCTTCCTGGTTTCAGGCTGTTCCTCTACAACCTTTACTTTCTACCTCTTCCTATTCCGGAGGACCTACTACTTCAAGGAAGTACTCTAAGGAGTTTCAGTCTGGTAGTTTATTCTACCTTACCTTCTTTTTTCTGGACTGCATCTCGCAGAATCCTGTGTATCCAGTCATCTACCGTCCAGAATCTATTCTTGGATACTGCTCTCTCTCTGGACCGAAATACCTTCCAGCAAACGAACTCTACAGGGTTTTTTCTACCTTCCGGCTTTTTCCCTGATATTGGAGGCTGGCCCCCTGGTGGCCCCCAAGGATGGATTCTTATCTCTGTCAAGGTGGCCTCTGGAGGGGTCAGACCTTATTTACACGAATGGAAGAGTAAGGAAAAGATTTCGAAGACCAAGACGAGTCGCCTTAAGGTGAAGAAAGCCTCCAAGGACACAATTTCTGAAGACTCAGGTGAGGAGTTAGGGGAGGTGGAGCCTAGGCTTCACACCATTCCCCATTCCCATTTGAGCCCCCACAGGGCTCAATTGGGAATGGGGAGGGCGCAAATAACGGGCTCGCGAATGGCAAGCCCGTTATTTGCACCTGGTCCCTTAGCGGGACCCGTAAGGGACGTGTGGTCCGACCACACGTCCCTTGCGGTTCCCATTAGGGGACCTCGAAATCGGGCGGTAGGGGATTACCGGCACCGGTCTCCTTACCAGTGCCCGGTATCCCCCACCGCCCGACTCGTAATGAGGCCCTGTGTCATTGTGACCTCACCCCTTTTTATCGTTCACATCTTTGCAATATGCAGACACTCCAAGAGAATACATTACCCAATCATCATAAGATAATCACATTTCTAAACATAGGAAAAGGACAGGGCTCAAAATAATAATTCATTCCATATTTCATCATAGCAACATGGCAACATGGCACATGTTGGATTTCTGGACTACAATGACCCCACAAATTCAGGGAACCCGACCTGGATGTGGCTGTAAGTCAAATCTGAACTGTAGAAGATAAGTGTATGGTTGCAACACACAGTTCCCTTTTATTCTGGGTCATTCTGTTACACAGTTACATCATAAAAGTGTTTTGATCTGAAATGTCATTTTAATACTAAATATATATTTTTGTTTTGGAATGGGACGAGGTACACACATGCCTAAGGTTGCCTGCAGCTAATGATGGACCTGGATACGCTGGCAGTGTCTTCTTTTGTTTACAAATACTTTCATAACTCCATCTTTATAATGTTATGGGAAGCCCCAGTTCAGAGATCACATCTTAAGACCAATGTGTGTTTGATGTTGGGTCTGGCTTTCATATTTGAGGATCCTGTGCAAAATGTTTAGATTTTTATCAGGTCAGAACACTGTGTTTGAGTCATTGTTGGAATGCATTTGGATGTATTGATTAAGAATATCCTGTTCAATTTGGGGGGAGCATCCCATTATCCACAGGTCTTTCATACACGTATTGTTGTTATGTAAAAGCTAATGAGTTTGTGGGTTGAAAGATTTGATCATGTATGCAAGGCTAAAGAAGAAATTATCATGCCGCAATGTTTCACTGGAGAGCTAAACAAAAGTGAGCATTACCAAAACCATGTTAGAAAACCAATGGTTTCCTATACATTTAAACAGTAACATATTCATTATTTTGCATGTACAAATAATTATATATTCAGAATAGATGTCTGCATGCATTTATAAAGACATCACTTTCATATTTCAGACATGTATTCTTGAAAGAGGTTGCACTTGACTTTCAACGCTGTTGATTAAAGAAGCACAGCATTTTGTGCATGAAATTACAAGTGAATATATTAAGCTCGATTTTCCGTGTAATCTAGGAAGTGTCTCTGGGCCTTTGCCTTGTTGTATGATTGTAGAAAACTGTATTTTATCAAAAGGCTGCCAGAATTCCCTGATGTTAATCTAATATACAGTTCAACAAAATGTTTCTGGTGTTTGGGAAACTCTGCATGCACCATCAGTAGGGTAAAATCCTGCACCTCACAGGTCCACCCTTTAAATCGTAGCTTATGAAGTCATGAATTAAGTGAGGCATTATTCCAGTACCTCTTCACTTTAGATTACGGCAGTCTCCATGTCTCTATCGCTCACAGAATACGCACTCTGACCGGGAACAATCGATTGAGGGCAACAGAGAGGTTCAGTGGTTGTATTCTCTATGTAGAACTGAAAGACATCTTTTCTTTTTTTTTAAATGCTGAGGTATAATGTTGGTACAAATGAAAGTTCCTTGCTGTCGATGCTGGGGTCTCCTTATTGGGATTTTAAGTCACCTGGGGTGAGGATGTTGGAATCCTCACCTGCTCTTTTCCTTTTATGGTGTGAGAGATTTGGCATAGTTTCTCTTATTTCCTGGTCATCCTACTTTGAAATAACTTCAAGTTATTTAACCAAGCGAGAGGGATCGAAAGCTTGTTTTAGTATACCATCCTGACAGAATCATTTGTCGTGGAATATTACACATACATGCATTCTTTTATCTGAACATTCATACCTACTTTTTAATGCAAATTCATTTGTATTCTGTGGTCATCTCATCAGGAGGAGGAACTGATTCCTTAATCCGGTAAGGTTGGTTAAGGGATGACAGGTCTTCAGTGTGTTCACATGGGCCCAGAGTTGTGCCTGCTCCTCTTTTGGTATCTTTATTTTTTAGGGAACAGCAGAGATCTTAACTATGGCCTTGAAGGACCCTTGCCAAGATGGGAGGAATTAGCACTGTTTATATTGGTTCTTTGAACATTTTAGAGGTAAACTTGATCACCTACCTCCTATTCATTTTGAGAGGTTTTCAGGTCATATTGAGTTTTCCTACATATTTCTCCAGTCTCCTTTGTGCTCATGCAAATGCATGCTAAAGATGTTTCTGAAGATTTTCCTACATTTCGAGAGTGGTAGAGGCATTGATCAATGTCTGTTCCTGTTTCCGATACAACAGCTGTTGAGGCAATACAATTGCTCTACTAGTCATCAGTTCAAAAGTAGACATTTTAGTAGCAGAAGTAGGAGTAGACTACTAAGCCATCAGGACCAGCAGTAATTGCAGACCCCAACTTGGTTCAGAATCTGCCATGAACTTCTTAAAAATTCAGATGATTGTTTAATTATACTGCTTCAGTCCCCCCTGGATGCCGGGTGGAGGGTTATGTGCAATATTCTTTTCAATCCAAACACATTTTCCACATCATAGTCATTACATCACTGGTAAATAATGGTCAACATATATTAGTTGCCACGTAAAGCATGCATCATTGGACCAATGATGTCTATCTGAAGATCAGACCAGGGTAATGACATTCCTTTCTTTCATAGAGGATCCTGGTGAGTGGGTGAACTTGGTTGTAACTGAGCACACGCCAGACACCCTTTAAAATAAATGTTTATGTACCGACCCATGTGTGGCCAGTAATCAACATTGTGTATGATCTCCATCACCTTTTGAAATGACCACTTGTAAATGTAGCCTGCACAAGTTTAACATTATGCTTCCAAATTAGGTATGTACCACCAATGGATTGTAACCAGATTAGGGTTTTCTAAAAAAAAAATCCATCTTGAATCTAGAACTTCTTCTGAAACTTCACATCAATGTATTTCCTTTCGATTGCTCCAGTTTTGGCTAGCTGATTGGCCACACCTTTTCATGTCTTGCCTGGGCCCGCAAATTGTGAGTGTCCTTTATTTTTCTCCAAAATAAGGTCATGTTGTTTGAAGTCACTGAATCATATATCATTTTGATTAACTTCCCAGGTGTCATGGGTCTGTTATTCGCAAAATGTATATCTCTGGCACCAATTTACTAAGTGCTTAACAAATCCATTTAAAATAGATTCTGAATCGGTTATGATTACCAGCTCCTTCATTGGATGATTTATGACAGTAAGGAGAGGTTTAAATATGGCCATCTCTTATGCCAGCTGACTATTCTAGTGACTCATTTTATAGCTGGTTTAAGGTTCAGGGATGTTGTTCACCCACGCATTTTGAATACCAGCTACTAATTTGTTTTTGTCATTCTATTTAATATGGTAGGAGCATCCATCCACATAAACTATGAGTAGTCCCTCATTGCTGCTTTCATCATACATCTGATTAGGGAAATCTAGATATGCCTGTGTATATATGTAGATCAGCTAATCCTTGTGCCATCTGACTTGTTTTTTTTAATTTTGACTATATCCAATTTATCCAGGGTAAACATGCATTGAAATATTCCAGGAAGTTTCTGTGCTAGAGACATTTCCAGGTCATATTCGGTAACTCTGCAAATATTGTAGAGGCTGGTCGAATGTCTCTACTGTTATATGATCCCATGGATCAATCAACTGTCATTTTCCAATGTCCATAGCATTGTTGAGAGTGCTTTTTCACATTCATTAAATTTAATCTCACTGGGCGATAAGGTTTTGTCATGCATGAGAACACCTTATTAACCTGGTTGTGCTTCAGATGTAAGACCGTAGTTAGACTAGTATCAGTTATTGCTAGACAATTCTTTATTTTTCATAGGGTAAGTGAAGCACAGAGCTTGGAATAGATGGATGTTGATTTGTTTCACAGTCTCTCTTTGAGAGTGCCCTGAGTTTTACTTCATCCCGGCATGGACCAAAAGCTGAGCAATCTATGCATAATTCTCTATGAATTTATGACTGTCATTAGTCAGTCCTAAGAGACTGTAGTTCACATACATGTGTACAGTTCCTCCATTTTAAAACTACCTCAACCTACTTTTTCTGAGGATTAATACCCTCTGATGTGATTTCATGGCCTAGAAATCTCTAGCAGGTGTTCTTCCACTGTTTTAATGTTGATAAACTGATCATTTATGTAGGCCAACTTCTCTCTTTCTACTACACCAGGCATGGATTTGTCTAGGAATCTACTGAACTCCTTTCCACTGTTAAAATAACCAAATGGATTATTGGTTCAGGAATATTGCTGACCCCTGAAACATATATGCCAGTTTATATTAGTGTTCACAGGGTATAGAGACAGTCCAGTATCCATTAGTCGAATCAAGGGCAGTATAGAATTTAGAACTCTGGATCTGTGCTAACCATTGATCAATGTAAGAGAGAGGCCACTGTGACATGTGTACCCTCTTATTAAATTCCTTTAGGTCTGCACAGAATCCCCATTGTCTATTGATATGATATAATTTGATATGATAGGTTATTTATAACAGACTTAATATCCGGAGGTTTCTAAGCGCGGACCCGGTGATCGAACATGTGTTGCTCAGTGCCGTCTTGCTTCCAAGGTGAGCATGTTGCCACTGAGCTATCCTCCTGAGACAAGCACTGGGTTTCTGTATTCCTAGAACTGGGTTTATTTATGGCACTGTGCGTTGGTCAAATAATCCCTAGACTCTGCGCTTTTGATAATATCCTGGAGCAATTCCATGGATGCTAGAGGTAACCGGTGGTAATAAATGCTGGTACCATATTAGGGTATTTAAGTAGGGTTGCATAATAAAGGGAGATATGGGTACAGTCATAGGAATCGGCAGTGAACATTTTCTGGAAATCTAGAAATACTTATCTTATGTTTTGCTTATGTTCTTCTGTCTCACAGGCATCAGGCATGCTTCGACAATCTCACGTAAGCCTGAAAATATTTCTGGGGTGACCAATTCTGAGGTATCTCCTAATTGGGTTAATATGTCATTATTTATGGCATCTAGGTGTATGATTTATTTCTTTACATTGAGGTAGTTACTAGTGACGCAGATTACTATCTCATCTTCTGGTATGTCACAAGTAAGATGCACCACTACATAAGGGCACAGGGAATACTGTGAGGGGTCAGAAATGTGAGGCTGACAACTTTGTGAAGGTTTTTCAAAATATGTCATTTTATTAACTCAAAAGGTTGGATAAACTCAATATCCCTACCCTAATGAGGATTTTCCTGCCTAAAATAAATGAAAGGAAACACTTTAACAAAGGATATGTGTCCCTCACACTTATACATACAGTAAATCAAAAAGGTAATGCATGGCAGTTCAAATGCAACAAAATAATATAATCATTACATTCACAATGTGATCTGGGTGAATTCTCATTGCCAGATTCAAGCAGGATTCTGCTATACAGTTCCAAAAAGTAACAAGAAAATCTTAGTTTGCAACAAAGTGCCAACACAGTTCTCTGAAACTCCAACTTGATAACAGAAAGTTCCAACACTCCAGTGGTTCAACAAAGAAAGTTCTTTCTCTTTCTCTTATAATAATAAGATTTAAAGAAATTATCTTCACATAACCAAAGAATATTTGTTTAGTTCTTCAGTAGCAACATACGTTGTTTTTGTCAGTATGCTTTTCAACAACTTGTTATTTCTAAAGGTAAATAACACTTCCACAATAGTTGTATACATTTCTTGATACATCAATGAATGTTTGTCAGCATAATTTGTTAACAACACTTCACAGCACCTCATTAACCTCTACCTGGTTTACTTACATGCCAGGCCTACTACTTCAATAAAACCTGGTTTACTCCCATGTCAGGTCTACTACTTCAAGTTCTCTATTCGGGTATACTCTTCTGCATGAATAGTAATTTACAAACAACAAGTGATTGTGGTAAAGATCAGCTTACAGCAGCTTTGCAGTGTTCATCACCTTACAACATCAGACTTTAACCAATACTTCAGGGAAGGCAAGAATCACATTTCAAAAACCTCTGCATGCTAAACTCCTCTCCTTCTGAACAACCTATTCCAGAAAGGTAGCATTGTTGCCACTCTTGTTTCCCCACTGTGTTATCAACCAAACACTGATAAGGATATGATTTTATTTTGATTCTTCCTTGGCTTTGGAAATGTGGGTTTATACCAGCGGTTATTAAATGCTTCTTTAAATATGGGCAGTAAGCTTTACAACCTTTGGAACTTTCATTAGTCTCCTCCTGCCTTTGACAAAATCTGTTGGTTTTACATTGCTGTGCTTTTACTTTCTTTAGGCTTGGGTAATGGTTGTCTGCATTAACTTTTAAAGTATTGCCTAATATTCTTGCTGGGTTCTCAATAAACTCACATGCTTAAAAACACAATGACCCTCATTACAAGCTGGGCGCAAAGGGATACTGGGCACCAGTAATGACGCTGGTGCTGGTAATCCCTTTGCGCCCTATTCCGAGGTCCCTTTGCGGGTCCTTCCTTAACGTCTGGTTTTAGCAGGCGTTAAGAACGGGACCCGCAAAGGGATATCGGGGTAAATAACGATACCGTAATTTACGGTACTGTTATTGTTGCCTTCCCGCCTTCCCATTGAGCCCTATGGGGGTTCGAATGGGAATGGGGAATGGCTTTTCAAATGGGGACTTACCGGTCCCACAATGGTGGGAATAGACCGGTACGTCCCCATACCACCAAGTCGGTGGCGGTACCGGTATTGGTGCTAGTCATGGCGCTAATAGCGCCATGACTAGCACCAACCTCGGAATGAGGGCCAATCACTTGGTTTTCAAAAATAATGTTTTTCTTCGGTTTATGATTGTTCGGTATTCAAAATTGCCTTCAGTATTAGCAAGTGAGCGGTCTTGGAGCGCTGCAGTGTCACTTCCAACTGGTGAACTCACTGGGTACGGCATGCACGTCCGATTGCCTTGCTGCTCCCAGATACTCTGCTTCAGCGACTACTCGGGACTGAACAATCTGCTACTTTTAGTTTGCTGGCACTTGTACACAGAGCTTATTTTACTCCTGAGGCTCTCTGCTGCTCACCAGCCACAGAGAGGAAGAAAGCTCTCCACATCTTTACCTCCTGCTGCACAACCTCTGCAAAACAGGTTTTCAGGGGGAAAACTTCCCTCTCGCATGCTTCCTCCTGCCCAACCTCTGCAATTAAGGTTTCTAGAGGCAAAGACCATCTCAGGACCAGCTATTTTTGTGCTTCTCTACAGTGGTCCCAGCGTCTTCTCCCTCCTCCAGTTTCTGCTTCAATTGCTTACACTGCTCTCCCGGCTCTCTAATGGCCTGCACCTGAGGGGACCTTTTAAGCCTCCAAGTATCCCTCAGGTGTGGGTCATTCCCATTAACAATCTGACCACTCCTGCAGTTTTGTTCCTCTTTAGCCCTCTTCTTCGTCCCAGTACTTTGGGAATTATGGGACTTGAAGTCCTAATGACAACATTAGTTTTTCTAGCTTCATTTTCAGTCTCAATCCCATTTCTAATCCCATAATATTCTTTAAAGGAACATAATATGGCTCATTCAGAAGACTGGATTGTATAGAAGAATAAAGTTATTTAGTATTTGAATTGTTATTATTTATAGACTTCCTTTCACTGTACATTTGGGAGTTGGGGGAGTGTCTAGTGCTATAAGTCTCCAGGGTTTTAGAAGGGTTATTATTTCTGTCAATGCCTATGGGTTGTTGATTGTTTTTACCCACATTAATATGTTCAACTTGTGGAACAAAAAGATTGTTATGACAAGAAGCCATTACATACTTTGTTATTGAGGAGATATCCCCCCTAGAGCAAGCCAAACACTGTGTCTCACCCCACAGAGCCCTCTTATTCCCCTGGGTCCTTTCTCTTCCCCGGTGGTCCTGCCACAGAACACCACCCCCAAGGTCAGGATCAGAAAACATCTGAATTTTCCTGGCCACCTGGGAGGAGACTTTAGGCAGGGGCTTTGTGAGGAGTCTGTAGGATTCATCACAGTATACCATACAATTCCCTCCTTTTTGGGAATAAAGCATCTCTGGCCTACTGCCATCAGTATTGTGTGATGAATCGTGGGATTCAGTCACTTCTCCCCAGCAGGGAGCCTTTTGTATGATATTTCATATCTCAAGGTCATAACCTTGTGCGCTGATTCTCTGAGTTCCTCTGATTCTTAGCATGGGGATTAACCCACTGCAAAATGTATCTTTTATTCAGGGCTCTGACTCAGGTAACTTCCGGGCCCAGTGTTGTGGTGCACGTGCCTTTTATTAAAGGCGGTATTAAATGCTCCCTAGCTTTGCATCTGTCTATGCATCAGCAAGAATAAGCAGAGCACACAAGAAACATAACAGCACTGAACTAATTCGTTCATGTACTTTCTATGCAGTTGAGATTCTCAGCTCAACACACAGTGCTCATGAAGAAAAATAACAAATACAATGCAATAAACTCAGCATGGCATTTGCAATGATATACAAATCAAAACACACATAGCAATTTTACATTTTTCATTGGGTGAAACCATCCTATATTTTTTAGACCAAAACAGGGATGCAAGTACCTGCCCACCACAAGAAAAAGTCCTTTCTCTCGTAGCAAATCGTACTTACACTTGACCGGTTGACTGGAAAAACACTAACAGCTTTTTTGGCAGGATTGCACGCTTTCAGTTTGCCTATGAAACTGGCCACTCAATCAGGGAAAAAACACATTAAAAGTAGTTAACTATGTATGTATTGTCTGTCTATTTATGTTACTTCTGCACTTCCCCAAGCCAGGTTCGCAGTACTTCTAATGAGTTACTTTGTACATTATTATCTTTACTAAAGGAAGGCAGTTTGTATGGAATTTGCTGTGCCCGCTTTGGCAGCCTCTCTCTCTGTGTCTGCCTCACTGGCACAGCCTCTCTCTCTCACTCCTCCACTCTCTCCAGTTCAGCTATAGTCACTGGCACTCTCAGCACACCGTCCCAGCTAAGACCCAGGCAGGAGCGCCACCAGGGGGTGGCCACAGGGTCCACAGCCCAACTTATAAAAAAAATGCCCCCCTGCCAGCCCACCTGCTTCTTATGAATGCAAATTCATGTGCCACCCCAAGATTTCCAGTGACATCATCAGGCCAACCCTTTGAAAAATGCCTGGGGGTGCCACTGGACCACAGAGTCCTTCCTTTTTGTCTCCCATCTCTGATTCTTTCACTCTCTCACAGCAGCAAAAGCCTCCAAAAGAAACACCTTTCTATGCCAGCCATCTTTTTAAGCCCTCTCTCTGCCAGCCCATTCAAGCTATATCTTTCTACAGAAGGTATATGAACTCCCAGCCCCTGGCAATGACATCACACCTCAATCAAACTGTGTACAGAGTCAACTCTCTATAATTTTCCAGAAGCTAATACCTATTCCAACCCTGTCACCCTTATACAAGGTGCAGCTCAGTGGTCCAGAATCGATAGTTGAAACATTCGCCTTCCAGCTTCCACTCAAACGCGAAGGCCTGTTTTGAACAGAATAATTTTTGGAAATTCCTGCGCAGCCTTCATGTCCCCATCGCAAAAAGTAGTTTTAATTCCTGCATGTTTTGCTCTAAACAGCACTGCAGAGTCTGTGTTTGCAGTCCATCTCTACACCCCAGTTTGCACCCTAAATGTATGCCCATTCAAATCACTAGGACATTAGTCTGTTAGTATACACTCCTTTTACTACATGTTGCAATGCTGTGCTGTGCTTACTATGCTTTGGTATTTTTCTTTTCTATTCAAGCTACACAATATTGCTATATAATGCTAAATCCCAAGTCACCCTTTCTTTGGTTTGTATGAATTCTCAGCACTTTCTCACATCATCGCTAAGCCACACGCACATGCTGAAGTACATACCAGCACTAACTGCGTACTAACATCCACTTTCTACATGGGTCTGGGTTGCCGGTAAAATTGATGGCCTAGTTGAAATTCACACCACTTGTATCTCTTACATATCCCCCCTTGTTTCTGTAGAGACATGAATAAACATGGCCTACCACAGAAACCCTAATCTGTAAGCATAAAGCAGATTTAGAGCAACCTTGGACTTAAAACACATGTGTTCCATTCAAATGATTTTTTCTTTTTTGACCCGTCAACCTGGCAAACATTATCATGTGGAGTTTGACCATAAGTACAATCAGCCATATCAAGATGGATACTATGAAGACAAATAATTGGCAAACCCTATTCTGCCCATGTTTCCCAAATATACACTTCTCCTTCTGTCAACCCATATCACTCATAGTGATATTGTTTTACTGCATATTAATTTTGACCATGTGCACATTTTTTTTGTTTCAGTAAGTATTCAATATCGAGATCAATGGGAAATGTATAATTCTGGAATAATTCAATGCTCTCTATTTTACCTTCCAAAAGGTCTCCATCCATGTGGGATAATTTTAAACCCCCCACTGTCACCAGTGTGTCTTTAGGGACAGTCATTTAAAACACTTTGCATTGCAATGGATTGATAAGAAGTGAACCATGATTGAGGTGGGAGTTCATCATAAAATTTGATGACTACGTATTGACTAGCCATCTGTGTTTAACTAGTTTGGCATATGCCAATTTATCATGTTTTGAGTTACTTCTAGAGACTTCACACCCCTCAGAAATACCATGGTCTCCTCCCAGCCCACAAATGGCATTTAACGTGTCAGGTATAAATGGTTTCCACGGACATATGTAGTTCTGTTCCTTAAAAATGTAACAAGTGTCTAATTGTAGTACTAAATACAATTTGGCTACCAAACTTGGAAATACACTATTTTAGGAATCACACTTTTAATGTATTTGTCCCACTGCTAAATCCCACATTGTGTACCAATTTAGTCTGATAAAATCAATTGTGGAGTGACATATGGAATATGCAACAGAAATACTATATCTACTCTTTCTACATCTATGTACAAGGGAATTGTACTCCACATTTCAAATGCAATTTATTCTTGAATTGTTTCCACCTCTCTCTGTGTGATACATGCCATCATTTGCACACACCAGTACCATGCTGTAAGATCCAGAGTGGTAAAAACCTTTTACCCCTGGACCTGTGCAAGACCATGATCAATAAACAGAAGTGGCACCTTGACACAGGTACCCTCTTGTTCAATCCTCTCAAGTCTGCACATAAACGCCATTGACCATTGGGTTTTAGTACACCTAATATGGGCATATTTGAAGTATGTGGATAGGCCTAATGATTCCTATTGATTCCGAATGTTTAGTTATTTCTGGCGGGGGCTCCAGGCAGGCCAAGGGCAACCTACATAGTCAAGCAAATACTGTCTCCCTACCATATCCTACTAGTAGTGTGGCAACATGCAAATCAGTAAGGCTGCAAACATAGGCATCTTTGGCAAATACTTCTTTGAACTCCATATCTTCCTCTACTGATCCATTTCATCTTCATTTGTGCAAGCATCTGTAGCTTGAATTTGCTGCTCTTCCATCTTCGAGAATTCTGGGAGGTCCTTCAAAGGAGGAACCTCTGTGCTTTCCTCTAGCTGTGCGGCAGTGTCTCTTAGAAGAGTCGCCACCCTCAAATATCTTGTCACATTGGCCTCTATTTTCAGATTCACTCACTTTAAAGAATATGTAATTTTCTTTGGTTTAGAGTCCAATGTTTCAGGCAATCCACCCTGTGAAGTTACACATCTTTCAGGAATGTTCCTGATCACTGGGTTATTTAGACCAGCAGTGTAGTGGGATTCCTGCACTGCCCTCCACAATGCTGTATTTTCTTCCAAACGAATGTTCTGGCAACCCTTTTTATTCATGATTATTCAAATGGGGCCATCCCTAATCTATATTAATGGTCTATACTCACATTCTAACCTTTGCTGTATCATGGATTCATTTAGGCACACAAATGCATTGGCCCTCATTCCGAGTATGGAGGTATTCAGGGTGCTATTTGCACCATGACTACTTCCAATACCGGTACCGAGTCCGCCCTGGTTCAATGGGGACTTACCGGTCTATTCCGACCTTTGCGGAACCGGTAAATCCCCATTGAAAAAGCCATTCCCCATTTGAGCCCCCATAGGGCTGAATGGGAAGGGGGAAGGCGCTAATAACGGTACCGCAAATTGCGGTACCGTTATTAGCTCTAAAGTCCCTTAACGGGTCCCGTCCATAACACCTGGTAAAACCAGGCGTTAAGGAAGGGACCCGCTAGGGGAACTCGGAATAGGGCGCAAAGGGATTACCGGCACCGGTGTCCTTACCGGTGCCCGGTATCCCTTTGCGCCCAACTTGTAATGAGGCCCATTGTGGTCTTTCATCCATTGCCCCTTTCTGTACTTTAATGTTATTGCAAATTGCCTGGTGAAAGGAAGAATAGTAACATCAATCTTTGCCTGCAGCTCAACTGTAATGACATCATTTGGGCACACTGGTAAGCTTGTCTTTTGTTCTCAACTTCAGGTGCTACTCCACCCAGCCTAGACCAAACCTTTTGATTCAAGAAATCTAAAACCATACACATTCTCTGCATGATGTAATTTCCCAAATAGAATTTATATTTGGTTCCACTTACAATCCATACATTGTGATGAATGCTTTTGGAACCAATTGTGATTTTCAACATGCATCTTCCCACAATTCCTTGTCCCAATTCTAGGCTGTCCAGATCAACACGCTTTTATTTTAAAACTTGTTATTTCCTCTCTGTCAAGCATTTGTTTAAACATGTTTTCATTAAAGAATCTCTTTTCCTGCTCTAATGCCAAAACTGATTCAATAATTTCTATATGCCCATTCACATGCACATGGATCCAGGCCTGCCCTTCTTCCATGTGTAGTTCTGCAATTGTTGCAATATATTTTTCTTGTAATGATTCTGAAGCCATGTTTTATTTACAACTTTCCTCATAAACGCAATGTGTTTTCCTCTATATGTGTCTGTCAGTTTTTCTTGGGGTCCAAATAAATCTCTAAAGATTGCTTTTCTTTTTCTACAAGCATTTCACCCTGGCACATGAGGATGACAGTGACACTAGGCACACATCCATTTTGAAGATACACCTCATCTGCACTCTCAGATCTAGCAATGATGTGGTATTCATTTACACTGCTGCTCTGGCTCACTACCTTTTTAGGTTTCAAGTTTTTTTGGGCCAAACATCATAACACCCCTTTCACTCCATTGATAAGGGGTTATAGTCTCTAAAGGTAATGTGTTTGTGTATGGAATCGTATCTCTTCAATGGGTATGACAACAACTTTCTGTCTTATTGTATGCTTCCCCATCTTGATGTCAACTTCAGTGACACCCTCCACCGGTATTTCTTCCCCATTAAAATTATGCACAGGGCCTTTGCTTTGCCTCTAATTCAACACGTCCTTTGGGGTTTTTCATTCATTTATACGGCTCAATAATTTCTTTGACATCACTGTTATCTGGGCACCTGTGTCAATCATTGCAAACATATTACACTTCTCTTCAATAGTAACAGGGGCATAATATCTGTCCTCGCATTCTTTAAGTATGCAGAAGAAATGTGAATTTGGCTGGGAGGATAGTTTAAGAGCAACACACTATCCCTGGATGCAAGACAACGCAGAACAGCACTGGTTGGAGCCCTGGGTTCGTGCTTAGAAACCTCTGGGTCTGAAGTGCATTATAAATGCCCAATTATAATTATATTTATTTGTTACTGATTTCAGGGCTTACTTGCCTTAGGCCCGCCTGGCTTCTTGCTAGACAAAGTAGCAAACAAAATGATATGATATGATATGGCATTTATAACGTGCCTATACACAAGTGTTTCAAGGCGCGACGAGGCAAGGGGGGGGAGAATGGGAGGACAAACAACGATCCTACTAGGCCAGGTGTCATTCAGATCGCGCAAGTGCAAGGGAAGGGGGGAAAAAGGAAAAGGGCGAAGGGACAAGGGAGAGGGGAAGTGCAGTACATGGGAAGTGGAATAAATATGACACATAAATAGCCAGCTAGTGGCAAGTGCAAGGAAGTGCAGACATAAGTGCTAGAAGGGGGGGACTGAAGGGATACAGAAAAAGGTCCCCAAGTGCAGGGGTTGTCAGGGAGGCAGTGCAGGTGGGCAATTGACGGGGCCTGGGCCAGAGATCAAAAGGGTGGCCAGGTAGCCAGTGCAATTTCGGTCAGGAATTCAGCAAGGGAGAGGAGGGAGAAAGCAGAAGCAAAGAGGAAGGTTTTGAGGTGTTTCCGGAACCGGAGATGGTTCTCCTCAAGTTTCAGGGATGCAGGAAGACTGTTCCAGAGAGAGGCCCCTGCTGAAGAGAGTAATCTGCCACCAACTCGTTGCTTGGAGAAGCGACTGACCCTAAGGGAATTGGAGGCAGATGAGCGAAGAGCTTGAGAAGGGAGATATTTAGGTAGAGAGAGTTGAAGGTATTTCGGTCCCAGACCCCAGAAGGCCTTGTGTACAATGCAGAGGGTTTTTAACTTAATCCTCGCAGCCACTGGGAGCCAGTGCAGAGATTTCAATCCTGGAGAGATACGGTCCCTGGGCTTGAGGCCAAGGACAAGTCTCGCAGTCCTGTTCTGGATAAGTTGCAGGGGGCGGAGAGTAGAGGCAGGCAGATTTGGATAGAGGCTGTTACAGTAGTCCAGCTTGGAGAGGACCAGGGCTCTGGAGACAGTGAGCTTCTGGGGGAAGGAGAGGAAAGGAAGAATACCTCTAAGGAGGTGCAGCTGGTAGTGTGTCTTCTTGGAGACGTCGGAGATGTGAGGGGAGAAGGAGAGTGCAGAGTCGAAGATGACCCCAAGGTTTTTAGCCTTGCAGGTGGGAGTGGGAGGAGGGCCAAGAGAGGCCGGCCAGAGAGCTGGAGAGAAGGAGGGAGTGGGTGTGCCGATGAGTAGAATCTCAGTCTGATTCTACATGTTAGCCCCCATTTTTGTGCATCTCTCTGTATTTCTTTGTTCATTTGATTGTCTTGAGAACTCGTTTAAAGTGTAGCCACTGACTGCCCCTCTGTCTGGGGACCACCAGCGTTCATCCCCCATTCTGCTATTGCTTTTTCCACATTGCCTGGGTCCTTTCTACTTACTTCCATTCTGGAACCAAGTGCTTCTGTATTTTCACAAGTGTCATATAGCAGAATATCAGTTTTTGGTGTTTGACACTTACCTTTTTTGTACGGTACCTGTCATTACTGCCTCTTCAAACATCTGTGGCTCAAAATGTTCTTCAAGGGATTCACTTTCATCTAGCATGTGCAATGTACATGTTCACTAATATAACAGTCAGGCAATGCAACCCCTTCACACATTTTTACAGCACTACCTATCACTCCAGTTGTTCTTTGGGTTCTTCTTGTATATTTATAATTTATTCTTACTCATTCATTTTCACACGTATGAATGGTTTGGTTAAACTCTAAATGAAATCACACTCCCTTCTTGTGTGTGTTAATGTACCCTTCAGTATTGGAATTCATTTGTTTTCTTGGTTTCAAATCGCTAGGCATATCAGTTTGTTCATTCAATGGTAAGTCATGGTCATCTGTGTTCTCATCATGGCAAGTATGGCTAAGTAGTCACTTATTGTCACTCCATGCAAGATCACTCCTGTGACATTCTGCACTTTCACTTGACTGCTGTTTTTGTACTACACACAATTTTCCTATCTGCTCAGACAACATCTTTACTTCTACCTCTAAGCACTGGATTCTGTCCATCTCCCTAGATTCATCCATCTCATTGTCTCGGGAGGATAGCTCAGGGGCATTGTGCTCGACTAGGAAGCAAGACGGCACAGAGCAACACAGGTTCAATCCCTGGGTCTGCACTTAGAAACCTCTGGGTATTAAGTGCATTATAAATAACCTATCATATCATACCATATCTGTGCTCTAGGCCGGTAGTGGTTAAATTCACCCTGATCAGGTCTGTTCTGGTATCTTTCAGGGGACAGATTCCTGTTTGTGTTTCCCTTGAATTCCTGTGATACAGGGGAGCGTGGTGTGACCATCCTTTGACCATGGTCAACCGGTGGTGGGGACTGACTATATTGGCGAGGTACATAGTTCACATTCTGTCTTTCATGTGGCTAGAATTGTTGACTTTCGTTTTCAATTAACCATGACTTGGTTTCGCTTGATTGCCATATACCATTGTGGTAGGTTCAAACCTACTCTTGGCCCCCAATGCCTGGTATGGCCCATTATGCATCTCATTCTGGGTGTTAATCCTGCCTTGGGCGATTTACCAAGTATTGAGGACTAATGTATGTACTTCTGTTACTGATATCTATGGATTGAAACAAGGGTGTTTGGGGGGATGTTGCCTTCCCTTGTATGGCCACACCCCTCTGATTATGTGGTATGTCATTCCCTTTTTGGGTTTTAGCTGTCCCTAGTGGCATCTTCCCAGATTTCAAAATTGCAGGCGTAGAGTCTTTGTTTGTTTTGCCTGGGTTCCTTACCCCTAACCTCTCTCTTCTCATGAGAGATTATTTACTCGTTTTTTGTGGCGTGTTCACTAATCCATTCTAAGGTTTTGTCCCTATTAAATTCACACACTAGTTGAGAATCGATTTCTCACTGCAGTCCATAAAAGAACGCAGTCTTCAACTCTGCTGAATTCGGGTCGTAGGCCACATCAAAAAGTGAGAAGGCTCCTTTTAAATTTAGCAAGAACTGGCATGGTGACTTTTTGGCCTCTTGGAGAGAATGGTTTGGCGAAAATTGCCTTCTAATCTCTCTTTCAAAATCCTCCCATGGTAGAATCTGCTGCTCGTTTAGGCCTCGAATAAAACTTGCAAAGGCTGGATCCATGTAAAATGGAAAAAGCTGCCGTATTGTGCCCTGAGAATTTCAAATGTCTGAAAAATTTCAATGACACTCTCTAAGTGATCTTCAATGGAAATGCCTGAAACTTTTTTGAAGGGTCTGATAGACTTCATCATCTTTAGTGCATTGCACAATGTATTGCACAACGAGTCATGTTGCCCCCTTTTGCTTTGCTCTGAGTAAGCAGGCTCAGCCTCGAGCACTGGAGAGCAGCCAGCTCCTGCCAAGTGAACAACAGCTGGCCCATTTCACAGACTGTGACTGCATTCAGCCTCAGCAAGGTAAATGCCCTGCTGCCCACAGGGCATAAGCAACTCTGCATTCTTATCGTCCCTGATAACTACATTTTGCCGCCTTACCTCACTGCACTGTGCTTGAAGATCTTGAGTTTGACCATAAATACTAGAATTATCTCTCCTTAATTTTACAATTTGTCTATGCATTTCATTAACCTGCTTTTGCTAATGATCAGCCGTTTTGACACTTTTATCATTTTCCTCCATGAGCCTGAAAACCTCATCCTCAATTGTGTGTAATCCTTTGGCTGTTTGACTGCTACCCTTTCTGACCATTTGTACCTCTGATAATACTGAGACATCTTTTTGGACTTCTCCCAAAACAAGCGTTATATGTTCTATTTCTCCCAAACTTTCCAATAACAGTCTTTATTTGTGAACCAACTATGCACTTGCAGTGTCATATTTTTCCTGCCAATGTGCATTGAGATCTCTCTGTTTCGAAATCCCTTCCATTTCTAACAGTTCTTCTTGTGCTGTAGCCAAGTCACACTGTAATTCTGCAATAATCTCAGAGTCTTTTTCCTGAAACTTAATATGTTTATGTAATGAGAACCAAAGCTTGGCACGTAAGCAAATGAGGTAGTAGACCTTTTACTTACAGTCATCTGCATGGAAAATCTGGACATGGCCCGTCTCTAGAATGCTCCCTTCAGCAAAAATATCATTGAAACTTTCTCTTGATTTCAGAAGAAATCCTCTCCTGCCAATTTGACAATGGGCCTCATTACGAATCAGGCGTTAAGGGGCTAACGGCGCCGTATACGGCGCCGACCCTTAACGCCTGATTCCGAGGTCCCTTTGCGCCATGGTGAGTTTAACGCCTGCTTTTTGCAGGCGTCAAAATCCATGGCGCTAAGGGACCATGGTGCTAATTACGCCACCGTAATTTATGGTGGTGTAATTAGCGTTCCCCACTCCCATTATGCCCTATGGGGCAAAAATGGGAATGGGGAAGGGTAAAATGGGAAATGGGGATTTACCGCCCCACTCACCTTGGAATGGGGTGGTAAATCCGCCATCCACCATGGTGTAAATGTAGTTTACACCATGGTGGTAAGGGTACGACCCAGGCGGTAACTCACCGCCTGGGTCGTAATGAGGCACAATGTATCAGATGACCATGTTGCCAAGGCAAATAGTTTAGCCTCCACATAATTACAAAAGTCAGTAAACTCAACTCCAACTTCTGTCATATTTGCACCCTATCCCCCCAGGGCAGCATAGAGAAATGTTACATGTGCCCAGCACAATCACAGCCACTTCCCTACACAATGCAATTCAAATAGGGGAATAACAACATTTGAAATATTCAGAATGCACCTAGCACAACACAATATCAACCGTACTATGTAGAGCTACGGCCAGCATCTGTACCTTAAGTCTAAAGAGCCCACAGGGATACCAAAATTTTGGAGGATATTTCAAACCTCCAGGCAATAACCTCCTGCACTTTTTCTCTTCCTTGTGAGGCTCGGAAGTGGGGTCTGCTACGCGATAACCTCCATAGGGGTGGAGGCAACTGGGACCTCACCAGGAGAGAATCCCCCATGAGGACAGGCATTCCTTTTCAGAAGAGGAACTCGCTACACAATGCACTCGACCATCCAATAAAGCCAAACCTGTTCAGAGAAAATATTAAGAATCTTTATTCATGTGTTACTGTGATGCTTCATCTAAAAACAAAATACCTGTTAGGTACTGAAATGAAGAAAACCCATAGAGGCATAATGAGTGTGACTAAGACACTGAAAAAGGACTTCCATACGACACTCGGGAAGCCCCAGAGCAGCAGCATCAGAGTGTGAGGAGTGAGAGGTGTCAGAGGATAAACCCGGGAGTTTAAAACCAGCTGTAGAGAAGACACTGGTATCCACTGGGAAATGCTGCTTCCCATTGCTGGGAGGAGCAGTGCAGAGTCGACAGCCAAGCTTTCCCACACAAGTGACAGTGGAGCAAGGGCCTGCAAGCTGACTGCAGTGCCAAAAGGGACCCTCCAGATGGAAGCAGTGGCAAGCTTGGGGAGAGAGTGGAAACTCCAAACCTTGCAGATACCACTGATAGTGGTCACACTGGAGCACGATTGAGAGAGAGAAAAGCATGAAAGCAAAAGCCATCCTGAAAATCTAGTACTCGCAAAGGAAGAGGATGCCAACATGGTGATGCAACCCCATTGCAGACAAGGTAACAGGAGAGTTGTAGAACCAGGGAGAGAGGCACATATAATCTAAAGAGCAGTGATTCATATATTTGACAGAAATTAATAAAACATTGGGGTCATCCCCCTTGTCTCAATAACAAGTTTAATTAATGACATGTAATATTTATCTGAGTACTAAGAACGAATATAACAATTTGCTCACTTATCCTACTCATCCCAGTGAGAGACTAAAAGGTCAAGAGACTGAAAATCAATACTGTGTTCAGCATACTAGTTTGAGTGAAAGAATAAGTAGTCAAGCATCTGAGAAACATTACTTGGTATCCTACCGATCCCAGCAAGAAATGAATGGTAAAGAGACTGAGAATCAATACCTGGCTCATCATACTCATCCCAGTGAAGGAACAAGTGAGCTATTGATTGAAAATCATAACTGGGCCCATCATACTCATCCCAGTGAACCAATAGGTGATCAGGTGGGTAAGAATAATAACTGGTATCATCATCTGTAACAGTATATAAGAGGAAGATAGTTGGATATTATCAACATTTGGACCTGAATCCATATTGATTCAAAACACATTAAAGTTTATTACGAAAATGATAAAAAAAAAAACAACCAGCAAGGGCCTAATGTAGAAAAGAATATACACTGCATACAAATAGTAAAACACTATTAAAAAGTACACAATAGTCTTGATGACAGAACAATCCTTCGTAGTTGACAAC
Source organism: Ambystoma mexicanum (assembly GCF_040938575.1). Taxonomy (NCBI): domain Eukaryota; kingdom Metazoa; phylum Chordata; class Amphibia; order Caudata; family Ambystomatidae; genus Ambystoma; species Ambystoma mexicanum. The sequence goes on from NC_090932.1 coordinate 1,194,015,568, forward strand.
AGGGTACTGGGTAAACTGAATCCATATTGATTCAAAACACATTAAAGTTTATTACGAAAATGATAAAAAAAAACAACCAGCAAGGGCCTAATGTAGAAAAGAATATACACTGCATACAAATAGTAAAACACTATTAAAAAGTACACAATAGTCTTGATGACAAAACAATCCTTCGTAGTTGACAACAGGGTACTGGGTAAACTCAGTTAAATGTAGAAAAGCATAAGAGTCAATGATAATCTTTTTGTTGTTGACAAACTTGATTTGTATTTACACATCTTTCTAGTTAAACCATCACTAGAACTTTAGGCTCAACATGTTTCAGTCCTCAAAGTTAGTACGGAACATTCATCAGGAGATGTGTCACTTTGGCTAGAGTTACAGTAAAAACAATCTATAGTCATTCAATGAAGCAGTATTCACGTTTTGGTCGGTGTAACTTTTGATAAAACATAAAGAACAAAAGGGTGAACTATCATTGCTACTATTCCTTAAGACAATCTAAAGCTGTCATGGCTTGAAAAACAGGTCTACAAATAACCTGTTCCAGCATGTGGATACAGTCATACTTGTACCAGTGAGAGAACTGAATATCCGAATATTGGAAAGCTTTGCTGTAACCGAGGTATCCTTCAAAGAGGAATAATGAGTAACCAGAAGATTGAGAGTTGTGACAAAAACCAAATCAGTGGTAATTCAGAGAAGATACATCTGGCATCAAAGAAAGAGAGACATTTGGCACCTGAGAAAGGTCAAGTAAGAAAACCAAGCTCAAGAAACATCAAAGAAAAAGCCCCCACATATTCAGGAAAAGCGGAATCTAAGGAACTGGGAAATTATCTTAAAGGAACTTAATACAATAGATAGCCAAGGATTATCTAAAGATCCTATACTAAAACCTAGTGTTCAAGTTATCCAAGACAAGGGAGTCATTCTGCTGGACCGCCAGATGGTTTGTATTAGTGATAGGATCAGCATAGATAAGTGTTGGGACGGTGGAAGGACTTTACTTTTGGATTCTACTTTTGACAAGTCCCCTATTTAATCTTGTTAGGTAGGGAAACCCATAGCATAGGGAAAGTTAGGCCCTTTTCATATAATGCGGATGAAACCTTTGTTTGTTTTTGCTTAAGTTCCATACCCCTAACCTATCTCTTCTAGGAATGTAGTTTTGAGTAACTATCTCCTCTAGGAATGTAGTTTTGGTAGCTCTGATAACTGTTGTTGTATGTGTTGCTTGACCTCCACTCACCCTGGTACTGGGTTCTGTTATCCTGAAACCTAGGAGGAGGAGGGTCATTTTCTTAGTAATTAGTTCTAGGGGGTGGTGACTGGCTTCTCTCCTTGGGGAAATTCTGTTTTGGCTATTCCTGGGAACATGGGTTCTAACTATTTCTCTCAGAAGGAGGAACATACTGCACTAAATGGTTTCTCTGTTGTATTATATACTGTGATTGTTGTTCTCTTTACTCATATTAAAATTCAACCTGTGTATCTATATGCTTCACAACAAGCTATGCAGCTTGGTTATTTATTTTCTTTAAGTTATTTGTTTTATTCACAATGACTTTGAATAAGGCAATTGTATAAGCAGCTTTATTAGTTATTTTGATTTTTAACTTGTTGTCTGTAGGAACTGATTATGGATGTCTTATTTTGAATGCTAATTTGGTGCATGAGTGTTCATTCTACTTATGTGTTTTCAGCATTTTGGGTAAATTGGTGCAAATAACATACATTTTCAGCCAATCTGTCCTCCACCAGCTTAAGGTGAAAGAAGAGCACAGGCAGATTCACAAACATCTGTTTCTTCCTTTGGAGGTCATTGCATCCTCCATTGGGCCATCTGGTGCCCACAAATATATTCCTACATTTTGGACAAAATCATTGTCTAATACTGGTCAGATAGCAAAGAGAGTAACGTGCTCACTTTGACATCCGTGCAGAGCCTGCAGATGCAGGTTTGAATCCAGGCAGGGCCAAACTCAGCCTTTCATCCTTCCAAGGTTGATAAATGAACACCACACCATGGGTAATAATAAGCAGCGCTCAGATGCCTGAGGGTTCATAGCGCTAAATAAATGCAAATTATTATTATTATTATTATTATTATTATTATTATTATTATTATTATTATAATATAATAAAACAACACACTGTTTGCTTTCCTTATGATTATACAACAGAGACCAGCCAATTCATCACAGTGTAAAGGCCCATCCCAGTCTTAGCACGTGCAATACAAATAAAATAGACACACCCCAACAGGGAGAACAGGCTGCGAGATTTAGGGGCCGATTCATGGAACAAACGTGCGCCGAAAATCTACGCGCAAGCAGGCGCAAGAAGGCGCAAGCAGGCGCAAGCGGAAAAAAAGAGCGTGCGATTCATGGAAGTCCCTGCGCGTGTCTTCCTCGGGATGTGCGCCAAACCCGTGCATGGCGCACACGTCACTGCAACATCCCGAAAGACGTGCGCGACGCGCACAGTGAATGCGCACAACCTCTGCGCATACACTAGAAAGTGGGCGGAACACGGGGCTTAACGCGCGGAATGGGGAACAACTTGCGAAAACAAGGGCGTAACTGGGGATGTACTGCAGGGAAGCAGACGGAACGCCCACACGCACCCGAACCACACGTATTCATGGAATCGAATAGGGCAAAGCCACGCACAGCGAAAGACACGCACAAGCCCAAACACGTCCGCCACACGAAGGCAGGCGGTAGCGTCCCTGCGCATTACAAAAGTGGCAACATACAGCAATAGTGCCTGTGTGAGCGGGGCACGTGTATTTCGGGGTTGCGCGGGAAGTTACACACGCGATCGGGCCTGGGGGAGCGTGCTACGTGTATTTCAGGGGTTCGCGTGAAGTTTCTCACGCGATCGGGCCTGGGGGAGCGGGCTACGTGTATTTCAGGGGTTCGCGTGAACTTTCTCACGCGATCGGGCCTGGGGGAGCGGGCTACGTGTATTTCAGGGGTTCGCGTGAACTTTCTCACGCGATCGGGCCTGGGGGAGCGGGCTACGTGTATTTCAGGGGTTCGCGTGAAGTTTCTCACGCGATCGGGCCTGGGGGAGCGGGCTACGTGTATTTCAGGGGTTCGCGTGAAGTTTCTCACGCGATCGGGCCTGGGGGAGCGGGGTACCACTCACCGTCTGCCTTGCGTGTAGAAGAACGCGTAGCCAACACCCGCTGTGAAGTAATAGCGTGTGAACCCCAATGGATGGAAAACACACGCACCGCACGAAAAGCATGTACAGAACATAAAGGCATGCGGGATCTCCAAGCCCTGCCAGGGCAACGCCCGTGCGCAAAACGTCACAGACGCGCTTACGCTGTAAGGGCCTTTGGTCCAATGAAATGGCGTACGCGTGCTGACGCGCTTACGCGCTAAGGGCCTTTCCTCGATTTTCACGCTGACGTGCAGGATTTTCATGTGCCAAATCACTCCGTATCAAGCTGGCCACACGAAAACACACGGAAGACCAGGCTCCTGCCCAGAAGGCCGAATTACTGCCCCCCAGTGCCCCGAGCAGCCTCCCACGTGCCATCTGCTGCTGCCTGCCTGCCTGCTGCCACCGTGCCCTGCCATTTGGTGCCTGCACATCAGCCATCTGCAGGGGTCCAGTTGCTGTGTCCACCCCTGCTGGTACAGAAGACTCCCGACTCGAATAACATCGCTCCACAGCCCAGCCCCAGGACCCAGTTGCCCACCCACTCCTGCCCCTGGGGTTGCCATGTCGGGCACATCCACATCTGACCCCAGTGGCAACCCCCGGCCAGAGGGGCAGAGGGGCACCAGCTTCACTGCCACCGAAGTTGGTGTCCTGGTGGAGCAAGTCCTGGAGCAGTATGATGCCCTCTTCGGATCATCCCGCGCCAACAGGGAAGGACGGGATAGGATCAGGGCCGACTGTGTGGTTGCCATCAACGCGGAGGGGGTGGCAACCCGCACCATCCAGAAGGTCAAGAAGCGCTGGGAGGACTTGAGGTCCAGGACCCTCATGAAGGCCCGGCGCCTCGTGGAGGGGGGCCGGGGCCGCATGACTTCCATCCAGTTGAGGGTCCTGGAACGCGCACACCCAGCGCTCCACACCCAGGTCCTTGAGAGGGAGACCCGTCTGGAGTTGAGCGCTAAGTGGCCAAGCATTGCTGTGTGAGACAGGGCATGTTGCAGTGTGCTGGTTGTCTGATACTTGCCTGCATGTGTGACATAGGCCATGTACGCATGTATGTGTGCAGGGACATCATGGGAATGCATGTGCGACCTGTAATGTGTGAACCGCACGGTTGTTGCATGTGTTTGAATGCGACATGGGGAGCCCTGTGCAGATTGCACACATGAGAGCATGGCAGTCTCTGTTCCTGGACATGGGTGGGGGCGAGGGATGGGTGCTGATGCCAGATACATATGTGGTATCCATGTCTGTGTGCCTGACCTGCGTGTCTGTGACTTGTGAGTGCCATGGATGCATGACACATGTCTGTGACAATGTACAGATTCACTGATGCAGCCTAGTCATCCTTGTATGCACTGTGATTGGGGTGTACGGGGCCAGATGGATGTGACTGAGGTGAAGTGTGTGCATGTGATAGGCATGACCCATGATGAATGTGAGTCCCATTACATTGTATGATTCGAGAGTCCATTGGACATGCATTGAAATGTCCATGGCACGCACCATGACTGTCACTGTGTGTGTTTTGCCTGGACTGACACATGTGTTGTGGTGTGACATGATGGAAGTGTACTTTGACAGTGGCACTCATCTGCTATTGCTTCCTGTCTAGGGGACCATTGTACAGTACCCTGATGCTTGTGTTCTATGTCTCCCTCTACGCAGCGGCTAGTGAAGGAGAGGGCGGAGACGGCGCTGTGGAGCAAGGCGGCGGGGATGCCCCCACGGCTGCAGCGGAAGGGGTGGGTGAGCCCCCACAGGGGCCTGCTACGGCGGTAGACGGCGAGGAGCCATCCAGGTTGGTGGTTTCCACAGAGGAGGAGGAGGCCGCCACTGAGGCGCACATGGGGCCTGGTGGGGGCATCCCTGCTGGTGCAAGTGGTGCAGTCCAGGGGCAGGAGACAGCACAGGTCACCGTGGAGGGGCCTGTGCATGTCGCTGTCCCTGAACCTGTGGGTGCACCACCTTGCACCAGCAGGGATGCCTCGTCCCAGGCCCGTCCGCAGGTAGAGGGGATGTCCATGTCATCTGACTCCCCTCCATCTGCGGACGAGGGGACCCCTGGCCGTGTGGAGAAGGTCCTGATTGGGGTCGCGATTCGCACGGCTGTGATTCGTGATGCCGTGCGTGCTTTCCAGGAGGAGCACGCACGTCATCACGAAGAGCACCGTGCCGACGTGGCCCAATTGGGATCGGCCCTGTTCTGGGGTTTCCTGCATGTGTCAGCCAATCTGGCGGCCCTCTCCTCCTCTGTGGAGACTATACGCCAGTCGTTCTCCTTGCCGTCTTCCGGCCCAGATGCCACCAGGGCCCCATGTGGACCTGCCCTGACCAATGCAGCCAGCTCGGTGGGGATCCCATCCCTGCCACAGTCGGGAGTCAGAGGTCCAGCAGGGGTGGACAACACAGCAACTGGACCCCAGCAGATGGAGGATGTGACGGCATCATCGGGCAGGGCACGTGCACGACGGCGTCGGTGGTTTCCATCATCCTGGATGCCGTCGTGCTGGCAGAGGCAGTGGCGTCGGAGGCAGCAGCAGGCTCGACGTGGGAGGCATCATGGCTCGGGGCCATCAAGATCAGAGGGGCAGGCATCGGCCGGAGGGCAGGAGAACCCTGGGATGGTAGTGTCTTCCGTGTGGGAGCAGTTGGTCCAGCGGATAGGTGCGGAGCGGCAGCGGGCAGAAGAGGAGCGGCTCACCATGGTCAGGGCGGAGTTCTCCATGCGTCGGGCGTTGAGGCGGGCTGAGTGCCTCGAGGAAGCTCGCAGGGAGTTTGAGGTGAACATGGGGTTATCCCTGCGAGACCTCGGGGCCAGGACAGAGTCCCGCCTCCAGGACATCGACATGGAGTTCGATGATGCCCTGGCCGGCAACATCACAGAGTGAGCCGCAGGACTTGCCCGCTGCCATTGTATATAGTTATATAGTTAGTGGTAGGTTTCCTTTGAATTATTTTTTTTTTTATTTGGTTGCGATTGGACAATGCGCCACTTTTTTGTATATAGTTCAGTTTTTAGTTAGTTGACATCGTTAGGTTTCATTTGGTTGGGCTCATGGACCCGGGATTGTCTTGTATATAGTTCTTCTATGGATTTTTGGATTTTTTGGATTTTTTTCATGGACATTCAACTTCTTTTTGTTGTTTTGCTTTGTGGTTTTTCTTATTTCATTTCCATTCTTGTTGATTTTCAATACATTTTTATTTTCATCCTTCAATGTGTCGTATCATCTCATTACTTTCATGCATGTCATGTTGGGTGTTTTAACATTCACTTGCAGCCATTGTGTGTGACAGACATGTGTTCATTTGCATTATTTACATTGGGTGTGTAACATGTAATTGCCTTTGATATGTGGGTGGATGTGATAGGTGGTTGGGCCTTTTGGCAGGGGAGGATGGCCATTACGGACATGATTGGGGATTGTTGGGACCCAGGTGCAGGGGGGCATGGGTGGGACATGGGTGGGGGCCTGCTGGCAGGTGCCCCACAGTGCTGGGGGGTGGGGGTGGTGGGGGACATGAGTTGGACATGGGTGGGGGCCTGCTGGCAGGTGCCCCACAGTGCTGGGGGGTGGGGGTGGTGGGGGACATGAGTTGGACATGGATGGGGGCCTGCTGGCAGGTGCCCCACAGTGCTGGGGGGGGTGGTGGGGGACATGAGTTGGACATGGGTGGGGGCCTGCTGGCAGGTGCCCCACAGTGCTGGGGGGTGGGGGTGGTGGGGGACATGAGTTGGACATGGGTGGGGGCCTGCTGGCAGGTGCCCCACAGTGCTGGGGGGTGGGGGTGGTGGGGGACATGAGCTGGACATGGGTGGGGGCCTGCTGGCAGGTGCCCCACAGTGCTGGGGGGTGGGGGTGGTGGGGGACATGAGTTGGACATGGGTGGGGGCCTGCTGGCAGGTGCCCCACAGAGCTGGGGGGTGGGGGTGGTGGGGGACATGAGTTGGACATGGGTGGGGGCCTGCTGGCAGGTGCCCCACAGTGCTGGGGGGTGGGGGTGGTGGGGGACATGAGTTGGACATGGGTGGGGGCCTGCTGGCAGGTGCCCCACAGTGCTGGGGGGTGGGGGTGGTGGGGGACATGGGTGGGGGCCTGGTGGAGGCTGCCCCTGGTGACTGGGGAGGGTGGGGGTGCTGGGAGACATGGGTGGGGGCCTGGTGGAGGCTGCCCCTGGTGACTGGGGGGGTGGGGGTGCTGGGAGACATGGGTGGGGGCCTGGTGGAGGCTGCCCCTGGTGACTGGGGGGGTGGGGGTGCTGGGAGACATGGGTGGGGGCCTGGTGGAGGCTGCCCCTGGTGACTGGGGGGGTGGGGGTGCTGGGAGACATGGGTGGGGGCCTGGTGGAGGCTGCCCCTGGTGACTGGGGGGGTGGGGGTGCTGGGAGACATGGGTGGGGGCCTGGTGGAGGCTGCCCCTGGTGACTGGGGAGGTGGGGGTGGTGGGAGACAAGGGTGGGGGCCTGCTGGCAGGTGCCCCGCAATGCTGGGGGTGGGGGTGCAAGGGGACATGAGTTGGTGATCATTGGTGCAAGGAGACATGTGCCTTTGCTGGGGGGCATGCCCATGTTGGGTGGGCTGCCTGCGGGACATGACCAGGGATGCAGGGTAGTCCCCTGTGGTGTGGGCTGCCTGCAGGGGCCGTGGAGGGTGTACAGGGAACACCTGGGAGGACCCACACTGGCAAATCACATGTAGGACTCCCCGGCACCCCTGAAATACACGTACCCTGCTGGAATCGCGTGTAAAACTTTGTGCGCACCCCTGTAATACCCGCACGCAGCCCAATCGCGTGTGAAACTTTGCACGCACCCCTAATACCCGCACGCAGCCCAATCACGTGTGGAACTTCCCGCGCACCCCTGAAATACACGCGCCCAGGCCAATCGCGTGTGGAACTTCCCGCGCACCCCTGAAATACACGCGCCCAGGCCAATCGCGTGTGGAACTTCCCACGCACCCCTGAAATACACGCGCCCAGGCCAATCGCGTGTGGAACTTCCCGCGCACCCCTGAAATACACACGCCCAGGACAATCGCGTGTGGAACTTCCCGCGCACCCCTGAAATACACGCGGCCAGGCCAATCGCGTGTGGAACTTCCCGCGCACCCCTGAAATACACGCACCCAGGCCAATCACGTGTGGAACTTCCCGCGCACCCCTGAAATACACGCGCCCAGGACAATCGCGTGTGGAACTTCCCGCGAACCCCTGAATTACACGTAGCCCGCTCCCCCAGGCCCGATCGCGTGAGAAAGTTCACGCGAACCCCTGAAATACACGTAGCCCGCTCCCCCAGGCCCGATCGCGTGAGAAACTTCACGTGAACCCCTGAAATACACGTAGCCCGCTTGCCGTGCTGGTACAGGGTTAGCGCAGCCCTTTGCGCTGGATTGGGGATTTTGATGGCTTTTCCCTGCGCGGAAGGCGTTCTTGGGGGCGTAACTGGCGCTGCTGCAAGGTCGCTGCGCCACTGTGCGCCACGGCTGGTTTTGGTGGCTGGAATCCATGAATACGCTGTGCGCGGAAATGGGTTTTGGCGCACGCGGCTGGCGCAGGGATTCGCACGCGCACACTGTGCGCCACCCGCGTGTGCCACTTGTGTGCTTAATTCTATGAATTACCCCCTTAGTCTTTCTTTATAAGAGAATTGGCATCCAGAGTACTCTGCTGCCCGAGAGCGCTCTGGCAAACAATACACGTACAATTGATTATAAGGGCAGAACACGTCATAAATGATGTCAGACATGAATGTTGCAAAGTTCATTATGATTGGACATAAGCTCTCGTTGTATAGGCGCATATAGGTGCTGCTACTCCGTGGTTGGCTGCTGGGTTGGCGGGAGGGTGAGCGTCATGAGGTCCATCTGTCTGCGTCCAGGCGAGGTGAGGGTCAGGTCGCTGTGAGGCAGGGTGGTCACTAACTAAGCTAACATAATATACTACCATTAAACATGCACTAAACAATAGTTATTACAAATCCTTTGAGCAAATCATCATAAACCTATAAATTGTATTCATGTAATCGCACCATTACTTATTGGGACTTATATGGGGTACCAGGTTAAGGGTCTTGACCAGTATGATAATATCAATTGCAGGGTGGGTCTGGACTTATCAAAGAGGCTGGGGGCAAGTTGACGTTTGTTAGTTACAGGAAGCAATATACTGTGACAGAGGTCTGATTCTAGCTAAGTCCACGCTGGGGTGGGCTTCATGGCAGGGTCACATATCTGGTACATCAAGAGAATACCTTGCAGGGTCACAGGGTTACACTGGCAGTAATTTTCCAACAGCCAGGGTGAGAGGGCACGGGCAGGTTTGTGGAGATGGATGAGCTACAAGGACTGGCTCAGGCCAGTTCACACACGGGACAGTGATCTCAGAGGAAGAGCGAGATGTTACATTTTTGTTGTTGCAATTGCCTCTGGCTCGAGTGTGAGAATGGAGCTGCAAAGCTTTCAGACACAGTGAGACAGGGTGGGGGCTATGTACACGATACGTGCGGCACTGCACAGGGGAGAGAAGCCTTTTAGTATTATCGCAGTGAGGCCTAGTCCAAAAAGATGGAGTCGAGGGTGTACAAAATGAATGCCAAGTGTCTCTTGCAACAGCCCCATCTTAACATAAGGGCAATGGTGGCGCCCCCCACCATTGGAAAAGCAAGTGGTCCAAGCTGTACTGAATGTATGGCGGGGGGCCCAAACGACTCCTCACTCCCACACATTCTCCCCTTTCTTTACATCTAAAGTAACAAACTATTTACTATTCTTATTCTCATTTCGATAATACTCCTCTTCCGCAACCGCTTCATACCAAGCCCTACACACGCTTCTCAAGCTATGGCCTTTTCTTGCATATTCATCTGGTGTGCATTTCATGTATATTCCTCCATCCCCATCCAGGTCCACCCACACTTCCCTGTACCATTGCAGCTCCCTTGGTTCTTTTATGGTGGTGTGATATAGATTATCTACCCTTTCCCCATTCTGGCGATTTACAGCTGTCATGCGATATTTTGGTCGATTTGGCTCTCCAGTTTGCATTTGTGCATCTATCATAGTAGCCACTGTTGTCTGTCGGCCCATTGTTATGATCATCATTGTTGAGTTAGGCATAGACCTCGCACAGCATCATATACCTAATTGGCACACACAGAAAAATAGTAAAATAAAAACAATGACAGGAACAAAAATTTTCATCACAGTGCTGAACCAGGGTGGTATCCAGTTGAACATATTGTCAAACCAGTTGCTTGGCTCTATTCCTCCTTCTTTTGACATCCTCTCCCCCAAACTGTGTACTGCTGAGATTATGTGGGAGAGGGTCCTATTATCTGCATCTTCAGACGGTACGAGTGTATAGCAGGTGCTCCCGATTTTTTGGCAAACACGGCCGTCCATCGCTGTGAGGAGGTCTAGGATGTACCGGTTCTGCATTGTCATTAGGCGCAAAGCGCGAAGTTCCACCTTGATCACATTGAATCCCTCTTCAGTGTCGTAGGCCAGTTGGATTAGCTCCCAGCGAACGATCTGTAACCATTTGGTGTTTGTTCGTGACTGGAGCCCTGGCGTTAGGAGGGAAGCAAAGAATGTCTCTGCAGAATTGAAGAGTTTGTACTTTGTTGGGTTCTCAGCAAGAAGCGCTGATGATTTGCTGGAAATGTAGTTTGATGATCGCTTTTTGTGGGAGAGTCTGTCTTTTAGGTCGCTTTCCGACAAGATGTCGTATGAAGGAAGTTCTGTTATTGCTAGTTGGGACGCTGCCGATATGCTAGCCGAACCCTTTCCTCCTTGGATATGGCTTTCTGGGATTACCATCAGAGCTGAATGCAGGGTGGCCAGGGCACAAATACCTCTCCATGATGCCGGTAGATGCAGGTAGGCTTGTTTGCCACAGACCCAATACATGTCCATCAATGCAGCTGTACCTTTTTTTCATATCTGGGATAGTGATTGTTGTGTTGCACTGTTTGTTGGCACCCATTTGTACCTTCCCTTCTCCGTGGAAACAAAGTTCATGTTATATTTATTTTGGGTCTTGATAGGTTCTTCTAGCGCGGTAACCCAGGTGAGTTTTGCAATGTGCTGAGACCAGACAGGAGCACATGTTTCTTTGACCCATTGAATGTTTTCTTCAGTTAGTCCCCTAAGTGCTTCAGCTTTGCACTCAATCGTTTTGTCATGCCACTTGTTTTCTGTGAATCTTGTTCCTTTTATGACGAAGAATGGTTCTTTAATTCAGATTACTCCTTGGTGCCTACTTATGCATGTTTTCTTGTTCTGCAGCAGTTCTATTGTAACCGTGTGTGCCTGGAAGGTGCTCCAAATTCTACATAATATGAGATGAATTAAACACTGGGTGCCTGACAAGGGTAGTTCTTGTGGTACTAGTATTTTGGGTTTGCCTGATGAATGCGGTTTGAGAGAGCAGACGTAGCAGCTCTCGTTCGTGGCTTGTTTTGCTGTAGCACTCATGTCTGAGTACCATTTATTTGACTGGTCTGGGTGGCAGGGGTCTTCAATTTCATCAAATCCCAGGCCATGGTAGATATCATATCTTTTCCCTCCCGCCCTCTTTTCCGTTTCCTCCTCCCCCTTCCTGGTTATTCATTGTTTTTACTTTTTGATAATTTATGGGGAAAAACTCATGTTGTGTCATTGAATTCATTCGCAGTGTACCCGGCCTGTATTTCTGGGTCTCTTGGGTAGCAGCAACATAAAAGTGCATTATAGTTCCTTGGTTATTCGTACATCAGTATTTATCAGTTTAGATTCATTCTCCCAAAAGTAATCACCATCATACCCGTTGGTCTCATTGTCAGTACTCAGGCTCGTAGCAGCAAGTGGAAAGAGGGGGCTGTTGCTGTGTGATTTATGTACAACGTAGTGAGGTTTGTAATAACATAATTATTATTAACAGAATAATTATGTTTCCACATGGTTTTCACACCTGCCCATATAGGTATTGATCCTACACGTATTAGCTTTGCCCCGCTCCCCCCTTTTTCATGTCATCAACAATGAAAAACACAGTATAGTAGCATGCCATGAAAAATAGCATAATCGAAAACAATATTGCAGAATATTTCACTCCACACTCTAAATTATGATATTTATTAAAAAGGGAAGTCTGGCTTTAAAGAAAGCTGCTCTGTGGGGCGACACCTTACAATCCCAATTTTAGACAATAGAGAAACTGGTGTTGAAACAATTGCATCTGTGAGTAAATGGGTGTCGCAGGTCTCTGGACTCAGACGGTAGTAAAGCCTAACCGTCACTACATGTAATGTAGAAAAAGCAAAAATCCGGGACTCAGCGCCACCAGTTTAACAGTCATTTAATTGTGTTATATTGTCACACATTAAATGATGAGGTAAAGCCCATGAATGATAACATGTTTCAGCTCGCTCAGAGCCTTTTGCAAATCTGGGCTGGTTTGACATCAAACACAATAAACAATGAAACATATCAGAGATTGTGTGACAACAGCATCAAAGGTATAAAGAAATATTTCACAATATATAATAATAATGAGTACATTGTATCGAAAAACAACCAAGAACATAGCACAAAACAATATCTATTTTCAGATTTAGTTCTGACCCCGTTACTACTACATTGACATTTAGTCTTTCGGATTGGCTAATCGAAATTCGGGTAAGCGCAATTATGACTTTTTCATTGGAGTTGTTATTTGGAGTAATTGGTCTCATTTATGTAAATTGCACTTACTCAATAATCACTAAACTTTCTTTTGTTTTCTCCTCCTTTTCTCATCTTTTTTGCATTGTCCCCATATTTTTTTTGTGCTATGTTCTTGGTTGTTTTTCGATACAATGTACTCATTATTATTATATATTGTGAAATATGTCTTTATACCATTGCATCCGCCCCCTCACCAACCCTTGTTTCTCTGTCTATCTATCAATCTCATTATCTGTTGATGCCAACTATGGCATAATGTTTTAATATCTGCATTTTCTTTGTCATGTTATGTTTTCATTGATGCTGTTGTCACACAATCTCTGATATGTTTCATTGTTTATTGTGTTTGATGTCAAACCAGCCGAGATTTGAAAAAGGCTCTGAGCGAGCCGAAACATGTTATCATTCATGGGCTTTACCTCATAATTTAATGTGTGACAATATAACACAATTAAATGACTGTTAAACTGGTGGCGCTGAGTCCCGTATTTTTTCTTTTTCTACAATATAATATTTATTAACTCTATTAACTACCCTATCACTAACTAAAACTGCATTGTCATCTATGAGTGTACTTCTTTTGGCCATTTCGTTACCTGGAGGGGTGATATAAAATTGTTAAGTGACATGCATACATTATTTATTTCATTACGTTGTCATTTTGTTGTTGACATATCTACTACTGCTAAATGATACTTTCTATGGTGTGCACACCTAAATGCTATTTTTCTTTTTTTTCTCATGCATTTCATTTTCATTTCATTTGTTTTATATCATTTCATAATTAACACCATTTTCTTTCAATAATGAGCATCATTTTTCTATATAAGCTGTCAATTTAATTTCTTGATATTGATCGAAAGAGAAAGAGAGGGAGAGAGAGAGAGAGCGAGAGAGAGCGAGAGAGAGAGAGAGTCCTAGCTAATTTTTACTCAATGCTTTTCAATATTTCATTTCCATCATTTTGTGCCTTTTCATAGTTCCTCTCTCACCCACTAGCAACTTTGTTGCTGTTAGTTTGTTCACATTGAGGGATTGCACGTGCTCTTCTCACATCTGACAGATGCACCCAATATTTCAATCCCTTAACTTTTACAGCGGTGGGTGTGCAGTATATTACTTCGTAAGGGCCATGAAGTCTTGGAGAGTTCCACCTCCGAACAAAACTTCGTACGTACACATTTTCCCTGGCATTAACTGACCCTTTCGATTGTCTCGGGCTGGCATTTCAGTGTCTGTCGCAGCATTTTCAGTTAATGGTGGTGCAACTTGTCATGCTATGCTACGCACTGCGCGTGTTAACTGCGTGAGTTATTCCTTGAATTCTTCCCCCAGCACTGTGGCAGCTCTGTGAGCATCTGAAGCTTTCCTCACTGGGGAGAGTGGCGTATGAATGCGTCTGCCCGTCACTGTTTCATGCAGGCTCAAATGGTGGTCTTTACTTGGCTGCGTTCTGAGTTGAAACAGTGCGAGGGGCAAGCAATACACCCAATTCTTTTTAAGCGTGTTGCACAACTTTGATAACTTACTTTTGAGCAGGCCGTTGATTTTTTCCACCCCTCTGTTACCCATTGGGTGATAAATCGAACACAGTTTGTGCTTGACCCCCAGTAATGACGTTACTTCCTTGAAGAGGTAATTCACAAAGTGTGTGCCATTATCTGATCTCATTACATCACATATGCCCCACCTTGAGAACATCTCTCGTACTAAGAATTTCATGGTGCACTTTGTATTTGGGTGGGGGCATGGTCCTGCTTCTACCCACCGTGAGAAGGGACAAACTATCACAATCAAGTATCTTGCTCCGTTACATCGTTCTCCCATGTCCGCATAGTCAATGTGGAGCTCTCTGAATGGGCCCACAGGATGCAGTAATGTTCCTCGCAATGTCCTCAGTGTCATTCCTGAACTGTATGTTTGGCATGTGGTGCACTCTTTAGTAAATTTTGACAGGTTTTCCTATAAGTTCGGAACAAACCAATGTTCCTGTATATCTGCTGCAATATGTTGTTTAGTTACATGCGTCAGAAAGTATAGCTGTTAGAATGCTATTTCCAGCAACTCCACTGGCATCACTACTTTCCCTTTTAGTTCCTGTCTCCATATTATATCTGTTGAGGATTGTTTTCACCCTCTCTTGGCCCATAGTTCTTGCTCTTCTACCGGTGCGTGTCTTTGAAGTTCTATTATTTGGGATATTGGTGTATGGTTGTATCCCTCTTCTAATGTGTCTGTACTCGTGTTTTAATAATACATTCAATTGCTGGTGGGACATTGAAATATGCGGTGACTTTCGCTGCTGCGTCTGCTGCCACGTTACCCAATGGGATTGTGTCTGTGTTATTGGTATGCACTTGGCATTTCACCATTGCTATTACTGATGGTTCTGCTAGCGTTTCTATCAACTCATTTAGTAATGCAGCATGTTGCACTGGCGACCCATCTGCCCTCCGGAACCCTCTCTGTCGCCATCATGACAGTCCTGAGTGAACTGTTGTTGTGGCATATGCTGAATCTGAATATATCATCACTGCACATCCTTTAGCAGTGCGCAACGCCTCAATTAGTGCAGTTGATTCTGCTGCTTTTGCGGAGTAATGAGAGAGGAGGCGCTTCTGTACAATGATCTCATATCCCTCTTCTTCCATTCTTACAACCGCCACTCCCATGTGTATTTCTCCTGTTTCACTAACTATTGATGCTGATCAATATATGAAGTATATCTCTCCTTCCTGTAGCGCATTCTCATTCGCTTTGGGAATATCATCCTCTTCTCCCTCTTACGTGGCACAATCGTGTTCCTGCATGTCTCCTACAGTGCATGGTTCAGTAATAAATGTGGCTGGGTTTACTGTCTTACACCTGACCACATGGACATTTGGACTGGATATTATTATCTCGTATGCTGTTGCCCTTTGTGTCTTTAACATTGATTTGGATCTTTCTAGGATAGCAAAGAGTGAGTGTTCTCCGTATAAAGTCACTGAGCATCCCATCATGATGGTGGCACTTTTTTCAATTGCGAAGGCCGCTGCAGTGGTAGCTTGTTTCGCATGCAAAGTGACCTTGCATAACTGAATCTAATGTTCCGCTGTAGTAGGCCAATGGCTTGTGACCTAGCAATGTTTTCTGTGTCAGCACTGCAGTCAGTAGAGTGCCATTACAGTGTGAAAATAAGTAAAATTCCCTATCCTAATCTGTGTTCGCCAGAACGGGTGCGTGTGCAATAAGATCTTGCAGTTTGAAATACTGTGTCATCATCTCATTTGTCCATTTTATTGGGACATTATTCTTTTGTGCTTCCTTCAGTGCTTGTAGCAGTGGGCGTGTGTATGCTTCGTAATCAAGTATCCATGCGTGGCAGTAATTACAGATGCCGAGAAACTTTTGCATGTCCTTTACTGTTTTTGGTATTATCATATGTCGGGCAATATCCTCTTGCCATCTTTTGAAATCAGCTGTCCTAAGTAGAGCACCTCTGCTAGGCAATGTTGCAGTTAGCCTTTGTCTACCTTGTACCCTTTTGTGGCCAAGAAATTCAACAATGTTATGCAATCGGCCCAGCACTGTTCTTCATTCTTGTTGCAGACAAGTAAATCGTCTACGTATTGTATTATCATGCTTTCTACATCAATGTTTCCGAGATCTTCATGCAAAATCCTATTAAAAATGCTGGGGCTTTCACAATATCCCTGCAGTAGTCTGCAATGTTCATATCTGCTCCTCCCTAGCATGAACAATGTGAAGTACTGAGAGCTTGGGTCAATCGGAATTGAGAAGAACGTGTTCTTCAAATCCACTACTGTGAAACATGTGGCATCTTTAGGTATGCTACACAATATTGAGGCTGGATTATGAACTAATGGGAATTCTTTCTGTATAACGTCATTAAGTGGGCGTAAATACTGGATCATCCTCCAAGCCCCTCCCTTCGATTTTTTGATTGGAAAAATTGCTGTATTACATGGTGAATTAGATGGTACTATCATCACTTGCTGTAAGAGGGCATTTATTGTTTCTTGTATTCCTTCCTCTGCCTCCTTGGAGAGTGGGTACTGTTTTACTCTGGGCAGTATGGCCCTGGTTTTAATTTTATTTTGATTGGTGTAACTTCGTGTAATAACCCTACATCATGGGGGCCTGTAGTCAATATTTCGGGCAGCACCTTCTCCATGCCTTTCTCAAATAGGGTGGGTGGCACGTTAACACTAGTCATCAGAGGATTATATATTTCCCTGTGCTGGATCATGATATTGCAAGGTATACTTATCTCCATTATTATTTCCCCGGCACTCTCACTGTCAGTGAACAATTCTTCATCAGTTAGAATGCGCAACATTATGTTTGGGTCTTTGCACAGTACTGTTCTCCACTCGCACCCATGTGTATCCAGTCCTATTGCTGCAATACGTTTGCTCAAGACCTGTACCCCCTCTAGGTCAATAGACAAAATTGTCCCTGGTACAATATCTGTATTCACAATTGGGCGGAAGACAAAATCCGAGGGTACCTTCCACTCTTTTCTTGTTATCTCTGGCACCACTCGTGCTAACACCTTGATACCATAAATGAACATATCCATGTCAATGGGTACCCCTCTTACCGCAACTTTGTTTGTCATTGTGCTGATCATCAGCATCGCCCGTACAGGGCACACTCCTGGGGTGGAACAAACTATCCCCAGTTCAGTAAAGGAGATGGTCATGTTTAACTTACTCAGAAGGTCTCTTCCCAGCAAATTTATTGGCGCATCTTCGTGGCACAGTAGAGGTGCGCGCACTGTTTTTCCCCCCACTGTTATATCAAGATCTTTTGTGTAAGGAACTTTTAAGATAGCCACAGAGAACCCTTGTGTTTCCAAATTTCTTCCCGAGAGTGGGAACCGGCCTTCCATGAGGCATGATTTTTCTGCTCCCAAGTCTACCATAAAGATGAACTGTTTGTTGCCTATCTCTGCTCCCATTAGTGGTTCCTCTTCTGCACATAGGGTAGTGGATAGGACTGGACACGCACGTGCTTTCTGTGGGCTGTCCTAATCGGCATATGTCTCCGTTCCTGGAACCAAGAAGACGTTATCTCCCACCACTGCTGCACCTCAAAAAGGTGCTGGTGAACCATTAGCGGATGTGGCAAAAATGTTATTGTTTGCATTTCCTACAGTATTTTGTCTTGCCATTTGTTGTTGCATACCCCTCTGCTGTGGTGGAACCGAGAAGACGTTATCTCCCACCACTGATGCACCTCAAAAAGGTGCTGGTGAACCATTAGCGGATGTGGCAAAAATGTTATTGTTTGCATTTCCTACAGTATTTTGTCTTGCCATTTGTTGTTGCATACCCCTCTGCTGTGGTTGTTGCTGGTGCTGTCACCTTTGCTGCATTTGGGGCTCATTATAAAATTGCTCGTTCTGCCCACCCCCTCCCATTGGTAACCCATAGGGACTCCTTGGGTTGTTGGTGGCCATACTGTTGTTCATTTCCCATACAGGGCTGTCCTTGATAAAAACACATAGGTCACATTTGGCATTCCCTTGAATAATGCCCCTACCTTCCGCAGTTCCAACATGGACCTTGTGGTCCTCCCCTCAGCCCTCCAAATCCCCTATTTCCCATTCCTCCGAATCCCCCTCTTGGTCCTCTGTACCCACCTCGTTCTCTTGCTGGCCTTCCTTGCCATTTGGGCCCTCTGTACTGTTCCGCACCATCCCACTGCTCCCGTCCGCTTGCAGCCCATGTTGCGGCCATTCTGGCTGGTGCGTTTCCCACTCCCTCTCCTCCTTCGTAGTTTCTGTCAGTTGATGTTGCGGTATTCAGCGCTACGACCTTCACTAATTTATTTTGTACTCGCTTTGCTTCGCCCACCAACCTTCGCTGTGCTATCTCTTTTTCTCTTTCTTTGATCCTCCTACAATGGTGCACAATTATGCTCTGAATCTTGGGCCAGCCCTTGGCTTCTATCCCAGCTATTTTATCCAAGGCCTTCTGTACCTCCTTTGTGAGCCCTTTTTGGATTATAAAGTAGAACAAGGTGGTAAATTGGTCCCACACCGTACCCATTTCACTTCTCCACAGGTCTTGCTCCCGGAGGATGAATTGCATAGGCTCTTCCTCCTCTCCCATAGTGCACTGCATCACTAAGTGTAAATCTGGAATATCTGGAAACGTTCTCCGCAATGCATCCCATACTTGTGCTCTAACGCTGTTAAATAGTGATCCGTCATGGCGGTCACAGCTCATTGCCACTCCCAGGAACTCCGCCTTCACCCACACTGCATCTGCTTGATCACCACCAGCGGACACCAGCACACTTTTCACATCCCCTATGGCCAATGGTACCCCTGCTGTGTTCTTTTCAAATGAATGTATCCATATCCCCACCCTACCCGAAAGTGGAGGGAGAAGTTTCAACAAGTTATTCTTATCCATCTGTGCCCACAGATTGTAGTGGGGACTCCCTGCTCCTTTGTGTATTATGGGCATTTGCAGCTTTATTTTTCCCCCTTCTTACTTACCGTTCCCTTCCTTGTTTTACTTACCAGCATGTTCCCTACTCTTTGCCTTAACTTCCCCTGCCATCTTGGTGCAGCCCTTTCATCTTCTTCGTCGAATGGGAATGGCAGTGGAAATCCCGTTTCTGCCACTCCCTCTTCATATTCATCTAAATCACTCCATACCTCCTCTACCTTCTCCTCCTGTTCCCATCGTTCCTGTGTGTCCCCTCTCTGGCTGTCTGGGGTTGCTGGCCGTATTATTCTCACGGGTTTGCCATTCAAATGGAACAGAAACTCACCTGATTGCCACTCTTGTTCTCGCCCTTTTGGTATTGGCGCTGACGGTGGTGGCGGGGATGGTGTGGATCCTCCTTCGCCACTTGGCGAAGGCGTGAGATCGCCCAAAGTTAATGGTAGTACTTCCCCTCCCCCTGGCAACATCTGGCCCCTGTCGCACAAGGCTCGTAACCGCGTTATCTCCAATTGTGCATGCGCAAGCTCTCTGTCTAAATCTCCTGTTAACCGCACCAATTTTACTGGTGGGGCACTGGTTGGGTCGTACAGCCCTCCTCTTTCATACAGAGGTGGTGCGGTGGCTGATGCCGTTGCCGGGGTTGTCGGTGTGGTGCATGCTGGCACATACAGGGGCTCACTGTATCCCATTGCAGGCCTTGTCATCAATGGGTATATTCTAGTAGGGTCATTCTCTGTTGTGGTTGTTGTACATTCTCCCCCTGTAGCCCCATCTCCTCCCTGCAACACCTTCTCTTTCTCAATTATTGTGTCCTTACTTACCTCACCGGTAGGCGCTACTTCTTTGAACATTCACCACAATCTAGCAGTTCCCTTCTGTTCTGCAATTGATTTCCCTGTATTTCGCAAGCAAGTGGGTTGATACTAGATCCAATACCCTCTTGTCAAAGGACTCTCCCTCTGGCCATATTGGCGTTACGCTGTCTACTTTTATTTCCACCACCCATTGATCATGATACTTTTGTATTTTCTCACTATACAAAGGGAGATGCTGACAAATGTGTGCTTATGTTGTTGTCCCTCCCATGGTAGCGTATTTGTACTCTTATTTTTGGTCACTTCACTTTCAGGGATAAATCAATCGGCCAACAATCTCTATTCTGTGACACTTCTATTCAACCTTGTTTAACCTTTGGCGCCAACAATATTTCAACAACCTTTTTACTGACACCACCTTGCTCCACAAATGATTTCAAAAAGTATTCATTTTTTGCCAATATTCAACATGTTTATCATATTACTCACACATTCCATTGCCAATTTTCCTGATCAACCTTAATTCTTTTTGATTCATAGATACATAGGCACTTACTAACAGTACAACATGTAACACTGTCGCACATGAACAAAAAACACATAAACATATAACATGAACTACCTTTGCTTTGCTCCGCTTCTTTATTATTTCAGTTTATACCCCTCAACCTTACTTTCTCATGCACTCCCCACCTCTAAGCCCTCTCAATCTACCTCACCAAGAATTCTGCTCACACGGAAAAATAATATTTTAAATTACTACTCCGAGTATACTAAATATATAAGTCTCCTACTGTTTTCTGTTTATCTTCACTTATTTACCTGCACTGGACGAAACAATGCTACGCGGTGCCGCCTTCTACCCCCTTCGGGCTAGGATCCCTTGTACCTCTTTACCTCTTTTTCGTTTTCTCCACAAAACCTAATGGCCATATAAAGGATAGATAAGAAAAAGCCTCAGTAACATTCACACAGACCCTAACTTTGCCCTCTTTTATTTTGCCCACTCTGTTATATGTACCCCTTCTCCCAAACCCTTTTTTCTCCCCTTGAAGTCTTGCAACCGGTACTCACGCGTTCAGTCCGGTGGTTCGAGAGCCACCATTCACGGTCTATCCACAATCTGGTCTGCACCCCAACCAAGCCGTGGCCTGCCTCGGCGAGCAGTTTTTAGTTGGGTATTCGGAAAACGGGAACCCTCGAACCCTCTCATTGTGCGAACGGACTAGTCAACCGCGGAGACGATGGTTTGCTGGGGTGCGTCCCGGATCTCACTGCACGGCACGGGCCTCGAGGCACCTGTTCCAAATCATGTCGTGGGGGGTCACCAAATGTAAAGGCCCATCCCCGTCTTAGCATGTGCAATACAAATAAAATAGACACACCCCAACGGGGCATGAGACTAAGAGAATAGGCTGTGAGATTTTGGGCATCATTACACGGTAGGCGGTAGGGTATTACTGGCACCAGAAAGGGCACCGGTGCCAGTAATCCCCTACCGCCCTACTACGAGGTCCCTCAGCAGGTCCCGTCCTTAACGTGTGGTCAGACCACACGTTAAGGACAGGAACTGCTGAGGGACTTCAGAGCAAATAACGGTACCGCTAAAAGCGGTACCGTTATTTGCTCCTTCCCCATCCCATTGAGCCCTATGGGGCTATCGAATACAATTACAAAACAGAGCAAAGTCAGATAGCTATCAACCCTCAGTACAACACAACGAACTCCAGCATGGTTCAGTGTGTTCAGTGAGAGAGTGTACATTAGAATGCATTCGCTTTTTATACATTTTGTGAGCGCTATGATCAACCCTTCTTCGGGTTAATATTCTACTTTATATGTTACCAATTCTAGGGTTCGTTGCCGAGTCTCAATTAACTGCATCTAACTGGTTCGTTCTTTATTACATGTAACAATAGGCGTATGCATTAACTGTGTATTCTAAGTTCCGTATTGCAGGTCTTCTTAAACATTAATACGATATAATAAAACCAAACGTTCTTTGTCCAAAGTGTAAATACATTATCATAATATATACTCGTGGATTGGTTTCATTGCGCAAGTCATCCTTTTACACATAGGTCAATGTAGGACGAGGTCTTGGTTCATGGCCTCAACAAGTAGCCTGCAGGCAGATTACACATTAGCGATGTACAGAGGTCAAGTCGGCCATGTTGTATTTTGCAATGGCATTGTCCACCATTTTAGCTCACAGGGTGACTTTTCCACATAAATCCTAAAATGGCGGTTTGACCTAAAATGGCGGCCTACATAGATTAAAGGTCAGGATCTTGTAACACAGATCTCGCAAATGACTTTCGAGCAGCTGGGCGTAGGCCAATATTAACATATTTATTACAATAGGAGGCACAATATACTTTTTATTCCGACAAACCCTCCCTTTGGCCTATGCCAAGTGCTAAAAATCTATTTTGGGTCTCCTTACGAATAACTCCATAGATCAGTATCCATGTACCCTGAATCACTATCTGAAATATCTATTGCCATTAGGTCTTTTACTAGTATATCTTTCAACACATATTCTTTGGAAGTTTTATCTGAGGCATACACCTCATGTCCTATCGAAGTTATCGCTTGTGCACAACATCCCACTAGCATCGAACACATACCAGGCAGACACTGAATAAAGCAACAAAGGAAGAACAGAACTCCTAAAATAGTTAATAAAACCGAAAGTACCTTCCAACCCCAAGATCGCAAGAAGTCCCAGAACCAAGCACTTAGATCCCAGTTTCCCTCAGGAACGTGCACTTCGGAACCAAGGACGTGCAGATTTTGTATTGCCTTAAAGATAGTTAGGGAGGAATCTGGTATGAAAACACAGCAAGCGGACCCCACTAATTTGCATACTCCACCACACTCAGCTAGAGTGACATCTAATGCCATTCTATTTTGGAGTGCTACTAATCTTATTGCTTTCTGCTCTAATGTCATATTGTAGAGTATATGTAACGCTCACCTGATTCCCGCAGAGGCGCCGGTCTTGACTGGGCGAATACCGTATCTGCAAAGGTGATGTGTAACACACGGTTGGCTCTTTGGGCTGGACCTCTGTGCACTGTATGTCTGACTCGAAGAGTAAGATGTCTGCAGATAAAAAATATGGGATTAATGAACTGGGGTTATTGGGTGTCTCTCATTCTTCCCTTTCTCTTCTCCTGTAGAACCCCAAAGGTTAACGCCCTCACCTTAGGTAAGTGAACGCCGAGTTCTCCATCTGCCTCGGGGCAGGGTGCCGTAACCAGTTTCTTCACTGGATAAGGGTGCAGGCCTCTTGACCTCAGAGGACTGCTGTCTGTCGTTTACTGCACGAACGGTAAGTTCTGAGTATTTCAAATGTCTTTAAAAGTCTTTTGTAATGATGTCTCTTGTTTTGCAGGGTTCCGGCGATGGCGGATGACGGGCTGAAGTGAGTTGAGGATGGAACCCGTGTGAGGAATAGAAGCGCCTGGAAGCACGTAAGTAAGCGCTTGTTGCTTGCTTCACGATGCGCACTAACTGTCCTTTTATCTTGCAGGTACAAGTTCGGAGCTGAGCTGCTGAAGGGTGCCGGAATACCCACTGGGTTCGGCGTGGGAAGGAGTAATGGCACGTGAGTAATAAAGTTACCCAATGTCTTTAAACGCACCTTCTTTTGTCTTTCAGATGCGGGATGCAGCGCCGAAGGCCTCCGGAGCGTGCGAAGAGTTGGTAAGCTTTTGTCTGTCAGATGCCGGAATGCAGTGCGAAGACCTCCGGAGCATGCGAAGAGTAGGTAAGCCTTTGCCTTTCAGATGCCGGAATGCAGCGCGAGGCGTTGGTGACAGCCGATGGACCAGGTAAGAGATGCGCTGTCACTGAAGACCGTAGTGCTACCCTGTTCTTTCTTGTCTTTATAGGTGTTGCTGAAGACTGGATTCAGGATGGTAAGCCTTTTTCCCTTAGGCCCAGGATCAGATGCAGAAGACACGATGAGCGTTCTGCTGCAGAGGATGCAGAATAACGCAAAGCAAGATTCATCCATCGGGTGTGGTTTAAATAGCCTCCTGTAGTGCTTAGGTATCTCCTTCCACGGACTTGCCTAGGTAAGAAAAGAGTTCCTGCTTTCCAGAAGAGTTCCAGTGTTCTGAACCTAGGGAGTGGCTCCTGCCCCACCCAACAGGAAAAGTAGTCCCAAACAGAAGAGGATCAGAGGCTCAACTGGCAGGTAAGTAAGCAGCATGGTCTGCTGCAGGTAAGTCCACCCAAGCATTATGAGCCCGGCGCTTCCAGCGCTGGGACTGGGCATATTTATGAGCCTGGTGCCACTGGCACCAGGACAGGGTCCAAAAGGTCCCAATGGGGACTGGTTGGCACTCGGAACCTGAGTTATGGGTCTGCTTCCAAGGGAGTTGGGTGAGTCCTGACCTTTTGGAAGCAGAGATCATGACAGTATATCTGTGGTCCGGTTGATGGTTCTCTCCAGTACTCTCGCTAGTTTTCTGATATCTTCTGAATTCGCTATCTGCCCCCAAAATGGCACAACTGATTTTGCTATATCTCTCAATACTTGTGCTGGGGTATCACCATTCTCATCCCGTCGTGGATGAGCCTTCGAAACTTCTTTAGTACTCGCTATAAACACCCCAGGTAACAGGATCCCTAAATAACAGGTTCCTTGCCAATCCCTGGGCAACCATGGAAACGCTATATTACCGCAAACAAAATAGACAGGTTCGCCTACATACAAAGGTCTGTCTTCCCCAGTCAAATTTGCAACGTTGGCACAACCTTTAAAATCTCCCATTGACCGAGTGCCATTCCTCTGTATGCAGAAAGAAACTGAATCGGGGCTATGGTTAACAGTGTAAGAAGGAGGCATGGCATCCTTATTGCCTATTGGAGCCAATTTAAAGGAAATCAAAGATTGAAAGGGACGAGACAGTCTATCAGAAGGCCTAATAGAAGCAACATTCAGTCTACTCCTATTTGAAAAAAGAGAGCATCCCAGGCGAGTCAAAACACGTTTCTCAAAACTATTCAAATTTGTACCATCAAAGTTCCCTGAGACGCTATCATTCCATCGGCCAAAGAACAGTGCTCTAAGAGAAGCATAGCCAGCAGTTGTCAACGGTAAAGGATGAATATGCCAACATAGCCCCTTATACCCGTGTTGCAGTAAATGTCAACAGACCCAGCAATTGGATCTACTAAAAATGGCATGTGTAGCGTTCATTATAAGTGAAAAGGTATTATTATGATACTTTTGTCTGTGCTGGGAATCTCTAGGGGACAAATTATGTGAATGCACAAAAGGTGTAGGAACAGTGGGTACATTTACATTTGGTAGCGAAAACTCTAAAGGATAAGCTTCTTCTAAATACCAAAGGCCTACAACAGTGCCTATTATAAATCCAAATATTCTTACAATAATACAGCAGTACATTTTCGGGGCCCAGGCATTTTGTCCATTGTCCCGGTTGTTCACCCTCTTATTTACAAGTCCAATATGAGCGGTGGCGGTAGCAGGCATTGCAGTCTTCAAAACGGAAACCCCAATGTTCGTTGCTGGAGACCCCCCCGGTCGCGCGATTTCTGTGTCCTTCCAAAACCCTAGCCAACAGAATCCCCTTTCACAAATTTGGGCAAAAGTAAGCCCTCGATCATTCTTTTCCTTCCTTGAATGCACAGTCGAACAGTGCCGTATGTCTGTTTTCTTGGACGCAAGTGATATCTGGCTGTTCCTGGCACTTATTGATCCGGAAGCAATGTGTCATCACTTCCCGTTGGAAGTAACATATCTGGGACAAACAAAGGGGCTGCGTTTGAAACAGCCGCTCCCGGGTGCAAAATCGGCGGAGAGTGTGGAAGCATAATGGCAGCTTCCCCAAGCCTCTCGGGCTTAGAGATATTCTCCGACACACTCTCTGTGCTGTTTACTGCTTTAGGATCGTTGGTTGCAGTATCAGCAAGGGGTTCTGCTTCTTCTGTAATGTTTGGCACAGGGTGAGGAAGTTTCTTGATGTGTGACGCGTGGATCCAATTCTTTCGGCCAGCTACCCGCACTGCTGTTTGGGTGACCACACAAGACCTGGAACGGCCCACGCCAGCGAGGCGCGAGGCAGGAGGTACGCTCAAATGACTTAGTGAGTACCCAGATTACAGGTTGTTTGCCGTGGCCCGGGCCTTCGTACCGCACAGGTAAGGCCTCTTGTACCTGCTGGTAAATCAAATACAGGTTTTTAGTCAATTGGCTACAATAATCTGAAAGTAATACATTCTCAATATCTCTTAACTTTCGACATTTTGGCAAATTCCAGATATTGGCAGGTCTCCCCATTACCACCTCAAATGGAGAGAGCCCAGTCTTAGTTTGAAGGGTTGTACGCATGGCTAGTAACACGATCGGTAAGGCGTCCCGCTATTTTAGTTTGGTGCCGGCACACGTCTTAGCGAGTTTGTTCTTGATGATACCGTTGTGTCTTTCTACTAGTCCGGTGCTCTGAGGATGTCTGGCCGAATGGAACCATTTGTCAACTTGTAACGCTGTACATATCTGTCGGATTACAGCGGCGACAAAGTGTGGACCATTGTCCGACCAGATAACTCTTGGCAAACCGAACCGGTTAAAATACTCCTTTAACATAGTTTTCGCAGTGGTCATAGCTGTGGCATCTTTAACAGGAAAAGCCTCAACCCACTTACTAAAGGCACAAATGACATCCAATACATATTTTAAATTATTGCATCGCTCCATTTCAATGAAATCAAAGTGAATTACTTCAAATGGGACAGAGGGTGGCCCAAAACTTCCCCTCGGGGTTGCTGTCCCCTTTCCCACATTATGTTGTAGGCAAATCATACAATTCTGGACATAGTGCTGAGCAATTTTTGAAATTTTGTCATTTACCAACACTCTTTCTAACATTTTCGTCATCTCTTGAGCACACACATGCGTAGGACCGTGTGCCATTACAACCATCATAAGCACATACACATCGGGGAGTAACCATTTCCCATCCACCGTGTCCACCCAGCATCCATCGTCATCAAGTTTTCCCAAGCCCTCAGCCCACCTCTTGGTTTTTTCTACTGTGGCATCGGCTTGGATCTCCCGTACAGACCCCACATCCTCATCCATTACCTTAGCATTTTCAGTTTTCCAAGAAACATATATCTCTGTAAGGAGATCAGTGGCAGTTTGTCTAGCTATTTGATCAGCGAAAGCATTCCCTTTTGCAATATTATCTACAATCTTGCGATGTGCTGCACATTTCACAACTGCTAACTGGGTAGGGAGCGCAAGTGCTGAGAGAAGTTGCACTATTTGGGTGCCATGCGAGGTTAGGAATCCTCTTTCCGACCAAAGTCTCCCAAAGTTGTGAACCACCCCAAAGGCATACTGACTATCTGTATATATATTCACTGCAAGCCCTTCGGAAAGTTCACAAGCTCGGTTTAAGGCTATAATCTCTGCGGCCCGGGCAAAATTATGTGTAATTCTCTTAGTTTCCACAACCGCGCTCAAGGTATAGATTGCATAAGCGGCTGTGGATGTACCATCCGGAAGTTTAAAGCAGGAGCCGTCACAAAACAGCTCTCCTTGTGGATTATCCAAAGGGGTATCTTTCAAATCAATCCTGCCCTTTGTTTCTTGCTCGGTCGTATACAAACAATCACGTAAGTCTTCATCGCCGCAAGTAATATCTTGCGGGAAGGGTAGGAGTTCAGCCGAATTAAGAACACAGCAACTCCTAATTTGAATGTGAGGGGCAAACAAGATCAATTTGTATCTCGTCAACCGTGCGGAAGTGAGGTGTTGCGTTTGAGTTCGGTTCAATAGAACATCTACAGAGTGAGGCACCATCAGGGTCAAATCATGGCCTAAAACCATTCCCTCACTCTGCTTTACAGACGCAGCAGCGACAGCGTGCAAACATCTTGGCAAAGCGCATGCTACAGGATCAAAGGCGGAGGAATACTAACCGCACGGCCTATTCCTCCCTCCATGCTCCTGCGTTAATAGAGCCAAAGCACATCCATCACGTTCATGCACAAACAATATGAAGGCCTTTTCATAGTTTGGTGTGCCCAAAGCTGGTGCAGAGCATAATGCAGCCTTAAGCAAGTAAAACGATTGCTGGTGTTCCGAAGTCCATGGCAACGGCGAAGAAATGCCCTTCTTCGTCAAGGCCAACATCGGTTTTATCACTAGTGAAAAATTTGGGATCCACAACCTACAGTAAGAAGCCATACCTATCAAGGCCCTAACTTCCTTCTGTGTATTTGGGACAGGCATACCAGAATTGTGTTTTATTCTTTCAGGTGTCAATCTTCTTCCCTCCTTTGACAGGAGATAGCCTAAATAGGCGACCTTCTGGCAACAATATTGAAATTTCTTAAGCGAAGCTTTGTGACCATGCTTAGCTAGATGAATAAGTAGTAACACAGTGCCCTCCTTACAGGCCCTCTTAGAGACTGCAGCCAGAAGCAAATCATCAACGTACTGAAGCAAAGTACAAGTAGAGGGTAATTCAAGGGCATCAAGTTGTTCTTTCAAAGCCCTACTATAAATACTAGGACTCTCTGTGTACCCTTGAGGTGCACAAGTAAATGTAAACGAGCGTCCTCCTAAGGTGAAGGCGAACAAATATCTACTATCCTTGTGTATAGGAATACTGAAGAACGCATTCTTTAAGTCCACAACACTAAAGTAAGTAGCTGTAGCTGGAATCATGGTTAAGATCGTTGTCACATCAGGCACAATTGGAAACTGCGGTGCCACAACTTTATTAATGGCACGTAAATCAATTATAAAACGGAATGAAATTACATTATCACCTTTCTTGTACACGGGTAAAATCGGACTATTACACAAACTTCCTGAGATTTCTTCAATCACACCACGGTGCACAAAATCGGAAACAATACATTTCAAAGCTTGCTCGCCCTCAACCGAAATCTTATACTGGGGAATGCGTGGCAGCTCAATTCCATGTTTCAAAACTATCTTAACAGGCTCAATCTGCAAAACACCGACATCATTGTCGTCAACAGCCCATAAGCTCTCTGGTCCATCAATGAAATCTGGAGGCAAAGGTCTAGTCAGAAATTGCGGGGTGGAAGATTGCTGCGGTGAAATTGTCAAGCGTACTCCATCAGAAGAACAATAAATCACTGCATTTAATTCTTTTGACAAGTTCAATCCCAGCAAGTTTTCCCCGCAATCCGAGGTCAATAGGAAAGGACACTGGTCCATAAAAGGACCCATAGATGGCATAGAGTCTGGACAAATAACTGGAGTACCAGAAAACCCTACAGAAACATTGGATTGCTCTGACAGTGGAACGTCTGGAACCCGTGAACGATCAATGGAACACTTCTGCGCTCCAGTGTCTATCAAAAACTGATGTTTCCTATTTCCCACTATCATTTCAACGTAGGGACCTTTCTGATTAACGGGAATAGGTGTAGATTCCAAACCCTGCTTCAGGCAATCCTAACGAAACAGAATATTGTCAAAAGGAAGCTCTTCAGACAAATATGCAGCGGAAGGATGATTGAATATGTTCCTAGTATCCACACTCAGAGTCTGATTGTCCTGTGAAAAAGGTTGTTGAGGGTCCTGTGTGAACTGACCTCTACCAGGGACTCCTACGCCTGGGCGACCTCTAGATCGCCTACCCATATTATTATTCGACCTCTGTTGAAGGACGAGGCATTGTGCTCGCCAATGACCCTCTCGTCGACAATAAGCACATTGATTAATGTTCACAGGACCCAAGGGCACATTCCCCTGTGCGACATACTGACCTCTAACCTGAGAGTTACCCCCTCTAGGGCCTCTAACAATTTGCTGCAATAGCACCTTTGTTTTTAATTCACCTTTCCGTTTTTCAATCCTATCTTGTTCATTGTTGACACGATTCTCATAATTCTGAGCCATATGCAGTACTTCTGATTGCGATTTCGCCTGCCAAGCGCTCTCAGAGAACATCATCTGTGACTGGATGTCAGGCAGCAATCCACGTACAAATTTGTCCACAAATAACCTTTTCCCAGACTCTGTGCCTAAGTCTTGTCCACTGAAATCCGAAAAAAATACCTGTTCGACCCGATTAAAGAACTCGGTAGCACTCTCAGACTTTCCTTGGACACAGGCCGTAAGCTTGTCCCATATAATTCTTTTTTCAGGAATTATGGTTTTTAATTTAGCAATGATTCTATCAGGCAAGGATAATATCACCTGCTGTGGTCTTTCACCAGCTGGTCTTTCCCCATCAAATCTAATTAAATTTGCCAATGTATCTCCCAACCCGGGTACATTGTCAATAGTTCTAACTTGTTTCCATAAATCTATGGGCAGGAGTACTGGAAACAACAAATCAATGTCACCCAAGGTGAACACTGAGGATTGCAAAACGGATTCCTTCTCTTTATAGAACCCTGTTGGATTTTTCCTAGTATCAGGAATAGACTGTCTAATGGTGTTCACTTCCTGTCGTGAAAACGGGACGTAAACAAACTGTGATACACAGTGTGCGGGAATGTCCACAGCGACTATACCTCGTGCAGCATCGGCCGCAATCTCAACCTTCGGGACAAATGTCGGAGGAACCTCTCTCATAGGCAACTGAGATGTAGGCAACTCCGAACGCTTACTAAGCAACAATGCCAAATTGAGCGCTAAAGCAGTCGAAGAAGTGTCAACCAAAAAAGCTCTCTTATAAATATTCAATAACTCTGTGGGACAACTAATCTTCCTCTTTACACATTCATCTTGCAAGTACTCTACCATTACCTGTGTCACTTTTCTCTGCATTTCCAACGTATATTGACTATATGTGTCACACACCTCAACTGGAGTTATCGATATGTCTGAAATCCATTTAATCGCATCTTTCTTACAAATTCTCATTTCCTCCGACATCGTTTTACGACACAGAAGGTACCGTTTCTGTACATACATACTTTCCTCTTCGTCATCCTCATTCCGTATCCTTTCTAACTACTTTCTATATTCAAATAACCTTTCGACATACTCATTTACCTTCGCCACAGTATCTCTGGAAAGTGCTAAAGTATTTAGATCCCTTAACCCTTGTGGAACATCTGTATTATTTAATCTTCCCCACATTATACATAACTGAATCCCCAAACCTTAAATAAAAACATTTTTTTTAGGAAAATTATCCGTATTAGAAAGTGTGGAAAAAACACTAGCCTGATCATCCTTCTCCATACAATGCTTAGCCCATGCAATTAACTCACGTTTCTTTTCCGGTGGTACAGCACTGTGAGTGACAACCTTCAAGCCTGCACCATGATCGATTACAAGCGGCCCAAGACCACTTGGAAGAGAGGGGACAGGCAATTTCGATGGAGGAGCTATAACTGGTGCGACAGGAAGAGGCGGAGGAGCAGGTGGAGGAACAACAGTCAAAGGAATAAGAACAACAGGTTGAGCAGGAAGAGTAGGAATAACAGCAGGAAAAGGTACTGCAGCAGGAAGAGGAACATACAGAGGTGGTGCAGAGGCACCAGGCCTTCGTTCATGTAATATTTTCTCAGAAAACTCATCAGAATCATGGAGATCTTTGGAAGGATAGATTTTCTGAATACCAAGTGAAAAAGCCCTTTCCATATTTTTAGCCGACTCAGCCTGTTTATCCTGATCATATAATAATGCTTTTTCGGCAACCGTCTTATGGCGGCGCGCATGTTTTTCTCTACTCTTAAGCTGTTGTAATGCTTCTTTTTTTCCAATTTTGTAAAACATCAAATGCTGCAGGTATAGCCTTTTTCTTTAACAATACTGACTCCAAATATTCAATGTGAGGGATCTCGAAGCTACCATTGATTGGCCACTGAAGTTCGGAGGTATGTCTGGTTTGTCTGTGCCAAATATCAATAAATACTATACTTCCAATGCCATGCTTACAGTACATAGTACATGCCGGCGACCCCTCCTGTGGTGCTGGACGGCTAAATTACAAAGATTGTCTATCACTGCAGAATAATGCCCTAAAGCAGGTAGACAATTTCCCAGGCATATCTCAAATTCTTGGTGTTACCTGGTCAATAATTGTGTCTGCAGATACAATGCGCCAAAATTCAAATTGCCAGGGTTAAATTAAGAATCGGGTCACGACTCACCTGGCCAAACCTAAGGAGGACCGATCGGTACTTCTAAGAATCTTACCTAACTAATCTTACCTCGTGTATGGTGATTTCGGCAAATCTGCCCACCTCGATAAGTGGACCCTCGTCAAGATGCCGTCTCAGACCACAGGCTAGTCATCCAGGGATCAGATCGTGCAGTGCTGCTGAGGTGTCGCATCTCATCCAGGGGCCCCTACTTTTGTACACCATCCGATCCCGGTCCAATAGCAAGTGTCAACCTTCAACAATCCGGCATCAATCTTGAGGGTCCCTATTCAGGCGCAAACTGTGAAAAGAAAAACAAAATATCGAGGCTGAGTGCCCCAAAAGGAAATACACCAAACACAGGTTTCAAAGGAACATACAAAGTATTTTATTCTCTATCGAATACAATTACAAAACAGTGCAAAGTCAAATAGCTATCGCCCCTCAGTACAACACAACAAACTCCAGCGTGGTTCAGTGTGTTTAGTGAGAGAGTGTACATTAGAATGCATTCGCTTTTTATACATTTTGTGAGCGCTATGGCCAACCCTTTTTTGGGTTAATATTCTACTTTATATGTTACCAATTCTAGGGTTTGTTGCCGAGTCTCAACTAACCGCATCTAACTGATTTATTCTTTATTACATGTAACAATAGGCATATGCATTAACTGTGTATTCTAAGTTTTGTATTGCAGGTCTTCTTAAACATTAATAGGATATAATAAAACCAAATGTTCTTTGTCCAATGTGTAAATACATTATCATAATATATACTCGTGTATTGGTTTCATTGCGCGAGTCATCCTTTTACACATAGGTCAACTAGGACGAGGTCTCGGTTCATGACCTCAACAAGTAGCCTGCAGGCAGATTACACATTAGCGATGTACAAAGGTCAAGTCGGCCATGTTGTATTTTGCAATGACATCATCCACCATGTTAGCTCACAGGGTGACTTTTCCACATAAATCCTAAAATGGCGGTTTGACCTAAAATGGCGGCCTACATAGATTAAAGGTCAGGATATTGTAACACAGATCTCGCAAATGACTTTCGAGCAGCTTGGCGTAGGCCATTATTAATATATTTATTACAATAGGAGGTACGATATACTTTTTATTCCGACAATCCAAGGTCGGAATGACCCGGTCACTCCATATTCCGGGAACCCGGACCCGGAATGCGGTAAGGGGGTAGCCATGGCACTAATGGTGCCATGGCTACCTCCAACCTCATAATTACCCCATATATCCTTTAATTACAATGGTGCTTACCAGCCATTGTATCAAAAGCATGCATTGGCACCAGATACAAATTACAGAGAAAAGTATGTATAATAATGCTTCCCATTTGTCTTTTGGCTAGTTCCTAGCATATGTATGTAAACAAAATGATTTTAGAACACTCAGAATATGTATTAAAATAACCTATGTATCCATTCCAGTTTATATTTTTCTGAAATGACAACTATTCCCCAACAATCTCCTTGAATGATTTGTGTGTATTTAATTAGATGCCCACCCACTTAAAGACATTATAATTGGTGAATAAATATCTCTCGCTTTCACAAGTGTTCAGTCATCAATTCTCTTTCAGGCTATGAAGCTTGTGGATCAGTTCACAGCCTCAGGTGTTCATTATACCTTGTGAGAACTGCAGGATTCTAATTTACTTGGCTTTGGTTGCAAGAGACTGTGCAGAAATGCTATTGGTTCCAGTTTAAATTAATCTTCCCTTGGCTTTCAGAATGAAGTACTTCACAATAACAAACTACAATGTACTACGGTCATTCTGCTAGTAATCATATATCAGCCCTTGTGCTTTTTGCGCGGAAACATGCTGTATTTTCTGCAAGAAATCAAATCTCACATAGCTTTGAATATAGTGGGAAGGCACTGATCCACTTCACACCAAAATATATCAGAGTACTCTATTTGGAATGAGGCCTGCATAATGGCAATCATCTCTCCAACTCCCCCACTCCTTTGGATTTATCAGAGAAATGGTTTTATTTACAGTTGTCATACTCACTTTCGAATAAACACAGCCAGCAAAGACCTTCAAAAGTTTCCAGGAAATGCTCAGCCAGTTGGCCTCTCCTGGTCTCTTTCTCCCTTTTCCAGGAAAGCAGGCCGCCTCAAGTACAAGTTTCCTAATAGATAAGCCCAATCCTTCAGATAATATCCAAGCTCAGCTTACATCCATTTGGAACACATGTTCTCCTTCCATGCAGCCTTTATCCGACAGTTTCTTCCATTCCCCGAGTGTTTCAATTTTTATAACTGTATTTCTCCAAACTGTGATATGGGGAATAAATGGAGTCTAGGCTATCTCTCCCTTTAAGTGCTGTGGTAGTCGTTGACACACAAAACAAAAAATTAGTGTAGCATGATAAGATTACACTAGTATAGCACACATGTAGTTAAAACAAAGTTTATTCTAAAACAGAAAGAGAAAATGCTGACAGCAACATATAACAACAGTATTTTGTATAGAAAGCATTTCATCGCTCCATCAGGAGAAATGTTACGGAAAGGCCAATTTCAAAGTTCACATCTTAAGTTCAGTAATTTGTGTTTGAAGATTGGTCTGGCTTTCACGGGCCACAGTGCCATGCAAACATTTTAGATTTTTATCAGCTCAGAACACCATGTCTGAGCAGTTGTTGAATGAATTTGAATGTATTTATTAAAAATATCCTTTTGAATGTAAGAGCAGCCCATTACCCACAGGCGTTGCACATATGTCTCTTTATTATGTGAAACCTAATGATCTTGTAGGAGGAAAGATATACAAGCCTGTTATTCTACAGAAAGCCCCTGATCTATTCCAGCCCTACCCCCATCTAATCATGCATGCATGGCTAAAACAGAAGAAATTATCTTCTCTAAGGTTTCACTCCAGTGCATTGTTAAAGCCATGTTAGAAAACCAATGATTTCCTATACATTTAAACTCTAATACATTCCTTATTTTAAGGTTGTTCATGTGCAAATCACAGTATAATTACAAAAGACTTCTTAATGCATTAAAACATGCATTACTTTTCATAAAGAAATCACTATTCGAACTTCCTCTGAGTGCTGTTAGCTGTTGGATACTGTAGACCCTCTTTTATGTAATGCTGTTGGATGCCGGTAACTATTGGCAGCTGCACACATGGGGGGTCATTACGACCTGGGCGCAAAGGGATACCGGGCACCGGTGATGACACCGGTGCTGGTAATCCCTTTGTGCCCTATTCCGAGGTCCCTTTGTGTACCGGGGTCAATCACAGTACTGCAGTTTGCGGTACCGTTATTGACGCCTTCCCCCTTCCCATTGAGCCCTTTGGGGGCTCAAATGGGAATGGGGAATGGCTTTTCAAATGGGGATTTACTACTGGTCTGGCAAAGGTCGGAATAGACCGGTAAGTCACTATACCAACAAGTCGGTGGCGGTACCGGTATTGGTGCTAGTCATGGCGCTAATAGCGACATGACTAGCACCAACCTCGGAATGAGAGCCATGGTGTTAAAAGCATTGGCACACCTTGCAACACTGAGGAGTGCCTTTGAGTGCTATTAGCTGCTGTTTACTTTGTTGCTCACCTCTAGTTATCATGCTTAATACAGTGAGTGTTAAGTGCCCTATTAGATGTTTGGATCTATGAACTGCACAGTAAAACCATGTCAGGAAGTGCACATGTGGATATTTCTTTGATTGATCGGACCAGAGTTCTTCCTATCCCACATTCCCATATTGACTCGGTTAACACAGATCGCATCATGCTGGACAAGTCCCAGTCAGCACGCCCCACTTAAATTGATGAGACCACGAGGGGAAAAAATAACGTCATACTATAACACCATGAGTAAGAAAGCCGATTCGCCAACTGCCAGTCAGGTCATGGCACCCAGCGAAACTACAATGGATGGCATAATTGTTTTGTTAGTTGAGACACAACGAGGTGTAGATCCGGGTATAAAAGATTGGTCTTGGCTGGCAGGGGCTGTAAACAGTGACATACAAGTCAAGATGTCCAGACTGCCAATCTTTCATTTGGGCAACATTTTTACTGTAACTTCGTGGAATACCAGTGCCCATTCCACTCTATTTACCAACTCATACCCAATTAAGAGATGTGATCTGATCTTACTACAAGAAAGATGGTTTCTATAACATCCACTTTTTGATGGCTATAAAATAGATATCCAAGCCACGAAGAATTGTTTTTGTGGTAGGCCATTTAGTGGCCTTTTAATCGCATTGAAAGTGGGCTCGAGTTTGACATGGGTAAATGAGTGGACTATACAAAAAGGGGCTCTTGCCTCTGTTTTCAGATTGGTAGCTGCCCTCGTTCTGAAATGTTGCTAGTGATAAATGTATAATGGCATTCTGGTGGGTGCACACTGAAAGAATTTTTATACAATCTAATGGAATCTTTTTTGATTGGAGACAAAATGTCATTATTGGACGCATAATTATTGCAGGAGATGTTAACTCTATTTGTTTTAGCGTAAATGGGAATGTTAATGATCATGTCCGCATAATATTAGCAACCATCTTGGCAAAAAGTTAGTATTTGGCAATGTGTGCCTCAAAATTTAAGTTTGTTGTTTTTTTTTTAATGCTGAATGGAATCTCGAGTGTCGAGGATGGTTGGAAAGCCATCTGCCAGAGCAGGCGAGCCAACGGTAGTGATTCCATAATTGACTATATATTTGTTGATTAAATATTTCTGTCCACTGAAAGAAATATGAGGTTTTAAATACCCATTTTAGCGACCATAATACCTTGATGGCTATATTTTAGGTAGACTGGATAAGAAGAGTGACGAGTAAGCTAAATAACAATGTGGGTAATCTGGGTGCTACTAGGTTGAAATGGTCATCAAAGGGAATAGAGAATTTAAATAAGGAATTAGTAAAATTACTAAATGTAACCACAGAGGAATGGAGGTCAGATGCATTTACCATCAAACAGTTTCGACCTTTTCTTGCTGATAATATTGATCGAACTTTTGCTAATAGTAGGAGACGGAATGTGACAAAATTGAGATATAGCCAACATGCCCATATCTTTGATGCAACTTTGCATGCCAGGACAAAATGTATGGAATCTGAAATGAATTGGATAAAAGGGAATGTTAAGAATGTGTTCGTTGTGAGCTGTAAAATAAGGAGGGAGAAGCGATCCTATAGCAACTGGGTTAGGTGTCACTGTGCTCAAAGGTTGAAAGGAGAGATTGAATTAATGTCGGGGATCCTAGTCAAAAAGGATGCATTACACTTCTGGAATATTATTAACTCTCTGGGGAAGCATCAGTCTTTAGCCCTGATCAATCTATACCTAAAAACATATGGGTTGCTCATTTTACCACACTATATTTCAAGGAGTAAACTGGTTTGAATGGTGATTCTTTATCAAATGTTGATGCAGGTAAAGATATGAATTGAGACCTTGAGTTTAATATAGACAATACTGAGGATAAAATACAGAGAGCTAGTGTGTCCAGGGCAGTGGGCCCTAACAGACTCACTAATGTATAAGGAAACAGGAAATGTTGGACCGCTATTCTTTACTCTTTTTTTAAGAATACATCAAAATCTGGTCTACTTCCTACATTATGGGACACGTCCTTTGTTGACCCAATTCATAAACATGGCTTTAAGATGGACCAAAGGAGTTATAAACCGATCATAGTGATGGACACGGACAGTATAATCTTCACATCCATCACCTTGACGTATTTAAATGCTTAGGCATTCAAGGTGAGAAGGTTATGACATTCCCAGACAGGCTTTCCTGAGAATCAGAGTACCGTATTGAGTGGTTTCTTGTTGAGATATCTGCAGGACTATCATGGTCAGATACAAAGGATTCCATTTACATTGATTCAATTGATCTTAGCTATGGCTTTGATCTTGTAAACCAGAATTGTCTTTGGGCCAAACTCCAAGGATGGAGGATTCCTATAGGTCTCTTGAATGTGTTGAGGGAACTCCATAAAAATTCCAACATACGCGTGCGTTTGAATATGCATGGAAGCCTCTGTTGAAAAAGGTGTACCAAATCAGGCCTTCAGCAGGAATGTACACTAGCACCCAGTTTATTGAATCTCTATGTGTTTGATGCAGAGGATTTCCTCAGTACTGCCTCCTTTGTTAGGCCAAACATTTCTGGATTTTTTTTTCTTCTGTTTGGCGTACGCTGGCAATATTCTTTTATTTGATGGCACTCCAATTGGCCCTCAAAGGCTCATTAATTGGTTTGTTGTATATGCAGATGATTATTTTTTTTTAATTAATCCAGTAAAAAGAAAAACAATACAAATCACTGCCTTTAGAAAGACACAATAATTTATATGGAAATTAGAGATGTAAAGAATGGAAAAATGTTTTAGCTTTATTTATCTGGGATTTTCTATATACAATCGGCCTAGTGTCATGATCTCTGCTTCCAAAAGATCAGGACTTGCCCGACTCCCTTGGAAGCAGACACATAACCCCGGTTCCGAGTGCCAGCCAGTCCCAATTGGGACCTTTTGGACTCTGTCCTGGCGCCAGTGGCACCAGGCTCATAAAGATGCCCAGTCCCAGCGCTGGAAGCGCCGGGCTCATAATGCTTGGGTGGACTTACCTGCAGCAGACCATGCTGCTTACTTACCTGCCAGTTGAACCCCTGATCCTCTTCTGTTTGGGACAACTTTTCCTGTTGGGTGGGGCAGGAGCCACTCCCTAGGTTCAGAACACTGGAACTCTTCTGGAAAGCAGGAACTCTTTTCTTACCTAGGCGTGGCTGTGGAAGGAGACACCTAAGCACTACAGGAGGCTATTTAAACCACACCCGATGGATGAATCTTGCTTTGCGTTATTCTGCATTCTCTGCAGCAGAACGCTCATCGTGTCTTCTGCTTCTGATCCTGGGCCTAAGGGAACAAAGGCTTACCATCCTGGAATCCAGTCTTCAGCAGCACCTGTAAAGACAAAGAAAGAACAGGTTAGCACTACGGTCTTCAGTGGCAGCGCATCTCTTACCTGGTCCATCGGCTGTCACCAACGCCTCGCGCTGCATTCCGGCATCTGAAAGACAAAGGCTTACCTACTCTTCGCATGCTCCGGAGGTCTTCGCTCTGCATTCCGGCATCTGAAAGACAAAAGCTTACCAGCTCTTTGCACGCTCCGGAGGCCTTCGGCGCTGCATCCCGCATCTGAAAGACAAAAGAAGGTGCGTTTAAAGACATTTAAACATTTATTACTCACGTGCCATTACTCCTTCCCACGCCGAATCCAGTGGGTATTCCAGCACCCTTCAGCTTCTCTAAAGCTCCGAACTTGTACCTGCAAGATAAAAGGGACAGTTAGTGCGCATCGTGAAGCAGGCTACAAGCGCTTACTTACGTGCTTCCAGGCGCTTCTATTCCTCACGCGGGTTTGATCCTCAACTCTCATCAGCCCGCCATCCGCCATCACCGGACTCCTGCAAAACAAGAGATATCATTACAAAAGACTTGTAAGACATTTGAAGTGCCCAGAACTTACCGTTCGTGCAGTTAACGACGGACAGCAGTCCTCTGAGGTCAAGAGGCCTGCACCCTTATCCAGTGAAGAAACTGGTTACGGCACCCTGCCCCGAGGCAGATGGAGAGCTCGGCGTTCACTTACCTAAGGTGAGGGCGTTAACCTTTGGGGTTCTACAGGAGAAGAGAAAGGGAAGAGGAGAGAGGCACCCAATAACCCCAGTTCATTAATCCCATATTTTCTATCTGCAGACATCTTACTCTTCGAGTCAGACATACAGTGCACAGAGGTCCAGCCCAAAGAGCCAACCGTGTGTTACACATCACCTTTGAAGATACGGCATTCACCCAGTCAAGACCGGCGCCTCTGCGGGAATCAGGTGAGCATTACACCTAGATAAGTGATATACTTCTGAGAACAAAAGTCTATGTGATCTGTGTTATCACTGTGAAAAGAAAATAATGAATCCAAAAAGGTTGAATTTGTTTTTTCTTTCACTGCAAGTATATGTGGGGGAGAGCGCCCGCAACCTTCCCATACTTCCCTTACCTTATTCATTACCGTAACCCACCCCTCATTATATACCTGCATTGAAATGAGCAGTAAAAGGTTCACCATCTTCATATTCAGTATTTTTGGGTTTGCTGTAAACAGGTGATACCCAAGAAAAATATGCAGTGTGTTGGAAGTTCTCAATTAAACTGTGTATTAATTTCTATGAGGGAAACGTTGTTCTTAGAATGTCATTGTGACAAATCAACTTCCGGTTTACCAGTGGTCCAGGGGTTAATATTGGTTTCTGAACCATCAATCACCCGCACACCTGTAATACACCAGATGGGATCAAAACAGGTTGGAAAAACAAGCAAATTATAAACCTTCTTGTTCAATTTTGGTAACGTGGACAGAATGGCAGGCTTATCTCTGAAAGGTCATGGTTCGTTGGTTAGTTGCAACACAGCGAAAATACAACTATTACCCAATGATAAAATAGTCCGTCCAGTCACGGTTGTATAAAAAATGTCTACTACTATTTTTATCGCAACAGACAGTCTAACAACACTCCGAAATACAACAAAGGAATGTAGAGGGGAGACAATTTCAAAGAAGGAAAAGGGATGCACTCTGGATACTGACAGAAGGGTAGTTGGTAAGGTTATCAATCACAACAGTTGAAGTTTACTTGGCTTCAGCACAAAGGGAACAATGGGTCTTAATATGTCTCTAGGGGCCTTCTAGGAAGGACCAGGTGGCAGAACCACAATGTGCTGCAGGTGTTCTTTGTGCTCGACAGGGTCGAGTCAGCTTCGGGGTGCATTGCAGGCTTCAGTGACAGATTCCAAAATGGAAGTCAGCTGTGGGTATCAGACGACAATACGGATCAGCGAGCGAAGCAGGACAAAAGGCTGCAGGCTGGCCTATATGGTGGCTCAGGGTCAAGAATAATTGTCTCAGTGCTCATCAGTGATTCTGAAGCACTGGTCGAGATGTCTCAGATGTCGTTAAGTGACTGCGGGTTGAAAACGGTCAGTGTTGCAGTTGGTTGCACTCGAGGAACTCAACTGGCTTGAAAATGTCCTATAAGGTGGATGGTGGTAGATGGTAATCAAGGCAATTCTCCCAGCTTCTTCAATGGACTTGTGTTATCCTTTAAGTTGGACAACCAAATGTTGAAGAGTGTGTTGCAGGCCTTGTTCTTGGTTGTAGGTTCAGAGACATTTTAGCACTGCCTGTTCAGGGAGCTTTGTGAAGAGCCTAGCAGGGCATGTTGTGTGTTGGCTACTGATTCTGGACCATTTGGAGGGTCCTTTGAGTTCTAGATCTCCCTCTGTTCACTGGCAGACGTTTAGGAGAGGGATCTTCCTTCCCTCTTTGGAAATCCTGGCCTTCCTTCACTGGTGGAAGATTTAAGGCAGACTGTACCTTCAGCCAGGGACCAAGGTTGGGTTATTTCTTTGTTCCTTCTGGAGAAGGCATCAGATGATCTGCCAAAAGATGGGCTTAGTCCTCTTTTAAAACCAAGTGGGCCACAGTGATTGGGTGTACACTAAGACTACCTTAATGAACCAATGCTGGAGTCCCTATGCGTGAGGCCATAACCAGAGTGCTTTGCACCAGGAAAGGTAAATGGGTGAAAACTTGTGGTACTAAGTCCAACCCATCTTCCTGTCTATTGTTGATTACACAGTCTCCCTGGTTAATTGATCTCTCTGTGTTTCCTGAGTAAAGCAGCACGTTTCCATTGAAACTGAGTCGAGCTCCAGACATGACAGTTAATTCAGTTCACTATCATTGATACTGAGTACGGGAGCTGGCTTCAGGTTGACACAGTTACATATGGAGGTTGTTGTGTTCCCTGTCTCCTTTGTTTAAAAAATATATATATTTATTAGGTTTTAACAGCAAATATATCACATCAATACATATGGATTTAAAAATACGTTCCTTAACCACAGAGATTTAAACATATTAATATTCCATATTATTATAATATAACTGTAACCTGTAGGGTCATTTTATCATCTTATACAATGAACTAACAACCCTATAGCGTTCATAACATATCAATCTAATGTAGAAACAAGTATAGTAAATTGACACATACAAAACAACACAAAGTAGCACAACAACAACAAAGGCAGGGAAAAGAAAAAAAATAGTAATAATACTCACTCGTATAAGCTATTGAAAGGACTCCATAGAGAGAATCAGATATCTTCATGACCCTTATCTTTTAATGAGACTTTCTCATATTTATATAGTATTTGCATTTCAACCAACCAGTCTTCCACAACAGGCTTTTTCCTGCTTTTCCACACTCTAAGAATTTACTTAACGGCAACCACTAAGGCCTTATCAATCCACGTATCATAATCTCTTGCAATTAGGCATCTTCCTCTTCGCAATAGGAAAATCACATTCACAGCTGACCTGGGAGTAATTATGTTTAAAAGAATATCTATTCTGTCTAAAACCTCCTTCCAATAAGTTTGCACCCTCGGGCAGCTCCACAGTAAATGTAATAAGATCCCCCTATCCCTTCCACAACTCCAGCACGCATCATCATTCAGTAGCTTAAACCTATGTATTTTTTCCAGAGTCCAGTAGATTCTTCCAATCATTTTTTGTTTTATGAACTGCAAACTCATGTCCACTTTTGCTTTAGGTCCTACTCAGGTCTCTGACATCATTAAATGAATATCATTCGACCACATTTCTTTCAATGTTAACCATGAGTCTACATAATCCTCCCCCATAGTCAGGAAATGCATTTAATTAGACACACTGTGTTCCTTTCCATCAAACAGCTTACAGATCTCTGGTCTGTGCTCCATATCTCTATCAAGCATACTCATTGGGCCTCATTACGAGGAATGCAGGTCCGTAATGAACAGTGCTGGTAAGGGAACAGAACCCTTCATTACAGGCTGACCCATTATGAGGTCTGCAGCGGGTCCCGCTCTGGAATGCCTGGTCAGACCAGGTGTCATTAGAGGGACCCGCTATCAGACCAGGATGCTAACAACGGGCCCGTCATTAACAGGCTCGTTGTTAGCATCCTCCCCATTGCCATTTGAGCCTTAGGGGGGCTCAAATGGGAATGGGCATGTGCCGGGTCCTGGGAATGGGCAGGGGAATTACTGGGCCCTCCAAGGTCGGAATGGCCTGGTAATTCCCTATTGCTGGAACCCAGGCCCGGTACCCAGTATGGGGGTAGCCATGCCGGTAAGAACAGCATGGCTACATCCATACTCGTAATGACCCCCATTGTCTGACTTATAAGGGAACTCAACTGTATATAGCGATTCGACTCTCTCTTATTTAAGCTAAATTTACCTTAGAATTCGTCAAAACTCAGTATCTTATTCCCCTCTAAAACATTTCTTATTCTTAGAATACCCCTCCTAAACCAACTGCGGCAGTGCAAACATCTATTTCGTAGTTACAGTGCTTGATTATGCAAGATAGATGCAGCATGACTGATCCCAAAATGTTGACCATTTTCTTTAAACCATGCCACCAGAGCATTTCTAGTCGCTACTATTCGCTTAAGTCTAATGGTTTTCACTAACATCTTCTCCATTGTATAGCAAATATCCAGAGCAAAGCGTTTACAGATATGTCTTTCAATCTCCAACCAAATTGGATCATTTCCATTCGCATTACCAAAATAGTGTGAACCTTTTTTATAAGGAAACCTCTATAATATTTAAAAAGTTCCTGATATCCAAATCCCCTTTCTTGTACTTCGCGTAGTAAAATACATTTTGGAATACAAGTTTTTTTACCAATCCCCCTTAGAAAATTAGGTAAAACCTTCTCAATTTTCTTCACATTTTTTTGGGAATTAATAGAGGAAGTGATTGTATAATGTACAACACTTTTGGTAATAATCCATTTTAATAGCATTTATTTTTGCCCACAAATTCAAGGTCAACCTTTCCCATTTCATTATATTAATTGAAATGTTTTCTATTATTTTATTTTGATTATTTTTTTTTATTTTGTATCAAATTTATTGATTTTACAAAACTAAAGAGATTTCTCTTTTCTTTCCTAGATGATAGTGGTAATAATGAAGAAGATAGCGAACAGCATTTTGTTGTGTTTACTAAAACACTG
This sequence comes from Ambystoma mexicanum, assembly GCF_040938575.1. Lineage (NCBI taxonomy): Eukaryota > Metazoa > Chordata > Amphibia > Caudata > Ambystomatidae > Ambystoma > Ambystoma mexicanum. The sequence goes on from NC_090932.1 coordinate 1,194,059,994, forward strand.
ATTATTGCACCCTTGCTTAATTCTAAAGCAGAAGTGATTCCAATTTGGTGCACTCAGCCAAAGCGGCTTCTAGGATCTTTGCTGTAGCAATTGTCCATGAGTCTTTTCTCCACTTAGCAAACGGCCCAACCATACTTCTTCTCGTAGAGTGTAGGCATTTAATGTAGGGCCTAGGTATGTTTGTCTAAGGTTCAGGGTTGCGGGGCACCTCATCAAGAGGTGCCGTACTGATTCGATCATGCTTGTGTTGTTACAGAGTCTACATGTGCTGGTGCTCTAAAGGCCTCTCACAGTAAGAATTTCATTTGTAGGTAATAGGTTTGAACGGGCTCTCAGAAAGGTTTGCCTTAGCATTTTACTTGGGAAACTCTTGCTGACTTGCTCTATTTGATAAAGTTTCTTGGTGTGCACCGGAAGATGTCTCAGGAGCTTATTTTTACTTGACGTGTCTTGGGTTTCGATCCAATCCAGCTCCTCCATTTTCTTCTTGATTTGTATTGGATTTTGCATCAGATCTTCCTCCGAGCACACAATTAATTCCAGCTTCGACCTTTTGTTTTCTGCCCAAGTCGATAGCATTTTGCATTCACCCCCTTTTAGTTCCTTGTTTATCAGTTTGTATAAAGGGGGTGAGTCTGGGAGGATCGCTTTCCTAAAGAATGACATTCTGCTTGCTTCGACTGTTGCTTTCAAGGAGAGCAGGCCTATCTCTCTTCTGATTGCTGGAGTAGAAGTAGACTTTGGGAAATGGAGCACCTCTCTCCAAAAATAACCTACTATTTTTTGCCATATATCACATGGAATTGTAGGCATTGCGTCTCCTCCATACATCAAAGATGGAACGACTTTTGACTTAAAGATCTTTATCACCGGGATCAATGAGAAACATCCAAATTTCTTATCCATCACATGAGCTTGGGTAGTCAATTTCCACACCTTCACCTTCTGCATTTGCATTCTTACTTCAAAACCTGTGCTGTTGATCATTACCCCAAGATATTTAACTTTGTGGACTACTTCAGTTTTAATACTCTCCAAGTTCCAATGTGGGATCTTTAACCATTTTGTTGTTTTTTCCATGGTCATGATCTTTGTTTTTTCCTTGTTTATTTCAAGGTTGTTCTGAGCGATATAGCTGGTGAGGTTATTCAATTGCCTCTGCAATCCTATAGGAGTCTGGTCTAAGAGAATGATGTTGTCCGCGTATAACAGTCAGGGGACCAGAAACCCTCCGACTTTAGGGGGAAAATATCTGATGTTGTGACATGATTCTTTATAGTCGTCAAGAAATGTTATGAATAGCACAGGGGCGAGGGGGCAGCCTTGCTTTACCCCTCTATTAATAGTTATGTCGTCTGACAGAAGTCCTTTTTGATTGAGTTTGACTCTCATAGAGGTGGCAGAATCAAGGGCTTTGATTGGTTCCAAGATTTGGCTTGGGCAGTTCCAAGCCAGGAGGTTTGACCACAGCATTGTTCTGTGGATCTGGTCAAAAGCTTGCATAAGGTTGATAAGTGAGAAACACCCTTGCTTTCCCGTCCATTATTTTGCTTTTTATAACACTCAGCAACATGATGTTCACTGTGGTGCCTGAATTTTTCATAAAGCCCGCTTGGAAAGGGTCGACGCTCGGCGATGTTTTTGCACATTGTTGGTATCTCCTTAGTAAAAGCGTCCCGTAAACTTTTCCAATCGCGTCAAGCAAGGCTAGGGGGCTGTAGTTACGAGGGTCAGAACTCTCTCCCTTTTTGAAGACCAGAACCACCACCAAAGAAGTCCATGATCTTGGAATTGTGCTTTACTGGCTACATTCTGCCAAGCTGATGAATGACGCCCATTCGGATGGATAGTTCTTTAGGTCAATGTTTGTGACCCCGTCTGGGCCTGGGGATCTTGACAATTTTAACTTGCGTATTATGTCTTCGATGTTTTCTTTGTTTGAAAGGTCTACCCAGGACGTAATAGAGCTTGTTGTATGAGAAGAGATTGATTGAGGAGGTAGTTGGAATAGAGCAGTAGAGTGCGTCTTCCACCTTCCCTCACTCACAGTATTTGTCAGTGAATGGTCAAGTTGTGGACCTGCAGACTTGACTAGAGTCCAAAATTCCCGGGCATTATGCCCTGATACTTTCTTCAACATCTCCTCAGGGTCCTGCTGGTACAGTTTTATTCGATGATTTTTGACCCAACCTTTATAATTCTTGGTTTCCTCAAGGAGTTTGATTTGGAGAAAACCCAATTCAGCATTCGCTGCCTTTCTCTTTAGTTGTCTTAAAGCTCGGCATTATCTTTGTTTACTATTGTCTTATCTAAATTGAATTGGTCAAACTGTTTTAAATTCCTAATAATATGAATCCCTAAATAATTCACTCCATTTCGGGACCATTTACAGTTCTAGCATTCCAACACACTTTTATCAGACACAGTCGAAAGGAAAAATATTTCTGTTTTATTCCAGTTAATCTTATGCCCTGACAATTTCCCTTCTTCTTCAAAGATTGCTTTCAGAACTGGGCCACATATTAAAAGATTTGAACGAAGCATTGTCATATCATCCGCATAAGCTAATATTTTCAATTCAGTACCTCCTATTTGAATTCCCCTTCTTTCATTACAATGTCTAATGTACGCTGCCAATAATCCCAGTGCTAAATTGAATAAAAATGGTCACAATGGGGAACCTTGCCTGGTGCCTTTTGACAATGAAAATGATCTTGATATTAACCCATGAATTGGTACCCTTGCCGATATGTCCCCATGTATGTAATTAACCACCTGAATAAAGGTAGGGACAAATCCCATTTTTCTCAGTGTGTATTCTAAACATTTCCAATTGACTCTATCAAAGGCTTTTTCTGTGTCCCAAATTTAGAACCTGATACCTTATTATTATATGAGCCTATAACATTCAAAACTGTTCTGATATTATCAAAGCCAAATCTCCCAGGTGTTAGGCCTACTTGTGACCCATTGATTAAATCTCTGTTGTATCTATATGGTCTATTTGACGATATTTTCGTGAATATTTTTAAAATCTGCATTCAGCAATGATATCAGTCTGTAATTCTCACACTTTCATTGATCTTTATCCATTTTCAGAATTACAATTATTAAAGCCTCCTTCATTGAATCACACAAAGTCCATGAAACTAAGACATTATTGAACACCTTGCATAGTATTGGTGACAATTGCTTTGCAAAAGATTTATAAAACTATGAAATTAGCCCATCCGGCCCTCGTGATTTCCCACCATTAAGTTGCTTTATTCCTTGAAGCACCTCACTTACCTCGATATCTCCCTCTATCTTGGTGTTCCTGTCTGAAGATAAAGTTGGGAGTTTAACCTTATTAAAGAATTCATTTAGATCTCTGTTACATGGAAAAATATCTTCCTTGTACAACCATGAATAAAATTCCCTGTCTCCTTTGTTAACCTCTGAAGGTAGGCCCCATGTAGGCCTGTTTGAAGTACATTCTATTAGTATGCTAACCACGGCCACCAGCTGCAGGCCCTAACAAAAGAGCAAGGTGGATCCATGGAGCCTTTGTTAGTTGATAAGGCTGACCATGGCAGGAATAAGGTTGGCCCTCCCCCTTCCTGGAGAAGATATAGGGCCTCATTCCGAGTTGGGCGGTAAGGGTTAACGGTCATCGGTAAGGAACCCGGTGCCGGTAAACCCTTACCACCCAATTCCGTGTTCACTTAGAAATGGAGCACAAAAAACAGAGCTATCTTTGGATGCCCCCTTTATGAGAATTCACTGCAATACCTTTGTACCTAACACATGGATGAGAAATGCGTTGGTCTAAAGCCCAACAATTCTAGCTAGCAATTTCTAGATGTGCAAGCATGTTTTTTGGATCAATCTAAAACCTAATCTAACATTAATACACATTCTTCTATTATATGGCCAATCCATGAACTTTCACCAAATTTCAAATTCATTTTGGGATTTTTTAAAACAGATTTTGTCTGTCAAATTAGGGGAACTTTCATGGCTTGGCTGAAATTGTACACAGGAAAATGATTTGTAATTTTTTAATTCATAGATTCCCGCGCAGAAGTAGCGCATGCGGCTGGCGTAGAGAGGGAACGTGCGACAGCTGCGTGTGCTAAATCCTATTTCCACGCACCGCGTAGTCATGGATTTCCCCATCCATATTCAGCCGTGGCGCAGCGACCATCCAGCAGTGCCAGTTACGCCCCTAACACTGCCCCTTGCGGCAAACAAAGCCGCACAAATCCATAATATGGTGCAACGGCCAGTGGACCAGCATACAGCTCCCCAACAACGAAATCACGCTAAAAGCGCTTGCGTACCCGGCTCGCACCAGCCAAATCGCGTGTAAAACCCCTTGCGCACCCCTCAGAATACGGGTACGCATATTCTGAGGGATGCACAAGGAATTTTAAACGCAATTTGGCTGGCGCAAGCGGGCTATGCATATTCAGAAGGGTGCGCAAGGAGTTTTACCAGCCGAATCGTGTGAAAAGCACACTTGTATATCCCGGAATACATGTACCGGCCAAATCACGTGAAAAGCGCACTCGCGTAGCCCCTGATTCGCACACCTTGTGGTGAGGAGCCGAATTCACCCCCTGCAGGCAGCCCACACCACAAGGGACCCACCCTACACCCCTGACCATGCAACGCAGGCAGCCCACACCACAGGGGACCCCCCTCCACCCCTGACCATGCCCTGCAGGCAGCCCCTGACCCCTGACCATGCCCCACAGGCAACCCACACCATAGGGGACCCGCCTCCACCACTGACCATGCCTTGCAGGCAGCCCCTCACCCCTGACCATGCCCTGCAGGCAGCCCCTCACCCCTGACCATGGCCCGCAGGCAGCCCACAAAACATGGGACCCTCCTACACCCCTTACAATGGCCTACAAGCAGCCCACACCACAGGGGACCCCCTATACCTCTTACAATGCCCCACAGGCAGCCCCACACCCCTGACTATGGCCTGCAGGCAGCCCACACCACAGGGGATCCCACTACATCCCTGACCATGCCCTGCAGGCAGCCCCTCACCCCTGACCATGCCCTGCAGGCAGCCCCTCACCCCTGACCATGGCCCGCAGGCAGCCCACACCACATGGGACCCTCCTACACCCCTTACAATGGCCCACAAGCAGCCACACCACAGGGGACCCCCTATACCTCTTACCAAGCCCCACAAGCAGTCCCACACCCCTGACCATGGCACGCAGGCAGCCCACTCCACAGGGGACACCCTACACCCCTGACTATGCTCTGCAGGCAGGCCATAACCCCTGACCATGGCCTGCAAGTAGCCCACACCACAGGGGACCCCGTACACCAGTGAACCATGGACCGCAGGCAGCCCACACCACAGGCGACCACCCTACACCCCTGACCATGTGCCTCAGGCAGCCCACACCAAAGGGGACCCCCCTACACCCCAGACCATGGCCCGCAGGCAGCCCACACCACACGGGACCCCCCTAAACCCCTGACCATGCCCCACAGGCAGCCCCTCACCCCTGACCATGGCCCACAGGCAGCCCACACCACAGCGTACCCCCCTACACCCTTGACCATGCCCCGCAGGCAGCCCACACCACAAGGGACCCCCTACACCCCTGACCATGCCCCACATGAACCCCCTCATGCCTGACCATGGCCCACAGGCAGCCCAGACCACAGGGGACCCCTCCTACACCCCTGACCATGCCCCACAGGCAGCCCACACCACAGGGGACCCCCCTACACCCCTGACCATGCCCCACAGGCAGCGCACATGGCACCATCCACCTGCAAGCCCTGACTCATGCCCCCCAACAGTGACGGGCACCTGCCAGCAGGCCCCGACTCATGCCCCACCACCAGTGACGGGCACCTGCCAGCAGGCCCTGACTCATGTCCCCCCCACCAGTGACGGGCACCTGCTAGTAGGCCCTGACTCATGTCCCCCCCACCAGTGACGGGCACCTGCCAGCAGGCCCTGACTCATGTCCCCCCCACCAGTGACGGGCACCTGCTAGTAGGCCCCGACTCATGCCCCCCCACCAGTGACGGCCACCGGCCAGCAGGCCCTGACTCATGCCCCCCACCAGTGACAGGCACCTGCCAGCAGGCCCCAACTCATGTCCACCCAACCAACACATTGTCACAACATACATGCATGTAACAATGTCCACACAAATGCCACCCCACACTGCCCCCCCCCACAGTGCAACTCCACACCCATCCATTGTCCCCACTTCTCAGTAAAGGCCCCATGGCATGTCATGCACTGAAGCATACATGCATGCACCCAAAGACATGCCCAACATGCCCACACACCACCGACACATGACTGAGGCAATGAAGACTGACACATGCACCAAACTCATGAGAGCACACAACAGAAATATATGAACAGATGAAAATGTATTACAATAACAGAAATCTCACAAACGAAAACCAACCATGACAAGGATAAATAAATGAAAGTTAACTGAACTGAAATGCTAATTCCAAAAAATATATGATCAAAAAAATAAGAAAAACATCAAAGTGGTCCATGTCCAGGAAAATGAAAATCAGAATCCAAAGGGTAAATGAAAAAAAACAATTCCATCATGGGTGTGAAAAATCAGAAAATAATAAAGTCAACAGTTCCACAACTATATACAATGAAAGTTCTCAGGGTCCATGATCCCAAAACCAAATGAAACCTACTAAAATACCTACAAAAAAACAACTATGTACAAAAAGTGGAGCAAAGTCCATAAAATCCAAAATAAAAATGAAACAAGAGGAAACCTAAGCCCAATAAACTATATACAATGGCGGCGGGCTAGTCCTATGGCTCACTTCTGTTGTTAATGTCTCTGGCCAGGGCATCATCGAACTCCATGTTGATGTCCTGGAGGTGGGCCTGGGCACTGTCCACGAGGGCTTGCAGGGACGTTGCCATGGTGTCCTCCAACTCCCTGCGAGTCCCCTCAAGGAACGCTGCCCGCCTCAATGCCCGGCTCATAGAGTTCTCTGCCTTGACCTTCGTGAGCCATGCCCTCTCTGCCCGCCACCGCTCTGCATCTATCTGCTGGACCAACCACTGCCACACAGAAGACACACGTAGTCCAGGGTCCTCCTGCCCATTGGCTGATGCCTGCCCCCGTGATGTAGATGACCCTGAGGCCTGACGCCTCCCAGGTCGAGCCTCCCCAGGCCTGCCACCGTCTTAATGCCAACTGCCTCTGCAACCACGGCTGCCCCTGGGAAGATGGAAACACCCGGGGCTGTGGTGCACGTGCCCTTATTGATGGTGCCTGCACAACCTCCGTTGCCAGGGGTCCAGTTGCTTGGGTGACCACCTCTGCTGGACCTCCGACTCCCGACTGTGGCAGGGATGTGATCTCCACCAATGTGGCCGTGGTGGCTTGGGCAGGTCCACAGGGGGCCCTGGTGGCATGTGGGCCAGAAGACAGCATGGAGTATGAGTGGTGCATAGTGTGTAAAGAGGAGGAGAGGGTCACAAGACCACCCTGCACATGGAGGAAACCCCCGACCATGAGCCCTCCCAGTCGGCTCAGGTTGGCACACATCTGTTTGTGATGATGTGCGTGGTACCCCCAGGAAGCACCCACATCATCACGAATGTCACGGATCGCCACGTCCGCTAGTAGAGGAGTGCCAGTTGACGTGGGCCTCCCCCCTACCTGAAGACAGGCCTGGGGAGGGGCATCCCTGCTGGTGCTTGCTGATGCAGTCTCGGGTATCAGGGACAGGAACATGCACAGGCCCCTCCGCAGTGACCTGTGCTGCCTCCTGCCCCTGGACTGCATCACTTGCACCAGTGGAACATCACCACCAGGCCCCATGTGTGGGTCTGATGTTGCCTCCTCCTCCTCCTCCTCAGCCACCACCAACCTGAAGGCCTCTGCACCGTGTACCGCTGTGGACATCCCTTGACTGGGCTCACCTGCCCCTACCGCTGCGAGGAGCCCACTTCCAACCTCCGCCTCTTGGGCATCCCCTCGGCAGGCCCAGCCTTGGACACGGCACCATTCCCCTCCTCCTTGAAGATAACATGTCCTGGGAGGGTGACTGGGCCATGCGTCTCCGCCTGGTGGAAGCATCCCCGCCGCTCTGCTCCACAGCGCCGTCTCAGCCCTCTTCCTCAGTCGCCACTGTAGACAGGGAAAGATTGAACACAAGCATCAGGGTACTGAACAATAGTCCCCTAGACACAAAGCAAGTGCACATGAGTGGCATTGTCAAACGCCACTTCCATCATCACCTTCCACAACATATGGGTCAGTGCAAGCAACACACATGCAGAAACAGGCATGGCACATGCAACATACATTTGCATCTATGTCCCAGGCATCTGATGGGGGGCTGAACCTCACATGCATCATGGAATATGCTGATCACATACACACACACACCATCGGACAGACATGCATCTGGCCATGTTTACCTCCCGACACAGTGGATTCATGGAGAAGTAGGCCGCATCAGTGAATTCACACATCGCCATGGACATGTGTCATGCATCCATGGTGTTTCCCAGTCACACACACACTACTCAGACACACGCACATGTACACCATGCATGACAATGATGGTGACAGCAGCATCCATGTCTCACACACCAAACATGACCAAGTACAGACACATATATACAAAATGCTAGAAATCAGGGTGGGAGATCCCTAGACAGCTGTCAGGTTTGGATGCTTTTTTAATTTGCCTCCAAAAAAGTTTAGCACAGATTATAAAATTAAATATTTACATGACTTTCGATAAGCACGAAAGTAGATGGACAGACGTTCTTTAACACAGGAAATACAGGTGAGTATCGACCTCTTTCTTGTCGAGGTACAATTTCCAAAGTGATGCACAAGTATACAATACAGGTAAGTGAGAACATAGGATTGTTGACGAGGTGCAACCCAAGACTGTGGTAAGTCCGGGGATTTAAACAAGACAGTGTACACAACACTATCTATAAACACATTAACACAGGGGTTGTGTCACAGAACATCAACACTGGTGTGTTTCGGCCATGCAAGGCTGGATAAGAGCCCGAGGTGTAGGTGGCCTTCATCAGGATGATCGCTGATCGTGATGCTGTCCGTGTGGGTAATCTGTGGGGGAAGGGATAGCTGAAAGGATCTTAGGGAGTCATTAATCAATTTAAGTATTACTAAATATTGGTTGATTAGTGCCTAAATACACTGTTGGTGTATCTGAGGGTACAGCTTGCCGTCTGCTAAAGTTGCAGTGGGGGTGCTGTGCTGGAAAGTCCTTTAAGGAGTGCCGGACTGTGAGAACCCATTTCAAAAGGTAAAATGGGATGACGCGGAAAAATCAGGTCATGGGGGCCGGAAACTGGGCCTAAAGCTTCTGGGAGCTGTGAAAAAGAAGGTTAACAAAACGTCATTTTTCACCCCAGATCTAGACTATGTGGGTCAAGTAATGTCTTAAAGGTCCATCCTGCGTGGGATTGTGCGTGTCGGGTATATGAGTGACCTAAGGCCAAAACACCAATGGCGGGGGTGCCCGCAAGGTATGGTGAAAGTGGTGAGGGTAAAAGTATCATGGAATGCACAGTACTGCGGTGGGTAGGCAGTATGCAATGTCGGAAGGTGACTGCCAGTGAGTAGAATCCATGGAAGCATTTATCCACAAAGCTACTTTAGTGTTTTAAAGCGCGATGGTGAAATCTGATCTATGGCGCACCGCCAAGTAGTGACAGAAATGCTGTGGTATTGCACCCCTAAATGGTGTGCTGGAGACGAGCATGGTTTTATCAGGTGCTGCCTTCGTGATGACTGAAGACAAAACCTGTGAATTTTCAGGAACGTGGTGGGCAGTGAATAAGTCGAAAACATTGGGCCTCATTACAAATCAGGGGGTCCGGAAATAACGGTGACGGTAAACCCGCTGCCACCGTTGTTTCCAGACCGCCTGATCCCAACTCCTGCAGGCGGGAGGTGATGTTCCCGCCAGGTTTGACCTGGTGGGTTTAACACCGCCCGCCTGCAGGCGGACGAGGAATCACCGGCAGCATTACGAGATGCTGCCGGTGGTTCCATGATCCCCATTCTCATTGAGTCCCATAGGACTCAATGGGAATGGGGATTAACACCATTCTGCCTCTGTGATTCCCGGAAAACCGTGTTTGTAATGCCCCGGTAATTCCAGGAATCACAGAGGCGGAATGGTAATACGAGTCTGGCGGTAACCAGGTGGTTTTAGGTAAAAAAAAAGGGATAAAACAAAACAAAAATTACAAAAAAGGGGGGTTGGGGGAACCCCCCCATTTCGAACAAAAAGCAACGAAAAAAAGAAATTCGACATTTTTTTTTTTTACTTTTTTTTTTAGACATTATGGGGGTAATTCATAGAATTAAGCGCACAAGTGGCGCACGCGGCTGGCGCACAGTGTGCGCGTGCGAATCCCTGCGCCAGCCGCGTGCGCCAAAACCCATTTCCGCGCACAGCGTATTCATGGATTCCAGCCACCAAAACCAGCCGTGGCGCACAGTGGCGCAGCGACCTTGCAGCAGCGCCAGTTACGCCCCCAAGAACGCCTTCCGCGCAGGGAAAAGCCATCAAAATCCCCAATCCAGCGCAAAGGGCTGCGCTAACCCTGTATCAGCACGGCAAGCGGGCTATGTGTATTTCAGGGGTTCACGTGAAGTTTCTCACGCGATCGGGCCTGGGGGAGCGGGCTACGTGTATTTCAGGGGTTCGCGTGAACTTTCTCACGCGATCGGGCCTGGGGGAGCGGGCTACATGTATTTCAGGGGTTCGCGTGAACTTTCTCACGCGATCGGGCCTGGGGGAGCGGGCTACGTGTAATACAGGGGTTCGCGTGAACTTTCTCACGCGATCGGGCCTGGGGGAGCGTGCTACGTGTATTTCAGGGGTTTGCGTGAAGTTTTTCACACGATCGGGCCTGGGGGAGCGGGCTACGTGTATTTCAGGGGTGCGTGAGAAGTTCCACACGCGATTGGCCTGGCCGCGTGTATTTCAGGGTTGCGTGGGAAGTTCCACACGCGATTGTCCTGGGCGCGTGTATTTTAGGGGTGCGCGGGAAGTTCCACACGCGATTGTCCTGGCCGCGTGTATTTCAGGGGTGCGCGGGAAGTTCCACACGCGATTGGCCTGGGCGCGTGTATTTCAGGGGTGCGCGGGAAGTTCCACACGCGATTGGCCTGGGCGCGTGTATTTCAGGGGTGCGCGGGAAGTTCCACACGCGATTGGCCTGGCCGCGTGTATTTCAGGGGTGCGCGGGAAGTTCCACACGCATTTGTCCTGGGCGCGTGTATTTCAGGGGTGCGCGGGAAGTTCCACACGCGATTGTCCTGGCCGCGTGTATTTCAGGGGTGCGCGGGAAGTTCCACACGCGATTGTCCTGGGCGCGTGTATTTCAGGGGTGCGCGCGAAGTTCCACACGCGATTGGCCTGGGCGCGTGTATTTCAGGGGTGCACGGGAAGTTCCACACGCGATTGGCCTGGGTGCGTGTATTTCAGTGGTGCGCGGGAAGTTCCACACGCGATTGGGCTGCGTGCAGGTATTACAGGGGTGCGCACAAAGTTTTACACGCGATTCCAGCAGGGTACGTGTATTTCAGGGGTTCCGGGGAGTCCTACATGTGATTTGCCAGTGTGGGTCCTCCCAGGTGTTCCCTGTACACCCTCCACGGCCCCTGCAGGCAGCCCACACCACAGGGGACTACCCTGCATCCCTGGTCATGTCCCGCAGGCAGCCCACCCAACATGGGCATGCCCCCCAGCAAAGGCACATGTCTCCTTGCACCAATGATCACCAACTCATGTCCCCTTGCACCCCCACCCCCAGCATTGTGGGGCACCTGCCAGCAGGCCCCCACCCTTGTCTCCCAGCACCCCCACCTCCCCAGTCACCAGGGGCAGCCTCCACCAGGCCCCCACCCATGTCTCCCAGCACCCCCAACCCCCCAGTCACCAGGGGCAGCCTCCACCAGGCCCCCACCCATGTCCCCCACCACCCCCACCCCCCAGCAGTGCAGGGGCACCCACCACCAGACCCCCACCCATGTCTCCCAGCACCCCCACCTCCCCAGTCACCAGGGGCAGCCTCCACCAGGCTCCCACCCATGTCGACCAGCACCCCCACCCCCCCAGTCACCAGGGGCAGCCTCCACCAGGCCCCCACCCATGTCCCCCACCACCCCCACCCCCCAGCAGTGCAGGGGCACCCACCACCAGACCCCCACCCATGTCTCCCAGCACCCCCACCCCCCCCAGTCACCAGGGGCAGCCTCCACCAGGCCCCCACCCATGTCTCCCAGCACCCCCACCCCCCCAGTCACCAGGGGCAGCCTCCACCAGGCCCCCACCCATGTCCCCCACCACCCCCACCCCCCAGCAGTGCAGGGGCACCCACCACTAGGCCCCCACCCATGTCTCCCAGCACCCCCACCCCCCCAGTCACCAGGGGCAGCCTCCACCAGGCCCCCACCCATGTCTCCCAGCACCCCACCCCCCCAGTCACCAGGGGCAGCCTCCACCAGGCCCCGACCCATGTCTCCCAGCACCCCCACCCCCCCAGTCACCAGGGGCAGCCTCCACCAGGCCCCCACCCATGTCTCCCAGCACCCCCACCCCCCCAGTCACCAGGGGCAGCCTCCACCAGGCCCCCACCCATGTCTCCCAGCACCCCCACCCCCCCAGTCACCAGGGGCAGCCTCCACCAGGCCCCCACCCATGTCTCCCAGCACCCCCACCCCCCCAGTCACCAGGGGCAGCCTCCACCAGGCCCCCACCCATGTCCCCCACCACCCCCACCCCCCAGCACTGTGGGGCACCTGCCAGCAGGCCCCCACCCATGTCTAACTCATGTCCCCCACCACCCCCACCCCCCAGCACTGTGGGGCACCTGCCAGCAGGCCCCCACCCATGTCCCATCCATGCCCCCCTGCACCTGGGTCCCAACAATCCCCAATCATGCCCGTAATGGCCATCCTCCCCTGCCAAAAGGCCCAACCACCTATCACATCCACCCACATATCAAAAGCAATTACATGTTACACACCCAATGTAAATAATGCAAATGAACACATGTCTGTCACACACAATGGCTGCAAGTGAATGTTAAAACACCCAACATGACATGCATGAAAGTAATGAGATGATACGACACATTGAAGGATGAAAATAAAAATGTATTGAAAATCAACAAGAATGGAAATGAAATAAGAAAAACCACAAAGCAAAACAACAAAAAGAAGTTGAATGTCCATGAAAAAAATCCAAAAAATCCAAAAATCCATAGAACTATATACAAGACAATCCCGGGTCCATGAGCCCAACCAAATGAAACCTAACTATGTCAACTAACTAAAAACTGAACTATATACAAAAAAGTGGCGCATTGTCCAATCGCAACCAAATAAAAAAAATAATAATTCAAAGGAAACCTACCACTAACTATATAACTATATACAATGGCAGCGGGCAAGTCCTGCGGCTCACTCTGTGATGTTGCCGGCCAGGGCATCATGGAACTCCATGTCGATGTCCTGGAGGCGGGTCTCTGTCCTGGCCCCGAGGTCTCGCAGGGATAACCCCATGTTCACCTCAAACTCCCTGCGAGCTTCCTCGAGGCACTCAGCCCGCCTCAACGCCCGACGCATGGAGAACTCCGCCCTGACCATGGTGAGCCGCTCCTCTTCCGCCCGCTGCCGCTCCGCACCTATCCGCTGGACCAACTGCTCCCACACGGAAGACACTACCATCCCAGGGTTCTCCTGCCCTCCGGCCGATGCCTGCCCCTCTGTTCTTGATGGCCCCGAGCCATGATGCCTCCCACGTCGAGCCTGCTGCTGCCTCCGACGCCACTGCCTCTGCCAGCACGACGGCATCCAGGATGATGGAAACCACCAACGCCGTCGTGCACGTGCCCTGCCCGATGATGCCGTCACATCCTCCATCTGCTGGGGTCCAGTTGCTGTGTTGTCCACCCCTGCTGGACCTCTGACTCCCGACTGTGGCAGGGATGGGATCCCCACCGAGCTGGCTGCATTGGTCAGGTCAGGTCCACAGGGGGCCCTGGTGGCATCTGGGCCGGAAGACGGCAAGGAGAACGACTGGCGTATAGTCTCCACAGAGGAGGAGAGGGCCGCCAGATTGGCTGACACATGCAGGAAACCCCCGAACAGGGCCGATCCCAATTGGGCCACGTCGGCACGGTGCTCTTCGTGATGACGTGCGTGCTCCTCCTGGAAAGCACGCACAGCATCACGAATCACAGCCGTGCGCATCGCGACCCCAATCAGGACCTTCTCCACACGGCCAGGGGTCCCCTCGTCCGCAGGTGGAGGGGAGTCAGATGACATGGACATCCCCTCTACCTGCGGACGGGCCTGGGACGAGGCATCCCTGCTGGTGCAAGGTGGTGCACCCACAGGTTCAGGGACAGCGACATGCACAGGCCCCTCCACGGTGACCTGTGCTGTCTCCTGCCCCTGGACTGCACCACTTGCACCAGCAGGGATGCCCCCACCAGGCCCCATGTGCGGCTCAGTGGCGTCCTCCTCCTCCTCTGTGGAAACCACCAACCTGGATGGCTCCTCGCCGTCTACCGCCGTAGCAGGCCCCTGTGGGGGCTCACCCACCCCTTCCGCTGCAGCCGTGGGGGCATCCCCGCCGCCTTGCTCCACAGCGCGGTCTCCGCCCTCTCCTTCACTAGCCGCTGCGTAGAGGGAGACATAGAACACAAGCATCAGGGTACTGTACAATGGTCCCCTAGACAGGAAGCAATAGCAGATGAGTGCCACTGTCAAAGTACACTTCCATCATGTCACACCACAACACATGTGTCAGTCCAGGCAAAACACACACAGTGACAGTCATGATGCGTGCCATGGACATTTCAATGCATGTCCAATGGACTCTCGAATCATACAATGTAATGGGACTCACATGCATCATGGGTCATGCCTATCACATGCACACACTTCACCTCAGTCACATCCATCTGGCCCCGTACACCCCAATCACAGTGCATACAAGGATGACTAGGCTGCATCAGTGAATCTGTACATTGTCACAGACATGTGTCATGCATCCATGGCACTCACAAGTCACAGACACGCAGGTCAGGCACACAGACATGGATACCACATATGTATCTGGCATCAGCACCCATCCCTCGCCCCCACCCATGTCCAGGAACAGAGACTGCCATGCTCTCATGTGTGCAATCTGCACAGGGCTCCCCATGTCGCATTCAAACACATGCAACAACCGTGCGGTTCACACATTACAGGTCGCACATGCATTCCCATGATGTCCCTGCACACATACATGCGTACATGGCCTATGTCACACATGCAGGCAAGTATCAGACAACCAGCACACTGCAACATGCCCTCTCTCACACAGCGATGCTTGGCCACTTACCGCTCAACTCCAGACGGGTCTCCCTCTCAAGGACCTGGGCGTGGAGCGCTGGGTGTGCGCGTTCCAGGACCCTCAACTGGATGGAACTCATGCGGCCCCGGCCCCCCTCCACGAGGCGCCGGGCCTTCATGAGGGTCCTGGACCTCAAGTCCTCCCAGCGCTTCTTGACCTTCTGGATGGTGCGGGTTGCCACCCCCTCCGCGTTGATGGCAACCACACAGTCGGCCCAGATCCTATCCCGTCCTTCCCTGTTGGCGCGGGAGGATCCGAAGAGGGCATCATACTGCCCCAGGACTTGCTCCACCAGAACACCAACTTCGGTGGCAGTGAAGCTGGTGCCCCTCTGCCCCTCTGGCCGGGGGTTGCCACTGGGGTCAGATGTGGATGTGCCCGACATGGCAACCCCAGGGGCAGGAGTGGGTGGGCAACTGGGTCCTGGGGCTGGGCTGTGGAGCGATGTTATTCGAGTCGGGAGTCTTCTGTACCAGCAGGGGTGGACACAGCAACTGGACCCCTGCAGATGGTTGATGTGCAGGCACCAAATGGCAGGGCACGGTGGCAGCAGGCAGGCAGGCAGGCAGCAGCAGATGGCACGTGGGAGGCTGCTCGGGGCACTGGGGGGCAGTAATTCGGCCTTCTGGGCAGGAGCGTGGTCTTCCGTGTGTTTTCGTGTGGCCAGCTTGATACGGAGTGATTTGGCACGTGAAAATCCTGCACGTCAGCGTGAAAATCGAAGAAAGGCCCTTAGCGCGTAAGCGCGTCAGCACGTGTACGCGATTTCATTGGACCAAAGGCCCTTACAGCGTAAGCGCGTCTGTGACGTTTTGCGCACGGGCGTTGCGCTGGCAGGGCTTGGAGATCCCGCGTGCCTTTATGTTCTGTACGTGCTTTTCGTGCGGTGCGTGTGTTTTCCATCCGTTGGGGTTCACACGCTATTACTTCACAGCGGGTGTTGGCTACGCGTTCTTCTACACGCAAGGCAGACTGTGAGTGGTACCCCGTTCTCCCAGGCCCGATCGCGTGAGAAACTTCACGCGAACCCCTGAAATACACGTAGCCCGCTCCCCCAGGCCCGATCGCGTGAGAAACTTCACGCGAACCCCTGAAATACACATAGCCCGCTCCCCCAGGCCCGATCGCGTGGAAAAGTTCACGCGAACCCCTGAAATACACGTAGCCCGCTCCCCCAGGCCCGATCGCGTGAGAAACTTCACGCGAACCCCTGAAATACACTTAGCCCGCTCCCCCAGGCCCGATCGCGTGGAAAAGTTCACGTGAACCCCTGAAATACACGTAGCCCGCTCCCCCAGGCCCGATCGCGTGAGAAACTTCACGCGAACCCCTGAAATACACGTAGCCCGCTCCCCCAGGCCCGATCGCGTGAGAAACTTCACGCAAACCCCTGAAATACACGTAGCCTGCTCCCCCAGGCCCGATCGCGTGAGAAACTTCACGCGAACCCCTGAAATAAACGTAGCCCGCTCCCCCTGGCCCGATCGCGTGAGAAACTTCCCGCGCAACCCCGAAATACATGTGCCCCGCTCGCACAGGCACTATTGCTGTATGTTGCCACTTTTGTAATGCGCAGGGACGCTACCGCCTGCCTTCGTGTGGCGGACGTGTTTGGGCTTGTGCGTGTCTTTCGCTGTGCGTGGCTTTGCCCTATTCGATTCCATGAATACGTGTGGTTCGGGTGCGTGTGGGCGTTCCGTCTGCTTCCCTGCAGTACATCCCCAGTTACGCCCTTGTTTTCGCAAGTTGTTCCCCATTCCGCCATTCCGCGCGTTACGCCCCGTGTTCCGCCCACTTTCTAGTGTATGCGCAGAGGTTGTGCGCTTTCACTGTGCGCGTCGCGCACGTCTTTCGGGATGTTGCAGTGACGTGTGCGCCATGCACGGGTTTGGCGCACATCCCGAGGAAGACACGCGCAGGGACTTCCATGAATCGCACGCGTGCTCGTGCGCCTCTTTTTTTCCGCTTGCGCCTGCTTGCGCCTTCTTGCGCCTGCTTGCGCGTAGATTTTCGGCGCACGTTTGTTCCATGAATCGGCCCCTATGTCTTTTCACATAATGTCATTCGAATTTATCACTATAAACCCAGGAAAGTGTATGGGAGCTATGCACGGTGTTGTATCAAAGTGCGCCATAACGTTTTAAAATAACATGGAAACAAACAACACCAGTGACCCCATTATCAGAAGGTTTAAACAGCAGAGACATGCCTGCGCATATGGGAGCTATGCATGGTGTTGTTGAGACGTACAGCCAGAACGTTTTAACAAACCATGTAGATAAGTAACCCCAGTTACCCTAATATCAGAATGTTTAAAAGCCAGAGACAAACATGTCTAATGCCTGCGGATTGCGCTCGCGAAACAACCAGCTGCACTCCTCTCGACAATTGTTGCTGGAGAAGGAGTGACAGTGCAATTCTTAAAAACACACCATTGGTAATGGTTCTAGCCAATGGGGTGCTGGATAGGTGCAGGAGTAAGCACATAGCCAGGAGTAAAGAGACTGCACCTGCCATAGGTCGAGAGTCAGCCAATGGCCTTAGAGCACAGTGTACGTGAAAAAAACGTACCTGTGATGCTCATGGGCATGCGAAATGCAGAGTGCTGCAAATCTGCCTAGAGGCCACGGAAATGCATTTTGGATGGTGGAAGGTTCATCATGGGTAGCGGCTAGGCATTCCCTGATAGTATGAATACACTATGATGTGCAATTATAGGAGCCATGTCATAAGAAGAAATAAAAAATAAAAAATAATACAAAATGCCTCGATGTCTCAGGGCAAATGGAAATAATGTTGCTAGGTGCATGGAGATGCATGCAGAGCGCTCTACGCCAGCCTGGATCACATGGGTATTAATGTTGGGGGGTAGGTTGCTAATGGGTAGGTGCTGTGGTACTGTCAGCTCCTGGTATCGTGATTGAACATGAGGTTGTAATTTTACCACCCAGAGGTATTGCAGAAATGAACAACTAAAATGACAACAAGAAACCACCACAATCTCATATAGCAAATGCAACTGGTGTTATTAGATGTAAGTACATCGATGATAGGACACAAAATCCGTGGAAATCAGGGTGATAAGTTCATAATGCATCCTGTCTTTCAACAATAAATAGTGCAATTGGGTTACTATAGTGGCATTTCTAGCAACCTGGCTTCACATAGTAATCTCGCTAGTGGGGATGGATGCACAGCTAGAGAACAAACACATGTGAAGGGAGAATGCCAAATGACTAGGGACTGCTGATATAAGTCCATGGAGTGATCTCAACCTCCACAGCGTGGACGTAGTCCACCTGTCTGGGTTTAGGCTCAAGAGACCTCAATCCCAGAAGTGTTTCCACTCAACGGTGATATTTAGGCTAGTTTTGACTGTATCAAGTTTATGGACCCATTTTTGTTCCAGCTTAGTGAGGGCTAGATTAATGTCTTCTCCTATTTTCTGTTGTTGGAGTTGCTGCAGAACAGTCCACATTAGTTGCTCGTGGGTATGGCCTTTTTTGCTGAAGTGTTCAACAAGGGGTTTGTCTTGTATGGAATTTCTGATACAACATCGGTGTTCGCTTATCCTCTGCTTGATGGGTCTGATGGTCTTCCCTATGTAGATGAGATCGCATGGGCATTTTATCACGTAGATGACGTTTTTGCTCTCACAGTTGGTGTGATTTTTCATTGTCCAAACAAAGTTTTTGTATGTGAAGGTCTTACTGGTTTCCGTAAAGCGGCATGCGACCCATTTTCCACAGCTCTAGTGGCCTACTACCCGTGGGAGGTTCCATAGGGTTGTCTGTGGTCTCTCTGGTTCTAGAAACGTGTGCACTAGGGTATCTCTGAGTTTCCTGTTCTTCCTAAATGCAAATACAGGTTTTTTGTCTAAGGTACCTTTGGTTTTTATCAGGTGCCAATGTTTGTTGATCGTAGTTTTTAAGAGGTTGCTGACGGGGTTGAAGGTGGTGACACACACGGTCCGGTCAATGGGGTCCTTGGTTCTTTCAGTCAGGCAGATCATGCAGTCCGTGTTGGCTGCCCTTTTCTGAGCCATCCTGATAGATTTATTCGGGTACCCCCTTTCCGTCAAACGTGCCTGGAGTTGTTTGGCGTGATGTTCAAATTTTTCTTTTTCCGTACAGTTCCTGTGTATGCAGAGAAATTGTCCGTATAGTAGGTTGTATTTTAGTCCTTGGGGGTGGAAACTAGAAAAATTAAGAAGGCTGTTTCTATCTGTGGGTTTCCTAAACAGTTCTGTCTTCAGTGAGTTCCCAGAACGATAAATGTGAAGGTCCAGGAAGTTCACGGCTTGGCAGTCCCATTCAATGGTGAATTTTATATGCAAATTTCTTTGCTTTAACCATCAGTGAAACTCAAACAGGAGGTCTTGGCTGCCTTCCCAGATAAGGAGAACATCATCGATGTATCGTCGCCATAGTAGGATGTGGTCTCTGTAGGGGTTCTCCAAGTTGTATACATGGCCGTCTTCATATTGAGCCATGTATAAGGTTGCAACATCTCGTGCAAACGTAGCACCCATGCTGACGCCTTTGATCTGCTGGTAGATCTGATGTTAAAAAAAATGAAATTTTCGGTCATGGCAAGGCGAATACACACCAGGATGAAATTGGTGGGAGTCGTGGTGGTGTCTGTTCTTCTGTTAAGACATGTAGCCAACGCTTCCGTCCTTCCCGTTGGGGGATCGAGGTATAGACTGCCTCTACGTCCATCGTAACCAGGATTGAGTTCGAGGTAAGGTCCAAGTTCTGCAAGACTTTGATGATATACGTGCTGTCTTTGATGTAAGATTTCATCTTTCGAATAAATGGTTTCATGAAATGGTCCGTGTAGAGTGATAACTGTTCCAAAAGAGAGTCACAGGCAGAGACAATTGGTCGTCCGGGTGGTTGTGTTGCGTGTTTATGGACATTTGGGAGGATGTAAAAAGCTGGTATCCTCGGGTGGGTTTTGCTGAGGAAATGCCGTTCATCCTCGCATATCCAACTCTGTTCTTCTGCATGTTTGGTTAGGCTGAGGATTTCTTCTTGTAGTCTCGTGATAGAATCCCTGTCCAATTTTTTATATGAGGTTGTATTTGCCAACAGTCGAAGGCATTCCTTGTTGTAGTCCGTGGTATTCATACAGACGATTCCACCGCCTTTGTCTGCTGGTTTGATTGTTATGGACCTATCAAGGTCGAGGCCACCAAGGGATTTTCATTCTTCTTTGCTGAGGTTTTCCTGGTAAAAGTTCTTTTTTGCAAGACCTGCGTTGATAGTAGTGGTGACTATTTTCTCGAATGTATCGAATTCAATGGGGATAGTGTGTGGGGGTGGCACAAAATTGGACTTGGGTTTGAGTCCAGTCATGTTGTCTCGACTCCTTTCAGTGTCTTGGATGCCTGTATCCTCAGAGTTTCGTTTGTTTGGGAGGAATACCTCGAAAAAGTACTTGCGTCTGAGGGTGCGGAAAATTCTTCTGAGTTCTGCTTCTGTTTTGAAGGGGTCCGCTTTCGTGGCCGAGATGAATAATAATCCTCTTTGTAGCAGTGTTTGTTCTGGGTTGGTTAATATTCTGGATGAGAGGTTGAATATAGGTATCGTTGTCATGGTTGGTTGGAATACCATTGCCTCGTCCTCATGTACTGGCCTGACTGTTGTGGACTCCTCTTCGGTCGGCCTTGTTGTCCTCCCCTCTGAAAAAAAAGGATGTTGTGGAGTACCGGTGGTCCTACTACTCCCTGGTGGACTTGGGATGCTTCCGCTTGATGATCCGGAGCTGCCTGAGAAATTGACGATACGGTTGCGTCTGTTGAACTTGTGCTGTTGTTGTTGCTGTAGATCGCTGTAGAAGGTGTCCTTGAGGTATGGGTATGTCTTCTCTTCTGCGTAATTAGCAAGGTCTTTTCTGAATTTCAGTACCTTTCGGTCTACAGTTATGTGTTTAAATTTTGCAACTTCCTCTTCTAATTTTTCAAGTTTATTTTTGGCTTCTACAATGGTTTTGTCGTTTATAAATTTCTCTTCAAGGGTAGCAAGTTCTTCCCCTTGTTTCTTACATTCCTCTTGTGCCGTGTCGATGATCAGGATAATCCAATCACGGCTACACTTATTGCCAACCCCGCTGAAGTTGATCTTAAACTTGGGGTTATCTGTGAAGACTCAGGGGATGTTCTTAACTTCTAGTCCTTCCGGTATGATGCCCGCTTTGAGATACTCAAGCATAAAGGTGCCGTGCATCTCTGTGCGGATCTGTTTTTTCTTTTTCTGTTGGATGGTGTCAAGATCATCTTTGTTTGCACCTTGTGCGATGGCACCACCTTTGGCTCCTGGGGCTGATGTGGTGCCCAGTAATTTTCTGAAGTACTCGTCTGTGTAAGACACAACGTTTACTTTTTCCTCCATGGATTCTACTCACTGCCAGTCACCTTCCGACATTGCATACTGCCTACCCACTGCAGCACTGCGCACTCCATGATATATTTACCCTCACCACTTTCACCATACTTTGCGGACACCCCCACCATTGGTGTTTTGGCCTTGGGTCACTCATATACCTGACCCGCACAATCTCACAGAGGATGGACCTTTAAGACATTACTTGACCCACATAGTCTAGATCTGGGGTGAAAAATGACAGTTTGTTAACCTTATTTTTCACAGCTCCCAAATGCTTCAGGCCCAGTTTCCGGCCCCCATGACCTGATTTTTCCGCGTCATCCCATTTTACCTTTTGAAATGGGTTCTCACAGTCCAGGACTCCTTAAAGGACTTTTCAGCACAGCACCCCCGCTGCAACTTTAGCAGACGGTAAGCTGTACCCTCAGATACACCAACAGTGTATTTAGGCACTAATCAGCCATTATTTAGTAATACTTATATTGATTAATGACTCCCTAAGATCCTTACAGCTATCCCTTCCCCCACAGATTACCCACGCGGACAGCATCACGATCAGCGATCATCCTGATGAAGGCCACCTACACCTCGGGCTCTTACCCAGCCCTGCATGGCTGAAACACTCCAGTGTTGATGTTCTGCTACACAACCCCTGTGTTAATGTGTTTATGGATAGTGTTGTGTACACCGTCTTGTTTAGATCCCCGTACTTACCAAAGTCTTGAGTTGCACCTCGCCAACAATCCTATGTTCTCACTTACCTGTATTGTATACTTGTGCATCACTTTGGAAATTGTACCTCGACAAGAAAGAGGTCGATATTCACCTGTATTTCCTGTGTTAAAAAACGTCTGTCCGTCTACTTTCATGCTTATCGAAAGTCATGTAAATATTTAATTTTATAATCTGTGCTAAAGTTTTTTGGAGGCAAATCAAAAAAGCATCCAAACCTGCCAGCTGTCTACGGATCTCCCACCTTGATTTCTAGCATTTTGTATACAGGTACCATCCTGGACAAATCAGGACTCTGCTAGGTGCCCTTTATATACTTCAAGTACAGACACAGGCATGCAAACAGGTGTCCATTCTCACCTGCTGCTGCGCAATATGCATTGCAACACATACACCATCCATGTGGAACATGCCTGACTGTACTCACATGCAGCACCATCATGTCCCTGCACACACACATCCATACATGGCCAGTGTCACACATACAGCCAAATTGCAAACTCCTCCCACACTGCAACATGCACTGTTGTACGAGAATGCATGGGCACTTACCGCTCAACTCCAGACGGGTCTGCATCTCCAGGACCTGGTGATGAAGCACTGGCCGACTACACTCCAGGATCCTCATCTGCTGGATGGTAAGCTGGCCCTGGCACCCCACTGCATCCTCTGCGTCCAAGAGGCATATGGCCTTCTTGAGGGTCCTGGACTTGTAGTCCTCCCAGCGCTTCAGGACGTGTTTCAAGTCGTGGGGTGCCATACCCTCTGCGTTGATGGCACCCATGATGTTCTCCCAGATCTTCCTCCATCGTTCTTGTCAGAGCACAATGGTGTGAAGAGGGCATCATAATGCCCCAAAGCTTGCTCCACCAGGATGCCAACTTCATTTGCACTGAAGCTGGCATCCCTCTGCCTCTCTGCCAGGGGGTTACCACTGGTGCCAGATGGTGTTGTGTCAGACATGACAACCCCCGAGGCAGGTGTGGGTGGGCTACTGGTTCCGGGGGCTGGGCTGTGGAGTGATGGAACACCATCAGGAGTCTTCTGTTCCAGTAGGGGTGGTCACAGCAACTGGACCCCTGGCGATGGCTGATTTGCAGGCACCAAATAGCAGGGCATGTTGGCAGCAGGCAGGCAGACAGCAGCGGATGGCTCGTAGGAGGCTACCCGGGGCTCTGGGGGCAGGTAAATGGGCTTCTGGGCAGGCGCGTGGTCTCCCGTGTGTTGTCGCATGGACAGCTTGATGCAGAGTGAATCCGCATGTGCAAAAACAGCACGTCAGCATGAGATTGCGTGAAATCCGAGGAAAGGACCTTAATGCGTAAGCGCCTGAGTGATGTTACACGTGCATGCGTTTCCCTCGACAGGGGTTAAAGGTGAGCCCAGGCAAGCAGTTCGCTGTACGTGCTTTTCGAGGAGACCGACACGTGTGTTTGCTCCTCTAGTGGTTTCACACACAATTACTTCACAGTGGATAGAGTTTGTACTTCTCCTTTTGACAGGGGGTGTTGTCTACGTGCGCCAGCGCGTGTGTTTTTCTTTTCCACGCAAGGCATATGGTGAGTCGCGCATGCTATTTTCCCCACTGTGGTTCCCCCTGTGCATCGCGTACCCAATTTTGTGGTCATAGTAGCCTGCGTGTTCCAGGCGTATGTGTTTTTTGTGTCCCTGGGTGCCACAGCGTACTGCAGGAGATTTATTATTCCATGGACGTGGACTACCAGGGGTTACGTGCACATTTATTATCATTTTTTGGGATTTCTGAGCATTGTGTGACCCGTCATTTATCACCTGGGTTCACAGACAGCCTTGCAGGAACACAGGGGTGCATCTAACATCATGTACCCTGCAACCTTCACCCCAATTGCCCAGGATAATTGTTGAGTGCACCTCCGATTGGCAATATACCATCTGTGCCATGGTTGGGAAGCCACCAAAGGTAAAGGGCGGCAAAGTTGGGCGTCCTCCCAGGTTGTGCATGGTCGTGGATGAAGCCAGGGTGACCACGGGGTGCAGGGGGTCCAGGGTGGCCAGGGTGGCCGCAGAGGAGAAAGAAGCAGGGGTGCACTACTGGGGTAGGATATCCAGCCACCACCCCCCGTGGCTCCGGAAGATGCAGCTGTGGTAGCTGCAGGTGCAGCTGTGGCGACCACCACCAAGCCTCGGGGTCAGCCAGCGCATGATGCGTTGGAACCTGGGGACTCCCAGAGAGAATTCCAAGTGGTCAGGAAGCACAGACCACGTGTGTCCAGTGTTGCTGTGACCGAGGCACCCGTATCTGGGGCAGTGGTGACATCTGCTTCCCCAAGCAGCAAGGTGCTGGTAACTGAATGGGCAGATGCAGCTAACACCACCCCAGCTGTGAGTCTGCCAGCCAGGACTGTGTCGGTCACAGACCATGGCACTGCGGCAGATGTGGCGCTGGGTCCTGGCAACAGCACCCAGCACCCACTGTCTCAATTCAGGCCTTCTGTCCTGGTTTCACCAACCACTCCCTTGGTCCAGCCCACCAGTGCCACTGCCCCTACTCATCAGGGCAACATTGACCACTCAGGGTCTGTACCACTGCCCAAGAGGAGGAAGCATGCTCCTGCGCAAGATGCTGGGACCCCAGACACGGCTCTGGCCGCCGGCACATCGAGGAAGAAGCCTTTCAACAAGCAGGAACTGAAATTCCTTGTTGGGCTATGTGTCGGCACACATACGCGATATACTGGTGGGCCCACAGTGCCATACTAGGCCTGCCCAGTGTTGGGTCCGCTGGCAGCATATTGCAGATGGTGTGAATGCCATGGGATTTCAGGTGTGCACAGCTCAAGACTGCTACAAGCGTTGGAATGAACTCTGACGCTGTGCAAAAAAAAAGGTGTGCCTCCAATTATGCTATGACTCAGGTGACTGGCAGTGGGCCAGCACCAGAGGAGGATGCACTCATGCATCATGAGGAGATCACTGCAGAGTTCATCGAGGCAGAACTAATCCATGGAGTGGGAGAGATGATGGATTGTGATGCATCGTCTGGTGAGTGTTGATGCGTGTTCGTCCAGAACATGTGTGTTTGGCTTGTGTGATGTGCTGTGCTTGACTGCCACTACATGCTATGTATACATGATTATCATGCGTGAGTAATGCAATACTTCTCTGATGCGTGCCTGTTGTGATGCATGCAGGATATGTGATGCACACGGGGACTATCCTGATCACCACACATGCACCCTACTCACATGCAAGTCACTCGGCTGCCCCTCTGGTACATGTTCTGCTATCCAACCTTGACTCTAACACTCCCTCTGTCCTCATCCTACTAGTTATCTCCTCTGCTTTTGACACGTCAACCATTCAACCCTGCTAAATCGTCTCCGTGACAACCTGGGTATCACCGATCAGGCTCCGGCCTGCCTGACCTCTTTACACTCTGATCGACCCTCCCAGGTACAACTTAGGTCCTTCCTATCCTATATCTCCCTCTCTACCTGCGGTGTTCCCCAGGGGCCTAACCTCTCACCCTGGCTTTTCAATCAATACCTGGCAACTCTCGCCTACTGTATTTCCATTTTCTGCTCAACTTTCCAGTGCTATGCAGACGACACCCAACTCATTTTCAGGCTTCCCTCAGCCACCTCCTCTCCTTCCCTCATCTCTGACTGCCTAATCACCATTCAAAATTGGTGTGCCACAAATGATCTTTGTTTAAACGCCAACAAGACTGAGATCCTCCTCAATGGTACACCCCCTCCATCCTTTCCCCTCACTCTCTGGCCCTCCTCCTGCACCTACCGGCGAAGCTAAGAACGTCGGGGTCATCTTTGAGTCCACACTTTCCTTCTCCGCACACATCTCTGATGTCTCCAAAAAGTAAAACTTCTTACTGCACCTCCTTAAAGGCACTCTTCCTTTCCTCTCCTTCCCACAGAAGCTCCTTGTCTCACAAGCTCTGATTCTCTCGAGGTTGGACTACTGTAACAGCCTCTTTCTAAATCTACCTTCCTCCACTCTCTGCCCTTTACAACTAACCCAGAACCGGACTGCGAGACTTGTCCTTGGCCTCAAGCACTGGGATCGTATCGCACCAGCTCTGAAATCCCTTCATTGTCTCCCTGTGGTCGCAAGGATTACATTTAAAACCCTTTACATTGTCCACAAGGCTTTCTGGGGCCTATTTACCTTCAACTATCCCTCCGTAAATACCTCCCCTCTAGTGCCCTTTGCTCCTCCTCCTCAAACTCCCGCAGGGTCAGTAACGAGCTGGTGGTAGATCCTTATCTTCTGTGGGGGCTCCTCAGGAACTGCCAACCTGCCACCTTGAAACTTGAGGAGAACATCTACGGTTCCGGAAGCTCCTCAAGACCTTCCTCTTCGCCTCTGCCTTTGCCCCTCTTCTCCCCTGCTGGTCTGCTTCCTCTGTCAGCAATGCTGCACCTGGCCACCTTCTGTCCTTTGGGCCCAGGTACCTGCCCACCCTGCCACCCTCCTGCACTGCCTCCTGGCCACCCTCACACTGGGGCCTGATTCTGTACCAATACAGGTCCCCGCCCACTCTTCTTCTGCACTTTCAGATACTTCCTTTCTGACTAACCTTGCACTTGGCCACTCACAGGCTGCACTTCCACTGTTCTGGATCACCATATTTATGTATGTATTTACTTATTATTTCTCTTGTTCTCTCTTATTCTCTGCACTCTCCAATGTGTCCCCTCTCCCATGCACTTTCCCCTCTTTCCCTCCCCATGCACTTGCATGCTCTCAATGTCACTGGGCCTAGTAAGATCGTTGTTTGTTTTCTCCCCTTTTCCCCTCCCTTAGCCTGGTCGCGCTCTCTAACACCTGTGTACGAGTGCGATTTGAATAAATTATCATATCATATCATATAATGTTCCTGCTCACTCACATGTTTTCATGTCGCCTGTGGTGTTGTTGCACTCAACACTCGACCTATCTGATCACATGACTGTTGTGTATGTGTGGGCAGCCTGCAAGGTGGTCCTCCTCACGGGCACGCTTCCTTGACTCTCAAACCCCCTGCAGCTCAATTTCAACATGGCACTGGTGAGTCACATGTTCGACTGCTGCAATTGCCTGTTCCCCATTCCTGTGTACATGCACACTTCCCTCCTCAAACCTGCAAAACACGTACTGTGGTGTACATCCTTTGTCCTTGGTGCAGTGTGTCTCACTCAGACTGTGCACATGGCAGTGGCTCCCCGTTGACATGAGTGCCCATTCACGCTCCATGTGCATTCCATGTATGCCCCTATGGGTCCTTGACAGGCTGATCATCGTGGTACGTGTCCAGGATTATTTAAGTGTCATGGTATTTGGTCATCCATTTGATGCTCACTCTGGGTCAGTCTCTCATCATGCACACGTTTATTAGGTTCTCCTCGTCTGAGTCGTGCACAGGCCACACCCTGTTACAAGCCCCCTGCTTCTGTTCAACTGGTGTTGTGGATTCTGCATGCATGGGTACTACTGATGGTTCCTCATGTGTCCTGCTTAATGTCCACTTCTCATCTGCTGTAGTGTCATTTGACTGACGAGATGCAATTGATGCATGCCAACACTGTCTGCCAATGCAATGTTCTCTGGTAAACCTTTCATTGCCATACACTGGCTACCTGCAATTCCCCAAAGGGTGGGGGGGTTCACTGTATCCATGCAACCCAGTGCATGCACTTTGCACATGATTGCTGCACTTGCCCTTACACTGCCGTCATGTTAAGAAATTGACATCACTGCGTACGTGTTAATGTTGGAAGTTGAGGCGGTGCACATGCACTGCACTGCACCCAACCACTTCTGAACCATGTTCCGGCCTTCAACATGCCTATACAATGCTGCTATGTTAAACTGACCTGACATGTATGTTCCCATGTTCATCCCTTCATTGTATTGAAACGCTCTAGCGTAGGTGTATTCTGTGACACATGTATTCTGTATTGGTGATGTTTATTCAGTGCTGCATGTCAACATGCATATTACATGTGCCATGCTGTGTTTGGTTTCACTTGCAGCTGTGGCTATTTCGGTGTTCCGCCATGCTTATGCTACGTGCCATCTCTTTGTTGCCATCTCTCATTTCTGGCTTGGATCTGTGCCTGCTAGAGTCTGTGTCTGATGCAGATGATATGCAACATGCAGTTCATGTGTAGGCTTCACATTTTACACACATCCATTTCTGCTTTCGGGATACCCTTGCATTGCAATGCCACTGGATGCATGTCGGAGTTTGATTTGTGTGTGACATGTCTGCTTCATGTGTTGGCAATCGATGTTGTGATGTCTATGTGTGTGGTATGAGCTGCTGACATGTGTGCTCATGTTTCTTTTGTTTACATTACAGGCAATGAGGCACTGGTGGCAGAGGATGAGGATGTGATTCCAGACACGGTGGTGGGTTTACATCACCTACCTAGTACCAGTGGTGGTCCTGGGGTGGTAGACCACGAAAACCCATTTTTGCTCCAGGCCATCGTGTCCAGGGCTGACTATGAGTCAAGCTCTAATGAACTCTCTGACCACAATATTGAGTTGGATGTGCATCATGACGTGTCGTCGCCGGTAACTGATCCTGCAGTGGATGATCTTCTGTCCGTGACACCTGCAGTGAGGGTAGTGCCCTCAAGGGTCTAGGCAATGTTGCAATGTCCGCCTGTGGTGGTTACGGGTACACGGTCACACTCCACACCAGTTGTTCATGTTCCTAGGGCATCAGGTCGACGTCGGGATGCAGCCTTGCAGCCGTGGGCGGTGCTAACCCAGCAACGACCACGTGTACTTGGGCCCAGCAGGTGTAGAGTCCGGCAACGTGGTGGCCATGTGCCACTGGGGACCACTGAGTAGGAGCATGCCATGTATGCCATAGCACTGCAAAAGGGGGGAGCAGTTGAGATGATGGCTCAAGGCAGGAAAGTATGGCCCGTTGAATCCTCACCCCTGAGAGGCAGGTGGAACTCCAGCAGCAGGCAACGCGGTCCACGTGCCGCTCACTCAGGCTGGGCATGGCAGCCTCCGACAGGGTACGCCGGGCTGGAACGGTGGCCCTGCACGAAGCACTTGCTGCTCAGGCAGAGGCACACAGGGAGGCCCTGAGGGAAGAACACCAATCCCTCAGATCTACTCTGGGTGTGCTCATGATGTCCCAGAGGACACAGTCAGAAGAGAGGATGGAGCAGCTTGAAAACACCATCTCGGCTGAACTCCGTGCAAGCCGGGAGGTGCTCCATATGTCATGTGAGGCCATGCAGGCAGAACTCTGTCATACACGTGAAAACTTGCAGGAGGAAGCATGTGTATCACGTGATGTGCTGCATACAGGCCTAGTACCATACCCATGCAGGACCAGATTACCAGACCCGAATGCTTGCTGCCGTAGAGGGGCTTGCTGTGGATAGGTGTGGTCAGGCAACAGTGCCACGTCCACTTTTTGATTCACATCCAGAGGGTGATGACGACGATGACTTATCTCTCACAGGTCGGGCCGTGCAAGCGTTGAGCCCAGGGAGGATTTTTTTTTAATCTTAACATCAACATATGTGGGTGTTGAGGTGCACCCTGTACCTCCCCCCTCCTGGGTGCCACCCCCCTGGGTCATATGTGGCCATTTCCATTTTTATTTTTATTTTATTTTTTATTTTCATTTTGAAAATTTTATTTTAAACTATTTACAAACTGCCAATATTTTAAAATGTTATTTTAGTTTAAAATATTTAAAAATTGCCATTCTTATTTTTTTACTTTTTTTAATTTTTGAAATTTTTATTTTAGTTTAAACTATTTACAAACTGCCATTTTATTTTATTTTTTAGAAAATGTATTTTAGTTTAAACTATGTACAAACTGCCATTTTGTCTATTATTGTTTGTCTATTGTGCATTCATGTGACAGTGTGGTGCTTTGTGGCATTTGAAAGCATCCAGTATGTGTTCCAGCTGGGCCCATACAGGCTTGTCTCGTGTATGTGTTTGTGGCTTGGGGTCCGGACACATATGTCACTCCTGCGTCCCCTTTCCATGGGCTTGCAAGGATGGCTCAGTGTGACAGCATCTAACACAGGGGCATTGGGCTTCTGTCATATTTGTGACCAGTCTGCAGTTCTACTTGTGTATACACCCCTAAGGGGGATTCTGGATGGTTTCTCCAATGCATGTCTGCACTTCATATTGGTGAGTATTTTGTTGACTGTGCATTTCATCATGTTGCTTGTGATGTTTTTTATGACTTGCCTGTCTATGTTGTTGATGTACTTCCTGCTGTAGGCGGTGCCGTGCACCCTTTGGCTGTACAACACACACTGATGATGGAAGGGGTCAGTGTGGTGACAATGTCACATTGGGATACTTGGGCTACACTGATTGATCACTGTCTGACATTTTAGATTTGGGGTACTCTGTACATGGTGTGTTCTGCTGATCAATGGATGATCCTGGGATAGGTGTGCTTTTGAGGTGTCAGGGGATTGGTGTGGTTTAACACACTGGGTGGTCCACAAGGGCAATGTTCACATGTGCTGTTTACATAACACTGAGGCTCACTTCATTTCACATGCATGTATTCAGTGCATGTCCCTACTGACACAGACACTTATACAATGCACCCCCATACCAACAACAACAACATGCACACACGTGCACCCAGATTGCCTTCTCAGGCACGCTGTGTCCCTGCAGTGCATCATCACTTTCAATTCCTTGATCATGTACATGCATCACAGGGTACTTTTGGTTGATTGTACTTATTTTTCATGATGCTCATGGGGTTTCACCTACTCAAAGCACACTCACTGTGTTGTCCAGTGAGTGGTGTGTTGCAGCACATGGTGTTTCTGTTGGCAAATTTCTATTGCTCGATGTGCATGGCAACAGGCATTTTGACTTTTGTTGTTTGTACCGCTGGTGGCATGCATTTGTGCCACACTTTTTATGGGTGGGAGGTTTTGGTCGGTCATTTTATCAGATTCCATATCAGGTGTAATTGTCTCGTGCCTGTTTACATTTCTCACGTGCCACTTCATGACAATTGTGTCATGTGTTGTGCATTTGGTTTGCTGTTTAGCCGTTGCATGCCATGGCATGGTGTGGCAAATGGAGGTGATGGGTGTTGGGAGGGGTCAGGTGGCATACCAGTACTTTCATGCCCTGTTTTGCAGGGGATGGTGGGATGTGCACCTTGCATGTGTTCCTTTTGG
This sequence comes from Ambystoma mexicanum, assembly GCF_040938575.1. NCBI lineage: Eukaryota > Metazoa > Chordata > Amphibia > Caudata > Ambystomatidae > Ambystoma > Ambystoma mexicanum. The sequence goes on from NC_090932.1 coordinate 1,194,091,731, forward strand.
TCACACGGGATTGGTTATGTTTAAGTAGCTAGGGATGCACACAATTTAGCACTTCCATGGACACATTCTCAGGGTGGTAAGGTTGTGACAGTTGACTGTCCCTTTGTCATCATCGATTGTCACCTGGTATGTGCCAGGCCTGTGTGTACTCCGCAGGGGTGGGAGTTTAGGTGAAGAATGTGGCCACAAGCTGGGTACGGGCTGCCTCGCCATGTGCCCTTTACCCTCCCATGTGCAGTGCCTGTGAGTGTGGGTGGGGATGTGGGGGCACCACCATGTCCACCGGTACGCCCCACCGTGTTGCAACGTTGTGCAGGACACATGCCGTCACAATGATCCTGCACACTACTGGGGGTGCATATAGTAGCGGCCCGCCAATGCTGTCAAGGGAGCGGAATCGTGACTTGGGCACTCTGAATGTGCGCTCCAATATGGCCCTGGTTGCAATAAGGGCTGCGTTGTATCTTACCTGGGGTGGTGTGGTGGGGTTCCATATTGGCGTCATCATGTAGGTGCTCAGTGGGTAGGCACTGTCCCCTGGGGAGGTGATAATGGTTGTCATTTGTTGGCTTGATGTATTTGTCTGTATGTGACATGCATGCATGTGCACATGCATTTGTACTCACCAATGAGCCATGTGTTGCCATGCTTCCCAGCTTCCAGTTCCCAGCTCAGGGTGGACATTCTGTATATGAAACTGTCATAGGTGGCCACTGGATAGTTTGCATAGACAGAGGTGATGATTGCCTTGGCATCGCATACAGCCTGCACGTTGATGGAATATCAGTGCTTGCGGTTGCGGTATATGTTCTCAGTGGCCCTAGGTGGACGTACGGCCACATAGGTGCAATCTATGGCACCAAGCACGTTGGGGAAGTGTGCCACCCTGTAGAAATCCTGGACAATGGCCTGCCTTTCTGCAGGTGTTCTGGGCATGTATATGTGCCTGCGGACTGAGGGGCATGCAGTCATGATTGCCAACATCTGGTGTAGGCAGCGTGACTGCGTGGGCAATGTGACACCCCTGGCTATGGCAGTTGTACACTGAAATGACCCAGTGGCCAAAAAATGCAGCACATTGACCACCTTTTCCAAGGGGCTCAGTGCTTGGGAGCACAAGGTGGGTGATGTGAGGTCATCCTCCCACTCAGTGACCAGGTCTAGGATGATATGAAGTGGACACCTATACCTGCCATAAACCTGGTCGTCAGGCATCCCAAAAAGGCTGGTCCTGGGCAAAAAATGCAGGGCCTGGCTATTCTCCTCCTCCTGCAGTGTCCCACGATCACTGCTGCGAGAAATGGGACATTCATCGTAGCTGTATCTTCTTGTTTGTTGTTTGCGTGCACTTTTATACTGTGCAGAGGCGCTTCCGCCTACCTTTGTGTGGTGGACGTATTTACGTGTGTGCGTGTCTTTTGGCGTGCGTTGATTTTCTCTATTCGATTCCATGAATACGTGTTGTGCGCGAGTGTTTGGGTGTTATGTTTATTTCCCAGCCGTACTTCCCCCGTTACACCCATATTTTCACATGTTGTTCCCTATTCCGCGTGTTCCGCCCACTTTTTAGGTGCGTGCGCTAGAAGTTGCGCGCTTTCGCTGTGCGTTTCGCGCACAGCATTTGGAAAGTCGCAGTGACGTGTAAGGTAAGCGCAGATTTGGCACAGCTCCTGGGAAAGCCACACGCAGACCCTTCCATGAATTGCTTGTGTGCAAATCGCACACGTGCGTTGGCTTTTTCACGCTTGCGCCACACATTTCGGCGCACAATCATTCCATGAATTACCCTGAAAGTGTCATCTAACCTTGAAGGATTACTTGTTGGTGCTGTTTGACAACACAAAATAAAACCTCCCTAACTTAGCAAAATAAAGCCCTGATTCAGAATTTTCTTGGAAAGCCTTGTGTGGTTCTTTGGTGTTGGTGCAAAGGCCCATGGGGTCTAATGTACATTTTCCCATTCATTCTCTGTAGACACAGTTTTGTGAGCACCTACAGCACAAATTCAGTGCATCTATACTGAAATCGTTCATGTGCAATGACTGCATATTTACGAAAGCATGCTGTTGTAAAGTTGGTGTAAATCTGTCAAGAAGTTTCTTGTAAAAGTGCCGAATTGTATGCAAAAATGAATAAGTGATATCTTGTTCTGGTCCATGAACCTATTTCTGGATGTCCATGTTTGCGGACCATTTAAGAAAAACAGGTTAAGCAGTTGGGAAATGCATAATCTGATTGTTTGGGGTGGCATGTCAAATTTCACAAAAGTTTTTGCTCTACAAAAACTACAACAATAACCATTTGAGCCTCTAAACTATGGAAAAGTTTTCATTTAAATAGTGTATTATAAATCAAATATGAAATTGATTGAGAATCGTGATACAAAAATTCCAAATACAGCTAACATTTAAAATTACAGTACTTACTATATATACCTCTAAATTCAATCCAACATTATTCCGAAAACAGGCGATCTCCTGGATCATCCTAGCAAGAAATACATGTTGTATACAAAAGTACAAACTCATGCGACAACATATATAAGATATACTGTATCTATACAGAAACACCAAATGTACAGTTTACAAAGGTATTACGTGGTGTACCCAGAAGGTGTAGACCTGGGACCAATTTACTAATGTGTCTGCCGGATGAGTCAATCAATGTGAGTATTCATGTATAATTGACCCTTGATTCGCACAAGTAGAATTTAAAGGTCTTAGGTGGAGTAACAGAGCTAACTTAAATTTCGTCTGAGGTGGCCTAATGCTTTCTTGGCCTTCTTCAGGGCATGAGGACAATTCACCAGCGTGAACAGTTCATGGCGGTAGATCTGTGACGTTATGTTATCCAATATTTATTCTCTGCCCTTCACCACCATAGTGGTCTTATGGCGTCCCAACATGTCCGAGGTGGAGTATTGTGAACCCACAAGGGTGTCTCCTAGAGCTTAGTCTGTGGATAGTAAGGAGGAAATTTGAGGGGAATAGGAAGGAAGGTTAAGCAACTAGACAAACCAATTCAGTTAGGGTAAAAACAAGAGGGATGAGGGAAAGGTAATATGGTTGTGGTAGTAGGGATGCATGATTCGTAACTGTGATCACTTATCATGAGAAATAATTTCAGGTATGTTTAGCTGGGTTTAAAGCAAAGGCTTTGCTGTGATGGCAAGATCTAGAACCAGATAATGTATGGAACTTGATGTAGTTGTTGTGTGGTTGCGTGATGGACTTGAGAGCTGTTCAAGTGGGCGTTTGTATTGTAGAGGCATTCACCAGATTTGTTAGTAAGAAACACCCTCTCCATAAGGGGAGATAATTTGTTTTGCCTAGCCAGATGAATTGGGGAATGAAATAAGGGAAGGGGAAAACTGACAAGATGAACTTGAGTAAATTATTATTAAGTTCCTTAAGCTGTGTATAAGGTACCATCCACTGTAGGTTTTGAATTAGCCCATCTACATAGAGAAGCACAGCAATGTCCTGGGTAGCTGGGATTGTGCTAAGGATGAAAGCTTTGTTGTGGTCATAGGTGATAAGGGACATTATCAAGGAAAGCTAGTTTTAGAGCCCACCCTTGGTTGAGGTACAGTATAATGCAACATATAAAGCTGTTTTATGTACATGTTTGTTATGTTATTTCACCCTGACCCTTTTTTGCAATTAGCTTCTAACTTTTAGTAATACTAAAGGTACTGTCAGCAAAGTGGACTTTAGAATGCCAGAAATATATATTAAAAAACATCTTCATGGTGAATAAATTATGCAGTGCCCATACATCTGGCCATCGGCTCGGAAAACATCCTCATAGCCCCTACCTGCTCCTCTGCAAACCTCTTTCTTTGCACAAAGCCTAAACAGTCATCTATGTTTGCCCTGTTTAAGGTCTCAAGCTAGCTGGAATTTTAGGATCCTTTTTCCGACTGAGATAGCACACACCCACTCAAATGTTCACTCAAGGTCCACATAAGCCTTGATATCCTTTAAGGACAAACGGCCCAGATGAGGCCATATGTTGCCAGTAGAAGTTCCTTCACAGGGAGACAGGCATTGCATAAGAAAAGGGCTAAGTAGAAAAGGTTTGGAAAAGGAGAGGACAGGGAAGAAAGAGGGCGGGGACAAAATTCAGTTTGAAGGGAGAGTCAAACCAGCTCTCAGGACAATCAAGAGCCTACAGGCTTAGTGACAGCTGGACTTGTTAACCAAAATACAGTAGAAAAAGGATTGCAATTTCAAGCACTCAACCAAAACACAACATAAAGCAAAGTCCCCTTACATGTTCAGTGGATAGTAAGGATGCTTCTTTTTGGTTGCACAAAGGCTGGGATAGGAGGTTGAACATGTTGTCAAAGAGGCGGAAAGGAGAAGGGAAGGAAAACATGTCCACAGGTAGCATCCCTCAAGGCCCAACGAAGATCCTGGATGGCTCACTGATGTTTTGGTAAACAGTCCCACTCGGGCCATGCCAATATTAAATGCTAAACATATGACTCCATCGCTTGATAAGTCAGCTGATGTCAGAAAGAGGAGATTTTCTCTCTGAGTAGCTGCCTGCTGGGGGATAAACAAGAAACCTGCAGATAGCGGGCTTTAATCCCCTTCTAATCCTTCTCCCACAGTCAATGAAACGAGAATGGTGAGTATTGTGTAACCCCTAGAAAACTGCATGTGGAAATAGCTCCACTCATGGCATGGATTGCATACCTAACCCAGTCCCAGTAATGCTGAGCAGGCACCACAGCCTTCATCTGTACATCACCATAAATGGACATTTTGAGGCCTCACTTCCCCAGATGGCTTAGGTTTGCACCCTCACTTGTCTGGAGTGGATCTCCATCCTCCTAGGGATCCTGCCTAGCTTAAAGTCTATCTACTTGCCCAATCCCACTAAATAGCAGTATGGGTGAGTCTTCACAATAAACATGGAACCCTCACATTGTAAAACACATTTCTAGGCTGATTTGTGCATAGGTAGTTACTGACTACATCTACATCTCTCCCAAATGTAGACAAACTTCTTCAGGAATTAATTCGCAAATATAAATCCCCCATGCAAAATCCTGCATGGAAAAACTACACTTCTTTATTAAATCTTGCTAAAGCTGGGCCCCATTCATCTGAAACAGAATTTGTTTCATTCCAATAAGGCTGATGCCATCTAGGCAGCCTCACACACAATGAGAGGTCCTGCTGCTGTTGCTCACCTGCATGTGGCGGATTGGCTACCCTGTGGAGCATGGATACCATGGGCCTCATTACGAATTTGGAGGTAAGAATCTGTCATTACCGACATGCCGGTATGAACGTGTTCAAGTAGCCTTGATGCCGCAAACAGCGGCTGATTATGAGTCCTCATGCATGCGCGTACCGGTATGCCGGTAATGGATGTACCGCCATGCCGGCAACGTCCCACAAACCCCCTGATAGCGGCATCATGAAATGCGCTGATACCGCCTCCTCCATCGACATCCCCTAAATAACGGTACAGCTAATACCATTAATGTCATTACCAGGTCCGTCATTACCGGAACCGGAAGTAACGTCCTCGTGCAGGAACAGGAAATGCACCGACGGCCATCTTCAAAAACACAATCCATTGCAATCCTTTGCAGACAGGACCTGTGCAGGCAAAATCCCAAACACTCCTGGAAGAAGATGTCCAAAGCTACCAAGAAAGCTGCAGCTTGCTTGCGTAAACCGAGATTTAGCGATGAGGAGCTAAATATGTTATCCGACACGCTAGTGGTGCATACAAGAAGGCAAACCTCACAGAAGACCGCACAGTAATGTTAGATATACTAGATGATTTGACCACAATAACTGTATCGACTGCTGGAAAATTCAGCATACAAGCATGAACGCTTTTGTTCCATAGTCTTGAATTTTGATACTTGTTCACCTCTTGGACTATCAGTTTATGCCATCGTTGGAGGCGATTGCCAAGGTTTTACAACAACCCATCTGAACAAACCAATTTCTAGACCTTCACCATACAGATGTTAGTTTTTATAGCAACCCCTATGTGGTGCAGGTACAATGCTGATAATAGCAGATGTTGTTCTGCCAAACCAAGTACATATGCAGGGAGGTTTATAAACTTCAGACATAGGAAAGGCTCAGCCACCCTTGCTGGAAAGTGATATTCTAATTTTGCATATGAACACATATCTCTGCAATGGCTGCTTCACACGCTGAGCTAGCTTCTGAACCATTGTGGCACTCAATTTATCAATATGCATTTCACCGTTGCCTATTGCACATGATCAACATAATTTCCACAGGAAGGAAAGAATGCTACTGAGTTGTGCTGTAAGGAACATACAAATTATGTATACCACAGTGAACACAGAAAGCAATACATGATGAATTGATCAAGGCAGAATATACTTGTCAAAACAGAAAGGCAATGGGTTTAGACCCTCACCAGCACCCCATAAAATATCCTGACGTGTGCTATTTAGGACTGGTAAACAACAAAATCTTACTTCTCCAGATCAGGCAGCTTTGTGGGGCCCCCCTCCAAGGTCGAGGCCCTGGGCAAGTGGCCCGTTTGCCCTCCCATAAAAAGGTCTCTGCCCCCCCACCCCACAATACACTCCCATGGCCCAGAGGGCAGACAGGTTGCATATGCATGTCCCCCCCACAATGCACTCCCATGGCCCATAGGGCAGACTCATCCAGCAGCCAGGCACGTCGTGCAGCATCTCGTTCCATATAGCGGTATAGCGAGGAGTTCTGCAGCACCATTGCATCATGCGTGTATCCTGGGTATTTGGCACAGCAATGTGATGTCATCTTGCTGGCATCACACACCATCTGCAAATTTATGGAGTGGTATAGCTTCTGATTGCGGTACACCACCTCCATGGCATACAGGACTACCAACTCCACGTGGGTGCAGTCGAGGGCACCAATGACATTGGGCATTCCTGCCAGTGCATGAAATGCTATTTTGGTGTCATTCAACTCATGTTCTGTCCACGGTAGGGGGATGTGGGCCCTTGCGTGCTTTAGGAGTGCATCCAACACTTGGTTTAGCACACCGGAGAAACATGGTTGCGAGATGCCATGCAGCTGCACCACTGTTTGCTGGTAGGTGCCTGTGGCCTGGAAGTGGAGCACAGACAACACCTTCACAGAGGGCGGATGGCGGTGCAGATGTTGATCAGGCTGTCCAAGTCTTCATGTATTAGATCCACTATGGTGGTGATGGTGTCCCTGTCCAGGCGGTACAGGGTGTGGATCTGTGCTGGGGTTAAGTTGAATGGACTGGCCCTTATGCGAGGGATTGGTGGCTGCCTGCGAGGAACCACTGCCTGCACTAGTGAGATTTGCTGGGGTGGTCTCACCTTCCTTCTCCTCCTGCGTCTCCTCTGTAAACCCTACTGTACTGCCTGCTCAAGGAGTAGCAGTGCAGGCATGTCCTTCAGCTCCAGTATCGCAATTGCAAGTGGAATCATTTTGGACTTGGAAGGGGTGTGATGTGTGGGTGTGCTCCTTTTGTGCAGGGCCAGGCTCCATTGCCTCCACCTGTGTTTATTTTGTGCACCTGTGGCAGTTGGGAACACAGCAGTTTGCTATTTATGGGTGATCTGCGATGCCAGTATTGCTGGCATCATGGTGGCCCTTCTTACCGGCATCTGGATGCCGGTATGTGCATGTCCTTGCATGCCGGTATTACTGGCACAGCGCACGCTGGTATGATGGTGCACAGCCACAGTGGATCCCTGTCGATGCCTGTAGTACCGGCTTCTAGGGTCGTAATACAATGGTCCGGTAATGGATGCCGGTATTGCCTTACCAGTAACATTATTACCGGAGCGCCAACCTTGTAATGAGGCCCCATATGTTCGAATTGATGGAAGCCAGCAGGAGAAGCCGGTCCACCACAATGACCATCCATTAAGGCCCATGTCCCCTGTCTAATACTCTCGAAGCTGCGATGGCTGTCAAGCCATCCCAGTCTGAAGGTATGTGCTCCACCCTGAATTCCTACGTACAGTAATGCCTTTTCTCCCAAAGCTACTACCCCACTATTCGCTCGGTGCTTTTAAACACAATTTACCTGATGTATAAGCACCTTACAAGTGTACAATAAAATAAAAAAATAAAGCTATTCCCATTCCCCCTGCTGACAGCCCCCTAATGCGCACTATTGCATCTCCACTTGTCCATTATGCAAAACCAGGCCCCATCCATGGCTTCTCCAGTGCTCCGTGCTTAGGTTCCAGAAAGCTCACCCGCTTAAGTGTCTGCACCAGATCTCCACACACAGCTGACCCATTGTTTATCCTCTTAGAAATACCTGCTCCCTTACACTGGGATGTTACTCTGCCCTGCCACAATCTTGCTGCCTTGCCCGCTCTGCAGTATCCTAACTACAGCCAGCTGCCACGCGGGACTGCAAACATGAATCGTGCCTTCCAGCACTTTATGGCAAGCCTGTCCCACACATGTGACTGCAGCACTAATGCACTTCCACTACTCAGAACTCAAGAATGCCATCGGACCAACTGTCAATTTTCACTGCCACTAGCTGCCAGACCATCAGCCTGACACTACTGCAGCTAGACACCAGCGCCACACGAAATATTTATATCTGCCTACCCAGTAGTGTTTCCTCTCATACCCAGCCAGCGACTCAGCAATGCGCTTCAGAGTCTTGAACAGTGCTGATAGCATAACACATCTGCCCAGCAATTTGGGCATTAGCAGCCTACCATACCCCTTTAATGTACCTTTAAATTGTGCTACAGACAGTACCACTGACCTCCTCCATCTCAGCATTCCTGACTCCAGCCTGCCTTCCTTTCCCGTTTGTATACTAATTGACCTTGGGAGAATCGACCTCGGGAGAATTGACCTAATTTAGAAGGTCAATTAGGACATACATGCGGGGGGAATCCCCCGCATTCCCCCCACCCAATCCAAAACCCCCTGCAACCGCCCACCCAATCCCCTTATATTATTTATAATCCCAAACCAGCCCAATACATATATAAAATAACTAAAATAATATGAAGGTCAATTGTGCAGAAGGTCAATTAGGACCACTATAATTAGGTCAATTGTGCAAAAGGTCAATTGTAAAAGGTCAATTTGGGTAATACCTTTCTCACTACACCACTGCCCTGTGCATTGAAAGGATCACCCAGCCACTTGACCTCTAGCATGACCAACACCTCTCTACCCAACGTACCTATGCTCCCTCAGGCATGCCCATGTCAATATTAGATACGTCCAAGGTCATCCAATGGGCATCTAAGACCTTGTCTCTAATAACAATTTGGACCTCATAGCCATCTCAGAAACTTGGCTTCATTACACCTCTGGCCCAGCCCTCTCTACTGTTATTCCACCAGGTTTTACCATCCACTGTAGCAACATACTCAACTCTAGAGGATGGGGTGTAGCTCTGATTGCAAAAGATAATCTCCTAGTCAGACAGGTTAGTATGACCCAGATACCTAATTGTGACATTCTCTCTGTCCAGCTACCTTCATCCCATACCTCCATCATCTCCACGTACCTCGTGCATCGCCCCCCAGGCCCTCTTCTTTCATTTGGGGAGGATCTCCAGCATATTCTTAGTTCCAAAATCAAGCCCACCTCAAAGCCTATCCTACTGGGTAACCTTACCCTGGGTCCAATGACAAGGATGACATGAATGCTGCATCTGTAGACAACTCCCACAACACTCTAGGTTTTATTCAACCTATAATGATGCCCACCCATGGCAAAGGCTGCACTTTAGACTCACTAGCAGACCTTAACTGTCAGGTTACCATCCGCTCCAACTTGCCCTTTCCTTGGATGGACCACCACAGCATATAATTCATTATCCCAACCGACAGCCTGCCCACACGTACCAGCCCACCCCTACCACCTACCATTGCCAGGAGCTTAAGAAGCTTAACCAAAGCACACATTCTTCCCCTGTTAGGTAATCTACAATCAGCATCACCAATTAGTACCAACCCAGATGCTCTAGCAGATCTACGCTTAGAAACAATCACCAATGCAGTTGATTCTATTGCCCCACTTGCACCATGCAAAACAACCCACCAACCACCAAAATGTGTGGTTCATCCCACACCTCAAAGCACTCCATTCCATAAAACAAGAGGCTGAAGCTATATGGAGTAGAACACCTTCAGACACCAACAAATTGTATTTTACTACCACTGCCAAAGAGTACAAACATGCCATACTATCCGCCAAAACCATGACCTACAACAGCAGAATGGATAATGCCAAATCTAACACCCGTGAGCTTTTTATTATTCTAAGAGAGTTAGAATCCCCTTCTGCATCCCCTCTCAGCTTCACTAAGGATGAGGCCTTGTGTACCAATGTCCAGAACACCCTCCTTGACAAAATCTCCACTCTTTAAAAACAGATCCTACTAAAATAAGCCACCATCAGTACCAACACACAGCCATTACTCTTCAACATGCTGCCCTCCACCCTGCAAAACCTTGCACCATTTCACTTTAACGCTGTCTCTGAAGCAGAAGTAACCTCCATTCTGAAAGGCCTGAAACTGTCTACGTGCAAAGGTGACGGCAGCCCAGCCACAATCATCAAGGACTATATGGAAGCCTAGACTCTGTTTATCACTACCTTCATTAATGCATTTCTCCACATGCTTAGTTCCCACCATTCTCAAGGAAGCTTGGGTTTTCACGCTAACTGCATTCTAGAAACCCACCAATCAGACTTCCCTCCTGGTTATAGTATGTGATCATCAGCCTTACTAGGCCTAAAATGCCAGCTAGATGAAATCAAAGATGCAGGAAAACCTGCTCTCCTACTACTCCTAGATCTTTCAGCAGTATTGTATCTGGTAGACCACAAGATCCCCTGCCAGCACCTAAACTCTGTGCAATTTTTTTGCCCAAAGCTACTAGCTGGATCGCCTCTTTCCTAGCCAAAAGAATGATCAAAGTTTTCACCAAAAATGCAAGTTCCCCTGCCCCATCAATTTCCTGTGATGATTTACAAGGCTCTTGTGTCTTCCCCACCCTGCATAACATTTTAACTAAACCACTATTTGTCCTCTTAAACAGCCAGGGCATCTCCTACACGAACTACGCCAATGACACGCAAATCCTCCTCCGCCTCTCTTGTGACTATGTAGACGACTCCTCGACGCTACTGGCAGTTTACCACATGATCCAGGCTTGGATGTCTGCCCTCCTACTTTGTCTCAATGATGAAAAAACTGAGTATGGAAGGTGTGGAAGGGTGGGCAAAACTATAGACTACATTGTGTTGCCTGTCATTTCACTTTCTATGTCAAGGTTACAAGGAAGGCTCTAATCAGATTTTTGCTCCCTAATTGGAATTAAATGATTTTTCAGGGTGTAAAAAAGTAATAAGCTTTGCCAATAGGGATACTTTCTGCCTATTAAAAGTGGTTCTTCCCCTTAAAATGCTTGTTGAGTTCAGGCATTAATATTATTAGAGTTCCTTCCTATGCCACTGTTCTACTGGTCACTAATTCGAAAAAATATCTGTGGAGCTTTGTGGGTTAAAGCAACAAAATGTTTATTGTTTCTCGTTTTCGTTGGGCACATTTTCATATTTAGGGTGTACAAATGGATGATGTTTATGTTTCTTAGCTGTAAGGCTGGTGTTATCACTACCCAAAGGACAACATAATGTGGATAGTAAGCAGGGGCACAGGAATATTTGATCAATCATATTCTGAGGTGCAGTTATTCTGATGCAATTAACATCCTTACACAAAATATTAGAAGCATGTTCTCCTGGACCTTGAATTACTTCATTAAAGTGGCACGTGACCTCCTATCCGCATGTTGCTTTTAATTGCCATTAATCCATCAGTACATGTTGTATTGTGTCTGAATTTCTTGGCAGCTACATCAGTTTATGACGAGAGATATTTGTGTTTTGCATTACACTTGAGTGATTGTCCAGTGGCATAAAACGTTTGCAAGGTACTGTAGCAGATGTTGAAGCATTGGACTGGTTAATGAGTTTTCTGTTTAATCACATATGACACCTATGTGTTTGAAAAAAGTGTTGTAAGATTTGTCAAGAATTTCAGTGGCTGGAAAGAGGAAAGAGGAAATTCCTTTCCAAACTCTCTTCTGCGATGGTAGTTCACTAAATACGCATGCTCACAAAGTGGCTTACCTCATTAGTCAGTTGCGCACATGGGAAATAATGTGCGCACAACAGCAAACCAGTTTCGTATATAGAGAAAAATCATTAGAGGGAAAATTGTTAGGGAGAGAAAGACAATCAAAGTATATGCACGAAGGGAGATGGTGCCAAAAAGAAGGGAGCAGCCACAGAGGAAAAAGAGAAGGAAGAAAATGAATTAGGCAAAAAGCAAGGAGATGGACGAGCAGCACAAGAAAGGACGGGGTCAGGCAGAGAGTGATGCTATAGCAGGCCTGGGGCAGCTGTGTCCTATACTGGGTGGGGCACTTAATGAAAGCACTTGCTCAGCTTGGTGAATCATGGAAAGTAGGAGTGTGGGAGCGGACCTCGAGGGGATGGAGGTAAGGAAGATGGGGGTCATGAAGGAGAGCGAAAACAGGAATGAACGCTGCATGAGAGACATGGAAAAGGTAGCAGGATGATGTGAGAGGGGAAGAGAGAAGCTCACCAGCGGTGGGAATTACTTTCCCACTTTCACCGGACTTGAGGTGTGAAACTCAGCAAAAGTGAAATCGCCATGCTCAAGACAGATGCCAAAACACCTGAGGCTTTAAATGAAGCAAAAGACAATAGTGAAGCATCAAACAAACTACATGCCTGCACCAGATAAAACAGTGTTGTTTTCCAGACAATGGGCCTCATTACGAGGTGGGAGGTAAGGAATTACCAGCACCGGTAAGGGCACCGGTGCCGGTAATCCCTTACCTCCCTACTACGAGTTCCCTTTGCGGGTCCTTCCTTAACGCCTGGTTTTTGCATGCGTTAAGGACGGGACCCGCAAAGGGACTCTAGAGCTAATAACGGTACGGCAATTTGCGGTACCGTTATTAGTGCTTTCCCCATTCCCATTGAGCCCTATGGGGAATGGCCCTGGTGAATGGGGACTTACCGGTCCCTCCGACCTCGGAATTGACCGGTAATTGCTCCATTCACCAGGGCGGAGTAGGAAGGGTTTTGGAGGCAGCCATGGAACTAATAGCTCCATGGCTGCCTCCAACCTCGTAATGAGGCCCAATGTATTACATCAAATAAAGAATGAACCTTGGATGATCGGGTTTTAACATAGATGCTGAGATGAGAAAATAAAATAAATGACAACATAAAGTACTGGTCATTGCGGGGTGCACACAACACACCATAACACAACATGAACACTTTCTGGAAAGAGACAAATGAAACGTCAGCACTCCATCAAGATTACCAATGCAATGCCGAATATGCCAAAGCCATACAGGAAATGCAAACTATAGGATGAAGAGAAACTAGTGGTCGCAGATCAAAACAAAATACTGTTCAATACCAGCTTCAACCTCTGTCTGTTTGGCATTGGAAACACAGATCTATGTTTCCCAGACAAAGTAGCCTAGCGCCTGGAATCCCCAGAGGAAAACATTAACACCCCAAAACCGGCAATTAGCATTCTCAATAACCCTCCATGAAGAAACATCTCTAAACAGTCAGGATAACAAAATCCAGTCATGTATTTAGTGCATCTTCACTATACCAAATGGAGTGCTCAAACAGCTGATGGGTAGGCCCAAAAACCTGATTAGTCAAAAATCAATGGAATGAGCCAATGCAAGTGCATGAATAGCAAGAAAAACAAATGTTTACTTCATGCTGCCTCGGCCGGGAACAGTTAAAAAATCATTCAACATTTCATCATTAAATGGCTGTTTATATAGGAATGAGTGACATCATGTCTGTGACTATGTTTTCAAGATACATGTAAATTCAAATGAACTGATTGGACAATGGATGCTATCCCATTTAGAAATCTATACAATACCTAGTCGTATTGGCCTATCCTTTTTCTCGTGACCACTCTTATGGCCTCCTCCTGACAATGACCAAATAATCAGTCTATCTAGCGTCTCCATTCCTAATTGATTGTTGTACATTCTTACACGTTGCATCATTCAAATCAGTTCCCCATTGGCTATCCCACCTCGAGTGTTGCATGGTGGGTTTCTTCCCCTTTTGCTGACCAATAATTTTGTGAGGTGTAGACAGTGTGGCAACAGAAATAAATACTTCATCACTTGCTCATGAGACCCAAATGTTGTTACCATATGACCGTTCTCAGCCTTGTGTACAAATGACAGCTAATACTGCGGCTTCTCTTCGGAAACATGTTTCACCTTTTAGTACAGTTCCTTCCTTTCCCACGATAGGACTGCATGACTTCATGAGGCTTACTTCTTGGCCCTTTGCTCAGAGACCGTGTGAAAATCTGGAATGTACATTTATGGGTGGGTGACTGTGGGTTGGTTTCGGTTCTTGTATATATATTTGTTTTAAAGCGGCATCAAAACAATTAATATACTCCCCACCATTCTCTGGACCTTACACTGATCAAGCTTTCCCTCGCTTCTACGGTCATGAATTCTTGTTTTCTTACATTCTTAATTAAAGTAGCCGTGTTGCTTGGTGCTTGTACTAGCTTCAATCTTTAGTGAACATTTCCTACCAGGGGGCTCGTGTGTCTCCTGCCTGATCAACTTTGACTGAGGCACATCTAAGTACACTACCTCATTCTCACCAAACTGTGACCTTCACCTTGCAAGCTTTAAATGATGTGTAAGAACATTATGTGTTATATTTTTCACTTGTTCAAGGCTTGGGAACCTGTTGTACCTTCTGCTTCTAGCCAATCTCTGTGCGGCTTTTCGCACCTTCCCTCAGGGGTTCTGACCTTGCAGCATCTGAGACAGCAGGAATTAAGTGTATCTTACCACTGTAAATGTGAACGTTTCTCTGCGGCCTAGTTTTCTAACTGCTGAAGAAGGCTGCTTTTCGATATGCATTATACTTTAAAATGGCATGAACCATGGCCACCAGGGGGTGCATGGCGAATAGCTGATAGATGTGTCATCTCCTGAGCCCAGGAACGCAAAGGGACACTGTGCCTTACCCCCACCCCCGGGGCCAAAGAAAGATTTTCCCCCAGGAGAAGTGTGCATGGGACATCCCCGCACCAAGTTTGAAGTGGATCCGACGTTGGGTGGCTGAGTTAGCTGTGCTGACAGCTCCGGCGGAGGAGGAGACAGTATAAAGGAGCAGCGCAACATGGGAGGCAAACCACAGGAGACCCGTGCAGGCCCTGCAGGAGGTAGACCCTGATCGAGGGATGTGTCGGCCGAGAGATCATCCCTGAGCTGCGGGAGAGCTGAGCATCGGAGGCCCCCCAGGGAGTGGAGTGGGGGAGTCAGCCTGGATGCTCCAATTGTGCGGTGTGGGGGGACTGCAGTGACCCAATCAGCCCAGCGGTGCTTGTGGTGGGGGCACACGGAGATCACCTGTGAGGACATTGCGATCTGGAGGTTACTGCGGAGAGCCATCAGAGACTCGCAGTAGGAATCACTGGTGAGGCCAGGGGACTGGAACCACCCCTGAAGTGCTACACCTCCCGTGCGACAAGTGTGGCAGACAGGGGGGAGATAGAGGGGCAGGAGGAGGGGTGGGCCACTGGAGACCCCCCTTGGTGGTGGCCTGTGGTGCCCCCTGTGGAGTGGACCCAGTCAGGGCCTATGTGATTATCCAATGGACCGAGTGGGACACCTCTGGGAAAGCAGCCTGGTGAAGGAGGCCCACTGGGAGGTCCCTGACCCAATCCACCCTGGGGGGGAGGCGGCTGCCCTGTCAAGTAAGACCAGTGTGGGTCCAGGATGCCAGTGGTGAGGTCTGGGGCTCCTGAGCTTGAAGAGGGATGAGTGCCCGCCTCAACACAACACATGAGGGCCTGCCACTGGAGAGTGCCGGAGGGATGAAGAGTCGCTTGGACGCCTGGATGTGGGAGAGTGGTGGAACATCCACACAGAGCACAGAGGACAACATTGAGACTGCTGGACATTGCTAGGCCAACTCTCTGGTCCTAATTCCTCAACCTAGCTGGTGAGTGGAGAGGGAGGCCAGTAGGCAATGAGGTGCCATGTACAGAGGTGTTACAGCCTCGGGCGCACACCAAAGAGAAGACGGATGATTGAAAATGGCAGAAGTGGGCCACAGCAGCCCCTCAACACCATTGATCCCACTGAGGGCACAAACCCCAGACATCCAGGAGTCTTTCAATCTGCTTTGTCTCCCCACTTGGGGAATACAGACTACCCAGCCACATATGGACCACTTTGCAACAATGTAACTACTCACGCTCTTTACCTCCCTCGCAACCTGAAAACAACAATGCCATGACAACAGAAGTTACGACCAAATGTCCACAAAAAAAGACATATGGCCTCATTACACGGACGGCATTAAAATACTGGCACCGCCTTGGTGGAAAGGGGAATTACCACCCTATTCCAAGGTTGGTGGGGCGGTAATTCCCCCTTCCCCCATTGCCCTTTCCCATTCCCATGTTTGCCCCATAGGGCATAATCGGAATGGGGAAGGTGCTAATTACGGCACCGCAAATTGTGGTGCCGTAATAAGCTCCCTGGTCCCTTTGCGGGTTGGTTTTTAACGCTTGAAAAAAAGCAGGCGTTAAATTCTCCAACCCGCAAAGGGACCTCGTAGTAAGGTGGTAAGGGTTTACCGGTACCGGTAAAATACTGGTACCGGTAAACCCTTACCGCCGTCCGTGTAATGAGGCCCATAGCCTCACTTATGGAGGAAATAAGGGGTATGAGAGATGATCTTGTTGGAATGCTGGAAAGATTGACCCAACATGGATGATAGGCTACAACAAGTGGAAAACAATCAATCCTCCTTGGAAACATTAGAGTCACAGATGGACATGAGACTATCGGAACTGGAGAGGTGAGAGTCAGAAATTATGTTAAAGATGGACGACTTTGAAAACAAAGAGAGGAGAAACAACCTTCACTTCTTCAGGATTATAAAAAAGAAAGGTGAGAGAGAGATGGACCTCATGAGAGTGATTCAAGAAGTGGTAAAGGCCCTGTTTGGTTACGATTTGACAGTCGAGCCAAAAATTGACAAAGCCCATAGAGCGGGCGTGGCAACCAGAGGTCAGGTATCAGTGCTTGCTGGCTTTCACCATTATCCTGAGAAGACAAGGCTTGTCAGAAGGGCCCGGTAACCCAAGAAGAGGCTAAGATCACTGTCTTTCAAGACTTGTCATCCTACACTCTAACAAGAGGAACGGAGATACTCTAACGAGTGTGCGCCCCACTGGCCAAGTGGCTGAAGGGGAAGGACCTCTGATACAGTTTGGGCTTTCGATTTCCTTCGGGAACGATGGATACAAATACCAGCTCATCACTGAGGGCGACATATACAGAATTAGTGAAGAATTGGTGGGGGACAAGGGGAGGAGGCTTGGGGAGAGGGAAGGCCATCCAAAGGAGGACATGTGGGACATTAAACTTTCAAACAAGCATCGTATCCCGGGTTCCCACAAGTTCAGAAAACTTAATACCCTCCGGAAAGAACCTTCTGGACCATGAGGCTGACCAGTTGGTCACCGATTGCACGTAAAGTTTAAGTTCTCCTTGACTTTTGTGTGGGGGGGTGGATGTCCCCCGATTTGGTGCCATTTCACTTATTCTCGGGTTCTGGCCCAACCTGACCTTGGGGCCCAACTACTGTAAGAACAAAGATGTCGCCTGCTTGTGATTGGCTACTCATAGCAGTAAAAGCAGGATGGAAGGGGATTGTGACACCGGAACGGGCGGAGGACCTTTAAGAAGTAAGGAGTCCTTTGGTGTCAGTCTAGAAAAATAGATACGTCTCACGACCAATGGCAATGTATCATATTGGCCGACGACCAACCGTCTCATGCACTAAATGTCAGAAATACAGACTCATAAGTTTGACCAATGTGTGGCCATTTTGATGTAGCTAGAATCGCCATTTCGTTCTCTAACGTTTGCTCATTGCTTTTTGTTCAAAACTGCTTAGCTGAAAGCTTATTCTGCTTATTCTGCTTATTCTGTTTCACTGATTACTTTGTTGTTCAAAGTGAAAGAGCAAGGCCGCGAGGCTGGGAGTTATTCGTTGAAACATAACGTAGGCAGCCCCAGAGAGGAATGCCCAATCCCCTCCCGCATATAGCCTTGAAGGAGAGCAACACAGCATTTAATCATTTCACTGATGCCAGTCAGTCTCGTTAATATGGTAGAAATGCTAGAAAGAAACAGCTAAAGGCTTGAATTATGCTTTTCTTATGGCCCCCCTTTCCTAAGCCCAGCAGAGCGTGCTGACTCCCAGGACATGAATAGCAAATAGGAGATAGCAAGGCCTGGAATGCGACTCTTCCCCCGTACGCAGCTTGCCTGCAAGAACAGAAGCACTGTGTTCTGTTCAACAAAGAAATATGTCTCTAGAGTCGCAATGTTGCATATTGTTGCTAAAATAGATGTTTGAAGGTGTCATGTTCGTCGAAATTGTCAATCATCAGACCCAGTTCAAAGAAACTGTACAATGGGCATAATGAACATGTCATGACTGATTGCAGGATGTCCATTTTGTATATATGTAACTGATGTACGTTATTTGCTCTCTTGCATCCCTCGAGGTCTAGAGACACACGTCCCGGGGCGTGAGACCGAGTTGGCCAACTGAGACTATTTGCTTTGTAATAAACCCTAGCTTTTGGGAATACAACCTCATGTCTGGCGTGTCAGTTTGTGTGTGGTGATTAGCATTATTTCCACTTATCGAGGGTCCCCTAGGGGCCCCTTCAAGATGGTGCCCGAACAGGGACCCTCCCCACTTGTTCCATCGTGTACGTTGTAAGATAAGAAAGGCGGAGAGAACGACGAGGGCGTGACAATCGAGCCGGGATCAAGAGGTGTTCGGGGCGCCCCTGTGTAAGTGATGAGACTCCTATGCAGATCTGCACACATCTAATCCCTGATTGATGTACCCGACCAGAGAACAAGGAGGCGAGGGTCCCGAAATGAGGCAGAGCCAAGAGACGCAGACACAACGTCATTGGTTGCGTCAGTATACGGACAAATTGTGTCTTGGAAGACAATTTGACTTATCAGGTGAGTCGTACCCTGATTCGAAATAGCACTGATATTGGTTGAGAGTTGACTTTGCAAAATCAAACGCCCAGTGTAAGGTTGATTAGCCGAGGGTAAGGTTAAAACATGCCTGTGGTATTGTCCACCCTAGCAGGTTTTTTTCCGCTGCGGTAGACAATCATTGGAAGAGGGCCAAGTTGCGCCACCTGGGGAATCGCCGGCGTGCAAGATGTATGTAAAGCATGGTGTGGGTGCGATAATGTTTTGTGAGTTTTGGCATAAGCAAACCAGAAACCAAGAAGATTTTCAGTGGCTGATTAATGGGAGTTTTTAGATTGAGAGAATAGATTACTTGGAGAAGGTGTTGATCAGAAGGAAAGCACGTCCAGCAGCATTTGATATCCTTAGGGACTGGAGAAGGGAAGCTATGCTTTGTTGGAGAAGTAGAGAAACATGCGCGCAGGCATAAATCAAAAACTGAAATAGCAGAACAAAAGGAGGAGGAGGAGTGGACTGAGAGTCTGAGAAGGACAGGTAGACGCGAACAGTTGAACATAGAAAGAATATACCCACAACGAGAATTGCATATAGCAGATGATTTAATAGAAAAACTGCTGACCGATACAAAGCAGGGTCCAAGACCAGAAAGTAAAACAAACGCATCAGGAACCACTGTTCAGCCATCTCCTGTTGCCCAAACTCCCGCGCCCCTCCCAATTGTTCATATCCTAGCACAGCCGCAGACTGCACACATAGCACCTCCCATTAGCCAGCCAGTACCACAATAGTCAATTCCCGTTCCTGTTATCCCATCCGCACCTCCCGCCCTAGAAACAGACACAGTCCCGTCCGTCCCACCCGCGGTTGAACTTGAAACTACAGAGGCGAGAGATGGGACTGTACAAAGTGGATGCACAAGACTGACCCGCAGTGCGATCAGCAAGGAGAGGAAGCGGGAATTGTAAGTTCAGGCAGAGATGTATATAGATGGGAACGATGGGATGACAGCATTGGACTCGATGTATGACTTCCGAAGAAGCAATGAAAGACCGGTAGTGTTGGAATGCATGGGTGAATACTTAGTGAGAAGATGGAAACAGTTAATTGGGAAATTACCGCCACAATGATTGTTAGATTTAAATGCATTAGCACGTTGTAGAGAAAGAGATGAAGAAGTAAGGGAACATATATATGGACTTTTTGAGCTTAAAAATGAACTTCATAATGAATATGCTGAAATGTTTACCCCACCTGGGTATAGAAGCAAGGACGCTGGGAAAGGGAGGACGCAAAAGGCGATTGTTGGTCAGTTATTGTTGTTAAAACAGGTGGGGGAGGATTTGAGAGCATGCTTATTGAAGACGAGAGTGCTACTTCAGCAAGTAGCGGGATACAACTGAGGGAGGGGGAACGCACAAGGAAGGAGTCATTCAAATATGCATGGAGGACCGTTGAGGCAGAATCAGTGTGCATACTGCAAAGAGGAAGTGCACTGGAGAGCGCACTGCCCACATTTGCAAAATAGAACTGGGGGTGGTCAGAGAAGGCAGCACCGAGGGCACCCAGGAGCAAATGGACCGAATAGAAATAATATGCAGCAGCACCAAAGTAACCAAGGAGGTCAGAATCAAGCTCAGCATCAGAACACTACCAACCAGAGTCAGGGCCAGAGTATTCAACAACATGGGAATACCCAGAATAGGGGAGCTAGAGGAAGAGATGGGAACCATTTTGATACACAACAAAATGCGTAGTACAGCAATAGCAGTGATTACACATCGGACAATCTGTTATTCCCTCAATAGGACAGCCCAAGACAGGGGTCGGAACCAGTGTCTATTCCCGTGATTCAGAAAAGTCCCTATGTAGAGATGAGAGTCAGGGATACAGAGCACCGTTTTCTTGTAGATACGGGAATGCAGAAGTGTTCAATAGATCATCACTTGGTTCCAGATACACCACTGTCAGGGCAAAAGAATATTTCTGTAGAGTTCGCAAGGACACCAGTAATTAACCCAGTGTCCCAATCAGTCCCAGTAACAATAGGTCCATTCACTGAGCATTGTCCATTTCTCTTAACAGATCATTGTGGAGAAAACCTTTTGGGATTGAATTTATTGAAAAAACTAGGTGCAGTTATTCATTGCACTTCCGATGGTGTGTTTTTAACAATTTAGCCATAAGATGCACAGGTGTCTGAATTTTTATCTAAACCCTTGCCAGGAGAGTTAAGTAAGGTGCCAATCTGTATATAGGCAATAAATGACAATGATGTGGTATGCTTAAAGATAGAGCCAGTAAAAGTGATTTTGAAAGAAGGGGTCACGCTGCCGCGTATTCCACAGTACAGAATTTCAGCTGATGGAGAGCAAGGATTGAAAAGGATTGTTTCAGATTTGGTGAAATTAGGGGTAATTTAGGAAATTGCAGGTAGTACATTGAACAGCCCCATTCTTCCGGTATACAAGAAAGGAGATAACGAGGTACCCTATCGTTTCATAATTGATCTGCGCGCGTTAAATAAGGTAGTCGACCCTCAATCTCCCTTAGTGCCAGACGTCACCACCATTTTGACAATGATACCTGCATCAGCAGAATTCTTTAGCGTGATTGATTTAAAGAATGCTTTCTTTAGCATTCCAGTGAGCAAGGACAGTAGATATTTGTTGGCGTTCACTTTAGGAGGACGGTCATTCACATTCACGCGCATTCCACAAGGATACACGGAAAGTCCGAGTATTTACAGCAGGGCATTGAAGGAACAACTAGATATGCTAGAGCTACCAAGAGGTTGTGTATTGCTACAATATATAGACGATGTGTTGATCGCTGCAGACATAGAGAAGATTTGTAAAGAAAGTACCATTTTACTATTAACACATTTAGCAGTGCATGGCCACAAAGCCAGCTTGAAAAAATGTCAGTATTGTCGAAAGGAAGCAGCGTATTTGGGTTACTTACTTTCGAAAGAAGGGAGAAGACTAACGCCAGAGCGAATAGAGAGCATTTCTGGTATGCCTATTCCAAAAACACAGAAAGGAGTCCGAGCAATAATAGGCATGGCTTCTTATTGCCGGCAGTGGATTGGAAACGTTGCGTTAATTGTGAAACCAATGGTGGCATTGATGAAAAAGGATGCTGTGATGCCTTTGCAGTGGAATGAAGAATGTCAGAGAGCATTTGAGTTGTTGAAAATTGCATTACGTTCTGCTCCAGTTTTGGGCACACCAAATTATGGGAATAATTTTAGACTGTTTGTATGCGAAAGTGAAGGATATGCATTGGCTGTTTTGACACCGGAACAAGGTGGAAGAAATAGGCCATGCGGCTATTTTTCTTCCATGCTGGACCCTGTAGCGCGCGCACTGCCACGATGTTTGAGAGCTGTTGCAGCGGCTGCTGCGTCAGTGAAACAAACGGAAGGGATGGTATTGGGGCACACTTGAATTTTGATGGTGTCACATGCCATAGACGTTCTACTAAATAGAACACAGACGCAACACCTCACCTCTGCTAGACTGACTAGATATGAAATCATCTTATTCGCGCCCCACATCCAAATTATGAGGTGTAGCGCTTTGAATCCAGCAGAATTAATGCCACTGCCCACAGATGAACTTGGTGACAACAAATCACCTCCCCATGATTGTTTAATGGTTACTGAGGAAGAAACGAAGGGGAGAGTTGATTTAAGTGACACCCCACAGAAATAGCCAGATGGAGAGTTATTTTGTGACTGCTCTTGTTTTAAATTACCTGATGGCACATTAACTGCTGCCTACGCTATCACTACCCTAGAGAGCATTGCAGAAAGCATAATAATCCCCTACAACTCGGCACAAGCCACAGAAATAATAGCCTTTACCAGAGCCTGTGAGATTTCTGAGAATTTAAACGCGAACATATATACTGAGAGCCAGAACTCCTTTGGCGTGGTTCATAACTTTGGCCGACTCTGGGCTGAGAGGGGTTTCTTGACATCAATGGGGCCAGAATCCAACATGGCCCTTTGATTGTACGATTGCTGGTTGCACTCACGTTTCCAAAGCACCTAGCAATAGTGAAATGAGAGGCGCATAAAAGAGTGACATGTAAAGTGGGAGAGGGAAACGCATTTGCAGACAGGATTGCGAAACAAACTGCCACTGATTTAAATACCAAAATGATGACAGTACAGTCTGAGGAAGTGCCTTGCATGATAGAAGATGGGATTGCCACTGTCAAAGAAATGCAGGCCGAAGCTACTGCTGATGAGATACAAGGGTGGGCTGAGGTATCTGCTGAATTAAATTTGGAGGGTTGTTGGGTGGACAAGAGAACTAAAAACTGGATGTTACTGAATTCATATGTAAATGCAATGGTCACAATGGCTCACAGCCCTACCCACATATGTGCCAAGAAAATAATCCAGCATCTAGCTACAGTATGGGAGAATGTAAACATAAAAAAGAATGCAGAAAGGTTGGTCCAGAACTGCATCACGTGCCTACAGCACAATGTAGGAAAGGGCACGGTGACTCCGACAGGAAGTTTTGGCCCTCCCTCTATGCCTTTTGAGGTAATCCATTTTGATATCATAGAAATGGAGCGATGCCAAAACTTGTCATATCCTTTAAAGGACTACACGGCAATGAGCATGGCATAAGTAATGCTAAAGGAATATTTTTCCCGGTTCGGCCTGCCCCGTGTCATATGGTCAGATAACAGTCCACATTTTGTGGGCGCAGTGATATTACAGATATGTGCAGGTCTCTAGATTGATAAGCGATTCCATAGTTCGAGACATCCGAGTTTGGCCGGTCTTATTGAACGCCATAATGGAATCTTAAAATCTAAGATCAGTAAGATATGTGCAGGAAGCAAGTTGAGTTGGGTGGACGCATTACCATTAGCGCTATTGTGCATGCGCACGTCAGTACAGGCAAGGACTGGGCTCTCCCTGTACGAAATTGTCATGGGGAGGATGGCGAATGTTTGGTGCGCACCTCAGCCTAAGCGGCTTTGCCAAGTTCAGCATCCTGTGCTTAGTACTTATTGTGGCCTTTTAATACAAAAATTGCGTTTGATTCATCAGCAGGTGCAGAAGGCTTTACCCATGAGGTATACTGGTCCGGGGCACGCGCTGGAGCCAGGAGACAGGGTGCTACTTAAAAACTTCAAACGAAAGACATCGTTAGCACCCAGATGGCGTGGCCCCTATCAAGTACTTCTGGCAACACAAACGGCGATTCATGTGGATGGGAGGAAGACATGGATCCATGCCACGCATTCTAAAAAGATCCCACCAATGCTGACAGACTTGCCATGACCGAGACGACCAGAAAGAAACACCAGCTCCAGAATCGAAAGAAACTGTTGCCAGGACCTTACTACAGAATCTGCCTAGACCTGAAATGAAGCTTGAAGCAAAGCCTGGAAGGATTGCTATTAAGGTGAGAGGGCAAAGAGTGCCCCAACGTTGGCCAGCTGAATCTGCATCACTGTGGGCCGACACAAAGCGTGTACCACTTTGGCACCCACCAGCATCTGCCGTTGTGCCACTGCCTGAAACCAAATCTGCATCACCGCTGCAGCGCCCACATCCACTTGTTATTGCGCCACAAGACTCCGAGTTTGAGTCTGGGAGTGCACCGGCACTATTCATTGACCACACTGTACCAGGAGCTAAACAGTACAATCTGCGGCCTCGTAAGAAGGAGTGATCGAATCTGCAATTCATTGATCTCTCATCATTGCCTCTGGTTCCCATCACGGATGGAGAAGGAACTGGAGGTCTAGAGGAGAGAAGCGTGAGAGTTGTGCAAATTGGGCAACTCAAGACTCGCGGCTCCTCGGTGCGATCATAAAAATCCATGTGTCCGGAACCCGAGTGAACAAGCGGGGCACACATGGTACAAAGGCAATTGATAAACTGCTCTGGAGTTCTTTTGAGCAACTTGCGAATGCATAAAGATCTTGCGAAATGAGTAAGCAATCCAGGCTGCTAAGAACTGGCAGTATGAACTGTTGACATTTATCAGACTTATTGACATTCGGACGAGTGCCACAAGGAGAGATCTTCATGACGACCACTGTGGAAGAAGATGGACTGGGAGAGAGAGAATGCCAGAACCAGCTTTAGCCTCCTCCTGCACTGCTGCTTATAACAAATTAGGTATAAAGACTGAAAAGTTAGAAAAAACACATTGTCAAAAAATTGTATCCTGATCATAACGATAGTTATGTGTGTTATGAGTATGTTATGTTGGGTGTCCTGACCCACGTTTGGACTATTATGCTGCAACATTTGGTGCTGTGGGCTTAGAAAATCCAAGATGGCCGAAAAAGCACACATTGCGCCAGAATCCAGGAAAACCGCACAGTTTTGGCGGCCACCAAAATGTTCCGCTGACCTGCCACCCACCAGTCCGAGCGTGATGGCCCAGGAGTGCCATGAGTGAAATGTGTGCCAAAGGAAAAACAGCAGTGCCGGTTGGCTCAAAAAGCGCTTTGAAATCACCTTTGTTTCTCTAAAATGCAAGCTAAAAATGCCTATTTGAAACATTGCAAGATATTCTAAAATCTCACTGAACACCAGCAGACATTTGGCAGAATGTATTCTTGTGTGCATACAAAATCTGGAAAGATGAAGAACCCAAAACAATGTTTATAACAAAACTGGCTGAGCTGTGGATGTCAGCAGCTGAAGTGAAATTGGACTGAAAGACACTAAAATCTAAATGTTTAAAATAAATGAGTGACCTACTGTTGAGAGTCACATAGTTTGCAACTGTTAATGTCATAGTTTTGAACTTAGAATCAGTGTTCTAGCTGCATGTGTAAAAATTGTTAAGTTTGATTTGGATGAAGAAAAACTGGGGACAAAAGTGACATTTGGCTGAAGCCTGGCTTGAAGAGAGTGAATTCTGCCCGGCAACTACCCCCGACAGGAGTTGAAACTTGCTCAGCCACTGTTCCCAGGCCTGGCTGCATTCCTCTGCCCCCACCAAAAGGAGATGACACCTCCCTGATTGGATTAGGGGAGGAGCAGCTGGGGACTGCAGGAAACTGAACAATGAGCCTTCCTTGGCTCAGGCAAATGTTAAATTATGGAGGGTCGTAAATGGCTTCCTCTTGAGAGAAACGGGAAGGGGCAGTGCCTCTGTGAGCAACTTGAGTTGGAGGAAGTGGACAAACCAGAAATTCCACCATGTGCTTTGGGAAACCACACCCCTCTGGGCCAGAGCATAATTTTAAAAAGATGGATAATTCATCGTACGGACTTGTCAAAATTATATAATTAATATCATTATTCTTGTGATTTTTCTGTGCACATTTTAAGAGGTGTTAGAACTCTGTACTATGCTCTGAGGCAAAACCCCATGAATTATGGAGATTGCAGACACGGGGTTCACGCTAGAAAAATGAAAATTTACTGGAATACGTGTAGAAAGGCGGTGTACATCTGTGTCATTTTTGGTAAAAATCCAATATTGGTAAACCAACCAAAAAGTGCAAAATGTTGTCATTTCTTAATCCAAGCTCTTAGAAACATCAGAGTTGGAACAGAAACTACCTTATGTGATATATGATGTGTATGTAATGTCAACCACTTGTGTATCTGGGAAATGTGTTTAGTTATGAAAATGATTTTCTAAGGTAAAAGCAAAGGGGAGTGCTCATTCTGTATGCCATAAAGATGACACCTGATGACTCATTGCTCCCTTCTCAAATCAGGTCAAAGAGAAATCCTTGACCTATCAAATCGTGAGTGGGTTGGGCATAGAAAGATAGCCTTCACACCAACTTCCCAAAAGACATAAAAAGAGCCACTGGAAGCCAGACAGGGACATTCATTTTCCAACCTTCAACTGAATTCCTGTGCAGCATGCTGACGGAGAACTCCAGAATCCAGAACTCCAGAACCAGAACTCGAGAGATCCAGACTAACTCCAGAACAAAAACTCCAGAGAGCTTAACTCTTCAGCAGGCCTCAAAATCTTTTGCAAACTATTCAACCGCCGGGCTGTGGGGTTTGCTGCTTTCTAAGAGTCCTGTGTATCCAGAACAGAACCAGTACCCATAAAGCAGTGCTGTATCCAGAGAGACCAGACCAGATCGCTGTGAGCAGAACCAGAGACCCAGACCAGACCGCTGTGAACAGAACCGGTGCCTGATTGACCCGCCGAGCAGAGAAAACCGCAGCTAAACTTGTTGACCAGATCCGTAACGAGGCCATTCCTTTCAAATTTATAGTGTGAGTACCCAGCTAGAACTGTGCAGAACCCATCTCTTAGATTAAATTAATCTGATTCAAAACATTTGAACCTGTCCAGAACTGCATCATAGAATTGTGTGTCCTTCTCCGTTTTTAAACCTGTAAAAGTGTCATTTGCCATTTTGAATCATTATTTCATTTCTGAAAAACCACCTTCCTAAAATATTCCGTATCTCTTGAACCGTTTGTGCTAGAAGCGATTTAAAGCTAAGATTCTAGGCTTTCCAACGAACCCAGAACCGACTTTCTATTATTTATACTCTTTCCGTAATCGCACTCGAAGCACTCAGAAAAAGTGCCGAGATTTGCAATTTGGCTCAAATTTCTTCACTTGTCAAAATAGCAGCTTCTTGCTTTCCTTTTCTGAAATTCGTTTGCAACCTGACAATCATTCATAGAGCATTGCTAAAGTGATCCTGAACTAATTTGAAGTAGCTATCACCCACCCTGAATCTCTTATAGGGAATTAAAATCATTTTTAGCATATTTTTCCCTTCTTTGCATACCACCTTTAAAGTACTTTGCCTGTGTTTAAAATCATCCCTGTTTCTCTAAGCTTGCTAGGGGGGAACTGAATTCGGATTTTACTGTGATTGTATTCCTGAAGACTGTGTGTGTTACTTCCATCTCCTTACATTTCATAGGGGGGAGTGAACTGTCAGAGAAAAAGTGATCCTATTATCTTTTGCTGAAATCATATCAAGTTTGTTTCTGCACTGCCTTTTATTCATCTTTGCATCTCCTTGAAACCTTGAAACCATAAAGCATTCCCAGCTACCTTGTTCTTTCCATACAAACTCCTAAGTAATAAAATACGTGTGCTAGTGTAAGATTATCCATTGCTGATCAACATCATATTCTTAAGTGTGATATAAAATATTAATGTATTATAAAAGTGTGATATATATCTATCGTTTAATTTTTCAATAAATATTTTAAATTGCAAAACAAACCTACTTCTTGGCTCAGTGAGGTCAGGGGGATTCTAAGAGAGGGGCGTTATACAAGGGTTCATCATCCAGATTATAACTTGTCATAAAAATATATAAATAAAGGCTTCCTTTGGGCATCCCAGACAAAGGCATTGACTTAGTGGGAATGCTTGATTGGAGTCATTAACAGTTAGCACCAAAAATGACAGCGTTGATACTATGGTTCGTGGAAGCAACGCACCCATTGAATATTCTCTTGCCGGTAATTAATATCTCCAACACTGAAAGCCCGGTTCATGTAATTACTTACACCATGTCCCCAATAAAGGAGAGGCACAGAGAAGGATATGGGAATAATACCCTATTGCTCATAATGAACATGACACATACCCTATTTCTCATAATGAACATGACACATGCAATTTTAAAGAGAAATAATTGCTGGGTATGCGCCCATTTAGCACAGCATGCTGGGAAGGGAATAGGTTGGTATGTGCAGCCATTACCATTAAGTTCTGCATGCAGTGCATCACTGAGTGCATTATTTTATGGGAAATGGAATAAGAGTGATACGGGTCAAAACAAACGTGAATGAATTTGAGGAAATTATTATGAGAACCCGTAGGCTGTTCTATATTTCATAAAGCACGAATGATAATCCAAAAACCTACGCCTAAACCT
The DNA here is from genome assembly GCF_040938575.1 of Ambystoma mexicanum. Taxonomy (NCBI): domain Eukaryota; kingdom Metazoa; phylum Chordata; class Amphibia; order Caudata; family Ambystomatidae; genus Ambystoma; species Ambystoma mexicanum. The sequence goes on from NC_090932.1 coordinate 1,194,120,724, forward strand.
GTGCGACAAGATAGATTGTCTCCACCATCCAAAACATCAGTAATCACATTTCGTGTTAGAGCAGAAGAAAATAAAGATGCAGTGCCCCCTGCCTATATAGTGAATTATAGCCCACAAACTGTCCCTTTTTGCCTAAAGAAGAAAGGCTCCTATTCAGTAGGAACGTTTATTGGTTGCATGAATACGGCGGTTCTCAAAAGAGAAGTAGAACCAGTGTATCTAGGTGATCCTGTTTATTTTATATGCAGAGAAAAAGCGTAACCCTGGATACCCAGAAACTGGGGAGGTACATGTTATTTGGGCCTACTGTTCCCAGGAGTGTTCATCTTGGAGACAGCAGATGTAGCTAGGCTATCCAGATCTAGGCCACGAAGAAGTACAAAAGGCGCTTTGATTACAGAAGACTTAGCAAAATCATTCGTACCATTTCTGGCCCAAGCAATAAATTCCTATAACATAAGGCAACTGTCCAGAATATTAGAGAATACAATAAACATAACAACAGATATACTATACAACATGACGCTAGAAGAAAAGGGGATTAGATTAATGATGTTGCAAAATAGAATGGCTCCTGATGTAATCATGATTGATTGTGGGGGGGTTTGCAAAATCGTGGGATCAGCGTGCTGCGTATTCATAAATGACTCCTCCCCTACGATTTTTGAAGTGATAAGAAAGTTACACGTCCTGTGTTCTGAACTCCATACCATGAATGGGAACTGGGAGGCAGGGTCCTGGTTCTGGGAGATATTACGTGCGTGGGGATGGAAGTTAATAGCAATACTAGTAGTAGTGTTCGGAATATTTATGACTTGCTGTTGTTGCATACACTGTCTGCCCCTAGTTTGCACTGAGATAAGTGAAGAGTGTATGCATATGGTTACCCAAAAACAAACATATGGCCAAGATCATAAAGATACTCATGAAATGAAAACAATAGAAGAATTCATGGCCATAAATATTGGTGAGAATGAAGACACATATAGTGGCATGCAAGATTCAGGTTCACATTCAAATTCAGATACTTCAGACACATCATCAGAGGAGGATGCAATGTATGGATAAGGCGTTTGGCAATCGGCCAAAAGGAGGGGTTTGTCAGTCTAGAAAAATAGATACCTCTCACGACCACTGGCAATTTATCATATTGGCCGACGACCAACCGTCTCATGCACTAAACATCAGAAATACAGACTCATAAGTTTGACCAATGTGTGGCCATTTTGATGTAGCTAGAATCACCATTTTGTTCTCTAACGTTTGCTCATTGCTTTTTGTTCAAAACTGCTTAGCCGAAAGCTTATTCTGCTTAATGCTAGAAAGAAACAGCTAAAGGATTGAATTATGCTTTTCTTACGGCCCCCCTTTCCTAAGCCCAGCAGAGCGTGCTGCCTCCCAGGACACGAATAGCAAATAGGAGATAGCAAGGCATGGAATGCGACTCTTCCCCCGTACAAAGCTTGCCTGCAAGAACAGAAGCACTGTGTTCTGTTCAACAAAGAAATATGTCTCTAGACTCGCAATGTTGCATATTGTTACTAAAATAGATGTTTGAAGGTGTCATAGTCGTCGAAAAATTGTCAATCATCAGACCCAGTTCAAAGAAACTATACAATGGGCGTAATGAACATGTCATGACTGATTGCAGGATGTCCATTTTGTATATATGTAACTGATGTACATTATTTGCTCTCTTGCGTCCCTTGAGGTCTGGAGACACACGTCGCGGCGCGTGAGACCGAGTTGGCCAACTGAGACTATTTGCTTTGCAATAAACCCTAGCTTTTGGGAATACAACCTTGCGTCTGGCGTGTCAGTTCGCGTGTGATGATTTGCCTTGTTTCCACTACGCAAGGGTCCCCAAGGGGCCCCTTCATTGGGGGTGCGAGAAATTGATCCCGTATTGGAATGAGGAAAGGCAATCTGACTGAAGTTGGGGGTTTACTTCACTTGTACGGTTATCATGTGGGGCTACATCACATTTATTGTTTGAATTCAAGGTTGTGTTCTGCCTCTGACCTCAGACAAGGTGGGGCTCAGAAGTCATATGGAGGTATGAAGACAGAGTGTACGCCGAGAGCGTTGCTGGTGGGCCAAGCGGTGGTCCATTTCTATGACTGAGTTAGTCTGGACACTTGAAAGGGTTTGGAGGAGAATGGAGGGGGGAAGTTGGGGGAGTTGAAAGTTCAGAGATGTTTTTTTAGTAGGTATCAAGTACTGACGGCATCTCCAGTGGATTACGTGAGAAAGAAACTGGGTTGTAATGCACAGATATGAAAATATCATGTAGAGGCCTATCATTCAATGGTCAGGAACAAGCGTAAGAGATATTATGGGGAGTGTCTTAACTACTCGCTCCCTTAATGTAATGGGAGCCAACTCTCCGACTAAGAGATCGCTCATGTTGAGGGAATACCAAAGGTCTCATTTGGATGTGATGATAGTCCAGGGAACTCATTGGAAACAGGGTGAGGAGCCATCTCTGAAGGTGAAGATTGTGGGTAAGATTTATAGGGCCTCAAACGTAACTAAAAAAAGAGGGGTGGAGATCGTATTTTCCAGCCGTCTCACCTTTGACGTGAGGGCAGAGATGATCAATGTTGAAGGGATGTTGGGTTCAGTATATTTCGCAAATGTGGGACAGGTACAGTTTTGGGAGGAACTGGGGGACAAGCTGAAGCTCTTTGTGGAGGGCTCACTGGTGGTGGGGGGCAATTTTAACATGGGTCAAGGACCGCTGTAATTCAGGAACGGGGGTGGGAACTCAACCATGTGAGAATGTTTCTGAGAGTTGTCAGAGAGTGAATTAGGAGCATGGTTTGTCCAACGCCCTGAGGAAAACAGATGAGGGAATCAGACCCTTTACGTTTTACTCTCCGGTTCACAATTCATATTGAAGAATTGACATGATAGTGATTAACATCACACTTAAGTGCCAATCCTCAAGCTCTCAAGTTGAATCAGTTCCATGGTCAGACCACAATTTAGTGAAAGTCTGTTGGGAGATTGGGCCGCTGGAAGGCCCACAGGGGAGGTGGATGTGCAATGACTTCCTCCTCATAGATAATGAAGTAGCACAAGCCTTTCTCTTGGAGGCCAAAGAGTAGTTTACATTTAATAACAATGGGTAGGTGGGCACCCAATCACTTTTGGAAGGGTTCATGGTCACCATAAGGGGGTGTTGATAAAGAAGGGCTCTGGTAAAAAGAGGCAACGGGCTGAGCCAGAAAAGGAACTAAGGGAGAAGATAGCACAAATTCGAACAGTGACGCAGGAAGATTATGCCGCACCCCTCCCCGAACTTAAACTTCTCAGAAGGTACGAAGCCCAACAGAAAGCATTGCTGGTTCAGGACACAGACAAGAAAGCAGTGTTTCTCAAGCAGAAATATTATGAGAAGGGGATAAGGCGGACAAAATTTTGGCCTGGAAATTGCACAAGGAACGGAAAAGAAGAATGGTGGCTAGTGTTGAGACCATTGACGGCTGGAGGGTGTATGATTGTGAGGGGATCTGGGAACAGTTTAGAGCTTTTTTATTAAACCCTACCTCTGAATACTGAAGCGACACCTCAAATATAAAGAATTTGCTAGCAAATCTCCCCATTCCCAGACTCTCAAGGGAGTTATCAGTGAGTTTAGAAGACCCAGTAGAAGAAGGTGAGGTGCTGAGGTGCTGAGGATGATCAGGGTAATGACATGGGGAACAACCCCAGGAAGCAATGGCTTCTCTGTGAGGTTGTATAAACGATATAGATTGCTCCTAGCCCCTTACCTTACTAGAGTGTTTAATGCAGTCCTGGCAGGCGGATCCTTCCCCGAAACAATGATGGGAGCAATCATAGTAGTAATCCCCAAGGAAGGTAGAAATCCCACACTATGTTCTTCATATAGGCCTATATCCCTATTAAATGTAGATGTAAACATCTTAGCAAAACTCTTGGAAAATACACTGGAAAATGTGCTCCCATCCTTAATCCAAGTTGGCCTCATTAAAGGTAGAGAAGGTACAGATAACATTAGGAAAACTACAGATTTCATGCACTGCATGAGACAGGAGGGTGGTGAACTGGGCCTTGTTACTGTCAACTCTGAGAAAGCCTTTGACCGAGTGGAATGGCGATATATGATGGAAGTGTTAAAGAAAATGGGATTTGGAGTGAACTTTAGAAGGTGGTTTACTGCCTTACACAAAGCCCCTTCAGCTCGTGTATAGGTTAACAGGCGGTTGTCTGACCCGTTTGGACTAACCAGAGGCAGTCAACAAGACTGCCCCCTCACCCTATTTTTATATGCCCTGGCAATGGAGCCCTTGGTCATTTCCATTAGAGCCAGCCCAAAGATTGAAGGGATAATTCGAGGGGGAATCAAATTCAAATTATCACTTTTTGCAGACAATATCTCAGTCTACCTGTCTGATAAATGCACCTCCCTTCCAGAACTGGTGTCCCAGATCTCACAATTTGGAGTATTTTCAGAGGTTAAGATAAAAGCAGACAAATCCAGGGTGACACCCACAGGTAAGAGCTGCCCAGCTTTAGAACAAGAAGTGAGGTTATGTGGAATGAAAATTGAAAGACAAAGTATTCAATATTTGGGAGTTAATCTGACTAGGGATCTGTCATGTTTATTCACGTCCATTCCCCTTCCCACCTTGGTGACAATAAAGGCTGACCTAAAAAGGTGGGAGTCAGTAGTTCTGTCATGATATGGACGAATGACCTCAGTGAAAATGAATATCTTGCCTTGCCTTCTCTACCTGTTTATCTCACTCATGTTGGTCATCGCAGAAGACTTCTTCAGGGACCTTAAAGGTGCTCTGTCCAGGTTCATCTGGGGGAACAAAATAGTGAGAATTAATAAATCGACGCTGACCCTCCCCAGGGATCAGGATTGTTTTGGTCTCCCCGACTTTCAGGAATACGTCTGAGCGTCACCGCTGAGGGTTATGTTTGAACACATGAGAGATGAACAGGGAACTTATTGATTATTCTTGGAGGATCTAGAGGCTCGTTCTAGGAAAGTGAGAGATTACCTCTGGGCATCACACAGAGATATCCCACCCAACATCAAGATCCACCCAACCCTAGACATACCGTGGGATACTTTGCGGATGGGTAAAGAAACAGTGGCTCTGTCTACCTGGCCTTCATCTCTGTCCTCTGTCTGGGCTCCACAAATATGCCTTGACAAGCAGAACTTCCCAACAATGGTCAGATGGGGGGCTTGAGCGGGAGAGTAAGCTCTTTCATCAAGGGAGCTTTAAGTCTATAGAAGCTTTATGGAATGGCATGTCTAACACAAACATTCCAATTGTTGACTACTTAAGACACAACAGGATCATCACTGCACTCAAATGGAAAGGCTTACTATCGAGGGACCTCACGTCCTTAGAGAAAACCATGAACTCGGCCATGGAAAACCATGAACTCGGCCATGTGTTTTTTTTACTGCACAGACCCCGAACCTGGACCTCAAACCCAAACTTGGGTTCCCAACCTTGCCTGCACTAGAAGACCTTTTAAAGAGGAATATGTCAGCACACTATGCCACCGCCAGACCCAGAGCAAATTGAGGAGCAGCCTCAGAAAGGTTCAATAGGCCCCAAAAGAGTAGATAAATAGACTGTTTGTTTGGGTTATTGGGGCTTGAACAATGCCCCAGACAATGTAGCCAATGGCCAACACCGCAGAGCATGATCACTGGCCCACACACCTGAAAAGGGGATACAGTGGGTGCTGGGCATGGCCACAGTCCAACCCCAGAGGCAGAGGCATTACTAGGGGGGGTTAAGGGGGCTAAAGCCCCTGATCTTTTGGTTGTAGCTCCGGATAGAATCTCAGGAGCTACAACCAAAAGGCCATCTAGCCCCGAGTCCTGACGGTTCCGACATCAGTGTAGCCCCGGGTCTTTTCCAGACCTAGAAACACCCCTGCCCAGAGGATACTTCGGGTCAATTGTTGGGGCCTGGCCAATGGAGCCACAATGGGGGTTAGTGGCCAGGGGAACTCGCCAAAGGCCAAGCCCAATCGACACTTTGGGTGGGTTGGTGGTGCCTAGGACATTGCTGATGGCCTGGGCTAAAGTGGCCTCGAGACATGGCCAGTGGCTCAAGGTCCCACAATGGAGATAAAGGGATAACTATGCCTGGACACAGGACAGGTTCAATTGCCATTGGGTGGCTTGGTGGGGCCACAACCATGCTTAAGATCATGTGGCACCATGGCCAGTGGTCTACTAACCCAAATGTGAGTTCATGGCCACTGGGCTTGGCCCGTGGGCACATTGGGAGTATTGGTGGGGCCGGGTTTATGAACTATTTCTTATCCTGTTCACAGTGCTCACCTGGCATTATTGAAAGTGTTTGGGTACTGTAGATTACTTGTAACCCATTAATAAATATTCAAATGTATTGTAAAATCTTTGCTTAAGAGAAGTTATGCTATGTTTATCCACTACAAAGCTATGAAATATCTGTGCAAATGTGGTTAAACTGACGTTATGTTGCAAAGCGCAACAAAAACAGTAATTCACCAGTTATGGTTGCTAGATGAACCATAGCTCTGTCACTGCATGGGACTTCTAACGGCTCAACCCTTAATATCACTGATGGGTAAACTGTCTGCAACAAACAATTTGAAGGCAGTTTAGTGTTTCACATGTAGTCAGTCAAGATGACTTTGGCAATCATTACATGTGCAAGAATTGATTGCATTTTGGATTTATGTAGATACTCGCGGTACCACCCTGCGTTGCTCAGGTCTGTTGCTGACATGCACATGAGGGTCTGCTATAGCCTTGTGTATGTTTTATTGCAAGTTCCTATTATTGAAAAATCACAAAATCATTAATCTCCTGAAATCGCCTATACTGATAGCACAGGGTCGGACCCTGCTCCACTCCTGTGCAGGGGAAATGGGTGGGGTTGGTCAGATTTCACTATCGTCAGTACATCCCAGATTGGTATGCTGACTTCAGGCCAAAAATTCAGCCCACCAACTATTATGGGGTTGGAGCCAACAATCGCAAAACTGGCAATCTCCCGAAATCACCTATACTGATAGCACAGTTCCGGACACCTCTCAGTGCAGCGCCAATGGGTGGGGTTGGTTAAATTTCACTATCACCAGTACACTCCAGACTGGTATGCCAACGTTGGGCCAGGATTTCAGCCCACCAACTGTTATGGGGCTGGAGCCAATCCTGAACATACAATCACACTTTTATAAATATATATATATATATATATATATATCGATAGAAGATAACAGGACATGTGTGCTTGTGGAAAAGTAAAATTAAAAGGTGAAGTATGTTTTTGGAGAAATTGGATACCAGCCCAGAAAACATGTTCCATAGACACAGCTACCCGTCCCCAATGAGTGGGGACACACCTACCAGTGTTATACACACGTACCAGTTCTCAAATGCCAATTCAAAAGCATTTATGCTACAATTTATCGTATAGGGAATGTCCATAATATCCCCTAGGAACAGTGTTAAAATTGAAATTGTGGAAAGTACACATATAGATTCTTGTTCACTAAGCAGAACCCTCAAGGCACAAGGCAATATATGTATTGTTTGAGTGGTGCTACCTTTTGATATAGATTCTGTACCTATCAGTGTCATCAACGATTGCATAATTTGTGATGTCATTAGTGATGTCATGGATTAAATAATTTGTACTGTCATCTGTGATGTCATAATTGGAATCGTTTTTTATTTTGTTTTGCATGACAATCATTACATCCATTTAGCTATGTTTTCCATATAGAAAGAATAATGATATATTATTGCACAGCAGATTTGAACATGAACAAACGCAGGCTCCCAAAAAACTCTTTGCACGAAAGGACCGATCTCTGCAGGACCTTGTACAGGACATTGTACAGACTGAGTAGTCTAACTGATTTTGACTGTACATTTGTTAGTTATATTAATAGAACTAAAGAACTGGATCAGCAAAAAAGCAATCCTAAAATGGGCCCAGGGAGGATTTAGGCAAAGGCTTTCAATGGTCGATCAGATCTTTACGCTTACACACGTCGACTCTGATAATAAGTATGCCTTTGCAAAGAACACGCCTCTTTATGTTGTTTTTTTATTTTTTGGGCATTTGTTTTCGTGGTGATGAGAGAGAGGCTAAATGGCCTAAATTTGCAAAAATGGGTATGGATATGTGTTAGCGAAATATGATCATGGCATTACACTCCACCACTTCTGTTCAGGTTCGTTTTGGCAATAAGGGGCAATTAACAAAGAAAGTTCTGAGAGCTACATGGATGAAACACTGTTGTTTATTGACAACCTTCCTTTTCTGACTCTATATTAATGTCTCAAGACATTCCATCCATTGCTGTTAAATCAGTCCCTATGCTTCTCTGTGTGGACGGTTCTGTTCGATTGGTTTAAATGCCTTTGCAGCCCAACTAAAAGCAATAACGGACTACTATAATAATAACCAATTAGTTCTAAATAAGGCCAAATCTAAAATCATGATCTTTAATAGACATTCTAGCAAGAAGCCTAAGCTAAATCTTATTCTTGAGGTGGAACCGATTGAGCAAGTAGACTATACTTATGTATATCTATCTGGTTTCCTTATCAGCAAATGTATCATGTAACCTTGCAGCAATTTTGTTTTGAAGAAAGTGGTTGTAGCAGCAAGAGCCAGCATAAAACACGCGAAGAAGCATAGCAATAAATTTGGTCCTGAGCGAGAAATATTTTTTGTCGGAGCATTTGGCAGTTCTGTAGCCTATGGAGCTACGGTGGGGGGACTGGATAAAAACACGGACAGTGTTGGAATTAGCCAAAGAAAGTTCAGGAAACAGCTCCTTTACCTCACACAAGGGTTCCCAAATGCCCCAAAGCAAGGTGATGTTGGTTCTAGAATGCCCAGACAGATATGCAGTTAAAAGAGCAATATTATGAAATAGAGATCTGGTGAATATGGTTTGCATGTTTCTCAACCATTCATCTCATACGATAAAAACACTGCCAAGTAGATCTACGTGCTGGTCCTCCGAACCCTGTTGCAGCAATACAAGGCCTGCCGCTTCTCCATTCAAACCTCACAGCCCCTTCTTTAGCTGGGTAAAGCAGTAACTGCCCAATTCAGAAACACACACCTGACAGTGAAGACTAAGAAAGTAACCACATATCTGGTGCCACAGGATAACCCTCGGCCTCACCTAACCTCCACTATGGGAGACCATCAGTTTACAAAGTGCATTACCCGCATTAATTCTAAGACGGCTATAACTTTAGATCCAACTACACATGTCCTGGCTCACATGAATAAACCTAGCCTACCACATCACCCACGCCCGCCAATGCCTTGGGGGTGCTTAACCACCTTCATCAAGCAAGCCACATGTACCACTGCCTACACTTCCACCACTGCATGTAACACTGCTAGCGCTGCCATTAACCATGTCACTAGACAGGAGCTTACTGCTTGTAACCCTTAAATCCTCCACATCTATATGGACAGAAGGGCTGCCAACACACTCATATGCCAACAATCTGACTGAATCCACTCCAGGTGACCCAAAGAGTGCTAACCTTTTGGTTGAACCAACCTTGAGTGACTTGGTGATTGACACCAGCCCCCATTTCAACAGATGCCTCTCACACAAAACACATGCCCTGGCCCTAAACCCAAAAGAGAGCCTTAATTAATGCCAGGTCCATCACAGCACACTCACTGGACATCTCTGACCTGATCACCTCCAATAACCCGGATCTGCTAGTCATTTCCAAAACTTAGCTTCACGCCAACTCAGGCGGCCCTTGGTCCCACCCCCTTGCAAGTCCCACACAATTACTCGATCTATCGGAAAGACAGAGCTGACACCAAAGAGGGGGGGCTGCTATTATAGGCAGAGACTCCCTCCTTATTAAAGAAATCCTCAGCCCTAACTTCCTGACTGGGCAACTTCTGATCATCAAGTTAACGCTTTCCCACAATGCCACTATAACTATTCACTTAGTCTACTGGCCACCAGGCCCTTTGCTATCCTTTGTTGAGGATACTATGCATCTCCTCTCAGACAATTTCAAACCATCTTCCAAGACTATCTTCGTGAGTGATCTCAATCCGGGCCATTTCTCTAGCAAACTTCATTGCGACATTAGGCTTCATATAACCTATCCTAATCCCTACCTATTCCAAAGGATGTACCCAAGACTGGCTTGTTGACCTCAATTGTAACACTATACAGTCTTGCCCAACTCACCCTGCCCCTTGTCAGATCATAACAGTATCTCATTTAACATGCCAATGCTCAACCAGGACCCTGCCATGGCCGCGCCCTTGCCTACCAATCTCACAAGGAACTCCAGACACATAACCTCCACCTGTATCCTGCCTTTGGTGAGTGAGCTTACTGCCTCATCAATGCCTGCTAGGAACCACGCCTCACAGTAGATACTTACAATCAATCCCTGATGCTAGCCATTAATATGGTGGCCCCCAGGACGAAACGCAAAGCCAAACCTATTGCATATCTCAATACCTGGTCTCAATAACTGGGATACTGCTGACCTCAAAGCACTCTGTACAACCAAACATATAGCAGAAACCATTTGGAAGATCGACCGACAATGCTCAATAAAACGCATTTCATCTCGCTAACCAAGGCTGATAAACATGCAATACTCTAAGCCAAAAGCTCTACCTATAATGCAAGAATTGCAAAGGCCAACTCCAGCACCCAAGAGCTCTTTGCTATACTACAGGAGCTTGAATCACCTGTCCTCACTTCTACCAACCGCAAGAAAGACAACATTTGGTGTACAAACATACAAAATGGCCTAATAGACAAACTTTCCTCATTACAGAAGAAGATTCTACTGAAGAAGGTCACTTTGAGTAGCTATATCGCTTACCTTGACTCGGAGCCCTTGCCTCCCTGCCTAATATCCCACTATTTAACTTTAAACATATTTCAGAAATGGAGGAAATTATCAAAGGACTCATACCCTCCAGATGTCAAGGGTATATCTGCCCTGCTACAGTCACAAAGGACTGTGCCGAAGCGCCTGCTCCCTTTATCTCGACATTGATCCATCCTTTGTTTTCCTCTTTCAAAGTACCAACCAACTGAAAAGATTCTTGTTTCCTATCATTACTAAAACAAACACTCTATACCCAACCATCTCTACAAACTACTGCCCAATCACTACCCTCCCATTTCTCCTCAAAATCCTGGACAGATCTGCCTACCTACAGATGGAGAAACACCTTGAAACTAGTTGGATGATTTCAAAGACAATGGCAAGATTGCACCCCTCCTTTTGCTTGATTTATCAGCCGCCTTTAATCTTGTCGCGTGGACAACACCTCCCTCTGACAGCTCGCTTTTTCAACAATGCGATCAAATGGATTTCTTTTTTCTAACCAACAGAACCATGAGAGTGTTCTCTCCTTCCGATGTAGCACCCCCAGCTCCTGTCACATGTGGTGTCCCCCAAGGCTCATGCATGCCACCAAACCTATATGGTTACATGTAATTATAACTAATGAAATAACAACTAATGAAAAAATTACAAATACAAAAACATAAATTCCAAAACAACTAATTGATTTTTCGTTGTTTTTGGGGGGGGGGTTCCCTCCCGGGGGTTCCCTCCCGGGGGTTCCCTCCCCAAAGCCCCCTTTTCTAAAATAATAATAGTTTTCCCCCACCGCCAATATCCGTTTTTTTCTAAATTAGTTATTTTGGAATTAGTTGTTTTTTCATTTGTTATTTTTTCATTAGTTGTTTTGGATTCAATATAATCACTGCATATCAACCTATACAATAGCTTCACTAAACCCCTATTTGACCTTCTAGATGCCCGGGTGATATCCTACACAAACTGTACTGATGACACTCAACTACTCTTGCCTATCACTGGCGATTATGTCACTAACTCAAGCACATTGCATTCATTCTACCAAACTATCCAGGCTTGGATGGTCTCAGACATGTTATGCTGCAATAATGACAAGACTTAGCTACTGGGCTCACAAAACCTACTTAGTAAACTGCACGAAGCATTCAACACCACTGAACTAATCAATACTTGTAAACCTTATCCCTCTACCAATTGCTGCCTCACCATCGCTAGAGCACTTATTGGCTCTAGACTGAACAATTGTAATGCCCTATTTGCAGGGACTTCTGCCCAAAACATCAGCATGTTGCAGGTATACAGAATAACGCGCTATCGGCTGCTTTGAACATCCCGAGATGACATCATATCTCACAAGCCAGAAGAAATGTGCACTGGTTGCTTATTCGTGAACGCATTCTATTCAAAACCCTAGCTATAACTCCCAAATGCCTTTCAAACTCTGCCCAAGATACCTATCACAAAAGTTCAATAAAGCACAGTCAGCCAGACTCACTCAGACCTCCAACACGAACCATCTTACTACCCCTAGATTTGCATTGCAGAGTTCAGGGGGCCTGAGCTTCCCGGTCATTGCCTCCAAAAACTATAATGTCCTCCAATTGAATCTAAGATTGGAACAATCATACTGGGTTTTCTGTAAGCATTTTAAGACTCTATTATTCTCGCAGGAGACTTTGGGGAGATGTAACCCGTAACTGGTTACATGTGATTTTAACAAATTGAATTACAGAGAATGCTGTAATAACGAAAATGTTATAACGAAAAATATCAATTTGTTTTATTTATTTTGTTTTGAGGGGTCCCCCGAAACCACTTGTTTCCCTATGCTTTTAAACCCACCCAGCTCCCTCCCGACCTGTTTTAACTCCTTACTCCACCCCATATACATTTTCAACAAAAATTAAATATTTTTTTCTTTATAACATTTTCGTAATTACAGCATTCTCTGTAATTCAATTCTTAAAAATCACTGCATGCCCTATAACTACCTGTCAACATGAGATTGAGTACGGAAGGTAAAATCAGTGCACAGTTCCCAAAGTTTTTTTTTATAGAATCCATGAAACAAAATGCAAATTAGGCTTCAAATCCAATTTATTATTCACTAAACAGCCGACACGTGTTTTGACCTTTCAGGTCGTTCTCAAGGCGTGATTCCAATGAATTAATGGACGGTGTAGTGTGCTAAGCAACACAGTTGCTACCCTCCAATGGGTATAAGTCTCAGTGAGAAAACGATGTGTCTGATGCAGGTAGCTCCAAAGTTGTAACGGGGTCAAATCCCAAACTCCAAATCAATATTTTTAATGAATTAACAGCTGTCAACATGTCTTAATCTCTGTGATAGATTTTCATGCTGTTGTAATGCTCTAACACCTGTAACCAGCGCCTTGATGCCTCTGGGTACAGTGTGCTTTAAAAATGATCAACTAAATAAAAATAAATACATTAGAAAATAATTAACAGAGGACCTTGGTGCGCTGGGTATGAAAGATATGCCCAGAACCAAATCTTTGTATGATAGATGCATAAAGATCCTTACGGGACAAAGTCAGAATTAAACATCTTGGACAGTCTAAACTGAAATATGAGAGCCAGCTGGCATATCTAGCCCATCTAGGATGGACTGGTGTGTATGAGGTCCGCTCTAGTGACAACCATACTTAAAGAATGCGCCTAACCCCCAGCATAGATGAATCATTTCCTTGGCTAGATCAGGCAATTTGGCTTTGGCAAGTAATAAGAAAAGATGAAAATATGTGATGGATTCAGAAAATAGAAAAATTCATATTTTATACTTTGCACATTGTCTGCACCATGGAAGCTACCTACATGCCACATTTCAGGTTTGTAGCATGTTGGGAAGTATGCTGAACATTTCAAACGTACAAACACACACATTCACACATTTCCCTTTTAAATATAGAGAGATAATCTATAGCTAATGTGCTTCCCCTGCATCTACCCAAGCATCACTCCTCACATGCTTTGCTTACTTGCTTTCCAGCATTATTGCAAATCAATGTAGGACTATCCCAAATAAAGTCCATCCTGAGAAGTGTTTAAAACGTTTGGATGTCCTTAAATCAGGGACACAGAAGTGCCCCAGGTGTACTTAAAGCGTCAATCAACACCTCTCAGTATTAATGCAGAGCTGAATCTTACAGAAATGTCTGTGGTAAAAGGGCACGTATTTAGATTTAACGTCATTGATCACCAACACCTCGGTCAAACATGATTCATTATAATAATTGAGAATTGTGTGCAGGCTTGATAGATTTCTAGAGCGAAGGTTTTATTGTCAGCAAACATCACTACATTAAATCAAAATACTTGGTCTCTTGTCCCCACTCCTCTTCTGAAGCTCGCTCGCAGAATGAATATCGTTCCCCATATACCATCACGGGTTGGCTGATGTAGACCTAACGTGCCGCTATTACCGTACACCAGCAAATTTCTGCACCGACTTATTACAAGTTTGCCGGTGAGGTGCCAGGAATTACCTCCAGCTAAAAGCTGGAGGTAATTCCAGCACCTTACCAGTGACAATCACTGGTATTATTGGCACTGGTATTACTAGTGCTGGTAATAGCAGGAAATCCTCCCATGGAGTGCAATGGAACTCCATAGAATGGGTATTTACAACGGTCACCGGCAGTCATAATATGGTGGTAATGCTGCGAGACTGAGTGAGGGTAACAGTATTACCATTTGCCGGTATCCTGGCGGAATAACCACCAGGATATTGGCAAACTCGTAATGATGGCCCTGTCTCCATTTATTATGGATAATTTTCTTCTCATTTATTTTTTTCACAAAGTCTGTGCGAGAAATTAGTCTATAGTTACTCTTGCTCAACCTATCAACCTTTCTTTTATATTTTCTCTGTTCTCGGCAGTTCTGGGAAATGTCGAGACCCTTGGATCACATTGAACTACGTATGAAGGAAGGGGACCCATACGATTGTTCATCTCTGAATTAGTCCAACGGTATATGGTCTAGGCCAGAAGCGTTCCGTACGTTATGCAACACATCAGCAGTCCAAACATTTTGCATGGTAATATACAAAGCCTCAGAACACCATATGCGTTCAGTACTGCCCCCATTCACCTTTGCTACATTGTACAGTTGCCATAGTTTGCTGAAGTAATAGCACCATACATGATCATGGATGTCGAATTTAAGATAACCAGTCCCCATTGCATAGCTTGAGAAAATGTGTTAGAATGGCTGCTGGTCCTTTTTCTCATTTGTGTCTTTCAGGGTATTACAACATTCACGAGTTTCCTCCTGCTCTTTCTCATTTGTGAAAAATGTATATTGTTTCCCCTATGTATTATCGAGGTCAGAATCTCTATTATAGTTCATCCTTTGCAGTTTTGATGTCCTTATTAAACCGCAAAGGATATGTTTAGCACTGCACTTCAAATTCTTACTTTTCAGTCACATAAGAGCCTATTTAAGAAATAGAACCTGAGGAGGGGGGGCATTATCGGTCTGGTAGTGCCCCAGAGCGTCAGTTACTGTTCCCGGCACCTGTGAGGGATAACTCAGCACAAGGTAAGTGGGGAGTGGCTAGGAGGCTTAAATAAGTGGAAAAGTGGGGTTGGGGTGGGGGGAGGGGGCACACGGGCGGGGAGCACACTTACCTGATTCCTGGTGAGAGAAGATGGCAACCTCACGCTCTGAAGAGGCTCAGAGTGGGGTCTTTCCCGGTGTGGTAAGGACCCAATTCGGATCCTCTTTATTGTTTGGGAGGACGCCACACCACCCTTGATAGGTACTAAAACAAGATAGAAATTCTTACATGCGTCATCTGCCAAGATGCCAACTATCAAACGATACGTACTATGGAAAGTCTGTTAATCTTCGTAAACTGAAGGGAGGATCTGCTCCAAGTGCGAAGATGAGCAAGTCACTCAGTGTGAATGATTAGATCTCATAAACATGGCATTACATAAAGTTGATCTAGTTACACAATTGTCGCATGAGTTAACACAATTTATGGGCCATGGTCAGCCTAGACCCTATGACATTAACATATGTCACCATTACCAGTGCTAAATTTCAGTTGGTATGTAATCATTAAGGCTATCACCAATATAGCCTTGGAATGTATTTCTGGCTGGTACATCTCCCTTAAATCTTCCATTAAATGCTCTGAGACCGATTGTTTTCAATAATAAGCCCCTATATTCCTTACCCACTGCATGTGCTCCAGTCTTAGCAGGGTTCCTCATTGTTGCACGATTCTTAGGTTTTCTATTTGAGGCTGGCTTCTTTCCCACTTGGATCTCATTGGCGTCCATCAAGGAGCAAGGAGAGGCTGTTGTGTGGTGGGTACATTCATCAGGTTGTTTGTCTTCTGTTTGGAAATATCTGGAGGCACATTTTCTACACAATTATCCTTTGCTATCATCTTGTGATCGATACTTTTAGTTCACTAACAATTTGTTTATAGGAGGGCAGAGGGGGAGTCTTTACATCAGCTCGGGCTATGTTTTCGGTTATTCTTTTAATTATTAAACTGATCAAGGGCCCTGCTAAGCGCTGGCACCCATTTCTAATAGTGAGACTACAGGAGTGCAACTGTTTTTTCATGCCATGCTGTAGTTTCTACATGTAAGCAAGATCCAAAGCTACTTTCAGTGAGTAGTCAGGATCAGAGAGGTTGAGGGTCTACATAGGCAAGGGCACATTGGGTTTTTCAGAATGGTCTTTTGAGGCTGTGTGAGACCACTTTTGGGATCTGTGCAACTGATTGAGGGTCTGCTGGGTACTGTGTGGTGATCTACTTTTTATTGAAACAAATTGAAAATACAAACAGGAAGGGCCAAAGCAAATATCACTGAAAAATCTATTTTCTTAGGTATTCCTTCTTTAATGAAATTTAAAAAAATGTTTGTCTTATCTAAATCCTTTATTAAAAGGACACACATGGTCTACTTAAAATATTGTAAGGAGACCAGGAGATAAAGAAAGAAATGGCACAGAGGAGTATTTATCCGCGTGTTCCAATGAAAACACAAAATAATTGTACAATTCATGATATCTTGAAATCACTTTTTTAATAACTCACCATCTTTCCACTTGGGAAACATCTTTCATAGTTTGAGCTGGTAAGCACGTCCTCAATATAGTCTTCAAGAATTGCGTGTTTGTCTTTCTGACTTTCGTTTTAGCTACAACAGGTTGAAGATGAATAAAGCCCCACCAACCTCATGGGGCCCATAAAACCTAGAAGCAGAGATACCTCCAGGATGGCTATTGGTAGTTCAGCCTATGGCCAGCCACGGATTGCCTTAGCTGCACACTCGTTCTCCTGCACCTTTATTATACCACAGAATGAAAACGCCTCTCAATTTAGTATTCGGGTGCTGACAGGTGATTGGTGCAAAGCTAACCCCCTTACCTAATTAGGTCAGCAGCAGCCCTCCCATCAGGCCTCGTGGAGCAAAGGGGATTTCATGAACCCGAACAGACATGTATGGCTACTATCAGGGTATCTCTTTGTTGCTAGGCATAGGTGAATGGAGGAGCTGCCCTAGAAGCCAGAGATGGAATTATTACTGCTCAAGGCACTGTGAGTTCTCCAGAAGCTGCTGATGGGCTCTGCTAGTGATCCTCCTGGCATTAGTCCTTTTCTCAGATGGACTAATACTTGTTGGTCCCAATCGGTGGTTGATTCTTAAATTGGTTGGCAATACTGCCTTGCTGCTTGTAGGTAGAGCAGAGAACTGATGGAAGAGTTCCTTTTGCCAGGTCTCTTACATTGAGGCCTGTGTCCCCTAATAACCAGCCTACGATGAAACAGAAATTTAAGAGTGTCTGACCTCAAAAAAAGACACTATTACAGAATCTAATTTTGGAATCATGCATCTAGAACCAGTTTTACCCTTTTCAGATGCTCAATGAAGAACTATCAATGGCAGTCCTTCACCTTTTGCCCTAAAATGACTGCTGTCACTCCAGACATCCCTCTACTATTCTGGGGTAACTAACCCTAAACCACACAATCTAACTGCAGTTCAATATTATCTGGTGGGACTCCCTCATTGCATATATCTTATATTTAGTGACACTGTGCTGTTAGAAAAATCAACCTTCAAGCTTTATCCATTTGCTCTCTGTTAATAGCTAACCTCAGTTCAACAGTGGGCATCCTTTTTCACAGAATACGTATAGCTACATGAACCCTGTGAGATATGTTTCTGATTATAGGGTTGCCAGATGACTCTGTGTCAGCAAGAACACCCTACTCCACTCTTCAGCTTTGCTTCAAACTTTGGTTTACTTTAGTCCATTGTATTCAATTGAAGTCACCCTATACTACAAATCCCCCAGGCAATTCATGGAGAAGAGGAACCCCAGTACTGTGGCATGACGTCCCACCAAACATGCAGTCATAAATTGCATGAAGGGACCTGGTAGATTTGCGCTTCAATGCAAACACGTCGCCTCCATGCAATGTTAGTCATTTGAACTACAAAGTGCAAAACCAAGGTATAAATCCAGGCGTAATCAATCGCTGCTGTGCTTTTGTTTTTGAACCCTATAGTGTAAATTGAGTAAATGCCGTCTGCCATTTACACATGGTGGGCAGCGTTTGCAATGGATTCCTCCGGTTGAAAAAGTTGGTCGATTCCGCAGGAATCCAAACATTTGCGCCAGCGCGTAAATGTAATTCTGACTTAAGCGATTGCACATTTGTATGACGGAGATTTTGCCTTTGATGGAAGTTATAATTGTGGTCTTTGACCCCTCTCTGCCATAAAAATGAATGAAAATGACGGATCTGAGTAAAAAGTATGCATACAATATGCATGCATTTTGACAATACGTTTTATTCTACTCCACAAAGAACATGACCCTGTAGGTCCTAAAGGCCAGGTAAAATCCAGATTCAGGGTGCATTCACGTCTCTCTTTACCACCCATGCATAGAGGTTGCAACCACAATAGTTGTAAGGGGCTCTTACAGTGAACATTCTACTGGAGCAACACGGCGCATTTGATTTGAAATAGTTTGAATGGCTGGCATGGGAGCTTTGCACATCTTCTGAAACTGGCTATTTTTTTTTTTTTTTTTTTTTTTTTTACGCTACTTACCTTGTACTGCACTTCCCCCCCCACCTCCTCCCCCCTGCACTTCCTCCTTTTCCCCTTACCTCTGCACTTGCGCGATCTGAATGACACCTGGCCTAGTAGGATCGTTTGTCTGTTTTCCCCTTGTTTCCCTCCCTCCCTGCCTCGTCGCGCCTTGAAACACTTGTGTATAGGCGCGTTACAAATACCATATCATATCATATCATATCATATCAATTGGGTCTATTCGTTTTACGAGGTATGTGCATTTAACTACCAGTGGAATGTCCCTTTCCCTCTGCTGGGCATTCATGATCAAGCGCCCCGAAGCTCTGTAACCAGTGGAAAACATCTGTAACTGGTCAATTGCAATTTCTGCCAGGCCCCATCCCCACGCCCATGGCCTCGATGCAGTGGGTGCTGACACAGTAAGATTGTTCACAAGAGCTGGTATGATTTCATCATGTGCTCCCTGGCTTTCTGCTGACACGCCAAAGAACCGAGCAGTAAGGACATTACACGTTGAATCGGAATAAGGTAAGGGCAAAATAAAAACGGATCTGCGAGATGGAGTGGTCAGGCAGTTGCTGACAACATAGAAGATCTTAAAAATCAAACCAGTTCTTACCATGCGCACGTGCACCCAGGAATACTGCCAGGGTTTTATTTAAATAGAGAGCAGGTTGTCATGAATGCACGCAGCTATTTACCGTGCGTTTCGTGGTGCACCACAGCCGGCTTGAGCACTTCCGGCGACGTGGCAGCGCATTTCTTATTGAAAGGAGGTGATCCACTAACCTCACCCCATCTGAAGGGGGCCGATGCGCAGATTGGTGCGAACTTCCCTAAATTCCCACGTGCTTTGTCAAGATGAGTAAATCAGCCTTCCCAGTCAAGCATCTCGAGTGGGCATCCCCTATAAAGCTGATGAAAGCTTGGGATGCCAGTATCCTCCAAACTGATGGGACATAAACCGTGCAGATTACTCTGTCAGGACTTTCTGCTCGGCCTTGCGCTCTCTCAAGATTTATCTTCACGCTGCTGGCTCAGGTGTAACCAATTCCACGCACCTCCCCTCCCTCAGCCTGCCATTACCCTCGCAGGAACCATAGTGGCAACGATTTCAGCATAAAGCATTCTGTCTGCTCACAGTTTTTATGGCGTTCTTGGTAGACAGTTGAGGGCCAGTGAATACGTCTGCAAACGGTAATGAGTGATTGTTGCGCACAAGGTTGCGGGTCGATGTATTCATCTCGACGGGAGCCGGGTGTGTGATGGCTGATAGGCCAGAAATACACCCATGCACAAAGTTTCTTGCCTTCTCTAGATTACTTCTCTTCTTAAGCTTCTGTTCTTCCTGTGTAACAGCCACTGGCAGCTGCCAGTTGTTTAGTGAACTGTGGAAATACAATGGAGTACTTAGTTCTGTTTTCAGAGAACAGAAGTCCTAGCAGTGCAGGACCATCCAGTGCAGGAGTGCACGCACCCCAACCAGAACAATGTCAAGCGCCTGTAGGGGGCCATGCTCCCAGTTAGCAAGACCTATACTTGATCCAGGTGTGTGCACTTCCTATGGTGAACATGCAGCTGACTTTCACTGAGGTTTGAATGAATCCATTCCCTCCCTCTGTGTTTGCTGCTGGCTTACTAAATCCTTGCATAGAAATGGCAACCCAATGAGGGACTGAGCCAAGCTCAACTCACAGGTCACGGTGTCCCTCTGGGCTGCCTGGGGAAGCTTTACATCCCTTATCCTTGGGCATCCCTGCTCACATCGTGCATGGTGAGGGAAATACTAGGAGGAAGAGCAGTAAAGCAGGAGAAACATAGCCAAAGATCAGATGCTAAGAAAAGCATCATGGGAGACTGTATTTGTTCACAAATGAGAATGGGGGGTGATTGTGCAGTGAATGCCCTCAATCATTTGTGAAAAACGCAAAATGCTAATGTGGGACAGTTTTTTGGCTCAAAGTGGGTCACTTTTTTGGAAATGGGGGCCAGCTTGATAAGGTACTTCACCATGTGGCTAGTAGTTTTGACCAGAGCTTCTAACTAAATATTCTTTAAAATGCAAAACTTTTATCACAAAACTCCCCCCTGGGTACTACTCAACAAGTCTGTAACCAATGGCATAACACAAAATGTGGGGGCACCCCTGCAAGCCATGCTGAGGGGGCACACCCCCCCAACTTGACAACAAATCACGGTTTGTGCTACACTCTGGACCATCCTAGATTGTCACGCTTGCACAATAGCATGGATGTGCTGCTGAAGGGTTATGCCGCACACTGGAGAAAGATATAAATATGTGTTTTAATGCAATATACAGCAGACTTTCTGGGAATAATTGGCAAAGAATCCAAAGTGTTTGCAATTGTTTTGTAGGGTAATACCAATCCAATACATGCAAGTCACCAACAGTGCACAGGAACATTAATGCTTTGCTATTAAAAATCCCATGCCACATTGAAAACATGTCCCACTGGCTGCACAATGTAGACCAGTGTAGACACGTAATAACATTACAGTAAAACATGCCAGGCCACCTTTAGACATACCTGGACTGGTTGCACACAAATGCCAGTTGAAACAATAACACTCATCAAGAAGAGAGCAAACATTCAAGCCCATGTCTCTGTAGCCTCTAACAACACAGCCACACTCTTTAAAATCTCCACGGAACTGATGAATCCTGTTCCGGTCTACACCTCTCCTGTTCCCTCCCAGGCCCTCTGTATGGCTCTGGCCTCTCACTTCTCTGCTAAAACTCAGGACATCCTGTCCACTATCTCCTCTTCCGCTCCCTCTTCCTCTCTCGGCCCCTCTTTGGCCATCTCTACCACCCCTCCTCCTTCCTACTCTTTCTGTCTTACAACACCTGACAGGGTTTCTAGACAAGTCCAATCCATGAAAGTGTTGTTCAAACAGTTCTCCCCTGCTCCTCTAGAAACATCAAGGACCATATTGACACCCTTGCTGCAGCCTTGGCCGATTTCTTTAATCACCCTTTCACCACTGGAACGTTCCCCTCTCCCCTTAAGCACTCCCTTGTGCACCCACTCCTCAAGAAGTCATCTGCCCATCCTACCTGTGCAGTAAACTATCGCCCAATCTCCATCACCCTTTTCCTGGGCAAACTCTTGGAAAAAAGGTAGCCTTCTCCCAGCTTACTCTCCACATTGAATCTGCTTGCTGTCTCCATGACCATCAATCTGAATTGAGAGCTGTCAGAGGCATGGAAACTGCTCTCCTGAACACCCGTGAAGATCTGCTCTCTAAACTTGATTCCAGCATTCATTCTGTCCTAATCCTCCATGGTCTTTCCTCTACTTTCGACACAGTCCACCACGCCATTCTGATTAATCGACTACGTAAGAAACTGGGTATCACGGATCAGGCCCTGGAGTGGCTGACCTCCTACCTCTTGGTGCTGCCCCACCCAGATCCAACTTGGTCCCTTTCTCTCTGCCACCTCTCTCTCTACCTTGGGATTCCCTATCCTCTCACCCTGGTTTTTCAACCACTACTTGGCCCCTTTGGCCCACCTGATCTCTACCTTCTCCTCTAACTTTCAGTGTTATTCGGATGGCACTGAGCTTTGCTTCAGGCTCCTCTCATTTCTCGCTCATGCCCGACTGTCTATCCATCATTCAGGATTGATGCACCTCCAGCGATCACTGCCTAGTGCCATTAAGATGGAGATCCTTCTCATTGGGACTGTAACTGTACCCCTACAGTCCCTTGTTCTCCTTGCACTACCCAGAGTGGCACTGCCCTGGCTGCACGTCCTCAGAAACAATCAAAAGGGAATGCCTGATTCAACACCTGGTACTCCAGGCTAAACTTGTCACAAAATGCTATACAATGGACCAGTGGAAGAGGGGGATGCCCTCTTTTAATATCTTTGTCTTTTCATAAATACCGTCAGATGCAAGAGGGATTGGAGTCGAGAAAGAAGACGTGAGCCATGGCGCGAGGAGTGAAATAGTGATCCCAGTGCACCTATTTTTTGACTAGGCACCAAAGAAGTGGTAGCCTGATAAAGAAGACACTCAGTGAAAATGTAGTTAACATGGCTGTTTGGAACCACATGATGTTAAAGAAAGATCCCTGATAGAGACGAGATGATTTAGATATGAAAAAGATGACATGCTAAGTGGATGATCGAATGTTCCACTGCTTGATGCTGATCCAGACTCTGGTGGTTCTGTATCTGTAGGCGAAGGTGGACAAAATCCGTGGTCTGATTCACCCCCACAGATTACACAGCAGAGGTGCTGTGGCTCACCGTACCAAACGAGACAGGACATAGAGAGGTGGCTAGGTTGATTCATTAGGGGGCTTAAAAAATAGTCCAGAGACAACTGAAACACGTGTCGACCATTTCTGTGAGATTAGAGCTACACAGACTGAGTTACCTTTTAGTAGATACAAGGAACTCGATTGAAAGGCGACAGTAGATTAGGGTGACCAAATGTGAATGGTCAAAGAAAAAGTCAATATGAGGTATGAGTGGAATGTAGAATGAAAGTGAGTGAATGGTAGGAAAGTGGAAATGTGAGTCGAACCTTGCTTTGGAGCGATTATGGTAATGTTTACAAAACTTTGGTCCAATAATTGACTTTTCGAAAAATATTGTGTAAAATTGAAGCTTCAAATGTTTGTTTAAATTAAATTGAATTTAATGTCCAGAGACGTCTTTATGGGAGGGCAAAAGGGGCACTTGCCCAGGGCCCCCACCTTGAACGGGGCCGCCACAAGGCTGCCTGATCTAAAGAAGTAAGATTCCATTGTTCACCAGTCCTAAATAGCACACATCAGGATGTTTTATGGGGTGCTGCTGAGGCTCTAAACCCATTGCCGTTCTGTTTTGACTAGTACATTCTGCCTGATCAATTCATCATGTATTGCTTTCTGTGTCCACTGTGGTTGGTATAGTTAGTTTGTGTGTTCCTTATGGCAAAACTCTGTAGCATTCGTTCCTTCCTGTGGGAATTGTCTTGATCATGTCCAATAGGCAACAGTGAAATGCATATTGATAAATTGAGTGCCATAAAGGTTTAGAAGTTAGCTCAGTTTGTGAAACACCCATTGCAGAGATATGTGTTCATATGCAAAATTAGAATATCACTTCCAGCAAGGCTGACTGAGACTTTCCTATGTCTGAAGTTTATAAACCTGCCTGTGTATGTACTTGGTTTTGCAGAACAATATCTGCTATTATCAGCAATGTACCTGCACCAGAATGGGGTTGCTATAAAAACTAAAATATCAGCCCTATGGTGAAGGCCTAGAAATTGGTTTGTTCAGATAGGGTGTTGTAAAACCTAGGCAATCACCTCCAACAATGGCATAAACTGTTAGTCCAAGAGGTGCATAAGTATCCAAATTCAAGACTAAGTAACAAAAGTGCTCATGCTTGTATCCTGGATTTGCCAGGAGACGATACAGTGATCCTGGTCAAATCATCTAATATCTCTTACATTACTTTGCTCTCTTCTGTGAGGTGATGGCATCATTTAGCCATTTCTTCATTTTTCTTCTTATGTAGGCCATTGGAGTAGAAGTGGTGGTAGACAGAAGAGAGTGGACCAGATATTGCAATCCTTGGGAAAGCATATTTCAAGGTCTGCTCGTATGACACAAAAAACGGTTTGCTTTTTGGTAAAAGTCCAAGGTTTCTATGTATGTTTATAAATGAAAATGTCACAAGCCATTGTTTTGTAAGTATTTAAAGCTTTAAAATACAAAAGACAAACCCAGATTAAATTTGTTAAATCACATCGATTGGTATGCTGGTACTTATATACTTCCCTTGATGGAGAGAATGAAGCTAGAATCATTCCCATTCTGCATAACACTCTTCTATAATATTTTGTTTAAAAATGGTCATGTTTAGTAATGTGATTTGTTTACTTTCCAAGTCCGTTTTTATAAAATGAGATTGCTTTAGTTCATGGTAAGAACGGGAAAAGAAAGTTTTCAAATGCAGAAATAGCAGAGTTGGCACAAATCCCCGCTTCACCCCTTACCCAATGTGTGATCCTGGGCATCTCATGAAATCTTGTATTGCCTAACCTCTCAATATTGCCAGTCCATAACGCCTTTAAAAATGGTCAGCCCTTCAGAGTGATTTCATTCTCATGGTATTATCTTCATAAAAGCCTTATTCATTGTTTCACTGGCTATAGGGTTGCTTCACGTTATTAGTAAGCATATTTATATTGCAGACCACACACACACAACAATATGGTTTTCCATACCAGTTATTGAATGTAGCATCATATACTATCGGGGTACATAGCATGCATTGTCATGTTATATATGTAATTGCAACACTATTTGAAAACCATATCCCACTTCTAATCTCAGTGTGTCTGGATAGAAACACCTTCCTGGTGGCTTCTAATCTGCCTCACTATCCATGCTACGGTATGTGTAGCTTTCTCCTACCTTCCAGCTGGTCTCTTCTATCTATGCTTGAGCACTTTTGCATTCTTTGCGGCCGCTAATGTAAGTTCTCTGTCCATTATGGGTTACATGTACCTTTTACATACGGTCCTGCATTAATACTCCAGGCTGCATACCTTCCTGGATGCTATTGATAAAAAGTATCCTGTATGAACAGTAACCTCTTCGTAGACTGATAATGTTGGTCTCCAAATGCTACTTGTTTATCAGGCTGATTAGAGGAAGAATGAAGTGGGTAAGGGGACTTAAAGGGAGTAAACATGCTTATTATGCTGCAAGACATCATATCAACCAATAGGTTGTGAGAGCGACGGGTGGGGGGTGGCAGCGTGACCAGTATTCTTGATCCCTTAATTGCTTTGGTTTGGTGGAGGGGGCCCCAAAGATGGCCGTGCCCAGGGCCCCAAAAGTGCTTAAAATGGCCGTGTTTATGTCAATGCTGAAAGAATTGGTTGTCGGTATTTATGAAAAGACAAACATATTAAAAGAGGCCACCCTCCTCTTCCACTGCACTTACTCAGAGCATTACTGCCCTGTTTTCCTGTCCCTTCTTCCTTGCACTTCCCCCCTCCCTTTCCCCTTGCATTTCTCGTTCTTGCACTTGCACAATCTTAATGACACAAGGCCTAGTAAGATAATTTGTCTTATCCTCCCTCTATCTTCCCTCCCTTGCTTGTCGTGCCTAGAAACACATGTGTACAGGTGTGTAATAATAGACGTATATATCATATCTTATCACAGATCCCCCAAAAAATATACAATGCTGCAGTAAGAAACAGATAGATTGGCAGCACCCAAATGCTATTCTAGCCAGGTAATTACACTTAGCAGGACTGCTTTATCAGAAATGCGCAGTTAAAAAAAATCATACCAAACTGAGGAATAACTAGACTAGCTGCACCAAAATGCCTCTCTAGCCACTAATACCACACATCATGCCTGCTTAGCCTGGACATGGACAAGCATTGTTATTTATCGCACAATCCCGCACCCCACTCATCCACTTTCCCTTCTATGCCCTACCCCAACCTCCAAAATCAGCTCCTTGGCCCATACTTACCTACATGTCCCTCTTCCTTGTCCCAGAGCTTACGTTTGAGGCTCCTTGCCTCATAGGTAAGTGCTGGGATGAAGAAAAGTGGGATTAGGAGTCATGAAGATACAGGTAGCTAAATCAGGCATTACCTCCATTTACCTCTGCCTCATTTTAGTATGTGTGTATAAGGCATATTGCCTCATACACAAGTACTTCCTCATACTCAAGTACAGGGGCGAGGAAGAATAGGGCTAGGAGTAATTATGATTACCAATAAGTAATTAAGGCATTAAACACACGCAGGGGCTTAACAATATTGAGTTCACTGGGCTGCAGCACTCACCCCCAAAAATGTTGGGCCATGTTGACTCAACCTGGCTAACCTACAGAGCCATTGTCAGACAGAACAGGACACAGATGTTAAACGGCACCTGGGTTTTGCTGTTAACAAGGGCACAGCATTTACTAATGTTAAGCATTTCACTGTTAGTACCTGCATTCAATTTAAATTGTGATGTGGGTTGAGTACTTTCGTGCCAGGGAAGTGACTGGAAGGATAGAAAGGGAGCAGAAGACTGTTCATTCTCACAGCAGTTCATAGGTGGGTGCTTTCACACTTAAAGGAGCGAGTTAACTGCTTGTAACATTGAAGCTGCAATAGAATAGTCTCATTAAAATGTGTAAAGAAGTTAGTTGCCCGCACACAAATAAGTGTGCCCCTCCCCCACGGCCTGTGAAGTTAGTGCCTCTCCCAACATTTCAAGGATCAGCCCCCCGGGTTTTGTTGCACCTCTGAACACAAGCACACACACACGCCATTCACCATATGCACGCACACACACCCAGCCATCCATACATTTAAGTGTGCACTCTTTCACCATACAGGCACACTCAGTCACGCCTTGAAACACTTGTGTATAGGCACGTTATAAATGCCATATCATATCATATCCATACATTTAAGTGTGCACCCTTGCACCATACAGGCACACACATCTAGGCACCCACCACACATTAAGTGTGCACCCTTCCACCACACACTCACACAGGCAGCCACCTATACATTTAAGTGTGCACCCTTTCACCATGCAGGCACACCCAGGCAGCCACCCACAGATTTAAATGTGCACCCTTTCACCACACATGCACACACACACTCCTAGTCACCCATACATTTGTGCGCACCCTTTCACCATACACTCACAAAGGCATCCACCTACACATTTAAATGTACACCCTTTCACAATACACTCACACACACACATGTCATGGGGTTAGGGAACAAGAAATTGTTCCTTTATGAAATCACTCCGACTTCATAAAGAAATTATTTCTGTTAAGAACGAAACATAGCGGAAATCATTTCTTTATGAAGGCAGAGTGACTTCAAAAATAAACTATTTTGTTTTGAAGTCATGGGGCTCCCCCACCCCATGACATGGAGGCCTCCAGCCTGGGGTCTTCCATGTCATGGGGTGGGGGGAGCCCTCCGACATCAAAAAGTTTCTTTTTGTAGTCACTCTGCCCTCATAAAGACATTATTTATGTTACAGAAATAATGTATTTATGAAGGCAGAGGGATTTCAAAAAGAAATAAAAAATAAAAGAAAAAATTTGAAAAATGTTTTTTCTTCTTTTTTTTTTCTTCAAGTGGGGCCCCCTCCCAGGACATGTGCTAGCTGGGCCCCCCCACCCGACGGGTGCTGCGGGGGCCCCTGTTACGTCAGTGTCTGTAACAGAATGAATACATTGCCGCTTACAACTGTGGATCACTTTTTCATTGTTGCCCGTTACAATTGTATGCCCCAGTCAGACCTTGAGCAGCACATGCATTATATGTGGCGCCTCCTAACTGCTGTGTTTCTCCAGTGTAAGGAAAAACAAAGTTAAGTAAAATACACCTTTTGAAGCATCAGCCTTATTGAACATACTGTCACTACTGTCATTTAAGTTGAACCCATTTGCTGCTCAGTGTGCTGTCTCTTGTGTGATCAGGTATGGGGTGTGGCATGTACCATTAAAGAAGCCCTATTAATTATGAATCCAGTGTTCAGGAAGATACCTATGTTAATAAGGTGACGTTGTTTATTGATTTACATTTTTATTTTGCGGTTTAAGACCAATGGCATGCCTCGCCCGGCTGTCCAACAAATACACATAGTATAAGCCTATTCTAGCTACAGTGCATTCCAGTACAGTATAAGGCACAGCTGTATTTTACACAGCACTAATTAAGGTTTTCTCCATTTGGGCCATAGATATGCCTTGTCCTTCCCTCTATATTTCTGAATTAAAATGCTTTCCAACCGCATGTACCAAATTGTTGTAGTCATTCATTTTGCTCTGGGAGATGCATTAGTCCTGTTGAATTTAGAAGCACAGTCTACTGCACTCCTGGTGTTTAGTAATGCTGATCAACGACACTTGATATGCCATGTGTTTCATTTCTTCTGCTCACATAGACACACACGTTCAGATAAGTGATGCCTTTATTCTGCAAATGCTCATTTTTTATTTATTTATATTTTTTATTTGCTTTGATCATTATTTGATCTTTCAAATTTACAACAATAATACAATCAAACAAATCAGTTATTTCATACAAAATTTAATACGCATTAAATGTAATTTACATATATTTAAAACCACACGTTAAAAGCATTTTGCATTAAAAAGAAATATGCGTAAGTAGAAATAGAAAACGTTTCAGCTCGCTGTTATGGATTTTTCCACTAAAAACATTTCAGATCATTAAATGTTTTACTCCCATCAGCCCTAGGCAGGATTTTCAATGATGAGAGCTGACTGATGTAGACCAAAACATTTTGAAAGTAGGCTGTTGCAGACACTGCTTCCCCCAACTTCTATTGGTAAGTGTATGCCAGCATATCGTAGATTAGCAGTGTACTGTATCCCTGATGTTTAGTAATGTTTAATAATGACAATTGACTTGGTATTTTAATTTAAAATCTGCCACCATCCACACACCATCCACACACATTTAGATAAGAGTTGCCCATATTCAACATCTGTTAATCAAAAGTGTTTTACTACAATTCCCAACAATCCTACACAGGATATTTAATGAGGAGGACTGTTAGGAGTTGAAGTCTGCCTCTAGACATGCATGTGCTAACATACAGTAGCAATGTTTGGAACCCTGATGTTATTAATTAAAAATGTCAATTGACATGACTTCTTTTTTATTTCTGGTCTGGCCCCCAAGCTACGTGTGTTTAGATACGTGATGCCCTTATTCTGCAAACATTTGCTAAATAGTAACAGACTTTCCATCACACCAACCCAGGGTATGCGATTGGTAGAAAGTTGCTACCTGAAACATCTGAAGGCCCTCCCTCTGCAGACCCTAGCTCACCTCATTTCCATCTGTACGCATATGTCAGCATACTGTAGCGATTTACTGCACCCCTGTTGTATGACAATATTAATAATGACACTTTGCATGATCACTTTTCATTTTCTATCTGCCCCCAAGATAAGCTGTGCTCTTATTCTGATAATGTCCAATGGGGTCGGGATGACAGGTTGTAATGCTAAACACCTTACTTGTGTGGGTAGGGTTATGCCAGTACAAAGTAGCAATGTGTGGCTCCCCTGATCTTTAGCATTGCCTATAAATGTCAACTGGGGTGGCTTATTTCTGAGATCCTAGAGGCCTACTGCACCAGCCCAGTTGATTAACCATTTAAAAAAAAAAGAATCGTCTTTATTAGAAGGTATTGATTCAACAGGAATGCATAACTAAATATGTAAATACATGAAGACATTAGTCTGCAGTCTTTGGGGAGGTCCCATTGTGGGTCTTGTTGTGTGTTGGGGTCCAGAGAGTCATTGTGTGTTGGCCTGGGGTGGATGGGAGGGTCACTTGTCTGAAATAGGTTGCGATGAAGGGGGAAACAGACGAGTGGGAATGCAAAACGGAAAAGGATCTTAAAAGGAAGATTTACAAAACAAAACCTCTCTTGTCCTCAATATGTTGGATATGATCCTTCATTGACGAAGTACAGCATTGTAGTCCTCTGATGCCTTTTTGTCCAACCTGTCAAGGTTACTATTGCATACCATTCTTGCTACTGTTTAAATGTGACCAGGTGTTCGAACTTAATGTGGCGTGTCTCCGCATAGAAATCGTAATAATGACACGCTTATCGTGTGGACTAATAGCTCGCACTTGCTACTCAACAATGGGGCCCCACTGAACATTTTCCTTGGAACCATGGGGTGGGGGCAGGGTTGTGAAGTAATAAGGGGTGCAACTGGCACAACAGTTATATCAAGATAGGCAGGGATACAGTGTTGTTAGTGAAGCTGGTGTGGCCATATTGTCAAATGAAGGGGCATCACAAGGGAAGCAACGCTCAGGCCAAGTGTGTAAGTTTGTGAGGTGAGGATGTGGCCAGTGGGATACTTGCGGTGATTAGTATAATTGTGATGCCTGCAGCAGTCACAAGAGCTTTGACAATGCAAGGTTACACATCATGGTCCTGGCTGTCCATTCTGGGTTAGTTGCTCAGTCATATTCTTCAAATCCCTTGTAGTCATCGCCTCCTGTTTAAGCTGGATATGTACAGTGAGCCCCCCCCCATCTCTCCTTTTGTAGCATCTGCCTTCATCTCTGTTATCATATCGTAGCTCTAGTGTTTCAGGACTAACAGTTTGCAATTGACAGATCTACAATACGACATGTGTGATTGACATCCAGATGACAATAAGGCATTGATTGTATGCAATTCTCCACGGAAAGTGAACGGCTCCAGTGCACACAGTAGTGGCCAAAGGTACATGGGCCGTGAGGCATTTTGGCAGTATCTTTGGTTGGTGGTATTTTTGGTTGGGGGTATTTTTGGTATTTTGTGGTATAGTGGTGAGCCTAACTTCAGAGTATCGCTTAATAATTGTTCTTATTCCGGGTCACTAATGGTAAGCAAAGACTGGACTCTAAATGATGAATTTATGCTCTTGCAATATTTTATTTACAATACAACGTTATGCCCTTCTGGCAGTATATCAGAGTACATTTACCATGTAAACCAAACATGAACATTCATTCAGAGCCTCTTAGAAGAACACAATTTACAGTGACTATCCTTGCTTTGCATTTTACCACATGTAATACAGTGAAATACCACCTGCGATAAAATACAATTACCACTTACTTCACCTCTGAATGATAACACAAGAAACCAGGGCACATCAATGAATAACAGAGCTGACTTGTTTCTTTTGCAAGCAATTTATAAGTAATTGAGATTCAAGAGTAAAATAAAACAGCACATGTAATGCACTAAAGAGATATGTGACTTTGTTCACATGCACATGCTGAGTTCATACTCTATTAGAATAATACAATGCATTACAATTCGGCAGCAATGTTTAGCACATGATTTGCTCCCACCCCAGACGGTGATCCCATTAGAAGTTCAGAGAATTACTGTAGCCCTCACTGCCACCTCTAACCTGGATGAGAACATTATGCAACGACCTTGAACCACTTAGCTCTGGAAGTGACAACTTCTATTCTTTTGCAATTATTAATTTGGGCAACAAATTCTGCATTGGGAAATACACTTCACTTCAGTATAATGGGGAGCAAACAGACTTTGGGATGCTCGATATGTAGAAACCCATGCAAAATCAATATCTACACTTGTGATCTCAAGGCACCTCAATTATACATGTCATGCTCACCTAGAAGATCTCTGGTTCAGTGTGTGCCTTGACATGGCAAGGTTAAGGATTCCCCCTCAGGTTGGCTGTTGCAAAACACCCCCACAGCGGCCCTCTGGACAGTGCTCGCACTGGATCTTCCTTTGTCTGCCTTCTCCCCTTCATGCTTAGGACAGCTCATAAAGCCTTTTCCCCAACCTCGCTGTCAGCACTTGCCGCATGCCCCCAGGGTCAGCCAGAGATTAAGGGTGCCCAAGACGGCAAACTCTTTGGAGACAACTGCCAGCCAAGGAACCCGAGAGAGAGCCAACCCTGCTGCACTGTGCTGCTTAAACCCTCTGAACTAAAACTTCCCATAATGTAAATATTAATTTCATAAAATATACAAATGCCTGCCTCTTCCAATGACATCATTCAATCAGAACCTCCTCCCTTTGATATTCACCCTTGAGCACGTGATTATTCCATGCTGCTTGAAATGACAGCAAAACAGATGAGAGAGTAACATTATTCCAATTTTGCGAACTTAACAATTGGCTCCTTTCAAACTACATGAACACAACATAAATGATCTACTTGTCATGTTTATTCTTCCTGCATTTCAAATTAACTTATCACAGCACAAATGCCTGAACAGTCAGTTATCAATCTGCACCAAAGTTTGTACACAACTCTCATGAACTGATTTGCTATGAATGTTAATAGGGAGTATGTTATATGTTAGATGGATACACTAAATTAGTATATGTTAGTCTTATGGCCCACAACAATTCAGTCCATGATTGTGATATGGAGTAAAATCCATGTTGTGCAGCATCAAATTCAAATTCATTTTAAGCAGGCATGTGTTTTGCACATCCACTTATTGACATCTACTAGAATCAGCCGGAGTCTCACACTCTTGCTCACTAATGAGACCAATCTTCATCCTTTATGGAATGTGGAGCCCTAGCTAAAATGTGAAGTCACCATTGGAATTCGGAGTCACTGCTCCCTACACTTCCCTCCTTTGTCTCTGCTGGGACATAACCAAGATCACAGCAGAAAAAAAATGCAGTAATCCCGGTTTCAATACACCTATGTGATCGTGGGCACATGAAAAAAAAAGCAAAATCCACTATACCTTGATTTTAGCAGTTAACTCAATCAAATGAAGCTATACAAATTACACAACATGCAATTGTTAATGTTCACATATTAAAAAAAAGAAAAATTGTATATTAATATTATTTTGTTTAAATTTGTTTTTTAATCTTTCTATCTTTATATATATATAGTGGCTGTGTAGTTATGGTTAAGTTGCTGTTTCCATAGGAAGAGCACTTTTTGGGCGGCTTATAACTCTGCTCCTCCTGTACGAATCCTCACCAAACTTTGTATATGCCCACTCTGAATTTTTCTGCAAAGTTTAGTGAGGTTTGGTCCAGGAGGGGGCAAAGTTATAGGGGGGTCCCAACATTTCTTTTTTTCCCATAGACATAATGGGTAAAAACTTTGCTCACACCTACAGCCCAAACCGCTGGACTGATTTTTGTGGCAGGAGCGGCGGCTTGGTCCGAAAGCATGCTTTTGTTAATTTGGTGTAAATCCATCCAGTAGTTATTTTTTAAAATGACCAAAACATAAAGCAAAAAAAATAGTGATATCTATGTCCGCTCTGCGGACACACTTCCCTGTTTGCTGCGCGGACAGGACACCGATTGGCTAATTGACTTGAGTCATGTCCGCACACACCCAACGTGTTCGCTGATTGGTTGGCGTGAAGCGTGAGGTGTGTCAGATTTTTGGAAAGGCCTGCCATCTTGGGACATCGGTCGGTGACCGCTGACATCGCGGTAAAAACATATTAAAAAACACAACATTGCACTTGTCAAACTTATCCAATAATCTCTGGGGGGTGAGGGGTGATGAGGATGGGATGGAATATGGCTGCAAGAAGCAAAAAACGAGTGGTTTTTACCGCGAAAGTCCACAAACAGTTTGGATCTTCACGAACAGTCCTGAAAAGTTTGCAAACACCTCAGCAATCCAGAGTTGGTGAAATGCAGTTCTTGGATGGCTTATAACTTTGGCGGCAATTAATGGAACTGCATATTCCTGGGCTGATTCTGAGAGAGTATGCAAAGTTTGGTGGGATTCTGTCATGAGGGGGCAAAATTAGAGGGGGGTCCCAAAATAATGTAAAGGCTTATAAATGAGGTGCCATTTGACAAATCCTCACTTAATTTGGGAAACTCATAATAGATCAAGATATACATGTTTTTACGAAGTTTGGTGGGATTCTGTCGAGACGGAGCAAAATTAGAGTGGGGGGGTCCCAAAATATTGTAAAGGCCTATTAATGTGGTGCCATTTGACAAATCTACGCAAAGGTTTGCAAAAAGATTATAGATCTAGATTAAGATGTTTTCGTAAAGTCTGAATGGATTTTGTCAAGTGGGAGCTAGATTATATGACGATTGTATGTGCACACATTTGACACTTTTGAAAAAATAAAACATGTGTGGATTTCCAGCAAACTTGCATACGGAGCATTGTCAAGGACCTACAAGCATGGTTTTGCAAATGTGCCAGTATTTTATTATTTGACAAGTGTCATAATGTAGCTACAAAAAATAGCGGTATACCTTTAGTGATTGAGGGGTAGCCTGTGGCCATGGGCAGTGGCCAGATGGTCCGGGTCATGGAATAAGGTCATGATCCAGACAATCTGGCTACTGGCCATGACCACAAGGGACAAAACATAGGATTAAAGTGGCCATGTCCACTTGGGACTTTGTGGTAAAGTTATTCAAAATTAGGATAGATTTGAAAGGGAAGAAAAATGTGCTTGTGGTAATATGGTCATAGGGTTCTCTTTTTGCCTTCTGCAGGCTGCTATGGAAAGCAAAGAGGGGCCCTGTATGGAACCTTCACCTTCCCTTTCCATGGTGGCCATCCTGTAAAAGTATTTTCCTTCCAACACCTGGATGCCGCAGGCGTCCCGGTGTTGGAACAAAAATCCTATTTTTTAGCACCCCAGGTTCCCGCTTTGGAAACCTAGGGTGCTAATGGCCTTCATCCCCCGTTTCAGGGGCTGGAATGGGGGGATAATGGTCCAGAGACCTTGTTATCCACCCTCGCTTCGCTTGGGCTGATAACTTGGGCTGCTGGGTCGGTATCCACCGTTCCAGTCCCTGGAACAGAGGATGAACGCCACAATATTCCCATTAGCATAGCACAAAATGCAAATGGAAATGTTGGAAAATCTTATTTAGTCTATGTACTTTACTGAGAAATATAAGGTAGATGGAGTCTATACATTTTTTGAAGAGCAACCAAACACTAATATGGAGGGGTAGGTGGACAAGGGAAATGGTTGCGTGTGTGTTATTTCTAAGTTAGGGGCACTGTTTCTCATGCTCCTTGATTACAGCAGTGGTGGTGGCTCTTGGGGAGGAGGGATGGTATTAGCTGATGCCATTTTAAGATAAATAGCAGTTTTGCTAAAAGTATGTACTGTGTACTAGCTTGTTAAGGGATAATGAGTAGGAATAGGTGTTGGAGCTGTGCAAGGGAAATTTTGGAGTTGGAAGTTCCTAGATAAGTAGGAAATGCAGTTCCGAACTGTCCGCCAAGCAGAGATCTTATCGTGAAGTGCGGACAGGTTCTCAGACACGTCATCATGCGACGCGCCAGCGTATGGTCATGTGGCACTGTCCGGAAGGTCCGCTATGAAGTCAGATGTTCGTAGATGTCTACGGATGCAAAACTAGTTGAAATAGTTGCAAGAAGTGTATAGAAGTGTTAAACATTATTCCAGATGGTGTGAAATGGCAGAGTTTTAAGGTGAAACTTTGGAAATTAGACACAAATATTGCTATATTGGATAAGTATGATATTAGTAAGTTGTAGGAAAGTAGCATGCACTGGTAAAAACCTATGAAATTCAATGAAAAAACGTAGTTAAAGGGACGTTATGGTTATGTTGCACTATTAACAACCTATGAAATTCAATGAAAAAACTTTGTTAAAGGTCGTTATGGTTAAGTTGCACTAATGAAAACCTTTGAAATTCACTGAAAAAACGTTGTTAAATGGACGTTATGGTTAAGTTGGACTAATAAAAACCTATGAAATTCAAAGAAAAAATATTGTTAAACTGACGTTATGGTTTCAAGTAAAACTGAAAACCCCCTGAAATTCACTAGTTATGGCAAGCTAAGCAACCATAACTCACGCCACCACCGTGCACTGCTAAAATTAACACCCAGGACATCAAAGATGACATCACAAATGTCATAGATGACATCACTGATGACATCACACGTGAAATACATTTTGATGAAAAGTCTCTACAAGGAGTTGTGTTTATATTGTTGATAACAAGATGTCAGGATTGATCGGGAGACCTATCATGAACTACTTAATCTATTAAAGAATGTACTCATCTAATACTATTGTATTGGAGTGTTGTTGTTAATACAGAAACCTAATCATGTAAAAACATAGGCAATGAATGCAGCATGCACCATAGAAGTACATTATTTATAATATTGTAATTTTGGATAGTACAATAATGAATGCTCCCTTATCAGAGTTTTGAGTAATGTTAAACATGTTATAACTAGCTAACAATTCAAGACTTACAGCACTTGTGCTGGTACAAACAATACATATGAAGCACCACAATGCATACAAATCAGAGGCACATACAGGGAAACTAAAGTAAGGAAGAAAGAAACTGCATCATCAGAAACTATTAATGACATTAAAGTTTAAAGTTTATCTTCATGTATGCAAATGAATTGTGTGATTGAGGCCTGCTCATTTCCCCATGTATGTACACCATGAGCTGAGACCAAACCCTAAGGAAAGTACTTAAAGAACATATGACAAGGTTAATATCTAGATATATAGAACCTTTTTAAATGTATTATTCTGACTGCCAGTGACCAAAACCACCTGGCCTATATATGTCAAGGAACAAAAACAAGTGGCCCAGATATGTGATGTCATCAGCGATTTGTGATGTCACCGTTGATGTCCTGGGTGTTAGTTTTAGCAGTGCACGGTGGTGGCGCGAGTTATGGTTGCTTAGCTTACCATAACTGGTGAATTTCAGGGGTTTTTCGGTTTTACTTGATACCATACATCCGTTTAACAAAGTTTTTTCTTTGAATTTCATAGGTTTTTATTAGTCCTACTTAACCACAACGTCCCTTTAACAAAGTTATTTCAGTGAATATATACACATATATATATATATAGCCTAACTGCGTAGCCGGTGCTTTAGGGTAGGAATAGGCAAGATTCATAAAAAATTAACAAAACACAATCATCTTTCAGGTTGTAGCACTACAAAAAAACCTTACTGGATGTATGAAGAGAACACCCAAGCACTTGTGACTCCACTTATTTCTACAAAATACTTTTATTCAATTTAAGTACAGTTCAAAAATATATTTCATCATAAGCATGTATACCATGCTTACACAAATGGCAACCAGGTGATCTTAAAAACACACTCACCCATCTGGATGGAGAAAGCCACGCGTTCCGCTTGCACACTCAGACTTCGTCAGGCTAGTAGATCCAATAATGCCAAATGCACCAGTGATTTTAAAATAGGTGGCTAGAGTGGCCTGCTGCTTCCTCAACATCATGCATTTGCATGATCACATGATCGGAGCACCAAGCGCTCCTGTGTCAAAGAGAATCTCTAATTAAGCAGCCATATTGGAACGGCTAGGGATGTATCAAAATGAAGGGAAATTGCCCAAGAAGCCTGCTAGTGCAGCTCTATGTATGATTCAATAACACGCTTTCGGCTAGGAATCTAACAAGCCCCACCACTCTACCATCATAAAAACAATTCTATCATTAATTTCATGCATTTTCTTAAAAATTACACCAATGTGCCCATACATTTTTTTATGTCCATTGGTTGCTCAACATAGCAGCCAGTGGTCATATGCCCCATCAGGGAGTCTAGTGTTTAAAGAAAGAACAAGCAGCCAAGGCGAGCTGTAGCAATCTATCACCTTATCTATTCCTGTCTCACAGTGAGTACCCATATGGGCTCATAGGTGCGGGAATAGTATGAATACATTTCTAATCCAAAATGCAAGTGCAATCGAAGATAAGACATATCGATAGCAGCAGCTCCTGTAGTTCACACCAATACAGGTTTCTTCTGGGTAATGTTAGAGAAAATGCTAGTGCAGTTTATCAAGAAGCCACTAGGTAGGTTGCCTAAGGTGTTACATATGGACATAGGCAGAAAAGAAACTATCATATGCATTCGTAGAAATACAAACTCATTCTCAAGTTTGATGGAGATAATAGCACTGGTATCAGCAATTGTACCATTGGTACCATTTTGTGAAAATGGTCCCTGTCTGCCTTTTTGCCATTTTCTGTTTGGGAGTTCTTTCTTGCATTTTAACATGTGCGTTGAGACAGATTTGAGGCCTTTGTCTTGCCTTTGGCGGGCTTCAGTTCTGAAACCCGCCTCTGACTTCACTATGTCTGGAAGGACAGGATGTGAGGGAGGGTCCCGAAACTCCCCTGTTCTTTGTCTCTAGGAATGCCTGAATGCAACTAGTCATGATTAGCTGGCTGCCTGTCCTTTTAGGACAGCCACCCTGTTGTGTGATTGACAGCCTAGGCTGTGCATGAATGGAAGAAACCTTTTTAAATGGTGAGGGTTTTGGGACTACAGGTTGAGTCGACCACTGGGAGAAACACTGATGAAGAAACAAAACTTGCTGCAACCTCCTGGATCTTTGAATTGCCAGGTGAAGCCCTGCTGCTGTGCTGAACTACTTTTTCACCTTGACAGAGAAGCTCCGGACAGAACGACTTCTCCCCATTTGGGTTAGTGGGACCAACTAACCCCGAGATGAACTCCACTGGACCACTATCCCCGGCGTGTTGTGCCTCTCTGTTGCTTTGGGAGCCCAATGCCAGGGGTCGAGTGCCCATAGATGAGTGCAATGTCTGACACTGAACAAATACGTCTAGAAGCTCCAGGAGTCTCCTAAGGACCCTCCAGAAGCTGGGCTTGCAGATTCAGAGTCCCCTCACCAGAGTGCAGGACCGAGGGAGCGAAGAGAGTCCAACCTTTGTCCAAGATCCGCTACAGTGCTTTTTGCTAGCCCTGAAACCGCAAAGTGCTGCTGAGCCGAAAATAGCCCGTAGCTGCCGACGACTTCCCAAGCACCGCCGCAGGAGCCCTGCAGACGTCCAACCTCTTGTCTACTTGGTTGGGGCTCAGGAACAAGGGTCAGCACCTCTGTAGCAAGACATAATCCAGCTAGACCCCTCTTCTTCAAATCAGAGGTACTGTTTAGGCTTAGGGTACTTACCTTATTGACTTTTAGCCACACTCTTCTCAGTTGGGAATTGCATTGGCTAACTTTTTAGAGTTGATTTCAACTCTCTTTTCACAGCTTGTGGCCTTACAAGTTATTTTTCTAAAGACTCTCTACCTTAGTGCAAGACTTTGATCTAAAAAGTACATCAGATCCATAGACTGTGTCCCAAATGACGTTGGCTGTACTGGCTCCCTGAAGTCTCTTCTAGTCCATTGACTTTGACAGTGTTTATCCCTCATAGGTGGCAGCTTGTTGCATAGTGTTACTGCTGGGAAAGGCATATCTAGATTTCATTGAAGATTTAGTTGTCCTGAAATATACTGAGAAACAGTCCAACCTTTTTCCTTCCCTAACCTTTGCTTTCTGCAACCTCAGAATCTGCAGCAAAGTATACTAGTGAGATATACACATGTGATTACTGTCCTTGTGATTGAAGCCACCTCAGGGTGCAGGAATTGTGTAAGAAGCATATCCAAACATTATCCACTAACATGTTTTGATTCTGGAAAGTAATTTTAAAGTATATTTACATTGTTACAACAAATTGCCTTTTTAAAGAATGCTTATTTGTCCATTGCTTGCATTTACACTCATT
The DNA here is from genome assembly GCF_040938575.1 of Ambystoma mexicanum. NCBI lineage: Eukaryota > Metazoa > Chordata > Amphibia > Caudata > Ambystomatidae > Ambystoma > Ambystoma mexicanum. The sequence continues at coordinate 1,194,160,865 of NC_090932.1, forward strand.
TGGTAATATTGGTCTATAAACACTGATATTTCCCATACATATGGTGATCCTTTCTTGTATGCAATGTATATCACATTACAGAGATATCGTAACCATATTTTTCGTAGTTTAATTAGGAACAGTTTTGTCAAGGGGTGAAAGGTCGTCGTCCATCGCTTCCTGTGATGTCACTCTGGGGTGGGGTCAAATGACATCACTTCCTGTGATGACATCAGAGGTCAAGGGTAGTGTAAGGTCACTTCCGCTACCCCAGGAATTTTGGTGAAATGGCATCCCTGATGAAAAGCGTGGCGAGTAGGGGACACTCGACCGATTGGAGGGCATCCATAGTCCGTCTCCCCTTCCCCGCTTCTCACAACGCTTGCAATACTTGAATGCTTGTAATGACTTATCCTGGCACGAGATATGCTCAGCAGGACAGTCCTCGAATATGCAGAAATGGCTAAAATAGATAAAAAGTCTTGCAGTCTTTCAATACGTTTTCAAACTACAGGAAGAGAAAGTAGGCGATCATCTCTAACCACTGCTCACATTGCTACCAGTTTTCAAAACTCCACAGCAATATTAGGAGCAATTACCATGTAAATGAACGACTAAAGATTTGCAAACCACTCCCTATTGTCTGCTTAGCACACCTTTAAGCTCTTGTCTGTTCACCAGCAGAAAACACAAGGGAGCAGTCTCGTTTTAAGATGGAAACTTTGTTACACAGCAGGATCACCCGTATGCTGCTCTGCCGAAAGTTTGCCTCACTCTTGTCGACACGCAGTTTGCCAGTAGAACTGTTTTGACATCTTTCGAGGTAGAGGTGCTCGAGGGCGCAGTAAGTCTGCTAGCAGGGAACAGCGTCGGGCTTTGCCACAAGGTTGAGCTGCTTGTGTTTCCTCCCTGGGGGCGTGGCTTAGCAGCTCGCAGTAAGTCCAACAGGGTGGATAGTAACAGTGATGGCAGGGAACAGCAGACAACAGCGGCACCCTTGTCTACGGTGGGCTTTATATCGTCTTGTTTTTTGGAACTGCAATAAAAGCTTTGCTATCCACTTCCTTTACAACCTGTGTCCAGGCATCTCCCATTCCCAGTTAATGGAACTGTTCTTATTAGGAAAACGGTGGTAAAGAAAGTGTCCGCATTTCGCAATCTAATGTCTGGACTCTGGAGTGCTGGTAAATAGGGCATGGACCTCCACCCTAAGAATCAGGGAGCCTGAGGCGTGGTGCAAACACTACAGGAGTCTGCACCCCTTAGTGTTATTGCAAACTGGTCTATGTAATATTTTCACTTGCCAAGCCCACACACCCATCCGTGGATATATGTGTGCTGCCCATGCATCACATCAACCAATCCTCGCCTGACAAATCCCTGCTCAGCTCTCTGGCCTATGCCTTCATTCTTTGCCAATAACTTATTGGTCAGGTCCACAATATAAGGTTGCTCTGCCTTATATCAAATAGTCCATAGCGTGTGTGGGTCAGCAGTGTTGATACCTTCAGTAATAGCCAACACCTTCTTCAAACTCCTGCTCTTACTATGTGGGCAGCCGTCTAGGCCAAAGGTTGGCTTTGGCATCTCAAAGTGCAGCCATCGTTCAGACGTGCAAGCATCACCAATGTAACTCACCCCCCAGAGGTACCCTTTTCTGTATCGCAGGCTTCAGTCAGAATAAGCCTTGACACAAAAGCAGTGTACTTCTGCCCCATATTCTATACAGTTGCATTGAGCAATCCCTCTGGAACGCCAACCTGGAACCAAAGGTCTTTGCTGTCATCCGTCATCCATCTACATATGTGTCTTCTGCTGTAGGCGATATGAAGTTTCTCAAAGTTGGGCAGGCCCAGGCCCGCTCCTGAATTGTAGTTTGCCACGAGCAAACCAATACAAGCAGGGTTACTATTGCATATGACCTCCTTCATCACCGTGCTCAGTCAGCCAAATATTCGACAATGCACTTTGTTTGGGAGCAGGATAGAATTTAGTTTGCCTTGGGAGTGATTACCATCTTGATCGTGTTAATGTTAGCCCATATGGATAACTTTCAGAATTTCCAACATGCAAAATTGTAACTAAGTTTCTCCAGTAGGTCATTCAAATTGACCCTCACTACGGCTGAAAGGTCCGATGTCACCCATATTCCCAGGTAGGTATCCTCTTCGGACACCAGGTGAGAAGCTGCTCAATTCACCTGGTAGCCTGAGAAAACTCTTTTAAGATTTGAATTGAATTGAACTGATTGTTTATTTGTATACCGCCTATACACGATGTGTTTCAAATTTGCATCACATGTACAAGGAAGTAGACCAACACAAGGTCATCTGCATACATCCACAGTTTCTGGCAAGTGTCTGCACAAAATATGGTTTTGTCAGTCCTTAGCCCGCCACGCAAGTGATTTATGGCAATCATAAACAAACAATGGGAAGAGCAGACAACCCTGCCTCGTCCCCCTCCCCATAGAGAGGCATTCTGAGATTAAGGCAGTCATCATTACTGGAGTAGCCAGAGAGGTATATAGCAATGTAGACACCTTGATGATTCCATCACCAATACCGATGCAGGACATGGTTCGAAAGAGGTATAAAGATCCTTACTGATCAAATGCCTTCTCCATATCAAATGATATCGTAGCAGAGGACTTCTGTGTGCTTTGGACCTTCACTAATGTCAGTAACAGACTTCATAAACTGTCATTCACATTGCATCCCTCATCAATGCACACTGCTCTGGATGGACAAGCTTCGGGTTCTTGTCTTTGCTACGGAGGAAGCTCATCAGTGTATATGGGGGGCCAGGGTACCTTGCCAGATGCAATGAATCCTTAAACAGCACATGAAGCAGATCTGTTGCCGGCAACACCACCATCATATACAATTCAGCACAATAGTCACCCGATCCTATTGTCTTCGCATTGTTCAGGAAGCGTACGGCACCTGTGGGACGTCTTAACCCACTTTTGCTCTGCCACGCGGCATCACTGTGTTCTGATGGTGCCATAAACATCCAAATGGCCGCAAAATCCTTGTGCGCGCCAAAACCTCTGAAAATCGCGCTTTGCAAAGCACAAAAAGATGGCTGCCCAATCTGCCATGCATGTTGTCAGTGGTGGAACAGAGATCTCACTCCTGAAACATGTCACTGGGCCCCACAACATGTGAAGATGGAGTACCGAAGGAAACACTGTGCTTTGCTGAAGGAAACCCCCAAATCTTGCTTCAAATAATTTTTTCTTTGTTGCTGAAACTGCAGAATGCCAGTACAAAACACCCTCAAACATCCAAAATTCTTACTGGGTGCTACAATTCACGTAGTATAAGAAATCATTGTGAACATACAATGTCCTGAAAGACAGCATCAAGGGATTTCCACAGCAAAACTTGCCTGGCTGTGGATGTCAAAATCTGGGCGCAGTACCCTCGGCCGCCTGAATGACAGCTGTCAGAAGCCTGCATGATAAACTTTAAAACCTGTATAAACTGAAATTAAATGTTGCAATCTAAGTGGCCTGTTGCTGAGAGTAACCTATATTGTAACTGTTTTTATCCCATGGTTTAAAATCTTGAATAAGTATTCTAGCTGATATTTTGAAATCACAAGTTTGTTTTAAACTAAGGAAAAATGCAACAGAAATAACATTTAAATTTAAGCCTGACTAAAACCACCCAAACTGGAATAACAGCTTTCCTCACAAAAGGAGGACACTTCCCCCCAGCTGAAGCTCATGGGGAGGTGCGAATTGCTGGTGAGCCCAGGACTAAACAATGGACATCCTCCAGCTAAAGGAAATGCTAAGTGTGAAGGGTTGTAAATGGCCTCTGCCAAGGAAACAGGGAGGAGACTGCTCTTGAACTGAAGGGAGACAAAAAGAGGTGGAGACAAACAACCATCGGCAGCTGGACATTCACAAACAACATTTTGTTTAAATACACATAACTTGCCATTGAAAATTGTCAAGAACACAAAAATAACATAATTGTAAATCTGATTTGTGGCTGCACATTTCAAGAGGCGGCAAGATCGTATGACATAATTTGTAAGGAAATGTATTTCTGATAGAAGTATGAATCTTTATACACATATGCCCATGTTCAACGCGCACATTGGTAAAAATGTGCTCCTAAATTGGACATTGTGTTCCGGATGAAATGAGCAAAATTCTGTGGAAAGCAGACACAAGATCCCACAGCGACGGGGCTTAGAGGAGTATCTGCTACACAAAATATGTAATCTGTATACATGATTGTTATAGAGGTTGCACATGTGGAAATATGTATTGTACCAAAAATAGATTTTGTGTTCAAGAGGCCAGCGGTGGACTCTAAGCCTCATAAACCCACACCATGAAGATGACACACTGTTTTCTCCTCCTATCAAGGTAGAGAGGAGATCCTGACCAATCCCTGTCAAAGGGTCGAGCTTAGGCTAAACCAGCACACACAAACCCTTTATCATAAGCATAAATAGAGACAGCTCTGCACTCAAAAGGACACAGATTCACCCACTATCCGAATGCTGGCAGAGAACCCTGCTGCAGAACTCTCCATATTCCTTGCTCCAAACTCCAGAAACGTGGCAAAGCAGAAAGGCCCATTTCATAGCAGAACCATTTTCAGCTAGGCCTTAAATTTCCAGAACCAGAACCAACCCCACAAACCTAAGGGGACTAAAATACAGCCGGGCTGCCCTGTACTGCTTGCCTGCAGAAGTAATTATCATCAGATCCAGTCCTGTGTCGTGCGGTGTCCAGAGCACCTTGACGCTGCCAAAATCTGATGTGCCCAACAGTCTGTCCTGACCAGAATCCTTGACCAGAATCCCTGACCAGAATCCCTGACCAGAATCCTGACGGTTCCATTTGAAACATATCTAGTGAGTATCTATAGAAAGAATTGTGTCACTAGCATATGTACCTTGCTTAGTCCAATCCCTATCTTAAATCCATCCTATCTTGTATTCAGAACCTGCATTGTTAGGAGTACTTTTGAATTGCCTGAACTCTCTATCCTATCCCTCCTATCTTCCTCTTGTGCTAGTATTGCTAGAACTATTTTTGCGCTGATAATTTTCATCTGAAGAAGGCAGGACCATTGCAGGCAGTCACCCTGATCAAGTGGCTGTGTTCTTGTGTGGTATCGGTTTATTCATAGTCATCCTCTAGTGTAAGAAATCCTTTTTGTCATTTTAAAAGCGCTTCCCGTTTTCCCATTCTTGCACCTATCTCGAAAAACGACCTCCACTAAAACGTCCATAACTTCCTCAATTTCAACTTCTGCTTGTAGCTAACATCCACAGCTTTAAATCGCATCTAAAACCACATCCCAAATCCATACGGTTCTCCTGTTATCGCGATTATCACGCAGTGAAAAGTTTGCTGCGAATTTCGTTTTAGGGAAATTCTGACACGTGTAAAACAGCTTTTGATTGCTTGCAACCTTAATTTTAAGATTTCACATACTTTCTTAGTATGAAATCATTGCTAGTATTTGTGTGCAACTATGCAATGCGGCTCCCATAAGAATTTAAACAATTTCAGCAATTTAAACCATATTTAGTGTTTTACCCATTCCATTCTCAAGATAACTTTAAAACCAATCTGACCGCTTGCCAATCAATTCTGTTTTTCTCTTGTGGTGCTGGGGGGAAGGTAGGATTGTGATTTTGTTTGAATTCTGCCATTCCTGAATACCTGCTCTCTCCTCCTATCTCTTTACATTGCTTATTGGGGGTTTGAGGGGTGTGCAAGGGGAACTAGTAACCACACTGCTATATGTTGTGAACACACACCCAAAAGTATCATTTCTGTGCTGAATTGTTTTGCTCACTATTACTCCTTGTGTATTAAAGAGATTATTTTGTGTTACATCACCCCATTGGTGATCATTGTGTACCCATTAAAACATAGTGTGATTAATTTGTAAATACATAATAAATATTTTAACTTTGCAAAAGAGCCTGATACCTGGTTCAGTGTGACCGGGGGGTTCCAGGAGAGGGGCGTGATATGAGTGGTACATCGTTCAGAATAAAAGAACTTTTAGACAAAAATGAATAAGGATTTCAGTTGTGCATTACACGCTAGGCATTGACTTGGGTGTGTGCTGGATTGAAATCACTTACACACCCCACACCTCTTTCATTGCCAAGGGCTCTCTGAGCATGCGTTTATCATCTCCTGATAAGCATAGCAGCACTTACTCATCACTTCTTTCGAGTGGATGATGTTGAATTTGGTAGAAAACATTTCTTTTCCCTGGGATAAATATAATGATGACATCTTGTTTTCACATTCCAGCATTGGTCTTCTAACCTTTGACATACTTAAGTGTCTGGGCTAGCAGTCTTCTGATTCCTTCCTCTGACTCAAAGTTGTTACTGTTTAACCTGAACATGAGGTATTCAATGCGCTCTGAGAGCTTCCTATCAAGCTCAAACGTCATTCCCTCCGGCTTCTTCCTGGTCTCCTGGCCACCGGAGACTCTTCAGTGATCTTCACATTTTTTGATCACCTTTCCTATGCTTGCAATATACTTTTTTATTTCTTCCCCATTTTGCCAGTGAGGACCATCAGAAATCCACACACGTAGTACTTCAGAGATGCTCACAAAGGTCTGTCGCAGCCCTCAACTGTTTGGTTGCATTTGATAACGTGTGTTATTTCTTGGTTTAGTCTGCTCTTTGCCACTTCATCCTTCAGATATGGCATGTCGAATCTCTGTTGAAGGAGTTTGGTGGGGCGTGACTGGGGTATATGCCCAGAGATACTGGAGCATGGTTAGAGAGCACAAAGTTGTCAATATTATTATTGGCACATCTCTGTGTAGATCTCAGTGATGGTAAGAGGAAATCTATACTGGAATGGGTGTCATATGCTGACAAATAGAATGTATCATCTCTATGTGCTGGCTGTTGCAATCTGTAAAGACCATGCACAATATGTTCCCTAAATTAATTAAATCTCGGTGTGCCCTGGAGTCTTCACCTGTGTGCCATGTAGTTTAATGACCAGTTGGCCTGTCAAGAATATCTTCCAGTGCCTCATTGAACTCTCACTGAGTTTTTATGAGTCACCATCGCCCCCCTAGATGTATTGAGATACCTAGTGAAACAACTGTGGGTCCCCAGATATGGGTGTATAAATATTATATAAATGTATGCAGTGATCCTGGAAATTAGCTAGGATTGACATAGGTCACCCTATGCCGTCTTTGGAAGAAGAGACTGCAGTTACTGGTAGGCTCTTGCAGAGGATTGACACTCCCATAGCCCTGGTAGTGTAACAAGAATAGTTAACAATACCTATCCATCTGAGGCCTAATTCCGGGGCTACCCATTTCTGCAGATGGGCCTGTTGCAGGAAGACCATGTCACATTTCAGATGTGGACTCCCTGCTCACTGTGCTGAGAGAGGCACAGCTCCACCTCACTGATGAGGCCCAACAAGGCTGAAACATGTCTATGGGGTTGCTGTTGGCACTCTTGTTCAGAAGGGAATTGCCATAGCTTATCAGTGCTGGACTGCCCATGTGGGCGGGACAAAGACTGATATGCAAATGGATATTTCACATCTGTGAAAGGTACAGTGAGCAACAAGCAGATGGCTGCGAATTCTCAAAGTGGGAAAGAAACTACAGAACAGGTTATCATGCCATGTTCTTCCTGGAGAGGGGAGCCTCCTACCATTTTTGAAAAATGTTTGCAAGGAACTTTAGATTGGTCACCCTGAGTTACCGGGGGGAACCCAGACGAGGACTCCCTGCTCACTGTGCTGAGAGAGGCACATCTCCACCTCACTGATGAGACCCAACAAGGCTGAAACACGTTTATAAGGTTGCTGTTGGTAATCTTGTTCAGAAGGGAATTGCCATAGCATTTCAGTGCTGGACTGCCCATGTGGGCGGGACAAAGACTGATATGCAAATGGGTATTTCCCATCTGTGAAAGGTACAGTGAGCAAAAAGCAAATGGCTGCAAATTCTCAAAGTGGGAAAGAAACCACAGAACATGATATCATGCCATTTTCTTCCTGGAGAGGGGCGCCTGCTACCATTTTTGAAACATGTCACATTCCATTCTATTAAAGTAGGGGACACACACCTTTTTTTAGCAATGTAGTGTTTTCATATTCTATGTCACTGGACTGACCTCTCTTGACACAGGTCACTGGTGCTGTGTGATCTGATAAATCCGCAGTCTGGTGATCCCACCATGCTAACCATGTTTGTGGACAGCCAGCACAGTGTGAAGGATACCTCTAGACCTTTGCGGGATAAATGGTGAATGAAGAAGCCACATGGCGATATAAAATGAATACCTAAAATAAAAGCATCAATCCATAGCCAACTGTTTTTATTGGTTGTAGAGCTTGTGAGACTTGAGTTAGACATGTTTAATTGCATCACAAGTGTTCACACCATTGCTGTTGTGTTCCAATGCTTTATGTCTGTAATTCTCAAGTATCTTCCTTTCTGTTGTACTCAGACATGCACATGATCGCAGGTTGTTCTGCTGTCCGTTATGAAGTGGCCTTGCTGATTACTTATTTAATGTTTTTGCAAAAAGCAGGGCCTTTTTTAATGGCATGGCAGTCACCCTGTAGATGCAGGCGTGTTTCAAATCAACAGTTTTTGGTTAGCTAACTAAGCTTCACTGAAATGTCACAAGAGATGGCCCATGGCAGTATCACTTCTAATGCCCGGATGTGGATGAATGCAGTACTACTCCGCCTTATGTGTTTGAGTTTACCATTCATACAACCTTTGGGAATCTCGGAATGGCCCTCTGTCATGTGGAATTTCTTCAATTTGATATCTCCAGTTCTCGCCATGGATTCATCTTGTTGTGCATTTCAAGACATATTACTACTACCAGTCATGCTCTGCTATCATCAAACATTTGATGTTTCTCCCAGCGATCATGAAGTAGTAACGGTCAGCACTATCCTCTGAGGAGAGATCCTGACACAATGAGGTTGGCAATGTTCATCATGGTCTGTGGTTTTGAGCATTGGCTTCTATGATTTGTAACCTTGAATAATTCTCTATTTTAGTGGTGGTTTTGGAAGACGAGGCTCTGCACCCTGATTCGGTCCATTTTACCCTCAGCATATCTCTTTAAATTGATTTATCTGATCTCCAATTCAAAGGCTGGTATGTGCAAGGGCAACTGTTTTCGTATGGGTACTTTTGGCCACAGTGATTCTCCTTCAAGACCACTTGTGTTTTCAGGCCAACCTTTCATTGTGTTTTTTTCTTGAGGACATTGATAATACCAGGCCTATTTTGATGCAGCAGCTAGACTCTGTGTCCATGGCTTGTGGGTCTTCGTGATGCCTTGCGTGGGTTACAGGACGGTCCCCTCCAGCTGAAAAGTTGCCATAAGTAATTTTCCCCAAAAGTGATTTCTTCTGTAAACCTTCTCAAATTCATAAGGAATGGATTTATGGCTAAGTGCCATATCAGAACTTTCACGCAAAAGACAAACTCTCCCATTGATTTGATGGCTCAGGTACGTGTGTGCATCGCCCAGCAGGTTTGGAGAATGGAGAGCTTGATAGTTGCTTTTCAGTTGCATTAGGAGTGCGTTTCCTGCACAGGGTTGCTCAAACATGAACACTCAATGAATCTAGCACAGGATGATTGCAGGTGACAGCGCAGGGTAGACCTTCATCTAGAAGTATAAGTGGACTTACCACAGGAGTACGGGTACTTGATCATCAGTTTTTGTATTGTTGAAGTGGCAAGGGAGGGGAGAAGGAGGTGACTGTGCATTATTGAATGTTTTCTTGAATTTTAAAGGCTTTAGCTAGCACTTCTACTTCCTTTGGATGAACTAGAAGGCAGGGGTGCCATTTGAGGGTGGGTTGCCTGGGTAGCAGCTGCTAACCCGAGTCCCCCATCTGCTACCACTAGACCTGTCCTTGCGATCCCTGAGCCGCTGGACAAAGAGGAAGCATCGAGAGCTGATATCTGTGTGCACCTGAAAAAGGCGGTTGTAAATGCAGCTAAATGAGCCGCAGCTTTTTATCACCTGGAATCTAAATCTTGTTAACTGGAGAAACAACAGGCATACAGGAAAAACCATTAAGACGCCATCACTAACAGGTTAGCAGTTGATTAGTGAAGAATGCCTGAATGGTAGGGTTCAAAAGCAAGGCTATTTCAGCAGTTCATGCTCAGTACTGTAGCAACATGGAGGGTGTGGGGGCTAGGTCTAGCTAACTGGGAATGGGAAAGCACAGCACAGCATCAATGTAAATCTCACCAGTATATCTCATTATCAGAGGGGTGTGCCCGGTGGTTTCTGCCACCAATCCTGCCTGGACAATGAGTGACCTGACCCCGATCTGCCAGACCTGCATCACAGGCACATTGTAGATAGACGCAAGGTAAGATAATTAACTTACATGAAATTGCACTCCGCCTTTGAAGTAAACCATCTGTTGCTTCCTCAAGCAAAAACAATATATATGTATCAGGATAGCTCAGGGTGAACGAACTTGCTTTGAGAACAAGAGGATAAGTGCAAAATGGGTTCAGTTCCTGTTCCAATGCTTAGAAGCTGGCATTAAGCAACATATAAATGACCAAATAAAATAATAATATGGCACTTTCCTAGATGTGATGTCATGGAGCTGTTGGTGCTGTTTAGATTTTAAAATTAAAAGAAACCTGCAATTACTGTGACCTGAAACACATCTTTCCCCTCGATTTCCCATCTAACAAAAAAAACGATGGTTTATTTACCACATAAGCAAAACAGAAAGGTGATGGCTGGAAGGTTTCAACTTAATCATAACCACTGGCACAGCCCTGGGTTTGAGGTGTGTGCTTGAGGCTCAATGTTATGGAGCCTGGAACTGTAGGCTTAAGTTGTTGTACTAGTGACTTACAGATGTTGGGAGAAAGTGTTTGAGACGTAATCTGTTGTAAGAGTACAATTCAGTGAATGCAAATATAAGATGTTTCAGGAGGGTAATTAAGACTCACACTATTGGGGTGTGGATGGAGGGTACTGGAGACAAATGTTGCTACTTTTCTTGACGATAATTGTGCTGAATAATGCTGGAGACTTAAGTTGCTGGATGGTGACACTGTGTAAATATGAAGGTGTTGGAGCAAGGCATTGGACGTATAAGGTGTTGCAGGGCGGGAGTTAAAGATGTTGACGGAGGGCCCTTAGCGACTCACAGTGGATGGTGGGCTGCCCGTTGTGAAAATGGTTGGGGGATATTCAGGCTCTGGGTACTGGCGGGAGTGGGTTGCGGTGCAATGATTTAAAGTGCACTCTGGACAAGAAAATCGCTGTGCACAGTGTACAAGTGGAAAAGCATGAAGTGGTACAGCCTCTGATTGTCTTCTGGTTGGAATTTGGTTGGTCAGTTGCAATTTCCAATCTGTGGCCAGACACTTGGCAGGCACGGATTGTCTGTGCTTTGAGGTTTAGGCCTCTCCGAGATGCTCCGTCTGTTTACAGTTTAGTCTGAGTGATGTACAGTGGTCCAGGTTGTTGTGTTGGATGTCTGCTTACATTCACAGTAATTTGGTAATATAGACCTATACACACTGATATTAACGCTCCATTTGCTGATCCATTCTTATATGAAATGTATATCATATTACAGTGATATCGTAACCATATATTTCTTAGTGTAATGGGGAACAATGCTATGTGATGTCACTTCCTGTTTGGTCAAGGGGTGAAAGGCCATGTGCCATGACGTCCTGTGATGTCATTTGGTGGTGGGGTCAAATTACATCACTTCATGTGATAGCAGAGGTCAAGGGTCGTGTGATGTCACTTCCGCTACCCCTGGCATTTTGGTGAAATGATGTCCCTGCTAGAATGCCCCAGTTGTCTGCCCTTGCCTGGATACAAAATGGTCTCTAGTGTCCAGTATCTGGGACTGACGTGTGTAACACAACCTCATAGCCTAGATTCCGGCCCAAAACGTGCAGGCTTCATGGTATTTTTCCTTCTTGGGGTAAGGTTAGAGAGCGGCAGCATCTTCTTTCGAGATACCGTCCTCTGAGAGTGTCTCTTTTCCTGGACGCCCTCCCACAGGGCTGTCTCCTCAGGGAAAATAATCACTACCTGCCTCTCGTAGCATAAATTATATACTTTAGTAATCACAGCATCGTATTTTAAATGTGTTTGAAAAACTGCTAACCTTGTGAACAAAAGAGTTAATGCCAACTGTGGCCAGTGTCGCTCAGGCTGAAAAACTGACAGTCTATTGATAGTCAATAGAGCACATGTCCCTTTTCTGGAAACTGGGTTTCTAATAGGCAAGGAAATAGAGCAATTGATTGCAGCAGCTGCTGTGTACATCAAGAGCGGAGGGCTGCAGCTTTTAGCCAAAGGACATGGAGTGACTTTCCGCGGCAGCTATTTTAGGGTCCTTGTCCTGTCATTGTCTCTGATTCACTGAATCCGCTCATCCTTTCTATTCGACCCATCTGCACTCTGGCTTTCTCCACCGTAAGCCATTTCCTTAGCATTGCTACAGTAATTGCTAGGAGAGGCATGTCAGAACGGTGCTGGCTGGCATTGTAATGACATCCTGACACTGGTACAAAGGCATGCCAGCCGCTGGGCCTCGTGCAAAATGTGCATTTCCCCCGCGTTCCTTCTCTGTCCAGCAAATCTACTCACAACAACACCCTTTATTACAGCAGTATGAAAAGGGAAATACGCCATTGCCGAGCTCTTATACAAATAAACATGCTAATATGATATGTCCTAACAGCATATCAGCTCGAGTCACTCCCACTGTGTATATCTGTAAGGGTAGATTTGCAGCCCCGTGGTTAGGCCTGTACCTTATTTTATCAGCCAGGATCTTAGTTATAAAAGGGTCAGGGTTGATGTGAATAGGGCCCGCCACTCTGCGCCACGCCACCGGATGCCAGTGGTGAAATGGTATTATACTGCAATTGTAGACCAGTGAACCACAATGAATTCATGGTTAAATGACGGTACCACCCTAGTAGGAAGATTAAGATACTGTTTGAAAAGTAAGATTTTCAATGATGCGAGAAAAGTGTTCACATTTTTATCCAGGCATATGGTACTTAGCAGGGAGTTCCATACCTGCGCTGCCTCTGTGGGGAAAACCCTTCCTAGACTCCCAAACCATTTGAACGTGTGTGTATTAATCATTCCAAGATTGGCAGAGCGAAGAATACGTCTGGGTTTGGATAAAGTAACACAGGCCTTCAGGTATGCCAGTGCCTTGCCATAGAGGCATTTATGCACTAGGGCAGCTGTTTTGAAGTGGCTCTGAGCAAGGATGGGGAGCCAATGTAAAGATACCCTGACAGATGATGAGTGTTCACGTCTCGGAATGCCCTTAATGATGCAAACAGCATTATTTTGGAAGGTTTGAAGATGATGCAAGCATTTCTTGCTGGTCCCTATCAATAATGAATTGCAGTAATCAAGATGTGAAAGAATAATTGCTCGAGCAACTGAAGAGCAATTTTCCTCAGAGATGAAAGGCTTGATATTCTTAAGGAGTCTCAAGTAGTATCAACAGTTCTTTAAGATGTAAATAGTCTGAGTCTCAGCACCTAGAGATGAGTAAAGAAAGACCCCCGGTGTCTACCTTTACCAGCAACTGATATAGGACAATCCTTAACACTGATGCAGGAGTACTCTTTCTACAGTTTAGCTCTGGCCATGGAGTTTCCGAATACCAATAATTCGATGTTTGCTCCGTTAAGTCAGAGCCAATTTTCTTTCATTCAGTGTTCAGTGACAGCACAGATGGAACTCAAATTCCTGGTGTTTATGTTATGATTCCCACTGATTTCCAAAATCAGTTTGGTATCATCTGTGTAATTTGTAAAAGAGGTCCTTCAGGTCTCTAAAAGATGGCAGAGGGGTCTAACATACAGGTTAAAGGGTTCCATGTAATAATGTCGCCACAAAAATATCGCCATGCAAAAATATCGCCAAAAAATTGTCGTTTTTTGTGGCGACATTATTGCATGGAACATGCGGGGGACACCCCCGCAACCCCCAATTTTTGATTTTTGATTTTTATTTTGTACATTTTTTTTTTGCCCCTGTCGCCATATATATGGTCACCCAAATAATATCGCCACAGCATTTTCCCGGCGATATTATTTACAGCGACCATATATGTGGTGATATTATTACCTGATACCGATTAAAGAGCATAGGTGAGATACAACCTCCCTGTAGGACCCACAATGAATAGGGGAAGGTTTTTGATGAAGTCCTCTTCCAACATACCGAGGATTGTCTGCCAGATAAAAATGATTTAATCCAACTCGTGGACTGAGGAGCACAATTCCCTACATCCAAGAGAGTGTGGAGCAGGTGATCATATTTGAGCAGATCAAAAGCTGCAGACAAATCATATCCTTAGTACATCTTCCTCAGCCAGAACCGCTTTGGGGGGAAAAGGGGGTCGGGTGACCTGGACATGCATCCCAACAATGATTACAGAGCTCTTAGTTTTCCCACGGCCACTCATTTCTGTTTTTGCTTAGAATTCTGGCACTTGTACTTATCCTATCTTTCAAATGGGAAAGAAAAATATAAGTCATAGAATCCACATGGAAAAAAACAGGACCGGATTACCTTTTCACACATGGAAACGTAAAACGTGAGAGCTCTGTAATCAGCCCACCCCTCTCCTCAACCCATTAAAGCACACAGAGACCTACTTAGACCTCTGCTATACCCTTTCTCTCCAGCTGTAGCCCATTTAAAAATTGTGAGAATTCAATAGTATTTTAAGACTCTTTCTAAATGGGTCCTGAGGCTGTGACACGTGCTCCTCAAGGGATGGATCCTGGCTGTTTAATAAACACTACCCAAAATCTTCTTTAAAAAATACCTCCCTCCCCAGATTTACTATACATTAAAAATGAAAAAAACAGGTCGTCAAATGTACACAATTTTCCTAAACCAGACAAAAAGGCATAATTTATACAGAAATATGCTTTAAGTTCAAACATCCATACAAATTGAAAAAGAGCACAAAAGATGCACAGACGTTTTCTAACTTAAATGATTCTACTGGGCATCATGCAAAGCAGGACACAGTTGCTTTCCTGGAAGCTAACCTCCAGAAAGAAGCAAAATGCATTAAAGAAAGATGTGTGCTCACTTCTAATGGCTGCAGCACAGTGAATTAGGAACAAAAGCAGTGCTGCCCTCCTCCTTCTAGTAATCTAAAACAAATACCCCTCCATCCCTCACTTGCAGGTGCAGGTGAATCACTGGAAACCCTTGTACCATCTTCAGTTTACCTCTCATGGGAGTTGGAAATATTATAAATGGCCTTAGGGGGACATGTTTGAATGGCATCCTGGCCACAGTGTATTGCTGCTGGCTCAGGCGGACTGATGGATCCAGCAGTTGAGGAGAAGCAGAATTTCGAGGGGAGAAGGGTACATGACGTAACCCGCCTCAGTAAAAAAAACAATTGAGAGGCGTGAAAGATGGGAAATGCTCACATTGATTAGTGGGTGTTTGTCTCTGTCTACTCTCTAGGTGATAATTGGTCTACCAACATACATGAGTTAGGCATTTTGCCTAGACAGCGTTCCATATGGGATACATTGAAAGGTAAATCAGTCTTCTGGATAATATAATTGATGTTCAAGTGATATCCTGCATTGAATAATGTTCTACAAAGGCCTGGATTATGAATGCCTAGCATTAGCTCACATACATGTTGTATAGCTTGAATCTAAACCTCAGATAACCGATTGATCCGATTGTAGCTATGATAAAGGCGTGCACGAAGATGATATATTTGAATTGTTTTTCTTTAGATTGATAGATGAGTGACTTGGCGATAATATACATAGGTACACATTAATCGTGGAAAACATGTCTGTCCTGATGAAGGCCACATCAAAGGCAGAGCAACGGCTGTGTTAGCTCATGAGGGGCCGAAACCCAACATGTCAATGCTTTTTGGGTTGAGAAATATCATAAAATAAGAACACAATGTGATTTGTAAGCTATGAAAAACTGTACTGCAAAAGGAATGGTGGCATTATTTTCTTAGAATTAACTGTGTCTGTTTATATTTCAATGTTGATTATTCCCATGTAATTGGTTTTAAGACTTTTTAAAAAATATAATTGTGTACACTAAGAAAACTGAAGGTACATTAACTCTTTGTATGCACCTATTTGTTTCCATATCCAAGCATTAATTCCATTATAAACAATGTTGGTGGTCAATGTAGGCCCGCTTGTTACAAGGAATTATATACTGATTGACCATCTATTGACAATTTTGCGTGTTGTTAACAACTGTGAGTATATAATAAACTGTGCATGGAATTATGAGATGACCTAATCAATTCAATTCATGAGTCATAAACTGTTCACGATTAAATGTCTGTCTATGTCTATGTGTTTATAACACGCCGACAGCCCGCGGGCATCAGGGCGCGGTGAACACCTAAGAAGAAAGTGGCATGTTGAAAAACAGTAAGAACTGAAATCAGTTCAGGAAGGACGGGTGATCATATGTATACCAGTGGGAGACCCTGGAAAGTCCGGAGGCTATTGAAAAAGGTGGGTTTTCAGTAATTTCCTGAAATTGCCAGTTTCCTTCTAATCTTAGATTCCCTGGGAGGTTGTTCCAAAAGTTGGCTGCTATAAATGGAAAGGCTCTGCCCCCCCCTGCTGCTCATTTCACCCTGGGGATAACCAAGAGACCTGTGTCGGCTGATCTCAGGTTTCTCCTAGGTATGTAGAGTGCAAATTTCTCTTTGAAATATCTTGGGGCGTGCCATATAGGCATCTGTGGGCGATCGTCATGGCCTTGAAGTAGACTCTTTCTTCAATTCTGAGCCAGTGAAGATCTTTCCTTGCAGCCGATATGTGATTTCCAAATTTAATTTTCTTAACAATGCGAACAGCCTCATTTTGCATGACCTGGCAACGATGCAGCTCTTTCTTGGTGGCCCCCAAGAACGCTGCAAACATCGCTCTTGCGATGTTTGCAGCGTTTGCTTCACTTATGTAAGGTCTAATGGCTCTCAACAAGCGCAAGTAATATGTGTTGTTTTTGTGTATATAGTTTATTTGTGCTTTGGCCCCCACTGAGGCTTCTATCAACATCCCAAGTGTTTTGACTTGGGGTAAGACTGGGATTTTGGCTTCTTTTATTCTGAAATCCCTATATTGATCTCCTAGTTTGGATCTCGCATGCTGAGCTCCAAAGATCATGAGCTCAGTCTTGCTATTGTTGAGGCACATCCAATGCTTCTGCATCCAGATGTCAATGATTTTATAGACTTCTTCTACTTTCGCACTATCTAGAATATAGTCTCCCGTCATTTCAAAAACCAGCTGAGTATCATCGGCGTAGTTAGTGAAAAACACACCGATGCTTTCCAATAAATCACACAAGCTACGCATGTAGACGTTGAAAAGCAGAGGGGACAGACTGGCTCCCTGCGGTACTCCAAATAGGATGAGAGCTGCTTCTGAGAAAGTGTCTCCCCAGTGAATGCGTGCCCTCCTATCACTTAGGAAGGATGCTATCGAAGCCAGTGCTGTTGGAGAGCAACCTATGGTTTTATCTAGAGCCTCTTGTAGTAGTTGATGGTCCACTAGGTCGAACGCTGCACTAAGATCCAGCAGCATGAGCATCCCCGACTTGCCCTGTTCTATCAGCTCTAACATGTGGGATTGTAGGTCGAGCATAGCTGACTCTGTACTTTGGGCTGTTCTAAAGCCCGATTGCTGTGTGTGTGTAGCATCTCCGGTGCTTCCACGTGTTGTTGTAGCTGATTTGTGGCAATTTTGTCCTGAATCTTCAATACAAAATTGGAGTTTGTTATTGGCCGTAAGTTGCTAGGATCTTTTGGATCTAAGCCCTGCTTTTTGACCAGAGGGGTTATAGTAACTTTTTTAATGGTGTTAGGAATTTTCCCTTCGGAAAACGAGGCGTTGATTATTTTAGTGAGGGTTGGTGCAAAAAGCTCTTTATTATCCAGGACAATTTTTGTGGACAGGATGTTCTCTGCACAGGATGTTGGTTTCATTTTAGATAGTACCTGGCAGAAATCTTCCTCTGTTATGGCTTTGAACAGGAAGCTGTCTCTGTTTCCTGGTCTGGGCTCTACTGTGGTGTAAGTTTCAATACTGGCGGATTCCCTTGCCTGAATTATATTAGTTCTGGCTTTTAAAATTTTGGCTGCAAAAGCTTCTTGTACTTTCTCGCAATCTTCTTTAGATGGGTTATGTGGTAATGAGAGTGCCTTTGGCTTTTCGATAGAATTTCGAAGAGTTTGCTCATTGAGTTAGCAGCTGACTCTATTTCTCTATTGTAGTAGTTGAGTTTGGCTTCTTTAACTGCCTTTCTGTACTCTAGGTCCTTGCGTTTCCAGTCATTTCTATTCTCTAATGATTGGTTCCGAAGCCATTTTCTTTATTTGGCACGTTTCTCTTGTTTCAGTGCATTTATTTCATCATTGTACCATTTGCAATGATTGTTATTTTTCCTAACTAGCTTATTGTTTTAGTGGGGCATGCTTGTCCACTAATTTTTGCAGACCAGAGGTGTATTTCTCTAGCATGGTCTCACAGCTATCATTTTCTGCAAATGATTTCAGGACTTGCTGTGGGCAAAAGAATATTTTCGAAATTCATATTTTCCCATTTCATGATTGCTTGATCCTATTGAATTGCATGAATACAAGCCCCTGAATGCAAAGAAAGGCACAGTACTGGGTGGCCTACATATGACTAACATTGGGCAAGTTAACCACAAAGTACTGGAAACATGCAGTGGCCAAAACATTGCAAAATAAAGGGAGCCTGTCCCACCACTAGGGCTGTCTGCAACCCTCTGTATGTGGTGGTGCCTGTGTGATATGCACAATCATATGCATGTGTTAATGGCTTATTTGCACACGTGTATGTGGCATTTGTATACACATGATATCTTTTTTCTTGCTTTAACCCTGCCACTGACTAACACATAGCAGTAATCTCAGCAGGGTCAGGGAATTTGAAATCACTTAAAGTCGAAATCTATGCAGCACCTACAGACGGAAGAATAATAATGATGCTGATATATCGGCGAGCTTGGGATGAGGTAAATTATTCCACCTGGACCTCGGTCCTACTACAGACATAACATATTTGGGGGTAATTGTGGAGGGCACAAAAGGAAGAAGGAAGAATATATTTTGGGAGAGAAAGAGGCACCAGCCCTTTCCAGGAAGCAAATTGGAATTGTGGGACTAAGAGCAATTCCATAGCTCTGTAAAGTTGATTCATATCAGTAATAATTATCCCTCCGCCCTGTTCTCCTATATCATTCTTAATTGCTGCAATTACTTAAGTCTGTTGGCTTTTAAGTACCTGCGTCTAAATTCAAGAAACCAAATATTTGCCTAATAACGTAAAGGTTTGACACGTGCCACTAATGCTAACAGCTGGTTTCTCTTTGGATGTTAATGACTTATTGTTCAATTGAATGTCGATGAAAAAGTGCATTAGATGAGGTACAACCTTTTTTTATCATGTTTTAATCTTGCAGCTGTTTCATACAATCAATGTTTTTCTCTGCAGTAATATACCTTTTAAAACAATTAAAATAACATGAGTTGATTTTCATTGTAATTTACTCATCACATCTTTTTAGGGATATCTGCTAAGTTTTACCCAATCATTTCAAATTATTTTAAACTAAATAAAATAATAGGAAAGTGATATAAAAAGGCAGTAAACATAAGTTGAGATTCACATCCTTGGATTAAAAGCACATTTCATGGTTTGTTCACGATTGTTAATGGAGCTCTTTACTTCTAGAGCTATGCAGACTACGTGGCACACCTTTGGTGGAAAAGGATATGACTCTTCCCTGTGGTTAGTGTCTTTGCATTCCCAACACTTTCAATTGAATAGGATCTCATTCAGGGAAATGTAAGAACACGCCCCAAATCAAAACTCACACACTTAACTATTTTAGGCCCTTTTTCCAGACATGGACAGACATGGGTGAATTCAATCTAATGGTCTCACACACAACCATTTCATTCCCACTCTCTGGGACAAGAAACAAGCCGTGTTCTAACAATAGTTACTTTTATATTTATTAACCCCTTAAATGCTGAGCTCTATGCAAGACTATGCCAATAGGACGAGCATACTCATCCTATATAGTACATATTTTTTAGAACCCTTTCATTAGTAGGTGGTTGTTTATTAGAAATGTGACAATTTAGCATAAAATCTTTAATTAAAGATAAACTCACAGCCACATCTTCAACCATTTTTTATTTAAAATCTCTCCTTGCTGACTGGATATCAGCAGGGCCTGTAGCTATTTACAAGAACAATGCAATCTGGTTCTGCTCCTGATCACTGGAATCCCTCCTGCTTCAGTCCCAGTATGCAATTGGAATGTCCAAAAATTGCTTTTGGACCCTTCTCTTAGGATGGCTCCTTCCTTCCGTTTGAATCAGTCCCTCTACTTATAGGATCTGTAGCATTTTAACTGGACCGCTGTCTTTCTTCTCTGGATGTTTTGCAAATCAGCATTTATTACTAGGGTCAGGCCTTATAAAGTGCATTAACACTCCAAGGTAACACATTTCAGATGTGGTCCCTTTTTTAATTGGATGCTTTGATTGCATGGCACTTCAACACACCATACTCCTAAACGCTGATTTGCCATACAACGATTATTCTCACATTGTTTCTTTCCCTTTACTGGAGAACAGATCACACATTCCATTAAGTGCCCCCTCTCTGCAAAATGACACGAGTAACCATCTGGCACAGTAACCAATAAGTTATTAAAATGACAATTGAAAGAACTTCACCTTCTACAGCATATCAACATTAGACATTTCACAGTGAACTGTTTCCTGACATGCACGTTAAATACAGCTAATAATAACAGAAATTGAATTATCAAAAGATGTTTTACATTATAAAATATGGATGATTCACAATCAAACTGACACATTTCAAAAGTCCTGCAGGTCCCAATCATATATTGGTTCTTTTCTTTATCTGTCATGGTTAGGAGGTTATGCACATTTTCTAAATGAGAATACAGCTAGATTTTAAATGTTTTTGTTTCAAATGTCATTTGCTTTTATGTCACATGGCAATTGGCTGAGAGGCACAGTAAGTTCACACAAGCCTACCACTAGTTTTATTAAAGATAAGCAAATGGAGAGTCTCCTGATTTAAAAAAATCCTCCAACCTACTGATATCATCAGGGAAAGATGGCAAAGCAAGTAGTAATAAAATACGAGTTGAAGCATTACAATTTACATATTCATTTTTATTTCTCAATGCATGTAAGGAAAGAATGTGCTCAGCATCTGACATTTTGTAATCCCAAGTGGGAGAATACGGTCGTATGACCTTCTCTATAATAGGGCAGGATGGACATATTGTCACATTATAAGGATTACGCACTGGCGGTAAGCTGACTTAGATCCTTGTCAATTATAGGAGCATGTCTTTACTTAAATGTCCCTTATGTGTGTTCATTTTTATAAGAGCTTTGTCCCACTGGCTGGCCCAAAAGCAGTTTTATGTCCTACCCTACATAGCTTAAGTGTACACAAAATGAAAAATAGACAATCTCCCAGTAGAGACAAGATTCCACACCGACTTCAAGGCCCTAAATGGTGTTTGAGGTTTAAACAATTTAGATGGGTGCATGAATGAATACCAGCATCTGTGCTGTTTTGTGAGAAACATTTTCTGGTTTGAAGGACTGTTGAATTCTTTCCAGAGAACATATTACAAAGTTAACATTGTTTTTTCTACTTTAACCAGAGACATTTTCTGTTAAATAAAAAATAATGGAGCTATACCCCAGACCTCAGTTCAAACATGCACAAAAACCTTAATGGCATGTGTAGAAAATCATACACTGTAACAAATAATGCATATAATGACTTATTTATCATCAGCTGTGGTCAATTTAAGAAACGTATTCACTTGAGAAGAGCGACTGACCAATGTTGTTTTTCTTTTGTCTACTCGGAATACATCTCAATACTATTTCAATATTGAATATCATTCTTCCCCCCTGTCAATATCAGAAAGCATAGTATTCAGTCAGGTAACACATTAAAAGTAAAAATCAGACAATTTACTTAATTCAAACATTTAAAATGTGGAAATTCAAAAGTGGGCTATGCAGAAAATGTTTTAGTTTACATCATTATTTTTAGCTCTTTTTAAATCGCAAATTGATGTGTGATCTCACATTTAGTGATTAATCTTGCTCAGGGAAATGGGTTTTGTTACAAATGAACCTTAAGAGATTACAGTCGAAATAAGACCTTTAGCAATTCAGGAATAAAACATAAGTTCAACACATTTCAACAGTAGAATAACTGAAGCTTTTGAAAAGATTGGAAGTAGTCACATTTCTTGTTAAATATGTTTTTTTATGAATGAGAACACAAAGTTAAATTCAGCAGTTAACAAAGTTATAAATACAATCTTAAACAATCTTGAATAAATACAAATGATTTCTTAACAATTTAGAAGAGTCAAAGTGGCATATAAAGGTTATAAATAAAAATGAACCATTACATTGGAAATACAATAAAAATGTGTTGCAGAAGCAATCAGTGTTAAAAAAAAAAAGTGATTGACATGAAGTATATGGCTATTCAAACCAAAGGAAGTCATAGGAAATACAATATGAAGGACAATGAGGACACAGAAGGGCGGGGATAAATGTGGTAATATGATATATTAGAGAAGTTACAATGACGAAGTATTAAGATACTCAGTAACAGGATTCAATTTTTGATTATAATTATGCACATCTCCAATAGTAACGGCACAACCCTATTCAATGCTGTGAATATTACAAAGATAATTCCACCACGAAGCATAGGACAGGCGTTCAAAGCTCTTCCAATTAGAAGAAATTAGATAAAAGACAATGGTAACACATAAGTGAAATAGGTTAGGAGAGGAAATACAGACTAAACCTTAGTTGCCATGCGTTCCAACAATTAGATTATTGGGATTGAGTTGAGCAGTGAATCGAAATATTTTTTTGCATTGTTACCCAAATATTCTCCCAAAATGAATTAACACATTTACCTTAAAAGATACAGTGTTTGAAATCAGCAAATCTTCAAATATATTTTGGAGTAAGATAAGCTCTATTCAAAATAAAAAAGGCAGTTTGAGTGAGATTAGCTGCTTTGAAAATCTTGAAAATTGGTAGATGAATTTGTAGTCACATTTTAAGCACATTGTTTTTTTGTATTCAGTGTTTGTTTTTTTTTCAAATCTTTCATCTTCCCCTAGCTTACAATCATACAAACTCCAAACAATTTCATTTACCAATCCTATATAAGTTACAAATCCATTTTACAAAACATCAATAGATTACACACTATGTTGATCCCTATCTACATTAAAAGGTGGATTGAATTCCTTCAAATTCTCCACAAACACATCATCCAAACATGTTATCATAGAAAAATAATGGAATAACTCTCCCCCAATACAAACATTGTTCACCATTCCTCCACCTCCAAAGAATACATTCCTTAGATCATTTTCCCTAGATACCATGTTCTTATAGCCGTCAGGTCAAAGCAGTCAAGCATCACATGTTTTAAAGTCTCTACTCTTCCCTTCTTTAAACAGAACCGGCAGTTGGTATTTCTATACCACCCTGATGACGTAAGGACAAGACTTTCTTTGTCGGGTATACATTCATACAAAAGCGCATGAACTGCCATCAATGGTATGGGTATGGAAATTTAATGAGGTATTTCGGTAACACATTATATGACCTTGATTTTTTATTCAGATATGTAAACAATTCATATTGTTTTCTGGATCCCTGCATTTCTATCCAGTTATATTTCCAGTGCTTCCATTTTACTGCCCCTGGGTTAAACTCCATTATTTCCTTTGTTGTATCCAGACTGTCCAAAAGAGCCAGGCATTACATTGTCCATGGCTACAATGGCCAGTCAATCACTTTACTATCCATCTCTTTCAATAGTTCAAAAGGCGGAGTAGCATTCTTCAAAGTACACTTAAAAAAAACTATGAAACAGACTTCCCTAATGCCCTTGCATATATACGGATATCAGGCTAAATTAATTTCTGATAATTGAGATAGGGGTGCCCCTTGGAAGACCAAGGACTTTCCTCCAAAACGTTCCCTCCACTGTGGACCAGATTGTTATGGCAGACTTATAAATGCTTCAGGCCCATAGATTAAAATCGAGATTGCTTTCAATGTATAAAAGGACACAACCAGTAGTAAGGTAAACTTCCCATATTGTGTCTGTACCAATCGTCCCTTTGTGGCCAGGATTTTAACTTTTACTCTTAATTCTTTCAACCAGGGACTGTCGTTTATGCTTGAGTCTATAATAGATCCCGAATACATGATCGATTCCACACATTTTAACTCCTCCTGTCCTACCCGTCATTTAAGCGAGGCCTTCCACTTGCCTAACAAGGATCAGAGAGTTAATACCTAGTTTTATTTGCATTTATCACCAATCCGTTTTCTGTCACATAGTTCTCCAGTAATTGTAACCTTCGCTGTAACCCATTAGGCGGTTCATTGATGAGAACTAGGTCATCAGCATAAAGCATCCAGTCCAATGCATTACCATTGATCATTGGGGGAAGGGCAGAAGCTTTTTCAAATGTGCTTTTCAAGTCTAATCAAAATAGACTGAGTAGTGCTGGTGTCAATGGGCACCCCTGTTTAAGACCTATATGCGTTCCAATTTCCATTGACAAGAGTCCTTAAGAATGTAATCTGACTTAAACAGTAGTATTAGAGTAAAGCACCTCAAATGACTGGAGGATGTCTCTCTATCAAACTATCAAAAACTTGAGCCAAATCAATAAATGCTAGATACATTTTGGCTCCACTTCGAATTGCATTCAACTTTAGAACATTCACTAGAAACAGGTTTAAACTGGTTTCCACTCCCTTATAAAACCTGTCATAATATCGCGCTTTTGCCACCCATTTCATTAAGTACCCAAAAATCAAAGAGGCAAATAGGTTGCCCAAAGCATCCAAATGGGCAATAGGGTGGTATTTCTTAGTGTCCGCCCTGTCGCCCTTTTTGAAAATAGGGACTATTATCGCAAATTTTCAGGATTTTAGCACATCCCCAGCATTCATCACTTGCTCAAAGAGGTTCATGATAAAAACAGCCCATTGGACAGGTGCTTGCTTAATCATGCTAGTCAGGCCATCGGGACTAAGTGCTCTAGAGGAGCTAGTCCTTTTAATAAGGGTTTCAATATCATCCATGTCAAACACAATCAGCCAATCCCTCACCACCTCAGCTTCAGGCGATTTATAGCTGTTCTTAATTTGCATCAACAAATGTCCAAATAAATCAACCCACCACTCCTCTGGAATAACATTAGACTGTCGTGCCAGTTGGGGGAGTGATTCTGCCAAATGTGAGCCGTATTTTTATTACAGGTGGCTTTTAGCACAGGTTCCACCTCACGTTGCACCATTTTTGCTTTGTGATGGTTTACCCAATTTTTATATTCCTGTTTTCTTTTCTTTTTCAAAACCTCTTCACCTCGTCTGAACTGTCTTTGATTTATTATTCTAATATCCCTTCACAGCTGTTTTTTAGCCTCTACGATCTCCCTGTCGTACACATGCTTCTGTTCAAAGTGAGGGTTATCCTGACCTTTACTAACTTTCACAAACTCATGCAGTAGTGTAACATAATTTAGTCCAGATTGAAATTCTCCAATGGAGTTCTTATATTTCACTAGCAAAGAGGTTACATCCACTGGATTCCTGTGCAGCCTGTTTCTGCCTGTGTTACCTCCAGCTGTTGATTCCACACCACCTCACTGGCTCTTATTCCGCAACTCCAAGTCATTCTCAATAAAGAATGATCACTGTCCCTCATTGGGAGTGTCTCCAATGTTTTTACCAACAGCAACTAATTTGAAAAAAAATAATCCAGGGTTACAGACTGGGAGTCCTTAGGCCATGTTGGTTTCCCAGGAGTATCACCACTTGTCTGACCATTTAACATATGAACATCTCTAAGTTGTATTTCTCTTATCCACGTAGCCATTCTACTTTGGGCATTATTTGTGACTGGGTCAACCTCCATTATAATTTGACCCTTTTTGTCTAAACAGGTTATTTTCAGGTCACCACAAAGTGCTATTAATGGGGCATCTCATTGAATGATGCACTCATCAATTATATTCATAACATTTTCAGAAACATTTCCAGAACCCACCGTTGCTGGTTTCCGATATAAATTTAAGATGACACCCAATCTAGAGCCCTGGATCACTTCATGACCTAATTTTACCAAAGCATCTGGGCAAAAGGGTTAGGGTTCCATGTCTCTAGCACTGCAAAACCTGGCCCGTTTCTCAATAAAGTTAATAGACTCAAAGAAGGTATTTCCCTCAATCCATTTTTGGCCGGATTTAAATAGGAACTATAGCCATTGAACACTGGGTTTGTCCGTAACCATGTTTCTTGGAAACACATCACACCAAAAGTGTTCAAATCCATCTTGTGTTCATTAAAAAGATGAGTACATCCCTGGGTTTTCCAGCATCAATTAGCCCAATCCATTCTAACCTCTATGTCCTCACTCTAATCTTTCATTGACAGAGCCATTGCCCCTTTTCTACTAGGGAATGTCAGGGTTTTGGCTATCCAAGCCCAGTCTGCAGATTTAAATCAACATTATATTCTTTCCTTACTTTCCTTTCAAAATGATTTTTGCAGCTAAACCTTACCCTAAAAGGGCAACAATTGATGCCTTGATTCACCTATCTCATTCACTGTATCCTCCCAAATAATGGGGCCCAGTTTCACGACGACTCTGCCAGATGGACCTGACATGTCTTTGCACACAGCACACTCAATAGTTTACTCTCTTGGGGAATGAGATGTATAATCCCAGCACTAACTTCACTTCGGGCCTTTGACCTCCTCTGCTGATCAATCCTTTCCTTAATATCCGCTCTGTCACGAGTAAGTCGGGCTGCCAAATTTTGCAGGGGTCCCTCATTTACTGGAGTAGAGAGTGCAATTGGGGGTTCCAGTATCATAGATTTTGATGCATAGGGAGCAAGGGGTAGATTGAAGCTGTACCAGAACAAAACGGACCAGGCAGGATCATGTCCAAAACCCACAATTTACTCAGGGCCACCACCACCTTAATTAAACCTCTTTCCACCTCTCCCCGGTCTGTGCAATTTGTCCATCCTTCTTTGTCACATTTCTTCTCACAAGCATTTCTGCATCAGTTAAATCAAGGTCATTTATTACAGTGGTTACAATGTTTGTATCATTCATCCCCTCATTCGCTACCTCATCAGAAGATTTCCTTGTTGCCAATGATCATGGAGACAGGTTCCTCCATAAGGGGTGTGGTGGTAACCTCGACAGGGATGTTTGGGATTTTAGTGCCTTAGATAGAACCCCACACTCGACACCTCCCTCGGAATCAAGTAACCATACCTTTGTTTCCATCTAATTCGGCAGCACGCTGCTCAGCAGAGTTGGGCTTTCTGAAGCCGTCTGGTCAAAAAGTATCTCTCCCCTCTCCTGTAATCTCATCTGGCCTCTTGTGTGCAGTGGTTGAAGGGTTTTCGTAGTCATTTCAATATAATTCCCACCTCTCAGGGATGAGGACTTTAATCAAGTGGAGCACTATCGGCTGCCAATATTTGTAGATGCGTTTTATTCAGCAAGACGGAGATCCTCCTTTTTGGCTTACCATCATCATCCTTTGCCCTCACTCTCTAGCCTTCCTCCCTTGGCCCTCCTCCTACCAGCACCTCCGAGGCTAAGAACCTCGGGGTCATCTTTGATTCCACATTTTCCTTCTCCGCAAACACATCTCTGATGTCTCTTAAAAGTCAAACTTCCTACTGCACCTCCTCAGAGGTACTGTGACTTTCCTATCCTTCCCTCAGAAGCTCACTGTCTCCCAAGCTCTGGTTCTCTCTAGGTTGGACTATTGTAACAGCCTCTTTCTAAATCTACCTGCCTCTACTCTCCGCCATCTGCAACTAATCCAGAACAGGACTGCAAGACGTGTCCTTGGCCTCAAGTCCTGGGATCATATCTCTCCAGCTCTGAAATCTCTCCATTGGCTCCCAGTGGATACAAGGATTAAAATCAAAACCCTCTGCATTTTCCACAAGGCTTTCTGGGGCCTGGGTCCAAAATAACTTCAGCTATCTCTCCGCAAATACCTCCCCTCTCGAGCTCTTCGCTCCTCTACCTCGAACTCCCTCAGGGTCAGTCGTTTTTCAAAGAAACGAGCTAGGGGTAGATCTATGTCTTCGGCTGGGGCCTTACACTGGAACAGCCTCCCTGCCACTCTAAAACCTGAGGAGAGCCATCTACGGTTCCGGAAGCATCTCAAGACCTTCCTTTTTGCTTCCGCCTTCGCCCCCCCTCTCCCCTGCGGATCTGTTCTCTCTCAGCACTGTGCACCTGGCCACCCTCTGTCCTCCGGGCCCTGGTACCTGCTCACACTGCCACCCTCTCGCACTGCCTCTGGCACTGGGGTCTGTATCTCTACCCATACAGTCCCCCCATTTTCTTCCTGCACTTATTAGACCTACATTGTCTGCTACCTTAAACCCAGCACTTGCCACTTGCTGGCTGCACTACCACTATTTGTTGCCTTTATTATTTATTAATTTATTATTATTTATCTGTTTCTGCTTGCTCCGCACTTTCAATTTCTCCCCCTTTCTATGCACTTTTCCCCTCCCGATCCCCCATGCACTTGCGCATTCTCAATGTCACTGGGCCTAGTAAGATTGTTATTTTACTCTCCCCTGTTCCCCTTCCCTTGCCTTGTCGCACTCTGAAACACGAGTGTATGAGCACGGTAGAAATAAAATATCAATATCAATATCAATTCTGCCTGCTCCAGCTCTTTTCCTGATGCTTCACTGAAGCTCGACTGAACACAAACCGACTCACGCACTGGGGCTATGCGCCAATCTCCTCCTTTATTCTTCTTTCATATTTTTAAAGGTACAGTTCAGTTCAGCCACACCAAGTAGGACAGTCTCTATCCCCACTCTCCAAGCTTAACTGAACTCCAACCGAACTCACGCGCTGCCGCTACACGCCAATCTCCTTCTTTATTCTGCTTGCAGATTTTTAAAGGTACTGTTCAGTTCATCTGCACACAAAGTAGGACAGCCTCTCTCCCCACTCTCCAAACTCGACTGAACTCCAGCCAAATTCATGCCTTGGTGCTATGCACCAATTTCCTCCTTTATATTGCTTGCAGATTTTTAAAGGTACAGTTTAGTTCAACTGCACACAAAGTAGGACAGACTCTTCACCCACTCTCCAAGCTCAACCGAACCCCAGCCGAACTCACGCCTACCGTTGAATATGTTGGGGTTCTATACATAAGCCTATTTTTTCCAATAAGAGATGGAGCCGTTGCACGGTTGCATTCCTTTTATTTTAAAGGGCAGACTCCTGTGTATAGCCTTTGGGAACATATATAGCTGTTAAAGAGCTGTTGGGATCTCAACTGTTAGAGGTGTTCCCACTGGAAACTAAAGAACCATTCTGTTCTCCCAGTGTCAGTCGTTGTCCATTAAAAGTACTGGGACACTGATTTCTTCCAAAGGATCTGCGCTAGATCCGGGAAAACACTATCTCGCTTACCGGACTCTAAAGATGCATGGAATTTGATGTCTTGATAGTGCATGATTTCTGGGGTGGGGTGGGTCTCCTTGAAACAGTGACAGAGGACTCCACATGGAGCTTATAGCTGGGGTTGTGGAGTAGCACATGTTTGCCTAAATCAAATGCCCAAGCAGAGAGGGGGAGCAAGTTCTTCTGGGAACCTGCTGGAGAAAGGCAAGACACAAGCTATTAATTTTCCAGGAACTGGTTTATTTGTCAGCCATTTTGAATACCTGCTCATTCTATGTTGCCACAGCAAGCTTCCAGAAAAGGTTTGGTCTACCACCTTGTGCAACAGAGCCCTTAGCACACTCTTCCTATCATTTAACTGGAATGTTGCCCATTTTCACCAGTGCTTAATGAAATGTCAAACGACTCATTTGAATGGCATGATTGAAAACTGAAATGAGACGAACAGCACCAAGCTGGTCCAAACCCACATTCTAATCAAACTGTACCTACAAAAAGCTCTCTTCGGGGAGAGGACAGCACAGTCACTGGCTCTTTCCATCTCTTTTTATTAAAGAAATGTTAAGACGCAACATCATTTACAATCAACATCTTGCCATTTAAAAGGCCTAGTAATTTCGACTAATGGATGCATGCACTTTATCATAGAGCGCATTGTAAAGCCTCATCACAAGTTGGACGGAGCAGTTAAAAATGCAGCGGTAATGCTATTACCACCGCATTACCGCTCCACCCAATCCCGAATTTCAGGAAAAGTTGGAGCACTCACCTCCAGCTGTGAGCTCAGGGTGAATGCGCCGACTTCCTGTCCATTTTCGGTACAATTACCACAGCCCAATTAGCAGCTCAGTAATTGCGGCGAAAATGTCCCATTGAGTCCTATGGACTCAAAATAAATGGGGATTTTACGCGGTACCGCAACTTGTGATCCAGGGCTAATAGCGCCAGACCAAATTGTGGTAATGCTAATTGTATTGACTGGTATCCTGGCAGATTTACTGCTGGGAAACCGCCCAGCTCGTGATGAGGCCCAAATTGTATGTTTGACCAAACAGTTCTGCAAATCATCAGATCTAGCATCATGTATGCAATTCATAAGCCTAGATATGATTGTTTGGCAGATATTGTTATGTACATTTGTTTTATAGTGCCTATGTTGCCAGACGGCCATTTCACAGCACTGTGGGTGTAGAGGTTGGACGACAGCAGATGGGAATATGGGAGACTGCACAAGGCAGCACTTTAAGCGGCATCAGGGCAGGAAGCATTTTAGATGTTGATTCTAAATAGTGATTGTGGTGCCATGAGACTATTTAAAGCGTTGTTGAGCATGACAAAAGAGTGTAATGTAAAGACCGAAGGTGGTAGCAGCAGTGGGAATATGGCCCACGTATGCTATATTCGGTGCTGTTGCTGTGCGCACTATCCTCTACTCTCTACCCTTAGGAGTTAGCCTTGGGTGCAAATCCGAACCTGGACAGAGTGGTACTTTACCAAGAGCCACAAATCTCCAGGGACCTGCCGGTCAACTCTAGATACCCGCAAGCGCCTACAGGTCAATCAGTTCAAATGGTGCACTATTCGCAAAGCTCATTATCTTATGCCTCTATGTTTGAAAGGTTGAATGAAGAGGCACTGCTGTGATTTGAGCACCATCTGAAAATGCAGAATATATTTATTGTAAAAAGGTCCTGATTACAGTCCGTCCTGACTTAATAAAATACCAAATATATCGAAATGAGCTCTGGAAAAACAGAATTTAAATGGAATGAATAAAGATACAGAGAAAGCACAGTCAAAGTGTCCTCATCTTCCTTCTGTTGTGGCTTCACCTGAGCCGAAAGGCAATTTAGTTCCTAAGTAACTGATTTAAGTACCTTGCTCACGTGTACCACCGCCCCTCAGTCTCCAGTGATCACAGAGAACAGAGCGTCTGGGACTCGGATGATACAAGAAAGCCCTTGGGACATATACTGTCTTTGCAGAATGAGCTCCTCTTCCCAGAAATAAGGCAGAGCTGGAGGTCCTGTGCACCTCTGGGGTTCCTCTTCATATCAGTAAACCGTACCCTTTGATGGTGGCGGTGCAGCGGGCCCACACCGCGATAAGTCGATCCAGCAAGTTCCCCTTAAGCCAGGCTCTAGAAATTGGCACTTGTTCGCCTTATTCCTTTAATGAAACTTAGCTCCCGGAATGTAGGCATTAATAATGTTCTAATTTATTATTGTGTGTTCATTGTAATTGCGGCAGCCCACAGTTGCTTTAATTAATGAGTGGACTGTAATTTGCAGGCAATCACGTACATGTTTTCATCGCTGCCTTCTCGGGCTTGCCCTTTTCACTGCACTTCAAGTTTCAGTCTAATTAATTCTACCATATTGGATTCCGATGTATTATTGTGGAGGGTTATTAAATCCCCATCAACATTTGAATATTGGATTTGCTTAGATGGTTTTGTTTTTCTTTTTTGTTTCCTTTCTTAGATTATTAATGTCCTTCTATATTTCCGGCTACATTGTTTATTCCCATCCGAGGTTATGTTTGCTGCTCTTCCTATTAAATTGTACAAATACATAAAATACAAACACATCGCATCTGTGCACTTTGGGAATATCATAGATCACACAGGTGATCTGTGTCACATGAAAAATAAGGGCCTAATTGATGGAACTTTTAGCGAGGTGCAAAGTGACTTTGCACTGCCAACAAATTCATTAAACACGCCCTGATTCACAAAGTGGTGCAAAGTTTATTTTGCAGTGCAAAGTCGCTTTGCACTGCAAAAGTACTCTTTGCACAGTGCTAAATGGGCAAAGCAAAAATTATCTTTGCAGTGCAAAGTGAGGTTGCACCACAAAAATACCCTTTTCACCACTCTGTGAATCAGGGCCGGTTCAACGTGTTTGTTGGGTGTGCAAAGTCACTTTGCACCACGCTAAAAGATCAGTGGATTAGGCCCTCAGTTTCAAAAACTGTAAAGAGGTGTGGATACTGAAAAGAGAAATGGGACTGACAGGCTGAGCGTTACAGTGTAAATGACTGGTGGACTTTTCATCCCATTTGTATTCAATTAAAAATAAATTCTGGGTTGATTATCAAATGTTATTTGGCACAACCTAGATCAGTTTGGACTTCATTCAATGGCAATAATGTCACACTAAATGTAGCTGACAACACATGGCATTGATAACATATTGTTTTTAGTAATATTTTCAACATCTATCACCGACTGCTACTAGTTCCTGATCCAATAAAATATGTATGCATTTTTAATTCCAAGCACTTAAATATATATATATATATATATATATATATATATATATATATATATATATATATATATATATATATATATATGATTTGACCAAAAGATATTCATCAAACCTTCTCAGCAACAATCACACAAAATTCGCTGGGAATAAATACTTGACAGACTTTTCACACATCCCTTCTGACCCAACAAGAAGCATTGACAAGCAACAAGAAGCCAAACGATCCACTGGGAGCTTGAAGGAAATTGTGTGTGGAGGAAATTCCATGACCTAATGACAGAATGTGCTAGAGTTTGAGAATGTCTAAGTGGATGCATACTGCTATGCCGGATGATTGTGGCGTGTTTGGCATAATTTAGGATCAGAAAATCAGATTCTCCTCTCATTGTTGGCACTCTTGCCTACACACCCCCACCTCCAATGTACCTGGGCTTCCACGCTTCCCAGCATCAGTTTGCTAGATCTCCTACCCGTCCGCCATATTACTATTTGGGGTATTGGCTCCTCTGCCTTGGGGGAGCTCACTGTAAAATGTCAGAGGTGGACATCAATCTGGGACCCGAATCAGACTTTTAGAGAAAGTGATAGTGGCTAGCTGACTAAAGGTGGGGGAAGGCTAAGTGATGGGGTAGTGGAGAGTCCAGTAAAGGAGAGCCGATGTGGACCCACAGCAGAGAGTTGAAATGTTGAAAATAAGCCTGGCCACACCCCTGAAGTCTGATATATGTGGATCTTTCCTGGAGCAAAATGCATGCCCACTTTATTAGGAAGACGATGGTGATTAAGCACAGCTCTCCAGAAAAAAGGATTTTGAAAATGCATTGTATTTGCTATTGTACCTAAAACACTACAAAGACCACACAGTTCGAATTGTCTTCTGTTTGAATTGTGTCTAATATGAGTTAAAGGGCGCATGTTGCAGCAGCCCGTAGGGACCTTCACTGGTTGTGGGTGAGAGAACATCTGAACCTTTGTATACCCTCCATCGAACATAAATGTTTCCCTGGAAAGAGTCCTGCTTAATGGAAAAGGATAATTCAGGAGAAATGTCACTCTCGATCATTGAGATCATGTCATGGTAACCTGTTGGAAATACTGTGTGCTAAGTTGGAAGGAGCAGGAGGCTGCTCCTTCGACTTCCGTGCTCCTATTTTTTGGAATAGGTTAGCTAGCTCGCTGAGACTGTAAACATACACTCAGATATTTAAGAACGCCTTGAAGACTTTCTTTTTTACTTGATGTTAATGGTTCTACGGCTGGACTCTACATGTGGCTTTGTGGCTCTAGTCTCTTATTGATTTTCTCTGATTTGGTATTTTATTCCCCCTTCTGATTTTATCCTGTTTTTTATCTCTTGTTGTTGTCTTTTTGTGCCTGCTCCCTGGCTGCTGCCAACTTACTCTGAGTTATTCAAGTTTACTGTATCGTTTTTGCCTGTCCATATCTTGTTATTTTCTAAGGTTGTGGTGGTTGTGTGCTAGTTGTGTTCCCGCTTGCCTTTGGGCCCAAGACACTATTCAAATCAGTAAACATAAACAAAGTACATAGAATTTCCTATAATTGAACTAGCAGTTTGGCTCAGAGTATTATCCTAAACATGGGGAATGCGAGAGACACACTAGATAATTAGTACATAAGACCAGAAGAGTTGATCAAAGCTGGCTCCTAGGTCAAACTAAAGCAGCAACATAATTAAGATGACCAAGCCTCATTTAATTGAGCATCACTCCAAAACGGTTCCAATCACTGATAAATCCATAATCCATAAAGCCTTATGGAAAGTGTGCAGGGGACGTAGCTTTCCAAAATTTGGATTTCTTTGTTCTCTAGTATATTCCAGCCTAGATACCAAGGCTGAGTTTTTCTCCCCTGCACCTCAAAATTTTGTTTAAGTATTCCATCGAATATGAGTCAAAAAGTAATTCTTGTTAAATTTGACTTACAATCTGGTGTGCAAGTGTATTTCTGTGTTTTGTTAGTATTACTTTCCCACCAAGGTGGGTTGGTATCTTTATATTACACTAGCACCCACACATAATATGTCATTTTCAATTATTAGCACATTGACAGACAAATCAGCTACAACATTAGCTTTCTCAGATGAGGAAGCAACTAGAATTTTAGGATTAATTAAGGATACAAGCAAAATATCCTCAGCAGACAACAACCCAGACCGATTAATCCAAAAACTAAACGCCTGATTCGACGAGAAATTTCGCAAAAACTTCATGCAACCACACTTGCTCAGTATTACAGAGCTAAACGAATCCTGAGAATTTACCTTAAAAAAACACTCTGTAAAGAAAATAAAGACTTTGTCACTAGGTGGGAACACATCATTAACAAGTGTTCATTGGACTTGACTTTGCTCACCATAGAAGAATTGTCAAAATCTGTCATAACGTTACAACAAGAAATAGAGGAAGTCACAGTACAATTGTCAAAACTGAAAACGGAAACTGAATTAAAACAAATTTTGGAGGATACGAATAATAAATTGGATTCCTACAAACAGGAAATAGAACAAAGAAAGATCAGAAAATTTCACTGTGACACCTTGGGTTACGCCAGAGACATCATCTATTCCTGGCAGGAGTTTTATGCTAACACTAGACCACAGTCAAGGAGACCACAGAAACCCCACACTACACCAGACAGGAATACGGATAGCAGTGAAGTGCTAAGTGGGGAAATTGATGATAGATCTCATTCTTCAGCAGCATCAACTTCCGCCAATATCCCAGCAATAGATCAACTAGAGGATACCAGAACTAGACCAACACCAGAAAATCGACCTGTTCCTTTTTTAGGAAACGGAAAACAAGACGAGGAAAGAAGGAAACTGTGTCAAAAAAAGAAATAGATGAACATTTGGTCATTAATATTTCATCAAAACCATTGACTTCTGCACAAATACAGACACTCAATCTGGGAATCTCCTTTATACCAACAAATTCTACCTCGTTCTTTGAAGAAGAAGTTAACTTGGAAAATGGAGTTAAAAGTATTCTTTAACAACATAGAGGAAACTATACGATCAAAAGACACGCCAAGATATCTGGAGTTAAAGAACAAGAGTACATTCCATCCTCAAGTGAACCAACCTCTCATTAACTTGTTTAAACAAAGAACCATGAAAGATTTGAAACGTCTGAAATACGCTCCGCCAAAGAAATGTAATATCAGGAAACACCAATCGAAATTGATAAAACAATTAGCAGAAGATACCACGTTGACACTAAAACAGGCCGATAAGGGTGGTGCCCTTATCCTGATGGATACCTCACTTTATGATAAAGGATGTCGAAAACTACTGGAGGATATGCAGACGTATAAGCCACTAGACAATGACCCAGTCATGGGAATTATTTCAATCATACAGACAACTGTAGACAAAGCCGAGACTATGAATTGGATCTCCAAAAAAACAGCAGAATATCTTATTCAGAAACATCCTGTCACCCCAGTGTTCTATGGACTCCCCAAAATCCATAAAAATTTGAATGATCCACCATTCCGTCCCATTGTCGCTGGGACAGACAGCATTTTCCAACCCCTAACCATCTACCTAGATACTGCTCTTCAACCAGCAGTTCAATCGATCAGTACATATCTTAAAGACACCACTCACTTTCTGAGAAGTTTGCAAGCATTACAGTTGGAGGAAGAGAATGTGTTACTCTTCACAATGGACGTGAACAGTTTATACACTTCCATCCCTCATTCAGAAGGTATAGAGGCTATGGAGTGGTTCCTACTGACACACAGAGATGTGAACATCCACAAAAGTTTTGCACTAAAACTGTTACACATCATACTCTACAATAATTATTTCAGGTACAATGGACAATATTATCTCCAAATATCAGGTACCTCTATGGGGTCCTCAGTAGCCCCATCCTATGCTAATGTATTTATGTATCACTTTGAAAAAACACACATACTGGACAACCCCAGATGGCATGATAAGATACAAACTTGGCTAAGATACATCAATGACATATTTGGAATTTGGAGAGGAACAGAAGTGGAATTACTTGACTTCTGGAACCACCTTAATGCCTGTAACCAAAGAATTGGCTTTACAATGGAAATTGGTAAACCTTCAGTGAATTTCCTGGATGTCACAGTGGAATATACTCGTACACATATGAAAACTAAAATTTTCCGAAAACCCACAGATGTGAACAGTTGTCTGCATCATGCAAGTCACCATCCTAAAAATCTAAAAGACAATCTACCATACAGTCAGTTGTTACGACTTAAAAGAATCACCTCTGAAACTGACACGCTACAAGAAGAATGCAATACCATGAAGAAGAGGTTCTTAGATAGAGGATTTCCTCCGGAGACCATCGACAAAGCTATCATACGCACTGAGACATACGACAGAAATGTACTCTTACAGGCCAATCATAAGAAAGAAGATAAAAATCTGATACATATGCTCAAGTACTCGAGCCAAAGTTTCCAAATTAAGAGAATCATACATAAAAACTCGAACTTGATTAAATCCGATGAAACTCTATCCAATTTATTTCCAGATCCCCCCATGATGGCTTATAAATGAGGAAAGAACTTCAGAGACCAACTGATAAGAGCGGAGAGGAGCAAACCAACAACCCAGAGGACCCTAAGCAAACCAAAATTGGGTACCTTTGCCTGCCTACATTGCCAGCATTGCAATAACCTAATTAAAGGAGACCACATTCGCCACCCACAGACTGGCAAAAAAATTATGCTGAAGCACTTCGCGACATACAACACCAAAAATGTCATCTATGCAATTCGCTGCCCTTGTGGGAAATATTATGTCGGCAAGACTAATAGAAGGGCAAAGGATAGATGAACAGAACGCAAATCGTGTATCAGGACACAGAACATTAAATCACCAGTCTTCAGACATTTCCGCGACTCAAGACACAATGTCTCTCAAATGCAATCGGTGATTTTGGAAGTCCTGCATCCCCTGAGCAGGGGAGGAAACCTACCAAAATTATTGGCCCAGAGAGAATTGTTCTGGATCAACAAACTTGACATCACTGGGCCTTAATGAGGACTACTATTTGGGTCCATTTCTATAATCATGGTAACCACATGCATATTCAGACAATATTTGTCCGATACCCAGAAATTTGTCTCAAAGATGCAAAAAAAAACACCCTTGACAATGGTATTGACAATAGATTGTACACCCTTCCGTTTTGGGTTAGACAACCTGTACAGGTGTTTCTGATCTGTTTTTATGTAAAGTTTTGACATACACATGTTCTGGTCTTTTTAATTGGATGGTTATTATTGGGACACAACAATGCCCCCTAGTATACTATGTTTTGTTACATCCAAACAACCAAATCCTTATTTGTTTTTTCCTTAATGCATCTTTTAAGAAAGGCTTTTTAGCTGGCTACACAACTATGTTGAAGGCTGTTGGTACACGACTTGCAACATAATACCTTTGGACCACTTTGTCTTCCTTTTTCATCGTAGGCACACGGTCGCCAGTGAGCCTTTAGCATAACTCACACTTATAAACCTTTACAGCGCACAATGCGTGCACGCACAACAGTGACGTTCCGTCACTCTTTTCTTTTACCACACATTCTTCCATCCTGTATCATTTAGCATTACCCTTCTGGAACTTTTCGTTTTTACCATTCTACTCTTTGCGCAGTGGCGGGGGACGTGGTTTGCTATGACGTTGCCCGCACACGCGCATATTCCCACATTACACTGCTTGCGCGTGCGCGGGGAACGTCATGGTTTTTTGTGACACCGCTCGTGCATGCACAGGTGACGTCACAGCTCCATCTTTCAACATAAATAAACAAGCCGCGGCGGATGCGGTCGGAGAGCAGTGCTTCCTGACCGCATCCCCGTCGTGGACTGTTGTATCTTCTGTTATTTCTTTTCAAGTAAGTTTCCCTTTACACTATTGGGCTACCTCTTAGCCTACACACATTTCAGGGACTTATGCTCTTATTCTCCCATAGGAGAACGGAGCTACCTACCCACACCACTACCAGGAACCACTGCCCTCACTTTGAATCCCATTCCACTATCGAACTGGAAGAAGGGTGAGTTCTTCTTCTCCCCACCTTTTCCTTATTTCAAATTTAGGCATTGTTGTGTCTCAAGACATTACATCCATCAAATCAAAGGTTTTTAATGTGTTGAAATCTCTAAAGCTTTCATTCTTGGTCATACATCATGCAGTGTGACATAATAACAAGTTACCAATGTACAACATGCATTAAGTTACACTTTTTTTAACAATTGTACCCTAGCAAAGTCCGGTTCATAGAGGAACTTGCAATAGGATGCCCTTCTATATACATTCTTTTTGATTTTTGATTATAAAAAAGTGATTTAACTTTGTTATTTGATTCTTTTCTGACCTTCAAAATATCAATAAATGTCTGATTAATTTCTTGTAGATCAATGTGAAAGAATATGCCCCTGATGAAGAGAATATGAATCTCGAAACGCGTTGGGCCAACCTGAAAATAATAAAAAGGAGAAGACATCTTTTCCCCTAAACTAACTGAATTATTGTATGTCATTTTTTGAATGTATTGGATTACAGAACACTGTCACTTTAAAGCTGAAACTCTGAATGTGTTTTACAAAAGTCTTTCCTAAACCAGACAGACCTGCCATTATATCTTTTAGGCTTACTGCCTTATTGAAAGTGTGCAGGGGCAGTTTTTCTCCCCTGCACCTCAACATTTTATTTAAGTATTCCATCGAATATGAGTCAAAAAGTAATTCTTGTTCAATTTTACTGACAATCTGGTGTGCAAGTGTATTTCTGTGTTTTGCCCCCTGGCTGCTGCCAACTTACTCTGAGTTATTCAAGTTTACTGTATCATTTTTGCCTGTCCATATCTTGTTATTTTCTAAAGTTGTGGTGGTTGTGTGCTAGTTGTGCTCCCGCTTGCCTTTGGGCCCAAGACACTATTCAAATCAGTAAACATAAACAAAGTACATAAAACTTCCTATAATTGAACTAGCAGTTTGGCTCAGAGTATTATCTTAAACATGGGGAATGCGAGAGACACACTAGATAATTAGTACATAAAACCAGAACAGTTGATCAAAGCTGGCTCCTAGGTCAAACTAAACCAGCAACATAATTAAGATGACCAAGCCTCATTTAATTGAGCATCTCTCCAAAACCGTTCCAATCACTGATAAATCCATTGATCAATTATGTATTTGTGGATGAGCAACACATCAAGTTTGAGCATACAACAAGTAAAGACCCCATTTATGGCAACATGATTCATCTTTTCAAAGCAACTTCCAACTTTTTTAATGTGATTTAGTGTTTGTAACATATTGTTTCATATGCCTTCTCACGTTGTACACAGTACACATTTTGATTATGTTAAGGAATGTGCAGTATTGGAATCAATGTTTCTTTTACTATTTATTTGTGCCCGATAGAAGCTCTCTGCAGCATTACACTTGTGATGGCATTTGGCTCATTCTGTTTGGCAGAAGATTAAAATAACACAAAAGAAGTCAGAAATATCATTAATCTCCTGAGAAGTTTAGATCATTTCAGCTTCTTTATCAGGTCACTAGACCTCTGCGCAACCTGACTATCTATTGATGGTATCGGTACAGTGTACAACAAATCCATAATGCTAATAAAATGATGCAGTTAAAACAACAGCAACACAGTGACATCCAAGAAAATTCATCAGGGAAAATGTGTACTAGGTCTTCAGTGGCAAACAGCCTAGAGCCTATAAATGAAATGCACTATCGGTTAAATCGGTCAACAGCTAGATGCCAATTTGCTATACCAAATAACAAGCAAATGTCAGGTAAACAACAAAGGGAAAGTACCCACAATGTGTGAGAGGAGAGCTTGCACGTCTTTTATCTTCGTCACTGATGGGGAAAAATGTGCAGATTTTACTACAAAAATATCACCATCATAGAAATACAGTGATTTGTGTAGAAGTATATCCATACAAGATCTCCCTTATTTTAAAGAGCCAAGAGAAGGAAGCAAATGAACGGTTGAAGACCCAAAACACAAAATATCTAGGGCCCGATTCACTATTGCACAGACCAATACACATTAAAGGATCCAATCGTGCAACCTCCCGGCATGGAAATGGCTATGCAAATCCCTCATACAATCTGCCACCTGAAGGCAAACGTACAAACATTTGGCATAGGAATCACCATGCAGAGATAAGATTGGGTGTTGGATTTAGTGCTGCGTGGATGCAGCCTGGGTCCTGATCTAACATAGGGGTGCTTGTATGCAGTGTATCGGGGTAGAGGAACTATTTACTGGGGTGCGCACGCAGATTTTCTGAGTTTTACCTGATTTATGATAAATTGTACGCATGTTGTCGGGGTACCGGTAGCATTTACTGAGGACCCCGCGCTGGGTCCCCGAGATGCAGGCCTGCTTGAGGTGGACTCCACAAACTTTTTTTCGAGTGCATTTATTTGTGCCCGGGGAGCAAGGAAAGCTGGCTGTTTCTGGCTGTTTTTGATTTGCTTGGGGGCATGTCGGGGTTGTTCTAGCCAGGACTTGCATATATGGTTACTTTGCGCAAAATATTCCATGATCATTATTTTGCCCGCAGGCTCATGCACTGATGTTCAGGTCACGCGGGCGTTGCAGGATTTCTGCACACTTTTCCATGAATCGGGGTGCTAGTGTTTATAATCTTGGACAGATAGAACAGATAAGCTGCAGTGCTACAGAAGACTCTTAAGAAGCAATTGCTGAGAAAAGCTGCAAGGTCATGGAAGTGGTGAACTTCAGAGGAATGGGAATTATCCCAGTAGAAATGGAGGCAGTAGAATGCATCATTACTGAGAACACATGTGCTTTGATAATTGAACAAGCAACAGGGAAAGGGTCAAGCAGCTTCAGATTGTCCCGCGAATACACACAAATGGCACTAGCTGCAGAAGCCACAACAATGTATGGTTAACTTTGACCCTTTGAGCACAACAGAATTAAATTAACTCAATTAAAATGGATTCAGGTACTGCCCATCACGTTTAAAAAAGATAATGCTTTTTTGAACAACTATTGTCTCTCCCCAAGCGCATGCCCACATAACCATTTCATCTGGAGACCAGCCTGGAATGTATCCATCAGCAGGTTGCTTTGAAACCATTATTGTTCTGGGTTTGAACTTGGATTACTCCCTTGCTGCTTAAATATAGAGAAGCCATCCAAGATCTTTTGAGACAAGATGGAGGCACATCTGTACCATAGTGCAGGAATATTAGAAAGCTGGTGTCTTACATTGGTCATATTGAAGTCTGGACTATTCTGCATTCTTTAATACTGGCCTCTACAGCTCAGGTGATAGTGGGGTACACAGCTAGAGAGGAAGAGCGCATCCTCAATTCTTTATGACATCTGAGTTCATGGCAACCTAACTTGTTTTTTTGTTACGAATCATATTTAGATTTTGTTACTCCATCATTTGCACGATCCCTATTTGTGAAGTTTTGATTCTGCACCCGGCCACTAACTAGTCTCATGATTACCTGTGATGCATCTAAATCAGATCAATGTGCATACTGTGGAAATGCTTGTGATACACTTTCCCACCTGATGTTGTGCCCACATTATACTACATGGGGAGGATATATCTCCTGCTGTCTTTACAGGAGTTCAATAAAAGTTCAGTTGAGGATGCAGCGAGGTTTTGTAAAGAAAATCAAGACATAGATTTGGTGTGCATCGTAGCAAAGTACACCCACAGTGCATTCTTAAAATGAAATGTATAGAGTCAGCCAACTAATAATACGCTGTTCTGTCTTTATCTAATTTTGCTATGATAATCTATAATGCATGCTCTACTTTAAGAGAAGGCGTCAGTAATGTGGGTCTTTTAGCTATTTGCTTTTTTAACCTATATATATATATATATATATATATATATATACATATATATATATATATATATATATATATATATATATATATATATATATATATATATATATATTTATTGGGCTGGTCGAGATTGTATCCCCTTTGTATGTTAAATTTCTCCAAAATTGCTGTATTTTTTAACTTAACTATTTATTGTGTTTAATTGTTGACTGTACTGTTTGCTTACTGATTTTACATTGAATGAAGGCGATTGATGGATAAGAGGAGTACTTTCTGCACACCAAGGCAAGAGGAGCATAAGAATCTGGGAGTTGTTGCCAAAGACCTCCTGATGATACACTCTGATCAAGGTGATTCAAAGATAGAATTCCCCTATAGTTCATGGTGGTCCCATTGGAAAAATGACTGCATGAATTAATGGTTATGGCCAAAAGTCATGCAGACAAATTCCTCACTCCAAACAGTCCCCCTAAGAGAATTAGTAGCATATTGGGATACAAGTTGCCAACTTCAGGAACAACTCAGCACACCTGTTAAAACACATGATTAAAAGAAAATACAGTGAACGTACCCCACATGAAACATCAATAGGAAGAGAAATAAAATAAAGTGGTGACTAAAAGAGATGGGAAGGACAAAACATACTAGAAAATAAAAAAAACAAAAATGGCAAAAAGTTGGGCAGCAGCAATTTATCCAGCAGCAAGGCCCCAAGAGGTACGCAGAATTAGAAATTAAGTGCAGGGTCGGACTGGGCCATAAAATTGTCTTGGGCAGCAATGGAAAAGTGGCACACAGTTGCAAATGGCTATTCATTCCTTTTGTGACACTGTTTGAATAGTACCCATGTGGAAGTTTGTTGATAAAATGTGATGCAAATTGTGCATTTCAAAGAATATTTATGCAGCAACACTGGTCAAAACTACTCGCATAGTGAAGTAACCCATCAAACAGGCCCACATTGCCCAAAATAATGGGCCACTTTGACCTAAAAAACTGGCCCACACTCGATTTTGTTTCGGCAAAGGGCCTTTTGCCTTATAGGCAAGTCCGAGCCTGATTAAGTGAAGCACTCAAAAGGCATCAGATGGGATACCCCAATTACATGTGAAAAAGAAACTCAGAAAAGGGCTATTGACGCCAGATAAACATGCAAGTGAGCAGAGCAGAGCAATGTGCTTTGGAAGTATCCTGTCGATCACATGATAGCTGAGAAGGGAACCCTGGAAAATGTATTGTCTGCAGGGAAAAAAGTATAGCTGTTCAGACAAAAAAGAGAGAGGGTTAAAACCTCATGCATTCATTTCTGGCTGATCTCCCAGGTACCTATCAGAAATGTATGAAAATGCCCCCACCAAAGGACCTAATTATAAAAACATACAAAAGAGGAAACACCCTCAGAAGAGTGTAATCAAAAATGAATATTAATGGACTTGAAAGGGTTAGTGGGTTTCTGTAGTAATACATCAGTGTTTTACAGGAGAGAGAAAGGCTCAGTCATGGACTATGGCAAAATGTATGCAGAAGTATGCACTTTTTCCCTAGACAATGTAGAGAACCAGCAAGAGAAGACCAGATATAGGGGGTAATTCATAGAATTCAGCGCACAAGTGGCGCACGCGGCTGGCACACAGTGTGCGCGTGCGAATCCCTGCGCCAGCCGCGGGCGCTAAAATCCATTTCCGTGCACATCGTATTCATGGATTCCAGCCACCAAAACCAGCTGTGGCGAACAGTGGCGCAGCGACCCTGCAGCAGCGCCAGTTACGCCTCCAAGAACGCCTCTTGCGCAGGGAAAAGCCATCAAAATCCCCAATCCAGCGCAAAGGGCTGCGCTAACCCTGTACCAGCACGGCAAGTGGGCTACGTGTATCACTGGGGTGCGCGAGAAGTACCTCACGTG
Organism: Ambystoma mexicanum; assembly: GCF_040938575.1. Lineage (NCBI taxonomy): Eukaryota > Metazoa > Chordata > Amphibia > Caudata > Ambystomatidae > Ambystoma > Ambystoma mexicanum. Next base: position 1,194,205,603 of record NC_090932.1, read on the forward strand.
ATTGGGCCTGTGCGAGCAGGGTACGCGTATTTCAGGGGTGCGCAGGAAGTTCCACACGCGATTTCCGCAGGGTACATGTATTTCAGGGGTGCGCGAGAAGTTCCACACGTGATTTCATCAGGGTACGTGTATTTCAGGGGTGCGCGGGAAGTTCCACACGCGATTGGCCCCGTGCGAGCAGGTTACGCATATTTCAGGGGTGCGCGGGAAGTTCCACACGCGATTTCCGCAGGGTACGTGTATTTCAGGGGTGTGCGGGAAGTTCCACACGCGATTTCAGCAGGGTACGCGTATTTCAGGGGTGTGCAGGAAGTTCCACACGCGATTGGCCCCGTGCGAGCAGGGTACGCATATTTCAGGGGTGCGCGGGAAGTTCCACACGCGATTTCCGCAGGGTACGTGTATTTCAGGGGTGTGCGGGAAGTTCCACACGCGATTTCAGCAGGGTACGTGTATTTCAGGGGTGCGCGGGAAGTTCCACACGCGATTGGTCCCGTGCGAGCAGGGTACGCGTATTTCTGGGGTGCGCGGGAAGTTCCACATGCGATTTCTGCAGGGTACGTGTATTTCAGGGGTGCGCAGGAAGTTCCACACGCGATTGTCCCCGTGCGAGCAGGCTACCCGTATTTCAGGGGTGCGCGGGAAGTTACACACGCGATTGGCCCCATGCGAGCAGGGTACGCGTATTTCAGGGGTGCGCGGGAAGTTCCACATGCGATTCCATTAGGGTACGTGTATTACAGGGGTGCGCGGGGAGCACCACACGTGAATTGCACGTGTGGGTCCTCCCAGGTGTTCCCTCTACACCCTCCACGGCCCCTGCAGGATGCTCACACCACAGGGGCCTACCCTGCACATGTCCTGCAGGCACCCCATCCACCATGGCCAGACCCTCTAGCCAACCCACATGCCAACTTGCACTACTGACCACCAACTCATGTCCCCCTGCACCCCCAGCCACCAGGGGCACCCTCCACCAGGCCCCCACCCATGTCTCCCACCACCCCCACCCCCCAGCACTGTGGGGCACCTGCCAGCAGGCCCCCACCCATGTCTCCCACCACCCCCACCCCCCAGCACTGTGGGGCACCTGCCAGCAGGCCCCCACCCATGTCTCCAATCCCCCACCCCCCAGCACTGTGGGGCACCTGCCAGCAGGCCCCCACCCATGTCTCCCACCACCCCCACCCCCCAGCACTGTGGGGCACCTGCCAGCAGGCCCCCACCCATGTCCAACTATGTTCCCCACCACCCCCACCCCCCAGCACTGTGGGGCACCTGCCAGCAGGCCCCCACCCATGTCCAACTCATGTTCCCCACCACCCCCACCCCCCAGCACTGTGGGGCACCTGCCAGCAGGCCCTCACCCATGTCTCCCACCCCCCACCCCCCAGCACTGTGGGGCACCTGCCTGCAGGCCCCCACCCATGTCCAACTCATGTTCCCCACCACCCCCACCCCCCAGCACTGTGGGGCACCTGCCAGCAGGCCCCCACCCATGTTCAACTCATGTTCCCCACCACCCCCACCCCCCAGCACTGTGGGGCACCTGCCAGCAGGCCCCCACCCATGTCCAACTCATGTTCCCCACCACCCCCACCCCCCAGCACTGTGGGGCACCTGCCAGCAGGCCCCCACCCATGTCTCCCACCCCCCAGCAGTGCAGGGGCACCCTCCACCAGGCCCCCACCCATGTCTCACCCCCCCCCCACCCCCCAGCACTGTGAGGCACCTGCCAGCAGGCCCCCACCCATGTCCAACTCATGTTCCCCACCACCCCCACCCCCAGCACTGTGGGGCACCTGCCAGCAGGCCCCCACCCATGTCCAACTCATGTTCCCCACCACCCCCACACCCCAGCAATGTGGGGCACCTGCCAGCAGGCCCCCACCCATGTCTCCCACCACCCCCACCCCCCAGCAGTGCAGGGGCACCCTCCCCCAGGCCCCCACCCATGTCAAGCACCCCCCCACCCCCCAGCACTGTTGGGCACCTGCCAGCAGGCCCCCACCCATGTCTCCCACCCCCAACCCCCCAGCACTGTGGGGCACCTGCCAGCAGGCCCCCACCCATGACCAACTCATGTTCCCCACCACCCCCACCCCCCAGCACTGTGGGGCACCTGCCAGCAGGCCCCCACCCATGTCCAACTCATGTTCCCCAGCCAACATGTCATCACAATCTAGATCCCTGGTCCCCATGGTCAGCCTCCAAATGCAAAACACCCACCCGAGTATTGCATCCACCCACTCATAATTGGCAATTACATAACAGAACACCAATTGCAAGTTCCGAAACAAACACATTTCCCTCACATACACCCAATGGGTGTCAGTGAATCTCAAAACCCATATCATGATATGCATGAAACCAATGAGATACTACACATTGAAGTTCAATAAAAAATATGTATTAAAGGAAACATAAATAGAATCAGAAATAAAGAAACAGAAATGGGAATGTACAAAAATGAAAAGAAGCATGTCCGTGAAAAAAGCAAAACCAAAAATCATAATCCAAAGTAATGGTGTCCAAAGTCACTGTCCACAAAACAAAATCCAATGGGAAATAAAATTGAAAGCCATTGCTCCATGGTCAAAATGTGAAAGAAAAATACAATCCAACAGTGAACTATGTACATACGAACAAGCCAGGGTCCATTATCCCAACAAAAGAAATGAAACCTATCTAACTACACTAACTAATAAAAAAAACTATATACAAAAATGTGGCCAATGTCCAAAAGGTCCAAAATAAATCCAAAAAAAAGGAAACCTAACACTACCTACATAACTATGTACAAGGGCAGCGGGCTAGTTTGACGGCTCACTTTTGGATGTCCCGGGCCAGGGCATCATCGAACTCCTGCTCAATGTCCCGGAGGCGGTCCTCCTCCATGGCCCCGAGGGTCCGCAGGGCCGTCGACGTGTCCACCTCCAAAGCCCTGCAGATTGCCTCGAGGCACTCGGCCCGCCTCAGGGCCCTCCGCCTGGAGTTCTCCGCCCTGACCATTGTGAGACGTGCCACTTCCGGCCGCTGCCGCTCCGCATCTATGGCGTGGCCCAACCGCTGCCACATGGAAGACACTATCTGTCCTGGGTCCTTCTGCCCTCCGGCCGATGCCTGCCCCTCCGATGTTGAAGGCCCCGAGCCTTCATGGCTCCCACCACGTTGCTGCTGCTGCTGTGCCTCTGCCCGTGCACTGCCTCCTGCTGCCTGCACATCTTCCGCCGGCTGGGGTGCAGTCGTTGATGTTGCCACCCCTGCTGGACGTCCGACTCCAGACTGTGGCAGGGATGCCTCCTCCACCAGCCTGGCCGCACCGTCAGAGGCAGCTCCACAGGGCACCCAGGTGACTGATGGGTGGGAAGATGGCACGGAGGACGACTGGCGCGTAGGGGGTTCAGTTGAGGAGGGGGTCGTAGCAAGCCCCATCATACGGAGGAATCCGGCCTGGGTGACCTGTCCAAGCAGGCTGACGTGGTCAACGAGCCATTCGAGATGACGTGCAGTCTCCTCATGAAAAGACTGCAGGTCACCTTGCATGGCCCGTTGACGCAACGCCACACCAGTCAGAACAGGCTCAACCCGGACCCGGATAGCCACGTCCGCAGGCAGAGGAAGGCCAGTTGTCGAGAGCTCATCCCCTGCTGAAAACGGGTCTGGACGTAGGCATCCCTGCTGGTGCAAGATGATGCTGGGACAGGATCAGGGACAGGATTGCACACAGGCACCTCCGCGGCGGCCTGTGCTGCCTCCTGTCCCTGGTCCTGCACTGCACCACTAGCACCAGTGGGATCCCCACCTCCAGACCCCATCTCTGTTGCTTGCACGGCCTCCTCCTCCACCAAACCCCCCACCAACCTGGATGACTCCATGCCATCTTCCCCCGTTGGGCCCTGTGGGGTCCCAGCTGCCCCTTCTGCTGCCGAGGCGTCCAACTCCAACCTCCGCCTCTTGGACCTCCCCCCGGCAGCTGCGGCCTGGGACGCGGCACCGGACTCCTCACTCCCCGATGATATGACAACATGGGATGGGAGCCGGGCCTTGCGTCTCCGGCTGGCGGTGGGATCGCCGCAACTGTACTCCACAGCACCTTCTCCGCCCTCTTCATCAGTTGACGCTGCAGACAGGGAGAAATAAAACACAGGCATCAGGGCACTGTACAATGGACACATACACACATGACAGTTGTACATGAGTGGCATTGGCAAACCTCAGACATGCCATCACAATCCCCAACACACATGTCATTTCAACTCGCACACATGAGCCATACCACAGCCATATCGCAACTGCCAGCACCATCCATACACATACAACAGCATGAGCAGGCAAAGGTGAGCCAGACATCACATGCAACACAGGAAGTGCACCACACATGTACACACACCACCACACTTGCATGCATGTGTACACCTCTGCCAAGTGTCGCAGTGTTCAGATGGGCATCCATGTCACATCTGCCGATCAGGCTTCCACATACCGCTGTCACATGCATCCATGTTGCATCACTGTTGCACCCTTGTCAAATACACACAGATGCACATGTACACAGTGCTGATACATGCAGCTGAAAACAACATACATGCGTGACATCACGGACATGTCTACTTACATACACATTCATCCAAACATGTGTGCCCACACAACTGCATTTGGCATGCAAGCCTACACACACAAGCACCATCCATGTCTCACACATTCCAGCCCTTGCATGTGTTAGCCCCACGGCCCTGTACACCCCCACCCATACTCGACCCCATACAAACAGATGTGCAACCTGCACACTACTGAAAAATCACCACACGCACAGCTCACAATCAGGATGCATGTACACTTACCGCTCGACTCCAGACGGGTTTGCCTCTCAAGGACCTGGACGTGGAGCCCTGGGGATATGCGTTCCAGGACCCTCATCTGTTCTTCAGACAAGTGGTCCTGGCGCCCCTTCAAGAGGCGCCGGGCCTTGTTCAGGGTCCTGGACCTGAAGTCCTCCCAGCGCTTCTTGACATGTTGGAAGTCGCGAACTGCCACCTCCTCTGCATTGATGGCAGTCACGATGTCAGTCCAGATCCAGATCCATATCCGAGTCCGTCCTTCCTTGTCGGCGCGGGAACTTCCGAAGAGGGCATCATACTGCCCCAGGACTTGCTCCACCAGGACACCAACTTCGGTGGCACTGAAGCTGGTGCCCCTCTGCCTCTCTGGCCGGGGGTTGTCAATGGTCTCAGATGGTGTTTGCCCCGACATGACAACCCCAGAGGCAGGAGTGGGTGGGCAACTGGGTCCTGGGGCTGGGCTGTGGAGCGATGGAATCCCAGTCGGGAGCCTTCGGTTCCAGCAGGGGTGGTCACAGCAACAGCACCCCTGGCTGATGTGCAGGCAGCAAATGGCAGGGCACGTGGGCAGCAGGCAGTCAGGCAGCAGCAGATGGCAGGTGGGAGCGTGCTCGGGGCTCTGGGGGGCAGTAGTTCAGCCTTCTGGGCAGGAGCGTGGTCTTCCGTGTGCTTACGCGTGGCCAGCTTGATACCGAGTGATTTGGTACGTGAAAATTCGGCACGTCAGCATGTAATTCGAGGAAAAGCCCTTAGCGCGTAAGCGCATCTGCACGCATACGCAATTTCATTGGACAGAAGGCCCCTGAAGCGCAAGCGCCCCTGTGACTTGACGCATACAGGCGTGCATGGGCATTTCAGCGCGCGTGAAAAATTGCACGTCCGCGTGTAATACGAGGAAAGGGCTCATGCGCATAAGTGACGTGGCGCGCGCGTGCGTTTCCCTCAGCACGGGTTAAAGGTGAGCGGGCCCAGAAGTTCGCTGTACGTGCCTTTCGTGGAGACCGACGTGTGTTGCTGCTTCCTGTTGTTTCGCGCGCCATCACAACTTCACAGCTATCAAGGACGTATCTCTTCTTTTGGCAGGGGTATTGGCTACACGTGTTTTTCTGCATCGCGCTAGTCAGATGGTGAGTCGCACACAGTCTTTTTCCCACTGCGGGTGCCCCTGTGTATCGCACCCATTTTCGATGTCATAGTAGCCTGCGTGTCCCACGCGTACGCGTTATTCGTGTTACTGGGTGCCACCGCATACTGCAGGAGGTTGAATCGACGCACGTAGGCTGCAGGGTTGTGTGCACGGTTTTACTGCAGTTTTGGGGTGCCTGAGCGTTGCGTGGCCTGTCACCACATCACCGGGGTCACATACAGCCTTGCAGGTGCAGGGGGGCTGTTAACATCTTGCTTCCCACTCCCTTCACCCCAATTGCCCAGGTCAATTGTGGTGTACACCTCCCATTGGCACCACTCCATCTGTGCCAGCACTACTACATCAGTGCCATGGTTGGGAGGCCACCAAAGGTGAGGGGCGCCTCAGCTGGGCGTCCTCCTTGTGGCGGGCGTGGTCAGGGACGTGGCCGTGGTGACCAGGGAGTAGGGGGACTGCAGGGTGTCCAGGGCGGCCACAGAGTGGTAAGAGGCAGGGGTGCGCCACTTGAGCACAATGTTGTGCCATGTGTCGGTGCAGTCATGCCACCACCCCCTGTGGTTCCGGGGGATGCAGCTCCTGCATCTGGCACTGGCACCCATTTGACCCGGCAGTCCGTTCCATCGACTGCCACGGGCCCAAGGGTAGTGGTAGCTGCAGGTGCAGCTGTGGACACCGCCACCCAGGCTCAGGGTCTGCCAGCGCAGGCTGCGTTGGCACTTGAAGAGCCCTTGGTAGATCTCCAACAGGCCAGGGGGAAACCATAGGGGCAGGCCGGGCTGCTCAGACCAAGACACGTGTCCCTGGGGCAGTCATGTCATCTGCTGCCCCGAACAGCCGGGTGTTGGCAAGTGCAGGGGCAGATGCACCCACCAGCACCCCAGTTGTGAGTCTGCCAACCAGGACCGTTGCGGTCAATGACCCTGCCACAGCTGATATTGCTGTGCAGGGTCCATTAGTGGGCACCCAGCTGCCACTGGCACAAGTCAGGCCTTTGGTCATCCCTCCACCTGCCACTCCCTTGGCTCAATCCACCGAACCCACTGGCCATACTGGTCAGGGCGGCATTAGCCAGCCAGGGTCTGCGCCACAGTCCAAGAGGAGGAAGGTTGCACCTGCAGCACAGGCTGGGACCCCACACACAGCCACGACCTCCTGCACGTCGAGGAAGAAGCCTTTCTGTAAGCAGGAACTGGACTTCCTCGTGGACTACGTGCGGGGCCACAGCCGTGACATGCTAGTGGGTGCCAATAGTCAGACTACGGCTGCCCAACATGACAACCACTGGAAGCATGTTGCGGAACATGTCAGTTCATTCGGCCATGAGGTGCGCACGGCGCAAGAGTGCAAAAAGCGTTGGAATGACATCAAGCGCAGCACTAAGGCTAAGCGTGCCTCTAATTACAACTTGACTCTGGTGACTGGCGGTGGGCCTGCACCAGAGGAGGAAGAGCTCACTCCGCATGAGGCTCTCGTTGCGGAGTTCATACCACCTGAATTGGTCGAAGGAGTGGGAGAGATGCTGGACTTTAATGCGCAGTCCAGTGAGTGTTCATGCGTGTTTGTTGAGGACGTGTGTGTTTCACTTGTGGGATGTGTTGTGCATGATTGCTGCTACATGTGACATGTACATGGTTCTGATGTGTAAGTAATGCAATGCTTCCGTCATGCATGTCTCCTCTGCCTGCATGCAGGACTCCATGTAGGCATGCTCCCTTGCCCTTCCTCCGCCACTCTGCACCTCAGTTCCACCTTTGCACTGGTCTGCTTCAATCTTGCCAATGTGTACTTTCTTGTTCATGTGTCCTGTGTAGATGCTAACTTCCAGCGTAGAATCTGCCAGACATATGCCGTGTGGTACAGCCTTAGTACTCGATGCAGGGTATCTCACTTGTACTGTGCATGGGTCAGATGTCCCGCAGGGACATGAGTGCCCATTCATGCTCCATGTGCATTGCACGCATGCCCCTATGTGTCCTTGACTGGATGATCACTGTAATAAAAGTCCTTGGTTACATACATTGCCTGCCATCTCATCAGCCTTCCCATGTCAACTGTGGCTCAGTCCTGCGTTGCACACATGTTTAGGCTCTGACAATCTGTGTGGCTAACAGGCCTCAGCGTGTTCAATGGCCAATGACTCTGTCCAACTCTTGTTGTGTCTTCTTCACACGTGGCTGGCCTCCAGAGTTTTCATCATGTGTCCTGCCTACTGTCCCAGCATCATTTGCAGTGTTGTCACTTGAATCACATTAAGCTGTTGATGCCAGTCAACACTGTCTGTTAATACACAGGTGTATGGTCAGCCTTTTGATACCATGCTAGGCATCCCTGCTTTGGTACTGGGGTGGAGGGGTGCTTGGCTTCTAGATATGGTACACATTGAATGCACAATGCACATGATGTCTGAATTTGACATTGCACTGCCTTCACATTTCCTGGCACACACCATGGAGTCCTTGTATATGTAGGTAGTGAGTGGGTACACATTTTCTGCACTGCATAGACCCACTTCCATGGAAACTGCCACGTTTCAACAGGTCTGATCACAGAAACTATTCAAAGTTGACCCAGCATGCATGCCGGGTTATATGTTGTGTGTCACATGTCTGCCGGATGCGTTTGCTGTCGGTGTGTGTGTGTGTTGTGTGCTTCTGACATGTGTAGTGACCTTTTTTCTCTCTATTTTTCAGGTGATGACGCAATGGAGGCGGAGGATGGTGTTGTCTTTCCAGACACAGGGTTGGTAACACCACATCAACCCGGCACTAGTGGGGGTCGTGGGGTGGTAGGCCACAAAAACCCCCAAGTGCTGCAGTCCATCTTGTCTCTGGCTGCCTATGAGTCCAGCATTGATGATGACTCTGACGTCCATGTTGAGTTGGATGAGCATCAAGTCCATGTGTCAGGGGTGAGTGATTCTGATGTGGACACTCCTCTGTCTGCGACCCCTGCACTGAGGGATCAGACAGTCTTGGTTCCTCCACCCGTGGTGGATCGGGACGCAGAGTCACCCTCCACACCAGTCACTGATGTGCCTGGGACATCACGTCGACGGGGGCATGTAGTCGTGCAGCCGCGGGCGGTGCCAACACAGCGAGGACCCCCGGTCCTTGGGTCCCGCAGGGGTCAAGCCCGGCAACGCGGTCGCCGCGCGCAACCGCAGTATACTGAGTGGGAGCAAGACATGACTACCAATTCTGAACGGCAGGGGGCTGCAATGGAGAACATCGCTGAGAGCATGGAGCGTGTGGCCCGATCTGTGCTCCCCCCTGCTAGGCAGGTGCTTCTCCAGCAGCAGGCAGCACGGTCCACGGCCTGCTCGCTCAGGCTGGGCATGGCGGCCTCAGACAGGGCACGCCAGGCTGAAATGTCGTCTCTGCGTCAAGCAATTGCTGCTCACGCAGAGGCGCACATGGATGCCCTGAGGGAGGAGTATGCCTCCCTCAGATCCACTCTGGGTGTCCTTATGATGTCCCAGAGGCAGCAGGCAGAGGAGAGGTTTGCACAGCTTGAGCGTACCATCTCGGCTGAGCTACAGGCTTGCCGGGAGGTGCAGCGGTTGTCCAGCCAGGCCTTGCAGGAGGAACTCTGTGTTACACGTGCAACCTTGCAAGAGGAAGCACGTGTATCACGTGAGGTTCTGCATGCAGACCTACGTCACATCGCCACACAGAACCAGGCTCACCCGTCCGGCAGACTTGCTGCCGACGAGGGGCAAGCTGTGGCTAGGCGTGGCCAGGCTACTGTGCCACGTCCTCCTTTCCAGGATGAGCCAGACTCGGACGACCATCTATCTCCCACATAGGTCGGGCTGTGCAGGCGTTGAGCCCATGGAGGTTTTTTTTGGCTCAGCATCATTGCATGTGGATGTTGAGCAGCACCCTGTACCTCCACCCTCCTGGGTGCCTCCCCTCCCCCCCGGGTCGTATGTGGCCATTTTTGATTTTTCTTTTAGTTTAGATAGTTAAGTTTCTGTTTGATAGTTAGTTTAATTAGGTAATGTAGGTTTTCCATTGTTAGTGTAATTAGTTAATAGTTGATTTAGTTTAAAATTGCTAGTCTATTGTGCTTTCATATGACGGTGCGGTGCTTTGTGGCTTTTGAAGGCATCCACTGTCTGTTCCAGCTGGGCCCTTCAGGCTTGTCTTGTGTATGTGTTTGCTGCTTGGGGTCCTTGACTCACATATGCCTCCCTTATCCATGGGCTCGCAAGGATGGTTCGGTGTTACAGAATTTTACACAAGTGCTTTGGACTGTCATATCTGTGGCATGTCTGGTGCTGTGTGACTTGTGTTGACACCCCTAGTGGGGATGATTTTGGTGTTATTGTCAGTGTACATTAATTGCTATGCATTGTGTAGTATGTTTCATATCTTTACGGTACACGTGCTTGTTGCAATTCATGCTGTAGATAGTGTTCCACACTTTGGATGTGAAAGACGGACTGATGGTGTGATTTGTGATGTGACTCTCTGACATGGTCAAGTAATGAGATGCCTGATGAGACACACACAGATGACTTTGAAGCATTAATCATGTGTTTCATGCCCTTTCTGCAGGGGGATGAGCCTCCAGAGCACCTTTGCCAGAAGACATGGCCAATTGGATGACAGAATTCTGGACACGTTTGTTGGTGCCCACATGCACATGTGTGCACAAGCAGAGGCACAGGGATTGCAGACCCACATCCTCGAACTGCTGACATGTTCCAAGGAACTCCAGGCAAGGTGAGCAGCACAGGGGGGCCACAACACAGCAAAGCTTGCACCAGGCGAGTTGCACATGCAGGCTTAGTCACAGCACTGAGGGTGAGCTTAGACGAATATTGGTGTTGAAGCACACAATGCAGCTCAGATGCGTTGGTGGACTGATGGCTGTAGATAGTAAGGTTGTCTGGGACACATGCAGGGGCAGTGGCACATACCCTCCGGTACACCAAGGTCCATTGAGGCACTTGTATCAACCATGTAGCCTTCCAAGACATGGAAAGGGGCAGCTCACAGGGACATACAGCAAGGGACATACTCGGGTGCAGTGCAGGTCTTTTCCATGTACTTTATGATAAATGCACTGCCAACTTTGTTTCGGTCATGGTGGTACGCAACTTGCTCAGAAGTCATGGCTTGCTATATGGGTCTGTCTGCTTACCCAGGGAACATTGCATGTTGTGTGAATTGTGACACATTGGTGTTCCATTTGCCGCGCACCCACCGGCGGCTGACTTACTGCATTGACTGTGTATGACCCGTCACAGGGGTGATGTTATATATGGGTACGAAGCATCTACACCAGATTGTCTGTTTGTAGAGTAGTTTGTTGCTATGGGGCATGTTTGGTGTTGTGTTTTTGTGTAATTGGCACGTACAGGTTGTTGACTGTGGCTCTCTTTGCAGCATTGCAGTGCTCCTGTAACCGGACCTGAGAGTGCGCAGGCAGGAGGCCAGCACTCAAAACCAGAGCTAAGTGTCTTGTTGTTTTTCTTTCAAACTCCTCTGCATAGGCTTGCTGGGGAGTGTACTAATGCATGGATGTATGTGTGGTTCAATTTGGTATGTTTTTTCTCCCTAATCACCCATAATCCTATGCAATTTTGAACCCTGTACCCTCTACCCGGTGTTCCTGCTTCCCGTACCTATCCAAGCAACGTTCCCTGACCCTCTTTCCCCGTGGGGTTGCGGATGCCTGTGTAAGCCCCGAATTTGCAGGCGCCAAAACCCTACAGGAGGTGGTTGGTTCGTACCACTCCTGAGCCTGGTCTACAGAAGGCCATGACAATGATGTCCAAGTTTGTTTGGATTGTGTATGTGTTCATGCAGGTAGTACATTTTCGTGCATTCCCTGGTTTCATGTTTCATTCCTCCTCCCCTCTCCTGCCACTCATTCCAGTCATCCAGTGTGTCAACACCTGTCCCGACTGCATATCCCTGAACCTCCTTCCTCACAAGGGTCTCAGGGGCCTGTGTGAGTTTGACCTTGCAGGCACCTGGGACATGGTGGGGGTGGTTGTTTCGTGACACTCCCGCGCCTGTACAGGGGACCTGTGACAGTACACATCCGTTCATGGTGCATCATCCTATGTCATGTACCACACATGTTTCACATCCTGTTGTGACATTGTTTTACTGTGCTACCTTGGTTGTTGCATCATTGTGGTAGTACTTGGCCTTTGTGAGGTACTGCTACGTCAAGTCATCTACTGGAGGGTGTTCTAGTTCGTTTTTCTGGCTTGGATTTTGTGATTTTGGACATGAGTGTGGATTCTGAGGGTGCAGGCACCTTTTTACACACAAGGTGGGAGATGGTGACGAAGGGTAAAGGTGATCCTGTGGCCAGGTGGAATTGAGGTTTGAAGGCTCCATGACCCAGGTGCAGTTGTTCAGTGGGTCATGGTCATTTGTGAGGGACGGGGGGTTGTTGTTGATAGTTGCCTTGCCCTGCAGTGTGATGGGAACTCTGACATTGTAATGGTGGTATCCTATGTACATGTTGTGTTCTGCTGATCAATGCCTGTTCATGTGTTGTGTTTACCTTTCAGGTGCGAGGGGATAGTTGTGGTTTGACATGCTGGGGTGTACACATGGTGAATGTTCACGTGATGTGTAGAGAACACTAATGGTCACTTGAGTGCACATGCATATGTGGAGTGCAAGTCCTTGCAGAACCACACACTTGCACTCTGATGCACTACATGTACTCCCACCCTTGCATATCCACGTGTACACTGTTTGCCTTCTGGTGCCCACTGTGTCCCTGCAGCACATGTTCGGTGACCGATTATGGATCCTGTACATGCCTAATTTGCTGTTTGATGTGGTCTGTCACTTAGATGTGATGCTCAGGGTGTGCATCACACACAATGGCTGTTCACTGTGCTGTGCGCTGAGCAGTGTGTTGCAGGAGTAGGACACAGCACACATGAGCTGCAGTGTTGATTTTGAAATGCACAATGTGCATGTAGACAAGCATTCATTGTTATGTTACGTCTACAACTCTTGTAATGCATTTGGAAATGACTTATTTTGGGTGGGAGATTTGGTTGGTCTGTCATTTCATCTGATTCCGGGTCAGGCATCATTGTCTGATGCCACTGTACATTTAGGACATGGCAATGTGTACCTTATCGTTACTGTGTTGGTGTATGGGTATTGCTTGCCATGTCATGTTGTGGTTTGGGAGGGTTTGAGTGACATGACAGTGATGGCCATGGCCTGTTTTGCAGGTGTGTGTGATACACACCTTGCATGTCAGGGTCATCCGCTTCTCAGAGCAACTAGCTGGGGGTAGATCTCTCTCCGCGGCAGGGCCCTCCCTGTGGAACAGCGTTCCTGCCTCACTTGAACTTGAGGGGAACCATCTCCGCTTCGGGAAGCACCTCAAGACCTTCCTCTTTGCTTCTGCTTTCTCTCTGCCTCTCCCTTGCGGAATTCTTCACTGGAACTGCACTGGAGCTGCAACTGGGCCACTCTCACCAACCTCGGTCCCTGGCCCAGCCACTCTCCACTTGCACTGCCTCCCTGGCAACCCCTGCACTGCGGTACTGTCTCTCTAACCCTACAGCCCACCCTTCCCAGCACTTGTCTGCACTTACCTTTGCAGTTGCCACCAGCCGACCTATGTATTTTTTTTTTTTTGGTCTACTTCCCCTGTACTGCACTCCCCCCTTCCCCTTGCACTTTTCCCTTCCCCCTACCCCTGCACTTGCACAATCTGAATGACACCTGGCCTAGTAGTACCGTTGTCTGTCTTCCCTTGTTCCCCCCTACCTGTCTCATCGCACCTTGAAATACTTGTGTATAGGCCATATCATGTCATATGTCATATGTGTGCTTTTTGGTCACACGGGATAGCTTGTGTTTAAGTAGCTAGGGATGCAGACGATGTGGCACTTCCATGGCAACTATCTCAGGGTGGTAGGGTTGTGACAGTTGACTGTCTCTTTGTCATCATCGATTGTCACCTGGTATGTGCCAGGCTTGTGTGCACTCCGCAGGGGTGGGAGTTTAGGTGAAAAATGTGGCCACAAGCTGGGTCCGGGCTTCCTCGCCACATCCCTGTCTCCTCCCATGGGCAGCGCCTGTGCCTGTGGTTGGTGATGTGGGGGCACCACCATGTCCACCGGGATGCCCTGCCGTGTTGCAACATTGTGCAGGACACATGCTGCCACAATGATCCTGCACACTACTGGTGGTGCATAGAGTAGTTGCCCGCCAGAGCGGTCAAGCGAGCGGAAACGTGACTTGAGCACTCCGAATGTGCGCTCCACTATGGCCCTGGTTGCAATGTGGGCGGCATTGTATCTTACCTGGGGTGGTGTGGTGGGGCTCCGGATTGGCGTCATCATGTGATTGCTCAGACGGTAGGCACTGTCCCCTGGGGAGGTGATAATAGTTGAGATCATTAGGGTTTGGATATTTGTCTGTGTGTGACTTGCATGCATGTGCAAGTGCATTTGTACTCACCTAGGAGCCATGTGTCGCCATGCTGCCCAGCTTCCAGGGCCCGGCTCAGGGCAGACATTCTGTATATGAAACTGCCATGGGTGGAGCCAGGGTAGTTTGCATAGACAGAGGTGATGATTCCCTTTGCATCGCATACCACCTGTACATTGATGGAATTCCAGTGCTTGCGGTTTCGGTAGATGTGCTCAGTGGCCCTACGTGGACGTAGGGCCACATGGGTGCAATCTATGGCACTGAGCTCTTTGGGGAAGTGTGCCACCCTGAAAAAATCCAGGACAACGGCCTGCCGTTCTGCGGGTGTTCTGGGCATGTATATGTGCCTGCGGACTGAGGGGCGCGCTGTCCTGATTGCCAGTACCTGGTGTAGGTAGCGTGACTGCGTGGCCTGTGAGACCCCCCCACCATTATGGCAGTGGTCCGCTGAAATGACCCAGTGGCCAAAAAATGCAGGACATTGAGCAGCTTCTCCAAGGGGCTCAATGCTTGGGAGCAAAGGGTGGGGGATGTAAGGTCATCTTCCCACTCCCTAACCAGGTCTAGGATGATATGGGGTGGAAACCTATACCTGCCATAGACCTGGTCGTCAGGTTTCCCAAAAAGGCTTGTCCGTGGTGCGAAAATGCGTGCATTCATCGTAGCTGTATATACGCGTTTGTTGTTTGCGCGTACTTTTATACTGTGCGCGGGGACGCTTCCGCCTGCCTTCGTGTGGCGGACGCGTTGACGCCTGTGCGCGTCTTTTGCCATGAGCAGGTTTCCCGTATTCGGATCCATGAATACGGGTTGTTCGCGTGCGTGTGGGCGTTCCGTGTAGTTCCCTGCAGTACTTCCCCAGTTACGCCTTCTTTTTCACGCGTTGTTCCCCATTCCGCGTGTTACGCCCGCTGTTACGCCCACTTTGGTTGTGTGCGCCGCACTATGTGCGCTTTTGCTGTGCACGTAGCGCACGCCGTGTATGCCTGCGTGCGCCATGGCTGGATTGGGCGCACGAACAGCGGGAAACACGCGCAGCGTCTTCCTTGAAACGCACGCGTGCGCTGCTTTTCTCACGCTTGCGCTCCCTTGCGCCTGCTTGCGCATGGATTTTCGGCGCACGTTTGTTCCATGAATCGGACCCATAGGTTTCAAAGACCTAAATCTTAGAAATATATCGTCAGTTTGATTAGTGGACCACTAAAATATGCCAAACAGAACTCTTAGCTGAAAAGAAAATTGAAACATCGTACAATCTAATATATGTGTTCACTGGAATAATGGGGGCCAGTGCTGTGTGTAATAAACAGCCACACACAGCCGATCCAGGTGAATGCAAAAATTAGGAAAAAAAAACGAAAAGAAATGTCCAGTTCGATTAATCAAATAAAGAAGGCATAGAAAGTGACGTGAGAACATATTCGTCTCAGGTGGCATAAGGGTCAGTCTCCTGTCAGGTGTATCAATGCATGCTGAAAGTGTGTACAAATAACTAGCTAGAGCATTTTTAGAAAATGTGAAAGGAAAATTGTAGTGATCAATAAACAGAATCTTCAATATAGATAGCAATCATACCTACAGAAAAAGAGAAATAATAATATTCATCACCTTGAAAAGAATATATCAGCATGCTTAAATGGGCTCACAAATTATCTATTGAAAGAAAGATAAACTATGTTTAGGTTATCCATTCTCACCAAGATTTTGGGATTCATTGCAGCATTACAAATCATATACATTTCCTCTAGCCAAGTGTCTATTGAAGGAATTATTGCCGTTTTCCAATTACGTAGGTTTATTCTTTTCGCAACCATTGAGGCCTTCAAGATACAAGTCACTTGATGATACGACAGATCTTCCAGTTCAGTGACTTCAGCCAAAATCAGGGATCCAAGGTCATAATCCCTGTCTCCACCCAGAACTTTATTCATCACATCCGTAATCTAAAGCGCTTTCACTCTGCAGCAGGGACTGCTACCGGGGAGATTTTAGGCCACCACATAAACATTTTTGCCATTTATATTTAGGTGTTGACAAATTACTTTCTTGATCCTAATTATGCACCTTATCTATAGCAGGATATGATTTAGGATGCATATAAAGTCACACGCTCTAGCAATGCTATCTACATGTCTCCCATAAATCCAAGACTGAATAGCTCAGGGAGGATAGGTTGCTACAGGATAGCAAAGAATGGAAATGTGCCTATCAGAACCCTCCCTGTCTGGGAATTCCACTTCCTTACCAAAGACTAAAATTTAACATACTAAAGTTTGCACCTGTAGGTCAAATGGAACTCTCTTTAGGTTGCAAGCACAGGTTGTAACAACAAAAAAGAAAGGTCCTTGCAAAGTGGCTAAAAAATATAAAGAAGGGAGCTAAGATTGGAGAAGAATTAGGAATAGGGAGGTGATCTCAACCACAGACTCCAACATAGCACAGTGCTTTGCTACGTTGTATGAGAGCTTTACAAGCCAGACCACACAAAAAACAGAGGGACATTGTTAACAAGATGAGCGGGATCAACAACTCACAGACATCAGTAAGTGCATTTTTTTACAGGGGTTTATCCAAGTTTGCTGCCCACTGTGCTCCATTACAACATATATACTGACCCAGCCTCTGCAATTGTAACACAAACCGTGAATAGCTTCTCTCTAAAAGACTATTAAATAAAGGAAAAGTCTCTAGGATAGAACAGGATTTCAAATTGTGTGCTGACTCAACGAGAAATAAAGCAAGATAAACACAGGATGGCTTCTCCATGGTTTCACTGTAGTACACAAGTATCCCGCTCTTGGCAGATCTGGAGGCTGGGTGCAGTGTTTCCCTTTCTTGAGCAGACACGTCTCTGCTCCCTGCCACCCCGCTTTTCTCTTTCTCCCCACCATTCCAAGATGTCCTCATTCCTCAGTGTACCCCTCAATTCGTGCATTTGCTCTGCTTCCCTCTTTGGTTCTAATGGTTTCTCTCTCCTATGTTCTCCTCAATGCTTTGCCATGTGCCTAGGAAGGAAGGAAGGAAGGAAGGAAGGAAGGAAGGAAGGAAGGAAGGAAGGAAGGAAGGAAGGAAGGAAGGAAGGAAGGAAGGAAGGAAGGAACGAAGGAAGGAAGGAAGGAAGGAAGGAAGGAAGGAAGGAAGGAAGGAAGGAAGGAAGGAAGGAAGGAAGGAAGGAAGGAAGGAAGGAAGGAAGGAAGGAAGGAAGGAAGGAAGGAAGGAAGGAAGGAAGGAAGGAAGGAAGGAAGGAAGGAAGGAAGGAAGGAAGACCTTTATTTTCCGTTTCCTTAGATTGGCTCCTCCCTCTGCCCACAGCTCCTACAAAAAGCCGGCCGTGTGCTTCTGCGCGTGCGCTTTGAGAAGTTAATTTGATGTTGCTGTTATGCTCTTAAGCTGGTCAGCTGATCAGCGAGCAGCGTAGCGCGAAGCAACTTCTCTTTCCCTTTTTGAGTTTTAACACACTTTAGAGTAGTGGGTTACTGTTACTTCCATCTGTCATCTTGAAGTTGGTGCCTGACTGAGGGCCGCCTTACTCATTTACAACAATATCTAGTTCTCATTCTGTGAAAAGGCTTTTTGAAAGGTTGACTTTTCTACATATTTCTGTAGGTGGAATAATTCGGCTGGTTTCTCAGAGCTTTCATTTGACAGAAAAAAATAAAAATGTCCCTCCACAGGTGTGGTACTTTGTTGGTCCACCAGGTGGAGTACTGTGAATTTTGCAGCAAATGTAATCTGCTTCCAGAGGGAGTGTTGACTTCGAAGTGCAGGGTTATGCACCATCCTTTTTCGAGATGGTGAGACCTCTACTGAACCATTTGCTTGGGTATTTGTTCTGTTTTGACAGGTGCAAGTGTGCTTGAAACGTTCTCATGGAGCGCTTCTAGCTGGTCATCCAGTTCTGGGCTTGTTGATTGTCTATGTTGTAGTATAAGGTACGCTTTGCTAAAGGGGATCTTGTCAATGGTCTCTTTTCTTATGGCCTTTGCTTTCTGTGGCCCAGTGCTATGGGAGTGTGAAGACTGCTTCTTATGAAACTTTGACCCATGAAGTGTCCTGAGTGTGCTCTATTTGCTATGTCCACTAGATAGTTTGCATCATCTATTCTAAATCACCTAACTATATTCATCTTTATATTGCTATCTGAAGAGGTGGATCCTGATTTCAATTTAATTTAATAGTTTTTCTATAATGCGCTTTCTAAGTGCAGACCTGTCATTCAAACCTTTGTTGCTCTGTGTGGTCTTGCTTCCAAGACCAGCACTTTGCCCATGCGCTATCCTCCGTTCACAAACTCTCTGCTCTCAAAGCTCTCTGCTCTCAAACGCTCCTGCAGCTGCCCACTATTAAAGAAAGATTCTCTGAACTCCTCTATCTTCAGTCATTTCTGGGTAGTGGGTTGCCTCCCATGGCTCGTGAACACTTGGAACAAACAGATGATGTCGTTGTAATTGCAACAGTTCGTGGAGGCCAATACCTTACTCCTCAAATGCCAGTCTGGTGTTCATCTTGAGCATGCAACAGAGACGGCATTACTAACTCTTTGGGATGATGTCTTAGCTGCTGCAGATGCTGGCCACAAGGCCCATTTGATCATGTTGCGCCTGCCTCTTGCTTTCAACAGAGTGGACTTTGACATCCAACTCGCAAAACTAAACATTTATATTGATGTCTCAGTGCATGCTATCCCATGGTTTCAATCCTTTCTCACTTCTAGGGCTCTGGGGTATTATATATATATTCAGTCACTATTTAATACCTGATTTTTCATTCTTGCATGGTTGATACCCAAGTTTACATCAGTACTAATGACCCTAATTACGACTTCACTATGTTAAGCAGCTGTCTACATGAGGTGGACTCTTAGATGCTTTACAACTGGCTCCTCCACCTCAACCCAAGTACAATGGAGATTATACGGTCTAAACATAAAGTATCAGAATCTGCGTCCTGTTGTCCTCCATCCGCTCTGTTTAGCCTCCACTTACTCTTCTAAAATAATAAAGTTAGGGCTTTACTGGCAAGCCAATCCCAACATTACTGCCCCGATAAACAAAACTGTTAAGGCTGCGTATTTAAAACTGTTTGTTAAGAAAGGCCGTTCCCTTGGTGGATAATAACTCCGAACTGGATTACTGTAACGGTATTTGGGATTCTCAGATTGCTAACTGACATAACTTCAAGAAGTTCAAATCACTGAAGTCCCCCTTATCTTCAACCTTGTTAGATCCACCCCCATTACAGCATTCTGTCAATCTCCCCATTGGATCCCTGTTCAAAGTAGGATTTCTTTCAATGTATTCTTCCTGGTTTTCAGGTGTCTGCATTCTGCATAAAGTAGCGCCTAAGTACCTTTCACAAAATATTCAGCTGTACATTCCCAATCACCTTATTCACGTTCAAAATAAGGGGCTTCTCTCTATCCAGAAATCCAACTTGAAATCATGTGGTAATCGATGGTTCGTGGTAGTAGGGTCTTGTGTCTAGAACACACCTCCCCTGCTGTTGTGCCAGGTGAATAATCCTCCCACATTTCACAAATTACTCTAAATCTTCCTTTTTTGCTAAAATACCTTCTCTATCGTTTGTACCAATGATTTGACGAAGTTTGGTCTGCCTGTGGCTTGATTATACATCGCCAGAAATAGAAACAGAAATACTGTGAAGAGTGAGATTTGAGAGATGGGCAGTAATCAGAGAGTGATCTGAGCATGTCTGGGTTACATTAATAAGTTTGCTCCATCCAAGATGCTTGGATCTCAGCTTCCTCACTGTGTACTTCCCGCGTGTGTTTTGGACCTTTTATGATTTGGTGAATTACCAATGCGGACATGTTCTTTATGATATATGTGGCATATTTCTTCTCTGGTGAAATCTCCTGTAGTAAGATTCTATCATGTATTTCTTGTAGATGAAGTTCCAGGTCTAGGAAGTCTTCAGGAAATTATCCACCATAGGATGGCTTGTAATACATCAAAGGCTCATTTATATGGGGGCAGCTTAGAACAAGTTACAGCGGGGATGCCTAGGAGCAAAAACAGTCGGAGAAAAACAGGGAACAAATCAACTGGGATGTGTCAGGGGTCACAGTGGGGAACCAATTAACTGTGGTGCAACATTGCCGAGGACCCTTTTGGAGTAGCTCTTTGCAGTGCACTGTGTCCCTTAAAAGTGGTTTTACACAGTGCACCACTCATGGGTCTCGGTAAGTCCTTTGATTTCTGTTGGTGCCGGCCTCTGTGTGGACTTCTTGCAGCAGGTCCTCGTGTCCCCACTCTTTTGGTCAACCTTGGAACTGACCTGGCGGGCTGTGCGGCCCCCGCAAGCATAACTCGTAATTGCACCGGCACCGTTATCAACTGTGCTGGTGCAATCATGCTCTCCACCCCCATTCTGCCTATGGGGCAGAATGGGGATCGGGAGCCCGGCAACACCGCCACCCGTGAATGGGCAATTACCGGTCTATTCAACTCGTAATGAGCCGGTTATTGCCCAATCGCGGGTGGCGGTGCCGGTAGCGAGTTTGCCGGTAGCCGTGCCTGTAAAACAGGCACGGCTACAGGCACGGCTACCGCCAAACTTGCAATGAGGCCCAGTATCTGCATTTAGGGTTGTGCCTGAAGTATGGACCTCATTAAAAGTTTGCCGGTCCAGGAACTAAGGTACCGGTAAGCATGCCGGTACTGTACTTCCCGGAACGGCAAACTACGAGTTGTGCTCGCGGGGGCAGAAAGGCACCCGCAAGCAGAACATGTCAGATGCAACGGCACCGTTAAAAACGGTGCCAGTGCATCCGACTGCCCCATTCCCATTGAGCCCTATAGGGTTTAGCATAGAAGTTTAATGAGAGGATTTCAAGATGATAAACGATGCTGAGAAAGTGCACCACTTAAAAGCGGGTTCAATACTGTAATAACGTTTCTTTGTAAATGGGAGGGGCATTAAGGAGGGGCATTGATGTATGTCTAAATTGGGCTAAATAGACTCAAAGGCCCTCATTACGACCCTGGCGGAAAGCGACTGACCGGAGCGCCACAGCGTAAATAGCGTTTCCGCCATTGCACGAAGGAGCAAAGTGCGGCCCATTCCGACCCATCGGGCACGAGCACCACGCCACGGCGGAAGTGCAAAGTCCGCGATGGCGGAAATGACCCCAAAACGGCCCACACCGCCGCCGTACGGCGCCCTAGGTGCAATACCGCCACCCCTCTTAGCGGTCACCGCAGTGTGCGCCTACCGGAAAGTACGGTGACCGGAAATATACGGAAACGGAAGTTAAAACATGGGCCCGGAACGGGAAACATCCCGGCGTACACCTAAAAAAACACTAAAACCACACAACCACTAAAATCACTACCCTGAAACACACCCCAACCCGTCAACCACCCTAGCGAAACCAAGAAAAATGGGAAAAGTAGCGAAGAAAGCGTGCGACCGCAAGCGGCAGGTCCACTTCTCCCGTGAGGAACTCACCGTGCTAACAGAGACCCTCCAGGAGAATGCTGCCGTCGTCTTCTGCACGCAAATGACCAGGACGGCACTTGCAAACAAGAAGGCCATATGGGCTCTGGTGGCACAGCGGGTAAGTGCGGTGGGGACCGCACCCCGCACCCCACAGCAATGCCGCAAGCGACGGGACGACCTGCGGATACGCGTCCGCAGCATACTCTCTGCCAACTACAACATTGCCACAGCCACCGGGGAAGGTCCTGAATCACCCATCAAGTTGACCCCCTGGGAAGAAATCTGTGCCTCCACCATCGGAATGGAGAGCATAGAGGGAGTCGGAGGGATGGAGAAAGGAGTGCAGACATCCGAAGATTCAGGTAGGTGGGCCAGATAAAACAATGCCAAATCCACACAGTCCATCCATGTGAAGTACCATGCGTCCACATAGTGCAACAGAAACACATGTCCAGGAGAACGTCCACACACATCGGCCTGATAGCGCACGTTAAAACCCACAATAAATACATAAATAATTAAAAACCCCTAATACACGCACTACACGTGCAGCAGGCACACCCTAACTGCAGGCTGCCAAACAACTGCACCCTCACTCCACACACAAATCAAAGCACCTCCAAGGCCCCGACCAAAATCACCCTCAGGTACCACCCCAAAGCATGTGATACAATGCCATTCCAATTCCCACAGACCCATCAATAACCCTCGCCCTCCTTTACTCCACCACAGGGTCCGATCCAAACGACGAGCTACAGGACACCCCTACCAGCACACCTGCAAAGAGGGCCAAGACCAACGGCCAGAGACCCTCCACCTCAGCTGCACGCATCAAGACACGGCAGCAGCACAAATCAGGTGGCAGCACAGAGGAGGGAACATCAACAGGCACCCCAGCAGCCAGCATGCCCACAACACCACCACCACAGGTCCCCCCAATGGATGCCACAGAAGGCACTGCCTCTGGTGGCAGCAGCACCATAGGTGACACCCCATTGATGGCAGCATGCTCCGACACAGAAAACGGGGATGCCGAAGTCAGATCCATCCATGACCTGTCCCAATCCCCCTGTCTGTCCCATCCCGTACAACATGAGGATACCACGCAGGGGCACCCACAAGACGACGACTGGCCATCCCCCACAAGCCCTGTGGCAAGGCAACATGAGGACAACAGCCCCTCTGTGACACCCCCGCAAATGGCCATGGCCCAGCAGAGGCAACAGTCCCTCGACCAGTTGATCGAACAACAGCAGCAACTGGCCACACTCCTCAAGGACCATGCCGATGAATGTGGGGGCACTAAGGCAGACATAGAAACATCAACTGAGACACTTAGGGCAGAAATGGAGAGAGGTACAGAGACGCTATGGGCACAAATTGAGAGAAGCACCGAGAGCCTGAGGGGGGAACTGCATGCGACGTCCAAAGACGTATGTGCCGAACTTGCCGCAGTGCGCCGTGTGCTCACTGAGCTCTCGCAAACCCTTAGGGACATGCATGGACGTGAGCAGGCAGACACATCATCCGTTGCAAGTTCCGTCCAGGGCAGCCCCCAACGTAGATCTGGAAGGAACCTGCGCTCCACAGGCAGGGGTGCCCCTGATACCCGCAGAGGGGGCTTGCAATAGCGACAGCCCACTGACAATGAGCATCTTTGGACACTGGTGTTCGGGGGGGAGGTAGGAGGGTGGAGGGGGTGTGTTGGGCTCACTTGGGTGGCGGGTCGATAGGGTGTTCAACATGACATCACATATGCCATCAAAAGTGCACGATAAACCAATGAGATGTGTGGACATTGATCTTTGTGTACTAGGCCATCATAGGCGTAGAGTCCATATTGTGCATGTCCCAGACACACGCAGTGCCACGAGTCCCGTGTCCATGTATCAGCCACCAGGCGTGAGTGCTAGAAGCATACATCAATGAGATGCTGACGAATGTCACGGGCCTCCGGTGCCTCGCAGACTCCATGAGGTGCTGCCACAGCCCCACCCTCATCATGACCATCATCAGGTGCTTGCAGTTCTGCGTCAGGGGGCATGGGCACATTTCTACGTACGCACATGTTGTGGAGCATGACACATGCCATGACCATCTTTGCAACCTTCTCATGGCGGTACAGGAGTGCCCCGCCAGACCTGCTGAGGCAGCGGAAACGGCCCTTCAGTAGGCCGAATGCCTGTTCTATGACTACACGGGTACGTGAGTGGGCATGGTTGTAGTCCTCCTCATGCTGGTCCCGTGGGTTCCGGACTGGTGTGAGGAGCCATCTCTTCAGTGGATATCCAGCATCACCTGTATGTGGACGAGAAACGTATGATGTGGAATGCCATTGATACGTACGCACCCCACCCCTTCCTGCCAGGTCATTGCGAATTCACATACCCCACATCATCATGCATGTAATGAGACTCACCGAGTAGCCAGGATCTGTTCCCTGCGTGTCGCTCCATGTAGCGTGGTATTGTAGAGTTCCTCAAGACCATAGAATCATGGGTTGATCCAGGGAATCGGGCACAACAATGTGTAATGATCCTGTTGGAGTCACACACCATTTGTACATTCAGGGAATGAAATTGTTTTCGGTTGCGGTACTGGGCCTCCATGGCATGTGGGACGACCAATTCAACATGGGTGCAGTCGATGGCACCAATGCAACCCGGTATGCATGGAATCGCACTTTTGTGTTGGTAATTTCCTGCTCCGAGCGTGGTAGAGAGATGTAGTCGTCTGCGTGCTGCAGGAGGGCATCGAGCACTTGCAATAGTGTCCGTGAGAACAGTGGCTGAGAAATGCCATGCAACTGCCCGACTGTGTGCTGGTAGGTGCCTGTGGCCAGGAAGTGTAGTACAGACACCACCTTCAGTAGGGGTGGGATGGCGGTTGGGCTATCTATCATGCTGACAAGGTCAGCCTGTGTCATGTCCACAATGGCGGCTATGGTGTCCCGGTCCAGACGGTAGAGGGTGTGGATCTGCTCATCAGTGAGGTTGAACGGATTTGCTCGGAGGCGTGGTATTGCGGGCTGCCTGCGTGGTGGTAGTGGCTGTGCTGGTGGGCCTTGCTGGCCCTGCCTTGGCCTCCTCCTCCTCCTGCGTCTCCTCCGTGCGGCTGGTTGTAGTTGGTGTTCGTCTTCTTCTTGGGGTCGGAGCACTTGCAGTGCTATCAGGTCCCCCAGGGCCAACATCGCGAGTCCTGCCGGTAGCATTTCGGTGTGGTTGTGGGAGGAGACTGGCTGTGCAATTTATGTGTTTCCAGGCTGTATGGCCTCCACCTGTGGTGATTAATTCCACCTGTGCAAACTGCTCTCCCCTTTGGCCGAGCACGTCCCGCGCACAACGCTGCAATTCGGGGAATGGTATCTTGCTATTGCAATCATGTATTTGTACCCGATGGCCGTGTAAGATTGGTTGATATGTTCATTCTGCTGTGGTCCCATTGTTTCCCATACTATCTGTGCAGTCGCGAACAGACTTGTGAAGGGTCAGTGGAACGTAGTACTCGAGTAACGGTGGGCCCTCATGCATCACTGTACCGAGTTGCAACGACGGGCGGGGCGTCCCATTTGTGGGTGAAGGCAGTTGCCATTTTCACACACAGCCGCACTCGATGGAATAATTAGTGATTTCAAACGGACACAGATGCCTTTTCGACGTGATGTTGCAAATGAGGAATTCGAAGGGCGGCGCTTTCGGTTTCCAGCTAGCGGCGAGGAGATGCCCACAGGTCTGACTGCAAATGTAACGTTCTATTGTTCAATGTCCTTGAGACAGGGCCCATGGCGAGGGAGCAATGATTGATATGAATAGTTTGGGATGCGCAATAGCTACGTGGGTGATGAGGCCGACCGTTCCCAAATACATGTTACTTCACAACACTGGAATTACGGGCTGGGGCACTGTGGATTTAGCAGGCTGCATAACGCACAGACTCAATGGATGTTTCTAATGTTATGTGAGTAATTATTCAGGCGTTTTGATCCCGGGATGAGGGAATGATGAATGGATGCATGGGCAGGTGATTTGATACAGAGTTTGCCATGTACAGGGCTTCTTGGGATCTATCCGCCTCCCCTACGCTATGTGATGCAGGGCTGCCATAGTGGGACCATCGTCTATCTGGCCTTGTTGAGCCCTCCCTGTCTCGAGGCGCCCTCAGACACTTTTGTCCATGCACGTTAACATTCCCATCTGATGGATTCTGTTTTGACAGACGCATGCACAGGTACACTCGTTTGTGATGGTGTGTTTGCACCTCGATATAGATGGTTATGAGTCGCAAGTGGTTTTGGGGTGGTGATGATCCTTTTGAGTGGGCTAGCATGCATATGGCTGTGGATTTCGTGTGATCATTGAAGTGAGTTGTTCGAATGTAGTTCTGATGGCCATTCTGTTCTTGTTCTTTTCTTTTGGTTGACAGGTATCTCCTCCCCTTTTGCAACTGCCATCTGTATGCCACTCCTGCAGATGGATTTTACTCCCGACACCTGCTGCTTCGTGTTAATCAGTGGAGCAGCATTACGATCTTATGGGACGATCGCCAATGGCCCACATGCCCTTACGCAGTACTGGTGGCTCGGAGCAACATTTCGGCCTTTCAGCTGGACTAGTGCCTCCCCATTGGGTCGGCCCTGCGGTTCTGTGCGCTTCCATGTTGCCTTTTCGTACGTGAATGTGGCTCTGTGTACCATGGGGGAACAGGGCGACACACAGGTAGTGGCTGGTCATTTCTTGCGGATGCAGCCCACAATGGTGATTAGTGTTTTGGAGTTCATGGCCTGATGGCTGTATGGGCTTGGTGACTTTGATGTGCATAAAATTTCTATTCTGATTTGGCCCGTGTAGCGTTTTTCTTTGCAAGTGATGTGGCATATGCCTATTTGGGGGGCGATGTGTTGTGAGGAGATCTGCATTGGGTTCCAGCTTCGGGGTTTAGTTGCGTGGTACTGTGCTGGGCGCGTTTGCCTACGAAGCCCAGTGAGGTCAGGGATGGGGGATGCCAATATGACTGTTTGAATGTTGTCATGCTCAGGGGCGGGGGATTGGGTTTTGTGTAACAGATGCCGGTCAGCCAGGTGGACTGGTGGAATGATGTGATTTTCGGAATATTGCTGGTCACAGGTGCCTGTGTTTGCGTGCGTTTCTTGGTGGGGGACTGTGGTCATGTCCATTGGGATGGCTTCTGTATTCGTGCCATCTGTGCCCTGCAGCTCCCATTGGCCCCTCTTGTGTTTCTTTTGTTCGTTGCCATGCATGGGTGACTTGTACATTTCAATGGTTGCATTGTGACTTCATTGCACCTACGGGGAGTTGTACTTTGTGGGCAGGGAGCGGTGTACAGGCACTCAGTGGGGCCGTTTACGGTTGATTCGCGATGCCGTACTTCTCACCATGGCGGTATGGTGCTTTCCGCCGTGCTTGATGGCGTTAGGTACATGTCCGCTAGGGTCGGAATTCGCGTACCCTTGCGCCATGGTGGTATTTACGGTTTGGCATGGCGCGCGCGCGCGTACTTGGTGCAGTTAGCGTTGGCGTTCACTACGGTGTCGCTAATGGCTTCGTACTTTGCGGTGACGGGTCATAGTCGCACCGAGCGCTATTCGATGGCGGTATTGCATTTCCGCCATCGTTTTTGGATTTCCGCCAGGGTCGTAATGAGGCCCAAAGAGTCCTCAAATCCGATCATAATAATACATGTTTCTGCAACCAAACAACACCTATATATAAGGATGGTGAGCTTGTAATGGCCAATTGGTAATGTAAACACGTTGCTAAATTAGGAGATTACTCCAAGAAATATTGATAAATTAGGTTTACAAGCACCTCCCTGGCTTGGGAAAGAAATTGAATGTCAGCACTTTGAGAGCAGCAATGACATGAGCGTGGGTGTCCAATGGCAAAACGACAAATAGAGTAGCAGCATTGGCACAGTAGTGTAATGGTGGGACTGCAGTGCAGATACAGTATAATGGCACTGGTTTGGGACAGGGGCTTAATAGCAGAACTACAAGTCCAACCATCACTTAGGACAGAACCTTAATAGAAAGGCTACAAGTACAACACCAGTTTGGGAAGGAGGTTTAATGGCAGGACTACAAAACGCTGTGACAGCTTGGGACAGGCGATAGATAGAACGGTTGTCAGGCCAGTGAATACTTGTGCACCAAGTTTTAATTGGATTAGTACACTCACGGCAAGCTGAAACATTACTTGGTTCATTGGTCTAATACAAAATACCATAAGTCCAGCACATGAGTCAAAATGTTCGGATTAACATCAGGCCTGCCCTGAACAGGGTCCATGTATGAAAATGGGATGTGTATAGTATAGCATTGCATTGTAGACTCCAATTAATCGTGTAAGTGGTAGAGATGGGAAACCTTTAATCTCTGTGTGATGATATATCTCTATTTCAAGATATATCCTAAACCAGCGTCTGGGTAGCCGCCTCATTACTAGCCCTGGCACAGACACATCGTTAAAATGTGCCAGCTTCCTTTTCTCCCAGTGGGTACAGAGGCAAAGCGGGAGTTATAACAGCAGCGACTGCATCACACGTCGTTTCTCTCCAGCTGAGGTGTTTGGGGAATTTCACTCATTTCCAGTATTGCCAACTTCGTCTCTTCCCTCATAATGCCAACTCTGCAGGCTTCCCCTCCTGCCTCCCCCCACAAAACGTTAATCAAAGAAGACAGATGGTGGATGACTTGCTGTGCAACATAATTAAGATTAAAGCGGCGCCTCATCTCCCTATCTAAGAGACAAAAGATGCTGTGATAAGTCAGCACACAGCCAAGGAAAGCTCATAAATCAGCAGTCACCATTGTCAACCTCGAGGAAAGCGGGGAGGGAGAGTGGTGAGACAGAGAGGGCTGTAAGGAGTGCAGCGATGGCGAGGAAGAGGACTGGCAGGCCAGCAAAGAACACAACGGCAAGGCAGATGATGGCAAAGAGAGACACATGGAAAAGAGGGCCATCAAACAAAGAAATGAGCGGGGTCAATTCCTAAAAAAAAAGTGGGGGACTCATTAACATACCAATTGAATTTCGTGCCAACAGAAATTAGAATATCAAGATGCCCTCTGAAAACAGTGGGGGAACTCCTGAAAAAAGTGGGGAGACTCCGTCCACCTGCATGCACCTTCGACTTCAGCCCAGGTAATTAGTGGTGGTGAGAGAAGGAATGAGCGACATAGAGAGTGAGAGGGAAAAGGAAAGGGAGTGATGAGATAGAGAGTGCTGGAAGGAATACAGAGGTGGTGAGGAAGAGAGGTGTCAGGCGAGCAAAGTACATGAAAGCAGGTCAGATGGCAAAAAGAAACAAAGAAAGAAGAAAGGACATCAACTCAAGTATTGAGTGATGGTGTGAGAAGGACTGAGCGATACAGAGTTGGAGAGGAGTGTAGACAAAGGGTGATGTGACAGAGAAGGCTGGACGAAATACAGAGATAGTGGCGAAGATGGAATGGCAGGACAGGAAAGAAGACGACGACAGGGCAGATGATAAAGAGAAACAAAAAGAAAAGAATGACATCAAACTTAGTATTTAGTGGCTGTTCGAGCAGGATACAGGTAGTCAGCTGGAAGGCAGAGAGTGAAAGAGACATTGGAAGACACAGAGGCAGAGAGAGGGAGAGATAGAGAGGCACGTGATTAAATGGTGATATACAGAGGAGGACATTGAGAAACACATACATAAAGTA
Organism: Ambystoma mexicanum; assembly: GCF_040938575.1. Taxonomy (NCBI): domain Eukaryota; kingdom Metazoa; phylum Chordata; class Amphibia; order Caudata; family Ambystomatidae; genus Ambystoma; species Ambystoma mexicanum. The sequence goes on from NC_090932.1 coordinate 1,194,235,189, forward strand.
CTGCATGAAGAAAGCAAAGGGAAAGTCAAGTAGGACAGTGTATAGAGGTTTAACCCACTCTAGCTGGGTTCTCACAAAACCCTATGCAGCTGCTCACAGAGCCTGGTGAAAAGACTCCTTGAAGTAACACTTAGCTTGTATTTAGATAGCCGGAAGATTACGAATTAAATACTATAGAACCATAAGGTTGGAACCAGAGTATGTATACAAACACGTATAACTGAATAAATGTTGGGTTAAGATCAAGGTAGATACAGTATAATCACTCTCAATAGGAATCACCGAAAGTCGTGTGAGCCACAAGGTAAAGGGGTCCTCCTCGGATTCCGATTCACGTTTGGGGAGCCTATGCATATGGGAATCACCTGCACGGTGTAGGGAGCACATTATAATTTTACACTGCAATGGGGGAACAGCCAGCCAGAGGATGGGACCAGTGTCAAGACATACCTTGTGCCTTTTGTAGAGTTCCAGTTAATAGTGCACTGCCAGATGTCCTTCTCTGTAGTTATGTCATGTCTATGTGCTTCTTTATCCCCCATCACTTCCTGGACCAGAATCCAGTAAGCAATGTTCGCTTGCTCTCGTGTATGGCAACTAACTAAGCACTACCTAGCCAACAGTTGTTTTTACTATGTAAATGGTTTTGATTAAAATGTGAGCCTTCAGTAATAAATACAAACAATAGATACAAAGGGCCAGATTCACAGCACGTTTTCCTATGTGCTTGCTCCATTATAAAATGCTTGTGTGAATAAGGGCTAGTGTATGAGATGTAGAAGTTGTTCATGTCGACTTTCGTGACCTGTGACAGATTGATCAGGGGTTGGCAGGGAAGACAGCAGGTGCAGACAGTACGATTGGTCAGACGGTGGTGTCTCACCAAAGTGAAGTTTGATTTGAGGGTGTTGGGATGCACGTTCAGACCACCACCCCTCCTAGACAATTTAGACTGCGGGCATGGGGCGGTGTAGGTGGGAGGGAGTTGTGTCATGGATGGAGGCACTTGGTGGAAATAAGAAATCACATAGGGGGATTAAACAGTAGTACAGCATTCGTGAGTTAGGACAAGGTGCATGACACTGCTCATAATCATTGCAACCACATCCAATTTGATATCGCACATGTGTTAGCTCCTGTGAGCCATTTTAGCTGTGGACAGTGATGTTTGTTCTGGCTGGAAAGGCTGTTCAAGCCAAATGACAGGAAAGGAACCTGAATGGCCATGTCTCTTCTTTGATCTCTTTGTGAGGGTGCGTAGGTAAAACCCACTTCCAGAAACGGCCCCTTAACAGGAAGCTGTTTTGGGCCCAGGAATCAAAAGAACACACTCATTCAAAAGAACTAGGCTCGGAAAAGGGTGCTGCATACCAACGGGGCCTTTGATTCTATTGAGAAGGGAAGGGGGTGGGGTTAGTGCAGAGAGGGAGAGCTCTTAAGTGTAAAGAGGGTGAGCTCTGTACAATTGAAGGGAAGGTGCCACTCTCTTGTTTCAATCTGCCTCTCCTTCCAGATCCTTCCAATTCCTGTAGCCCAAAGCACTTTGGGTGTCTGAAGGGCAAAACTCACTAATTCCAAGAGTAGGGTTTGGACCTGTTCAGCAAGCTAAATTTAGTCCAATCACATGTGGACTTTAACCTTTAAAAGAAGGGGTTACACACTACTTATTTGAATCCTCTATTGGACTTCAACCTTTGATGATTTTGTAACAAGACCTGCCTCTCTACCAGTGACAGGAGGACCCCCAACCTTACCATGTTAAAACCCCCTGCGGTTTTGTACCAGCCTCCCCTGTGTTTGGGAGCCCTAGAACACAGGCCTGTCTTGTCCCTGAGTCCCTGGAGTGGGACTCACAGCAACCTGAGGAGTCACCTGCTGCTGGAGCAAGACCTACCTCTCCACCAGCCACAGTGGTGGCCAGGACCACACTGTATTGAAGGACCCCTGCAGTTGTGTGCCAGCTTCATCCGAGTTTGGAAAAACAAGAAAAGGACTCATTGTGCCCCTGTGCTCCTGGACTGAGACTCACAGTACCCTGAAAGCCACGAAAGCCAGGATTCTAGTGTTTTTGCCATTGAAATGCTTGGAGCTATGTTTCAAGAACTGTTCAACACATTTGAATGACCAGGAATTTCAGGTGCTGCCTTTTGCACTACTCAGATCTTCAAATCACTCGTGCAGTGCCAAGATGTCTGGTTTGGCACTGCTGGACCACCAAGAACAGCTTGATCCATTATTAGGCACTAGAGACTGGTCAAGTAACCTTTATACTTTTTGCACCCAAGAAAATATCCTTTTATAGAACATTGTTGTTCTTACTTGACCTACACTTCTGATTCATTACATCTTGCTAGCTTTCCTTATTGAGTGTTCTTTCCTCAGGGTTGGGTTTTGTGTAGTGTTTATCTAGTTAGTTATTTATGTGCATGGTGTGTTTAGTTCAATTATATACATTTTTATTGAACCTTGATTGGACATTGCTTTATTTTGGACTGTTATACTTTGCTGCTTGAGATGCTACTGAACCACATTGACATCCCTCTGAGAGAATAGCCTTCCCTCAGCCCACGTGCCTCAAAAGGAGAGGGTGGTATATCTCTTAACTGTGCCTGTTTTGCCTTTATTATTGTGTTGGCTCTTCATTTGCAGAAGTGTGAAGGCTGTGTAGGTGCTTTAGCCTCTACTCATCCTTTTACTCCTGCAGAGCAGAAGTCAATTTGTCACACTTACAGTATGCACAACACTTACAGTATGTGAAAGTGGTGATTAGAAAGAAATGGAACAGTTGCACTCCCTCGGAATGTTGCAAAAGTGCCAATTTTTCCCATAAATGTTGAGACCCTGGCAGTTAGCTCATGTGTTTACTAGTCATACTATGTGTATTACATGTGAGTCCTTCAGCCTCTGTATGTGTTGTCACTTGCTATGTGTTTTAGTTATTTTTCTGTATTCTCTGGGTTTTCTCCCAGTAGGATTCAGATATGGTTGTTGACTGCGAATTGACTCCACCATCAAAGTTGTTTGGACCTTACTTCTAAAAGACATAAACAACTTAACAGTACATAAACATGAATACATTATGTAGTGGAAGAGTGGATGGATAGTGGTCAAAAGGGATGAGCTAGGTGTCATAGTCTGTGCTGCTGTGATTGATTATGGCTATGAGTGTTGTGATAGTGGTGATGTCACTAACATTCTAGGTGGAGTGTTGGTGTGGTGATGTCACTGGGACTCGGGTGGAATGTTGATGTATGTTTGGTGGGCAGGGTTCTACGGTTTGGCAGTTGGACCGAAGATGCTGGGCTAGTTGGATGTCCCAGTGCTTTCTCTACTTATGAACTTAAAGAATAAACTTACATGTAAACTAATTACCTTCTGGAGTTCCATGATTGAGAAGGAGTCTTAGTTTATATCACTGGCGATGAGGATGGTCCTGCTGGGAAGGGGCAGTAGGTGAGGAGCGCTGCCTTCCAGGGTGACATCCATCCATAAACAAGGAGCTGCAAGCCGGGTGGTGCAGTGGGGTCAAATACAGTGGTCCAGGTCGGGGACCCGGAAGGTCCAGAGTCCAGGCGGTGCCAGGGGAGGTGGCCCAGCGCCTGGAAGGTCCAGATTCCAGCCGGCGCCCGGGCTGAGGTGGCCCAGTGCCTGGGGGGTCCAGAATCCAGGCGGCGCCCGGGCTGAAGTGGCCCAGTGCCTGGAGGCTCCAGGGTCCAGGTGGCGCCGGGGCTAAAGTGGCTAAGGGTGGTGCTGCTGTGGAGGGGGCAGCTGAAGGACTGTGACATCGCACTCCAGTGATGACATCCCGCCCGGTGGGTTGCTGACCGGCTATTCGGCGGAGTCCGGTATGTTGGCGGTGAAGAAGTGACCCGTGACTGCAGTGGGGTATCCATTGCTCCTGATACGTGGAAAGTGAGCGGTGGCTGGCTGTGTTCGGTGCCCTTGGTCCTGGTGGGCTGTCTTGGGCTGTGGCAGCTGGGGTGCGCAGGACTGGAGAGCGGATTGGGAGTTCCTCTCTATTTTGCCTGGAGTTGTCAGAGGCGGTTGAAATGGTGTTTCACCAGGCCCGGGTTGTCGGGCCGTTGGTGGATGTGGATACTGACGGCCTTTGGTTCCTGTGTCCACTAGGGGGAGCTGCTGCACGCGACCGTAAGCAGGAAGACAGCATTCGGTTCCTCCTAGGTCGTGTGCCCCTGCGTCCACCAGGGGGAGCTGCAGTACGCGACCGTTGGCAGGAAGAGAGCCAGCGTGTTGTATGCATTGAACTGCATTTTTGGGCCTCTCACGGTGAGAAAAATGGGGAGTGCGCGGAGTGCGGGATCATCTTCTACAAGGGCTGGTGACATCGATGTTCTGTCTCCTTCTGGTTTGCCCACGGATTGTGTGAAAGTTTCATCTCCGGTGTACTTGGAGAATATATACAGTGAGAATCAACGGAGCACTCCCGAGATGCAAGTGGTGGTGCAGAGGGATGAGGCTTCCTCCCACTTCTCGTGGAAGAGGTGTTTGGTGTCGAACACCGGAGTGAGGTACTATGTGTGTCCAAAGTGGACATGTCAAAGGGGATGTCGGTCCTGTGGAGTTGGGGCAGGCAGCATGGAGGATTTTTGTGACGTTGTCACCGATGTAAGCGTTCAGCCAGGACGTGACCCTGGCTCAGTTAGCGAAGCCCCGCAGGTTTTGCTGTTGCTCACTGGGGTGCAGAGTATTGCTGGTTTTGGAAGTCTGGGCATCTACAATGGGTGCGCTGGAAGACGGTGGAAGCTACAAGTAGAGGATCATATAAGGAGATTGGCAAGGTGGCGGGCACTCGATCCTGATGATTGGGGATACATACAGGATGAAGAGTGCATAGAAGGGGAGGACTAAATAGAGGTAGGTTTATGGTGAGGCCTGTTTTAATGTTTTATGATGTTTGTGTTCATGTTGTGGCCTCTGGGTGTAGCAGATTTTTGGGTTTGGTCCTGGGTCAATGTTAGCGGTGTAAGGCCAGTCAATTTTTAGACTGCTGTTGTGTTTATGTGGTGGCCTGGTGTTAGGACATGTCCTTGGGTTTTAGTATGGACTCGTGGGTGTGGGGTTTATGGGACATTGTAATGTTTGTTTATGCAATGTTTGCTTTGCAGGTTGGCTGAATTGGACATGGGGGTGGGGGTATGGCGCAGGGACGTCAGCGCCATGTCACTTGCATCCATTCGGCATTTACTATTACTTGCCGTGCATTTTGGGGTTTTGCATTTCAGGGACATGTTGGGTTTTGGCGCAGGGATTTTAGCGCCAAGGTCTTTATCTCCTTATCGCTTAAGGTGGGGTTTTTCATGTTGTCCTGCGGTGTTTGTCTGTCGTGTTCGTAGGGGCATTTCCCCTGGGTATGTGTGGACGATGACAGTATTTTGTAGGGGTAGTGTGTGCTGTCCAGCGGGCAGTTAGGTGCTGGCTGGGTCATTTTTGGGGGCAGAGTGGTGCTGTTCAGCGGGCAGTGAGGTGCTGTCTGGGTCGTTTTAAGGGGCAGCAAGGTGTTTTATGGTATGTAAGGGGCAGTGAGGTACTGTCTGGGGTTTTAAAAAAGCAGATATATGCCACCTGGTGGTTTCACAGGGCTGTGATGTTGCTGCTCATGTTGTGAGTCAAGGGGCAGCGGTGCGTTTTATATATCTTGGGTTGAGGGGCAGCGTGGGGCTGTCCATGTTGTAGTTTTAAAGTGGTAGCGAGGTGCGCCTTAGGGTTTCAAAGGGGCAGTGAGGTACTGCCTGGGTATTTAAAGTGGTAGTGAGGGGCTGCCTGGTTATTTAAAAGCTAGTTAGGTGCTGTCAAGGACAGTCAGGTGCTGTCTGGGTCATTTTGGGGGCAGTGTGGTGCTGTCCAGCGGGCAGTGAGGTGCTGTCAGGGACTGAGGTGCAGTCTGGTGTTTTTAGGGGCAGTGGTGAGCTGTCTGGTGTTGTTAGGAACTGTGAGGTGCAGTCTGGTGTTTTTAAGGGCCGTGAGGTGCTGTTTGGTCTTTGTAGGGGTAGTGAAGTGTTGTTTGGTTGTTTTTGGGGCAGTGTGGTAGTGAGGTGCTGTCTGGTTATTTTCTGGTGTATTTAGGGACGGTGAGGTGTTGTTTGGTTGTTGGTAATTTGTAGGGGCAGTGAGGTGCTGTCTGGTGGTTGTAGGGATGGTATTAGGTTTATGGAGGTGCTGTCGGGTTGTGTTCTAGTAGGTGTTGGGACAGTCAGGTGCTATTTGGTGTAGGGACTGTGAGGTGCAGTCTGCGGTTTTTAGGGGCAGTGAGGTGCTGTCTGGTCTTTGTAGGGGTAGTGAGGTGTTGTTTGGGTTGTTTGTGGGACAGTGAGGCGCTGTCTGGTCATTTTAGGGACAGTGAGGTGCTGTCTGGTGTTGTTAAGGACAGTCAGGTGCTGTCTGGTCATTTTAGGGAAAGTGAGGTGCTGTCTGGTCTTGTTAGAGGCAGTCTGGTGTATTTAGGGACGGTGAGGTGCTGTCCCTGGTTATGTGTGCATGCTGCCGGTGTTTTAGGGGCAGTGGGGAGCTGTCTGGTGGTGTTAGGAGCTGTGTGGTGGTGTTGGTGTTGTTAGGGACTGTGAAGTGAAATCTGGTGTTTTTTAAGGGCAGTGAGGTGCTGTCTGGTCTTTGTAGGGGTAGTGAAGTGTTGTTTGGTTGTTCTTGGGGCAGTGTGGTAGTGAGGTGCTGTCTGGTCTTTGTAGGGGTAGTGAGGTGTTGTTGGGTTGTTTGTGGGACAGTGAGGTGCTGTCTGGTCATTTTAGGGACAGTGAGTTGCTGTCTGGTGTTGTTAGGGACAGTCAGGTGCTGTTTGGTCATTTTAGGGATGGTGAGGTGTTTGGTTGTTTTAGGGGCAGAGAGGTGCTGCCTGGTGTTGGGATGGTGAGGTGCCGTCTGGCAGTTTATAGGGGCAGTGAGGTGTTGTTTGGTGTTTGTAGGGATGGTTTTAGGTTTATGGAGGTGCTGTCGGGGTGTTCTGGTGTGTTTTGAGACAGTCAGGTGATGTTGGTGTTGGGACAGTGAGGTGCAGTCTGGTGTTGTTAGGGGCGTTCTGGTGCTGTCTGGTCTTTATAGGGGTAGTGAGGTGTTGTTTTGTTGTTTTTGGGGTAGTTTGGCGATGTCTGGTCTTGTTAGGGGGGTCTGGTATTTAGGGACGGTGAGGTGCTTTTCCCTGGTTATGTGTGCATACTGCCAGTGTTTTAGGGGGCAGCATGGTGCTGTCTAGCAGGCAGTTAGAGTGGGCAGTTAGGTGTCATCTAGCGGGTAGTTAGGTGCCATCTGGGTCATTTTTGGGGGCAGTGAGGTGCTGTCCAGCGGGCAGTGAGGTGCTGTATGGGTCATTTTAGGGGGCAGTGAGGTTCTTTTTGGTGTTTTTTAAGGGTTGTGAGATGCTACCTGGATTTTAAGGGGGTAGTGAGAGATGTTTCAGTGTGGTGTTAAGGGGTAGTCAGGTGCTGCCTGGAAAGTTTTTGTGGTAGTGAGGTGCTTATGTTCAGGAGGTTTTAGGAAAGGCAGGAGTGGTTTATATTCATTTTAGGGAGTGATTTTAGGGTGGCATAGGGAGGTGCTGCTGCCCAGTTGTTTTAGGTATAAGAGGTGTTTTAGGGGACAGTGAGGTGCTGTCTGGTTGTTTAAGGGACTGTGAGGTGCTGTTATTGTGTTATTCAGCTGGTTGATAGCAGAGTCTTGCTTTAGGTATAAGAGGTGTTTTGGGGGACAGTGAGGTGCTGTCTGGTTGTTTAAAGGACAGTGAGGTGCTGTTATTGTGTTATTCAGCTAGTTGATAGCGGAGTGTTGCTTCTTCCATGTTGTGGTTTATTCAGCGGGTTTGTAGCTGAGTGGGCTCAGGTTCTGGGGAGAGCTTGTGGTTGAGTTAGCTGTCATTTTTCCATTTAAGATCTGGCTTGGTTGAAGAGGGACATATATGTCATAATCAGTGCTGTCAGTGATTATGGCTGTTAGTGTGGTGTTGGTTGAAGAGAGGGACATATGTCATAGTCTGTGCTGCTGTGATTGATTATGGCTATGAGTGTTGTGATAGTGGTGATGTCACTAACATTCTAGGTGGAGTGTTGGTGTGGTGATGTCACTGGGACTCTGGTGGAATGTTGATGTATGTTTGGTAGGCAGGGTTCTACGGGTGGCAGTTGGACCGAAGATGCTGGGCTAGTTGGATGTCCCAGTGCTTTCTCTACTTATGAACTTAAAGAATAAACTTACATGTAAACTAATTACCTTCTGGAGTTCCATGATTGAGAAGGAGTCTTAGTTTATATCACGAGGCTACATAATGGTAAAGAAAGTGTGGATATCACATTCGCCCCTCCCTTCTGCACTTGCACATTGTGAACACTCACAAAGCATAGTAGGTGCGTCCCCCACCACCCACTATTATTTTTTATGAAAGTGTTTTATGTATTTTAATTGTTTCTCATCCCTTGTCCCCTCCCTGTTGCCCTGTTGGCACTTTGAAACAGTATTTACTTCCTGTATAAGCACCTAAAAAGCGAACAATAAATACATAAAATAAATAGTCATAGAGAGAACACTATCCATTTAAAAACACTTCCAGACAACTGGACCAGGCCTTCGGTTTTTGGCCATGCCCACTGTCGATTGGTCATTCCAACTGTCGATTTTAAGATTTTAAACACTAACAGATCACTAGTCATGGCCTTTGGCCATTGTCAGTCCACTATCCATCTGTAATGTTCAGCCATTTCTATGCAGGTTATCTCATGCCATTTCCCCACACTCTCATCATCTCTTGCACTCTATATATTTTAAAATTTTACTTTTATGGAGTACTAAAAACATTAATAAAAACATATGTAGATATATATATATATTTTAACTTTAATCCATAACTGCCGCTATGACACCAGCCAATTATATGGCGATGTTTGAGTGCAGCTAATCTCAGCAGCGACTGGAGTTTGTAACCACGGGTCATTGTGCAACGCGGCTGATTTGGATACCCTATGTTACTGCGACTATATAAAGGAAAATGGCATGCTTTGTATTTTCCATGGCTGCATAGCCGTGGCTACCGAACATTTGGATTGAAACTGCATCACAGAAACAAGAGTGCTATAGGGGAAATAGGAGATGGGAGGAGGACATTAGGAGAGTGGGGGGAGATGGCATTGTTGTCTGGTCACTTGGTGTGAGTGTGGGGTTACATTTCTTTCAGTCATTTTCCAAATAGCGTTGTCCACAAATAAAACAACCGCATCACCGTGTTTCTATACCCATGGGTATAGTACAGGCAGGCAGTCGCACATAAGCTATTTAATGTGCCTCCAGTTGATTGGCCGCTGTTCTACACACGGCTATATGATCAGCCGCGTTTATGAAGGCATACATTCTCTGTGCAATAATCATATTATTTTGTGGATGTTAGCCCACACAATTTTACTTGTGTTTCTGATTGTATGTCATCAGGTCTATCCTTGTTTTATTTGAATTTTTATTTGAACTTTTATTTGAACTTTTAAAGGTTGTCAAAGTTTGTTTTTGAGTTAGTAAAAAATGTGCATTTATCCGTGGCTACAAGGCATTGTTTATAGCTGCGTTTGAATAGCCGCGGCTCTCAAAGATGTTGGGGGAAAATGTCTATTTTTTTCGGTATTTGTAATTGGTTGGTGTTACTGTTGTACTCGTATGGTTGTCTGTGGTAGGTTGCAGTGAACATTTGTTGCTCATTTTAGTACTTTGATTATTGTATAGTCCTCATTTTGTGATATTGATTTTGTAAAGTATAAAAGCCATCAATTTGTGCATTTTTCTCATTTTGATTGCAGAAGTCATAGTGTACTCATGCTGAGAATGTGGCTGATGTGAAAGTAAGTGTCAGTACATATTTACATATTTCATGGTTAATTTGCAGTGTTGTGTCTGTCCGCTATATCAACCACTGCATTGGCAGAGTTTTACTAAGATGTTATTAAATATATCGCGCTTTGGCGAAAAGGGCTTTGGCGCTAAGGGCTGCTGTCTGTGGCGGCTGGAGGCGCTGTTCCACTTGGCTGCATTCACTGCATTCACTCGTGTGTTACTTCCCGGCTGGAATCACGGAAAGAATTTTCTAAGTCCCCAACTCCTCCTCCTTTACCCACAATACAATATATTGTATGGACACGCGCTTTTGCGCACGCGCTTTGGCGAAAAGGGCTTTGGTGCTAAGGGCTGCTGTCTGTGGCTGCTGGAGGCGCTGTTCCACTTGGCTGCATTCACTGCATTCACTCGTGTGTTACTTCCCGGCTGGAATCACGGTACAGAATTTGAAAAGCAAGAACTTTCCATTGTTTGGACTGTGAAAGTTGCGAGGCAACTTCAACTTTCGTCTCCTTTGTTTCAGGAAAGAATTTCTAAGTCCCCAACTCCTCCTCCTTTACCCACAATACAATATATTGTATGGACACGCGCTTTTGCGCGCGCGCTTTGGCGAAAAGGGCTTTGGTGCTAAGGGCTGCTGTCTGTGGCTGTCCGTGGCTGGTTGGGGTTGGAGGGTGCTCCTAAAAGAAATCTGTGGCTATTGGAGCGCTCTGTGAAGAGCGAAAAGTACTGTTTGCTGTGCGCGCTTAGGTGCGGTGCTTCCTGTGTCCCGGTACCCAATTTACCGTTTAATCTTGTTCAATTACTGGTAACATGCTTATGATGCAGTAAAACGTTGCCTTTTTAGCTGAAAACGTACATATAATTTTATAGGTGCAAAACTATTGTGCTATTTTCCGCTGCATTTATTTTCATTCTCTCCCCTTTTTTTTTTTTTTTTTTTTTTTTTTTTTTTTTCTTCTCTCTTTTCTCTCTTCTCTATTTCACTGTGATTCTGATTTTTAGTACGTTTTTATTAATTATTTATTTAATAAATCATTACAGTTAATCTTATTCTGAAGAGGGGAAGAAGAGGGGGAAGGTGATAGGTTGGAATATAAAGGGAATTGGAGAGGAAGAAAGGAAGAACTAAAAATAAAAAGGAAAATAAATTATACACTAATGGCCTCAGGCATTTATACCCTGAAGTCAGGCATGCCGGACCATCATCCAGCTAATGTAGAAAAAACAAGAATGACACCACAATCTTTGAAAACCAAGATAGGAGGTTTAGAGAGAAAGAAAGCACGATCCTTTTCCTTAACCTCTGATATACGGCAGTTCTGCACGATTGATCCATCAAATGGTGATTTGAGGGACCAACCTTCATTAGTGCCGCAGAACTCTGCGTCATATGGTATTATTCAGAACTCATTTAGTGACCTAAATAATTGTTCCCCACAAATTGACCCCACACAAGTTCAATCGACAATAGGTCAAATCACAGTAGTAGCCCAAATGAACTCGGGAACAACTTCCTTACTAAATCAGGATTTACAACACCCAATGTTTACTGTTACTAGTACCCAAGAAGCGCTGCCGACTGAAATTCTTGACGTGTCGACAGTAGTGCTGGGTAAAGAGACCTCAGATCTGACTCTTCTCGCTGTATGCAGTAACAACGAGCCGTCCACCCTTCAACAAACAATTCTAACTGAATCCACTGCATCTCTGGCAAAACCTATACCACTTGGCACAGTCCTCGCTCAACAAAAATTGCGAGCTGCCCACGAGGCAATGATCGCAACAGGTGAAATAGAGGAGGACATGGTTAGTTTTATTGGTTCCTCGGATATCACCTGTACTGATTTGAGTGAGGTATTGTATATATGTTCCAACACAGGTGATTTAAGCCAGTTGGATCAGGACAAAACAGTCATTACTCAAAAAAGAATGTCTTCGCCTAACGTAACGGTATGTCATGCGGAATCTGTAGCGGGTGAATTGAGAACTTCGACCAATGAACTATCTAAGTCTCCAGCCTTGTTCGATAAATCTCAAGGTGATCCATCTAACAATTCCGCATCCTTCATTGCTCCGACTCCAAGAGGCTCAAGATTTGACGTACGGCCCTCAGATAACAATAATTTTTTTATCAACGGGCTGAGATCTGGTCGTCCCTCCTTCCCAGAAGCCCCTGCGCTCAATAATACACTGAGCGCCATGAACACTGCCCTGCTAACAATAGCAAGGCTGTATGAAGTCTTGGAGAGTAAGATGAATGTGCAGACCCAAATACTACAACAATTGCTTAATAAGGAATCAAATAGTTTGGATCTAGAACAGATGAGAGGAAGAGACTCAAATTCGAATACTCTGAACTCAAAATCAACAGTAGCCTGTAGCACTGCCTCGCAAACAGAACAACTCAATACCTGTCGAAGATCGACACAATGTGAACAGGAGCTGCTGAAAATCCCAAGAACAGAAGGGCCTTCAGTCATCTTAAATGATGCCGTGGCTAGCCCAAAACCAACTCCAAAACCTGAACTTGGTACTTTAAAGGAGACATCTCCAGTAGTGATCTGTTTGGACATGTCTCAGGAAGTGGGCACCAAGGGAAATTCCAAAAATCCAATCTTAATACGAACTACAAGAAATGCTGGTGAGACGGGGGGGCCGCCTCAGGAGCCCCCAGTAGATGAGTCTCAGCTTGACAGAGATCCATCTATTGGCCAGCTCCCATTTAGCAATGTGATTAACCCATTTTCCTTGATGGGCAAGACAGTTCCTAACCTGCAGGGAAAAAGGAAAAAAATAGGTATGTTAAATAAACGAAAAATCATGAAGCCTCCTCCTTCAAAGAAGGTGTGTGTCAAGCTAATTGCTCCCCACACGGATCAGTCTTCGACTCCATCAGTAACTCAATCGAATCAAACCATGGTCACATCAATTGTGGCTGCAGCAAAACAACCATTGGCCCCAGCTGTTCCACATCTGGGTCAATCTTTTGTTAAATTGTTTCCATCTCCTACAGTACAACCATCATCCATGGCTGTAACTCAACCAACTTCGGCAGTAACTCTACAGAACTCTACGATGACATGCCCTCAAGAACACGAACCCTTGACTAAACTAGTGGCGCTAATGTCAGACACAACTCCTCAAAACTATATAAAAGTTCGGAATGATGACATTATTCAGTCTATTTTTTCTCCTGAAGAAATACGCCAAGAGATTGCTAGAATAGTAGATCTACACGTTGCGCAAATTACAACATCCGCGGTTATAAATGCTCAGGCCTCTACTCTTTCCAAATTGCCTGTTGATATAAATTTGCCGTGGGCTGCCCAATCCCAAAACAATTTTACATATTGTCCAGCGTTAGAAGAGATGCAACGTGATGGTAGAAAAGTTCCTTCACAGCAGACAGCGGTGTTGGCGGCACCTTCAAACTTGACACAACAAGACATTTCTATTCAAACCAGGAATCCGAAAGGACAAGATACCGTGGTGGGGCAAACTCCCGATCGGCAGGACCTGCGGGAAGAAATTAAAGCTGCCCTAGTACAGTATCTGCATCACTCTTCGGATCCCCTGGGTCACACCTTACTGTCTCGGCAGTCATTGAACAAGATGCCAGACATATCACAGCTGTTAAAAGGTCCGATGACTGAACGAAATGAGTCAACATTCATAAGGCCTTCCTCTCAAACCTTTAAAACATCTGATACCTCGGATTTAGGATTTAATAATCATGTGCCTGAATTTGAGACTTCACGAAAAAAGGACTATAGTAAGCAAAACCCTACTCATAGCGCTTACGCCCACTGCCATCGATTGATAGTATCATGCCGCCCTCAACCATTTCCTAAATATGATCTAAATCGCAAGAGTATTCTAAACATCTGTGCCGAGGTGTCCTCTTTACAGGATTTATCGAGCACAGACATTGACCTAGTGGAATTCATTTCTCATAATGATCTATCCAGAGTTAGAATATTCACGCGATCGGGAATTACCTTAAATGCCATTTGGCAAGCTAGATCAGAATTTTACGCCTTGGGCTTTCTCATTTCACAAGATTTGACTCAAACATTGCCATCTGAAGTAACCTCATTATCAGAGAATTACTCCAACATCCCGGAAATTCCACAGGCAAATGCTAATGCTAATGCGATCACAAGCAGGGGCGTGAATTCTCAAAGGCGTAACTCATAACAATCCAGGTCTGATAAAGACATTTCGTTGATATCGTGGAACACACGTGGACATAGGCATTTTCTAAATACATCCAACAGAGAACTGAATGCCTACGATATTGTTGTCTTGCAGGAGACCTGGCTTGTTGAGGAACCCATTTGGGACACACACTACATTTCTATGGTTCCTGCAATAAAAAACATGTTTGGTCGACCTATGGCGGGTCTTTTGATCGCCATAAGGAAATCTTTACATTTGTGCATCACTTCCTGCAAAACCTCCTCCCCTTATATCCAAGTTGTAAAATTATCAAGGTCTACTGGCACAACTGTGATAATCAATGTATATTGGGGAAAACAACATCTATCAGCAGATCTATTCTTTGCACATATCGCTGATATACTTTAACCATGGATACAACTATTAAATATATACTTCTTCTAGGTGATTTAAACTTGCACCTCCTTCCATCTAAGCCCGGGAATCATTTATCCCATGAGTCCCAGTGGATACACCTAATGGAAGAGAGGAACCTCATGATGCTTAATGGCATCATAGATGGAGACATACCCCCCAAGGCAACATGGCATAGAGAGTTATTGCGAGCACACTTAGATTACATATATGCCAACCATGCCCTCATGGATGCTTCAACATCTCTAGAGATATGCGAAAATGACATCAGTGATCATAATCAACTGTGTCTAACCTGGAAGTGGACTCAATGGTTTGATCTTCCAGAACTAAAAACTAAAAAAAATATGCAACTTGTTGAGATTAGTCAAGCTCGGAACCGTGTTCGATGGTCGGATCATAAACTCATGTTATATGGTAAAGTCTTAGAAAGTGAGTTTGGGCCGTATCATAATAACGAAGGAGGATGTTACATCCATTCTATGCAAATGTTTAGTACCAGGGGGAACGGTGGACGTTGTCATATTATCAAGCATCTCCATGCGTTTGATTTGGAGCTCAAAACAAAGAAGGCCCAATTACGCAAAGATATCCGACATTTAACACTCGACACCCACTAATGTCAAATTGATAAAAAATCTAAAACAAATGTATAAGAACTGGTGCAGGTCAAGGAGATCATTGCGATACCAGAGAGACGGAGAAAAAATGTTGTCTCAATGCCTTACTAAAACTACCGCTGGCATATGGTCTCTCCTTAATGAGGCGGTCGGTACGCTGCAAAGCGCCTTCCAAATTAACCCAATCCCTGAAAAAATCTGGAACGACTATTATGCTGACCTCTACCGCTCTCCCTTTTCGCAAATTGAAATTGATTGGACCATCATAAGAGCGAACTCTAAACTCCATTTTGATACAGATGACATCATACATTGTATATCTAAACTTAGTAGATCTCGCGCAGCCGGGCCAGATGGCATTAGCAATTCAATGATGAAGCAAAATCCAATAAGATGGGCGACAATATTAAATCACATCTTCCAACATACACTTCAAACTGGTAAAATCCCTGATTCGTGGAGAAAATCTATAATAGTTCCTGTCTATAAGAAAGGCGCGAGGGGCGATCCTAGGTCATACCGACCGATCGCCCTGTTAGACTGCCCTGGTAAGATCTTTGCGCGTATCGTGCTAGTAGCATTCAACGCTTGGTTAACAGCAAACTCCTTTAGGGATGAGTTCCAAACAGGCTTTGTAGCAGGCCTTGGTACTTCTATAAACCTAATTTCGTTGAGTTCTCTGATAAACGCGCACAAGCAAAGGAAGCAGCCCATTTTTGTTGCCTTTATAGATTTCCGCACGGCATTTGATGGTGTTCCTCGTGAACTATTGTTCAAAAAACTCCTAGAAAAGGGCTGTCCATGGCCCATCCTGCGATGGATAATTCAGTTTCACTCCAAAACAACCATTCAGGTTCGACTTCGCAGGGATGGACTCTTATCCGGCCATATTCAAACAGACCGGGGTTTAAAACAGGGCTGTATTTTGGCCTCGGCTGTTTTTAATTTTTTCATCTCGGACATAGGTATTGCATTTAAAGATATAAGAACCGATGCCCCTCGCCTCAAGGGAACGCCCATAAACTATCTGCTTTATGCGGATGATATGGTTCTTATGTCCAAGACCCCCCAGGGACTCAAAAGTATGTTGAAAGCTCTTGAGGGCTATGCTCATTCCAACTGCATAGCCATCAATACTTCCAAAACACAAATCATCCAATTTGGGAACCCTAAACAAAGATGCAGAACCTACTCATGGATATTACAGAACAGCTCCTTAAGCATTGTCTCAACGTATACTTATCTAGGTGTTTTAATAACTAACCACCCGACTGATTTACCCTTTGAGGAAGCTAAGAGAGCAAAACTTCACAATGCAATTTCCCAAGCAAGAATTATCAGGGCAAAATTTTGTAAATTTTCGATATTTCCAATCATAACTTATTATAAACAGAAAACTTCACCTATATTATTATATGGGACAGAAACCAAACACTGGCGACCATACACCTATTGGGCTAAGATGGAAGGAGCTTTTTGGAGAAAAATGTTGAATCTACCTAGTTCGGAACCACCACCTCTAATTCGCTATGAATTAGGATTAATATCACTTCATGCCAGATATAAGTGGCTCTGCTGCTCCTTGTATCGCAAACTTGTAATGGGTAACTTGGAAAATGGCCTAACTCGAATTATGGCCGATTATGCTACACAAGAAACCCATGACGTATTCATAAGAGTTTGGAGACAAAGGGTGTTGAAATTGCTTGATGATGCTAACATAACCATCCAACTGTTAATTGATAACCCCTGCAAGGCCAAAGAAAGCATGTGGCGGTATGATTGGATTCTCACTATTGCCCAGTGTGCACAATATAAAAAATTTCAGGAGAACCCATTTGAGCCAAAAAGATTTGGCCAAACTGCTCAGTACTTATTGATCTCCCCAAGTCCTCGGCACCGCCAGGCATTTATGCGCTTTAGACTAGGATTGTGCTCTACAGCTGACCTTCTTTATAAGCGCAAAATTCTATCAAAGGAAGAAAACAAATGTAGGTTTTGTCATCATATGCTGGAGACTGTGCGCCATTTATTGGTTGATTGTGACCACTGGACAGAACTAAGAGCTAAACTGTTCAAACCGTTCTTTGAAGGGCATATCAATGTAACCTACGACCAACTATGGTCTACACTGTTTCACACGAACAAGAAAGCGATACAGTATGCGATTGTTAATTTTTTGAAAATTATGAAGATTTGAATATGATGGGAAAAAATTTGTTTTCGAAATGGAAAAAAAAGCAAAAGATTGAATTATATACATTATGTTTCTTTTCTGAAAGCTCTGACTGTTCACAGGGGTTTCAATTCAACTCTTAATTCAATTTTTAATAGAAAATTATTCTGTTTGTAATATAGATTTAAATGTATTGTTGAAAGGTTGGAAAAATTTATTTTTCTTTGCCAAAACAACAACCAATAAAAAAAAAAAATAAATAAATATAACCATCTCTGTTGATACACCTATGCATTATTTTTGTTAGATTCTAGTACTCTTATGAATCGGTATCCCTAAAATGTAGCATGTTATTTCTATATATAAAGTCACACTATTTTATAAGCACTTCTATCAGATTACATGTACTGCTAACATAGTACAGCTTTTCGTACCAATTTCTAATTACCAGTATTGTAGAAATGTTTTGCTATTGCTTTGTCCTTATTTGGAAATAAGGTACACATGGTGAGGCTCCACATTCTTCATGTATTAACTTTCACTAACATGCCGCTTAAGCCTCCACCATGAAGTATCTCCAGCTGCCTGCAGTTTTTTCTTGGGAGGAAAGTATAAAAGAGGGAAAAAGGCATGACACACATTACTCTGCCACTGAAAATAAAAAAAAGTAACAAAACGTTTTCTGAAGCAGAAAATGGTATCTCCCACCCTGAATGAATGATGACATTTGCAGCACAAAACATTGCACTTTGCCGGTGAAGGTCGTGGAAGATACAGTGCTGGAGGTGGATGGAGCAGATGTTGCTTTGGTGGTGGATAATGTAGAGGTTGCCACCATGGCAGCTGTATGAGACGAACAAGCAATGAGGAAAAGTAAAGGAGTTGGGTGACAAACATTATTGTTTTTTTTTCAATCCATCATGTTTTACTCCCAACAACCACAAATTGTTCTTATAAGTGAAGAGAAGAACATTTCAGCACAGGTGCTTGGATTTTGTATTTCTCATGGGCCTTTCTGTAGTTCTCGTCTAGGTCATCCTAGTGTACTCTCGGTTGTATACGAATTGTTCGTATTACAACTGTTCGAATGACAATTGACCTTTTCACAATTGACAGAATTGGGAAGGTCAATTGTAACATATATGCGGGGGGAAATCCCCCACAACCCTCCACCCAACCCAAACCCACCCAAAACCCATTTTATATATATATATATTTTTATATATATATATATAAATAACCAAAGTGAACATTCGAACAATTGTAAACGAACAATTTGGGTAATACCGTACTCTCACAAGGTGTTGAATCAGAATGGATGTTCCCAAACACTGAGATGGAAAATGTGATAGCCCCAGGGTTCTTGAAAGTCCATCCAAGTAATGTTTTCATTCTTGTGAACTATCCCCCATTGAATGAGGACACTGAAATAATCCATCTCATTGGACATTCTGCAGATAAATATATTGTAAAAGCAATGAGGGAAAGTGAAGGAGTTGGGTGCCAGACAAACTTTATTGTTTTTTTCAATCTATCATGTTTTTTTTTCCAACAACCAAATGGTTCTCATAGGTGAAGACAGAAACAGTTCAGCACAGGTGTTTGTATTTTGTATTTCTCATGTACCCTTCTGAACTCGTTGTCAACATCATCCCAATACACTTTTACCAAGTGTTGTATAAGCATGGATGTCCCCAAACTCTGAGCTGGGACGTTAGATGGATACCGGTGTAGATTCTTCCAACACAGCTTGCGTTGTACATTTTTGCTTTCTTTAAGAGAGTGCGGCTTCTGTACCATGAAATATCTCCAGCTGTCTGCTGTTTTCTACATTCTGCATCATTTTCTGTTGCAGGGTGGATGCTTTGTTCATCCACCCACAATCCCTCACTACTCCCATATCCTTACCCATGCATTGTACCCTCACCCTCTGTACTGCTGTGCACCATACCCTCACTCTTTATATCCAAACCATCCTATACCTTCTTTTCAAACCTCAGCCACCCTACCCTAGTTTCAGATCCCCCCACTGTATTTCCAGCCTCTGTACTTTCACCCATCCTACTGTATCCTGTGTACCCTTACCCTTCAGTGTATCCCCACCCACTATAATCCCACCCATTTACCTTATTGATTTCCTATTGTATTTGTTTTAATCCACCTTGGAGTTTTTCCAAATGGCCCAATGATTACTATATGTGAAGAAAACAAGAGTGTACTATGCACAAATATTGTATCAAACATAGTGCAGAAGATGCACTGCACAGGAGGGTCAAACAAATTAAAAGTGTGTACAACTGTAACTAATTGTATTTCATAAAGTATGTTCTCTAAATAATTATGTTTTATTTTTTTTAAGACAAAAAATAGAAATGATGCCTTTCTCGTCAATTGTATTAAGTGTCCACGCACAATATGAAATCCACTAATTGTACCTAAGTCTGACTACCCACACCCACTCAGCCTGTTTACAGTTTACACACGCTCCATACATTCCACATAAATCTTTTCTATTTCTAAGCAGGTTATCACCACCCTGTTCAACCCTATTAATCGTATTGCCACAGAATGTATTCATGGTACTGTACTGTACTCCCATCATCTCTTAAACTCTATATATTTTAAAATGTAACTTACAAAGAGTACCGAATACATACATATATACAAATGTAAATATATATATAAATATATATATTATTGCAATGACTGGAGATAGTACCCGCAGTTATGAGATAACCAATTGTAGCATGGAACAATTATTTGCAGCTATTCACAGGCCTCAATAGGTCGCTGGTAGCTGCGGCAAAAAACAAAAGTCGATGAACCCATACAAGTGTTATTTTCACCGGAGCCTGGGGTGCGCTGAGGTATGTATCTGAAGCAGCCTGAATGGTCCTTTCAGCTTGGTGTTTGGGTTCTCCTTCTCCTCACAGTTTTTTCACCTATGGCTTTGCTCTGCCTGCACGGTGCATGGCTCCCCCAGTTCCTTCTCAGAGGATTGTTCTCTTTGGTCCCGTGCACACTGCTGCTGCTCAAGGGTCCCCCTTCTTGGTTCCCCTACTTAGGGAGATTCTAACTTCCCTCAGTTCCCCACCGGCTGCTGGGGTTCAAGGGTTACCCCTCCCTTTGAGAAGCACAGTGGGTGACATCCCCTACTGTTACAGCACTGGATTCCTGCTGCCTGTTCCTCCAGGGAAGGCTTGACAACTTCCTGAGTCTGTCTTCCTTTTATACTGGTTTCTGCCAATAGGTTTTGGGGAAACACGAGACACTAGACTGCTGAATGTGGTTTGTTCAGGTAATTTTCATGCCTCCACAATTCTCCTTCATCACAGTACTGATCGTATGACTCCCTAGCAAGTCACTGGGGTTCTTCTTCATCACAGTACTGGGAAAGGGGTTTTCACTTAGGTAAGTCATATTCTTCCTCGTCCCAGTACTTTCTAGGGGAAGGGTATGCTAACAACAACTCATGAGCCTATTAGGGAAGGGGTTGATTTTAGGGTTGTTGGAAGGGGTCAGGTGATTGGCAGAGATGACGTGTTCTCTGGGGATGGTCGTCCCTAATCCCACAAGGGGCTTTCTCTCCACTGGGATCCTCCCCTGGTGATCCCCAGGGGGATTATTGTTCTGTGGATGCAACACCCTGGCCCCATGGGAAAGATCTCCCCTTAGGGGAGAAGCAACAACATCCTCAGATTCATGACAAGACATACTATAAAGGAATTTGGAGGAATTTGGCATGATGTTGGAAAATAAGGACTTTGTGATGTTAAAATGTTTCTACCTTCTTATTATTCACAATGGTTAAAAGAGTGAGGCCCTCAACTGCCCACAAATGTCCATCCTATGTAGC
Source organism: Ambystoma mexicanum (assembly GCF_040938575.1). NCBI lineage: Eukaryota > Metazoa > Chordata > Amphibia > Caudata > Ambystomatidae > Ambystoma > Ambystoma mexicanum. Next base: position 1,194,256,271 of record NC_090932.1, read on the forward strand.
CAGTTTGGGATAAGATCGAAGTCTTAATTTATGTTTCAGATTTAAAAGATAAGAAAATACCCCATATTGCAGAGGAACAATGTAATATGAAAACTAAAATAAATTAGATATAAACACACAAAACACAATTAATGATGTAGATAAACATACAATGTGGTGGCCCATAAAATTATCAAGGAAGTGGCACATTGTTGCAGAGGAAGACAGGGGTCAAAATATAGCCCAAAGCAATTATACAGCAGCAACTCTATTGCTAGAACATTGTGTGGGAACTTTGAAATGAAAGACCTGGAGTGAACTAACAACAGAAAAATAGAGAGAGGGGTACTTTTCACAAAATGATGCCTCCTGTAGAATTGTGCATCTTGCTCGGTACATAGTGACAAGGGGGAGCCTGTAAAATGTGAGATGCAAATTGCTGCTTGTGCACCGTAGAGATACTTTGGGACCATTTCTAAGGCATTTTAATTGAATCTAGACTAGCTGGTTTATGCTATGGACATGCTGAGAACTGTGTCTATTTTTTTTGTGGGATATAGTTTGTTTAAAAACTTTTCCCCATAAAGACAACAACATTAAATACACCTCCATTTTACAGAAGTATCTAAAACCCTAAAAACAGTTAAGATATACACAAATATTATATTTAAGATTTACATACAGTCAATTAGATACAATCGCGTTAATACTCAAGTGAAATCAAACCCATTCTAAGAGCAAAACAAAATCTCTTTTTGGTCGTTCAATCATATATTTCTATATACAAGCAATAAGGGAGAATCTCCATCGCTACATACTATTTGACATGGCCAGTTCCTTTTCAAAAGCCATTCCGCCAGAATAGGTCACTCTGAATATCCAGAGAGCCTTCTGCTAAATTCCTATAATACCTCTAATAGTGTCTAAGCATTGCATTACTGGCAGTCAGTGCGTGACTGAGGGTCTCACTTTTGACAAGATCTTTACATAGCCGACAATACCGCTCGCCCATTGGCATTCTCACCCAAGCACCTTTAACATTCAGCACCAGATCTTTGTTTAGACCTATCTTCATAAAAATCCTTCTGAGCTTGGGACAAGGGAATTGCGAGATGTATTTTTGTGCACATCGATAGGGATGATGCAGGCCAACATAGTCTATCAATGATTTAAGTCTGCCTTTATGGTCATGATTATTTGCCCAATCCAATAACTGTGAGCATTTTTAAACGAGGACGTAAGCACACCCAAGTTCTCCTCCAAGTCCCGTGACCATGCTACCATCTGAAAAAAATGCATATTTACTTTTTCAAACTCAGACAATATAGAGCAGCGACCATTCATCATTTCATTCTGCAGAGAGACAAATATTGAGTTCCCCTCAGTACACATTATTTTTAGGTAAAGGTTACCTCTATTGGTGTTAATTATCGTACACAGGGAGGTGTAAGGACATGTATAGCATTTTTGCCAGCATATAATAGCCTTTTGCCAGTATGTAATATAGCATTTTTTTTTTTCACCAGTATATAATATATAGCGTTTTTGCTAGCACACAAAGTACACAGCAAGGCCGAGTTTGAAACTGCAGATATTCAGAGCACACATAGAAAAACTTAGTGTGCTGTCAGGTTAAAATAATGAGGTACACAATGTATACTTCATGTGTGAAGACTGAAAGGGGCCCGTAGGGGTCCCTCGCAATATGGAAACAAGGCAATAACCATACACGAAAGGATGCGCCAGACACGAGGTTCAAATTCCCAATGCTAGGGTTTATTGCAAGCAAAACAGTCCCAATTGGCCAACTGTGGTCTCATGCCCCGCAACGTGTATTCTCTAGACCTCGAGGGACGCAAGAGAGCGAATTACGTACATCAGTTACATATATACCAAATGCATATCATACAATCAGCTATGACATGTTTAACACCCCCTTTTATTGAGTTTCTTTGAACTCGGGATGATGATGGACATTTCATGTATGACAATTATGACACTTTCGATGTCTATTCTAGTAACAATGTGCAATTTAGAAAGTGCAGAGGCATCTTCTAGTTGTTGAACAGAACATGGTGCTTCTGTTCTTGGAAGCAAGCTGCACACGGGGGAAGAGTCACATTCCAAGCTTTGCTATCTATAAGGTGCTATTCGTGTCCTGGGAGCCGACACGCTCTAAAGGGTTTTGTGAAGGGGGGCCGTAAGAAGAGCATAATTCAAGCCTTTAGCTGCTTTATTCTAACATATTCTACCACAGTACGAGATTGGCTAGCAGCTGTGAAATGATTAAATGCCCTGCAGCTCTCCCTCAAGGCTACAGAGAGGGAGTGTGGGCATTCCTTTCTGGGCTTCTCATGAGGAGTTTCAACGAACTCCTCTGTCCCGCGGCCTTGCCCTTTCATATTCAGACAACAATGTTAACAGTTGAGCAGAGTAAGCAGAATTCGCAAGAATTGCAAGCTGCAAAGCAGTTTAGACAGAAAGCAATGAGCAATGGGTAACAAGCAAAATGGCGATTCTTGCTACGTTTAAAATGGCCGCTTGTTGGTCAAGCATAGCAGTCTGTATTTCTATAATTCTGTGCATAAGACGGTTGGCCTTCGGCCATCAAGATACGTCTATCATCCAAATGAAGGGTATTCATTTTTCCAGATTGACAAGACTACATTAGAATACATAACTGACTAATATTACTAACCTAACTAAAGTACTAAGTGCTAATTTCTAACATGATAATGTAGTCTTTTTTGCAAAATGAGGTACAGTACATGTGTTGGGTGCACTGTTTAAAATTAATTTTTACATGAGAAAATGGGCACTAGCGTTTTCTTCAGCTCGTGGAAAACAGAAAATATGCAAGATGCTGGAAGAAAAACGAAACACAGGCTGGCACAGAGCACATTCTTGTTATTATGATTGGTAGACATTGTAGGCAGACAAGCCACGTCAATAAAGGGCTGAGTCAAATTTTTCCTAAGAAAGAGAAAGGAGGAGGGTTGGCAGTTCATGCTGGGTTCAGGAGATAGACGGACGGGGCACTCTCAAGAGGGTCGAGCGCTGACTGTGAATATAATCAGTTGTAGCTACCCACACAAATTTATGGAGGAGTTTCGCACTGACACTGGGACTGCAAAAGACAGCGAGGGCGTGCGAGAATCTTAGATTACTGACCTTGGTAAGAGACTTGTGCCAAGTGAGGAACAGATTGTATGCCGTACGTGTGGCTAGGTTTTATTGCAGTGTAGGGAGGATAGGAATATCATATTTATATTTATCTCTCTCTATATTCAAAGTCGGGGAACTAATTCATGTTTGCAAAATACCTGCTTGTTCTGTTTTGTTCTTTTATATTGCAGATGATGCTGTAAATAACACATGGTAAGATTTGATGGTTTGTAAATAGCATGTAATACAATATATATATATATATATATATATATATATATATATATATATATATATATATATATATATATATATACACAACTGAGACTTTAGTGTCATTCATACATCTGTGAATCATTTATGTGAGTGAAGTACAGAGTTGAGTGCAGCAGTGTATTTACCAATTTATCACTGTACCTAAAATAACAAATAAGAGAAAATCAGTAATATGCACATACAAAGTAGAAAGTTGTGTGCAGTGTAATGAGTGTTTCCTTCCTTTCATACTTATGGGAAGGAGTGCCTAATCTGGCACATAGGTTACTGGATGTACATAAGCCAGTAATTGTCACCGGTTTCCCCCTTTCTCACCTGTCTTCGTTGTTTACTGGAATTCTTTGAAGGAGTCTTCTTGCGTACAGTTCGGGTTTTGTACAACCCTGTGCAAGCGTCTTCGGGTTCCAGCGTGCGTTCAGCGTTCCGAATCCTGGAATACTAGAATATCGGGGAAATCCAGGAAGTGAAGGATGGTGTACTCGGAGACGGGTACACTGAAATCCGGTATTCAAGATAGGAAATAGAGGAAGGAAATGATAGAGGAAAGAAAACTAGGGCCCAGGAACCAGGAATCAAATGAATTCAGCGAAGGCGAACTACGGAGCACACGTCTAGCCACTGCAAGTGGTAGTGTTGAGACACGTGGGGCCACGGGAGCGTGGCTTCTTCATAGAACGTGCTACGTCTGACGTGGAGGCTGGTGGACAGCGTTCTGTGTTAGACGGCCATGTTGGAAGTACTGCAGAGTGCAAGCCCTGATGTGTCAGGGACCAGGAAGTCCAAAAGGGACACGTCCTATGGTTCATGACAGTAATACCAGCCACAAACTATAGGTGGTGCATTGAATAAACTCATTGGGTTTTCTGAAGTGTCTACGTCTGGGGCTCTCTACAGAGAACTAGAAGGTATTCTAATAGAAAGGGAAGGTTTGTTTTATAATGGGGTTATAGTATAAAAAAAACATGCTCACCACTATACCACAGGAATAAGATAATTCTGAAAATACTGAAAAGCAAGATGCCACTAAAATTACCACCAATACAAGCTAACAAGGTATGGTCACTAAAATAGTGTGATACCAGACCCACTCTAAATGTAAGACTAGTTTACCTCCAAATTACTGTCAATATTTTTACTGTAAGAAAATAAGACAAAATCTCCTACAGAAGTAATGCCCAGCTCAGTACAGATCTCTTGGATAGGGGTAGCTCTCAATAAGCCTAGTACGTGGCGCCATATATATCCTTCCAAACAATTGGCCCATCCCACTGAGACAGTGTATGAACATTCCAAGTTGTAACAGATGCTTGAGACTAACATTTACCAATATGCCATTGCTATTGCAGATAGATTATAGCCTGCTTTATGGGAAACAAAGCTCTTTAGGGAAAGCATCATGGAAATTGCCCTGGAATTATGCCTTTTAAAGAGACCCCACTCCTTCATCTCATTAGACACATCATATCCCAAATATTGATAATTAGTGACTATATGCATGTTGCCCCCATAGTAGATATATGTTTCTGATTTCCCTTGACAGATCCAAATACCATTAATTTCGACTTCTCAAAATGAATAAGCAGATCATTTGCGTTTGCATAATCAACCAGTGCAGATGCACTTCTTCTAATACCAATGTTCACTGAGTCGAATATTGCAAAATCATCTGCATACTCCATCTAGGGAATTCTTTCCCTGCCCAGCTTCCATGCGAAATTGCAATCATCACTTAGACAATGATCTATATCTGACAAGAAGAGGTTGAACAGAACGGGGGCGAGGACACACCCTTGTTTAACTCCTCTTCCAATTGTTATGGGTGCCGTCAAATCCCCAAACTCCCCACTTCCCATTCTCACCTGTGCCATGGTGTTTTCATGTACAATTTAACATGCATATATCAGGTGAGCAGACATACCCATTACCCTTTAGATTGCCCATAGTTTGTCACAATCATTTGTGTCAAAAGCTGTTGCAAAATCTACAAACAAAATGTAGAGAGGGGGGAAGGTTTTTGGCACAGCTTGCCAAATCAAGGAGTTCACTATAAAGAGGTTATAAGTGCATGATAAACCCCATCTGAACTGAATCTGACATTTGCTCAAGATGTTTTCCGGGTCGATCCATTTCTCGATGTCTCTAAGAATGCAAGTGGCAAAGATTTTACTCGGGCCATCTAGGATAGATAGGGGTCTATAGTTTCTAGGATCATCCCTCTTTCATTTTTAAAGACATGTATAATATATGATTGGTCCGGGAGAGTGGAATCTGCCCTTTTTTTAACAATATGTTCAAACAGCATCCTTAGGGTATCAGACCACAATACTAGCCCTCTTTACATACTGCAAGTGTTATCTTAATCTGAACTACAGCAGTGGGGTCACAGCATGCCTTGTATTTCTCAGAAAAGAAGGCCTCCCATTCCTCAGCAGAAATTATATTGATCAAAGTATTTTCTGAGTAATTGTCCTTTTTTGTAGAAGGCCTGTCACAAGAGTTTGTTGTTGTGTAGAATCTCATATATATGCTGCCACTCTGAGTTGGTGTTGGACATATAGTGTAGATTCTTCAAGTTATGATATTTGTTCTTAAGGCCATTCATTAATAAATGTTTAGAGGGCTGGTTGATAGATATATGTAAGACATTTCTGATCTTGTGTCTCATATATCTTCTTCCCCTATTACTATGCTGTCATATTGATGTGCATGGATCTTATTAGTTTTGAAGCAAGAGGGGACATTTCTTGTCAAGAAGGTGCTGGTGATATTGCTTATCCAATAAATTATTTCATCCGGACAGGTACATTGCTCATACACTTTTTCCAAGGTGAGCATGTGTCTAGTAATATCTGAGATGTTCTGATCCGACCAGCCCACATGATTCAAGCCTCTATTCACAGTGATCTCACCCACCACGTTAATATCGTTACTCCTTGTGTTATGAACCTTAATGGTGATAGATATAGGAGCCTGATCACTATATTTTTGAGAAAGTGCACGTCATATATTTTGCCAACTCCTTAATTCTCTCACTACCATAAAGGTAGTCTATCATCGAGGTTTTGTTGGTCCTCCCCTGTGTGGGAGCTGGAGGGACATCACCTGCAATCGATCCATTCATAATGAAGACCTGCAGATCACTGAAAAACTCAACCCATTTGATCGCAGTCTGACAAGCTTATACCGCTTGTTGGGTTGCATGTCAGATACAAAGATACCTTTCTCAGTATTCATATAATCAATAATCAACCAATATTTGGTTGGCCAGGCCTCCAGAGGAATATGCAGGAGAGGGTCTTGTATACACTCATTTGGATATTATCTGTCTGTTGGCCCCAGACGGGTCATATATTAATCAAAATAGTTTGCAGGTCCTTACTCGGTTCCACATGCAACACAGAGCATGTGGATTCAACTCTGGCTGCACTTGATCTCTTGCCTTAAGTTTATTAGAGCACAATGTGACTAGCCCACCACTTGGTTGACCTTTTAGACCTCTGTGAGCTGAATTATGGAAACACATATAACCATCAAACATGGCCTGCTCCGTGAGCCAAGTTTCTTGCAAAAGAACTATATCTGACCCCTGAAGATGTACAAAGAGCCGTTATTAGCAAACAAATTAGCATGGCCATGGGTAGTCCATGAGCTTACAACTACAGTGTTATGATTAACTTTTCTTAGGGTCTGGCAAGAAAAAGAGTAGCCATTCCCAGTGGTTCTTCACAATATCCATATCCAAAGCCTTATTTGATGGTGCTGGGTTTGGAAGTGATTCTTTGTTGTCATTTGGATTATTGCCATATTTCTTTAAATTAGTTTCAACAGCAAGGTCTATGCTAAAGCCCCATTTCAAGAGGGATTGCGCACTACTCCTCACTAGCACAACAACCTCATCATCCCCACAATGGGCCTTTGTATATGAGGTGGCACCGTGCTCCAATTGCGCTACAAATTCAAAATCCTTATGCTTCAAAACCCTCAAAGGGGGGAGATGGTGAAATAGTGTCAGTAGTGCTTTTCTATTCGGTACTTGTGTACAGTCTTCAAATAGACATATAATTGTAAACGCTTCTCCATTACCTAAACCGCTATTGTAGACTCAACACAATCTTTGGAACAATTGGCTGAATGAGATAATTTTCTACTGAGTCTGGTAGCAGCAGGATGGACAGAACCTTTAATCGATGAACTCCGACACTCAGGGCATTAATAGGATTAGAGGTTTGGGCACTGCGTCCCTTATTAATGTTCGCCCTTTGTGGCCTGATTCTTCTAGAAGGGATAGATTCATCCAACCTTTCGTTGGCTGAAGCGTCAAGAACTTGAAACAATGTAGATTCCAGTGACATATCTTCAGTTGAAGTATCAGCTATTGCAGCAGCTTTATGGGAAGGTGTCTTTCTTTTGCTCTCTGCTCAACTAGGCTCGATTGCAGAGGAACATTCTCAGGTGGCCCTATAGCACTAGGTGTATCACTGTCATGTCCAAGGACATCAGCTGTGGAAGTTGGGCAGTATGTTTCGCTGATTCATTAGAAAGGTATTCGCAAAGTTTGAGGAGTATTTTCTGGGCAAAATGATTTGCTTTAGTATCTATGGCTGGAGTGGCCATTACCTCAGGGTCACCGGACTTAATGAGGTATCATAATTTATCAAGGGGGGACTATTCTCCTCCTCATCCTGAACCTCTGAGTTGGTGTATCCATTAGACCCGCTAGTCTTGGGGAAGCTGATAATCGCTGGTTTACTGATCCTTTAACTATGTTACCGTCCAGTGTAACATTAAGTGATCCAAATTCTTGCTTTTACAGCCAGCTATAGGGTTGTTTGTCTTTACTCTCAACCGTGGGGAGGCCGAACTTGTTCTCCTACCTTGGCTGGCCTTATCACTTTGCTCAAGGGGAACAAGTGTTCTTTTTTACAGAGGTTATAGATCTGTTTAGGCTGCATTTAGCCTTTAGCAATTTTAGCAGCTACTACACCAAGTTGTTACTGTGTGAGGGATGTTAATAGGCACTTGATCCCTACTCCCCGCCAAGGGAAACAGATCAAACTACTCGGAACCCGTGGTGCTTTCCACATGGGGGCTTCAGTTAATGCTTCCACTGCACATGGAGTATAATACTTTTGAGAAGCTGCAGACACCCTGCAGTGTCAAATACCAATATGGGGAGCCATACACTCTAAACCACAATAGGATGGCTCAACCCTACAAAGAGAGAAAAGCTGCTTCTGGGGCTGAGCCACTAGCAGACTATACTATGGCCCCAGACAGGCTCATATATTGGTCAGAAGTAAGAACTCCTTTTCCACCTGAATGACATTTGCAATGTCATCTTTGATGTTCTGGGAGTTAGTCTTAGCAGTGCATGGTGGTGGTGCAAATTATGGTTTCTTAGCCTACCATAACTGGTGAATTTACGGGGGTTTTCGGTTTTACTTGTAACCATAACGTCCCTTTAACAACGTTTTTTCACTGAATTTCATAGGGTTTTACTAGTGCAACTTAACCATAATGTCCCATTAACAACGTTTTTTCTCTGCATTTCATATGTTTTTACCAGTGCATCCTAATTTGCTACAAGTTCCTAATATCATACTCACCCCCAATATATCCGTGTTTTCATCCAATCTAGAAAGGTTCAAGCAACAACTGTGCTATTTCACACCTCCTAGTAACATTCTAAACACTTGCATCAACGTTCTACAACTTTTTACACCATGGTTTGTTCACTGACGTTCACACATGTCTGACGTCACTGCAGATGTCCCGAACAGCGTCACATGACCGTACGTACGTGCGTGGCATGATGACGTGTATGTGAACAGGTGTGCGCTTTGAAACAGTTTGATACTGCATTTTCATCCAATCTGGGACGTTTCAAGTAGAAAATCTACCCTTGCACAGTTCCTAGACCTATTCTAACTGGTTTTGCATCTGCAATCCACAATAGAGCACATGCTTGAAAGAATATTAGCACAACTGCTAGTTAACATAAAAAAATGGCATCAGCCATAGTCATCCCTCCTCCCCAGGAGCCGCCACCAACAATACCACCACCAGCTGTAGGGTCTGGACAACAGAAAAAGTGCAATCATGCAGAAAATAATCAAAAGGAATAGGAAGATGAGATAGAAGAAATGCCTACCCCCTGCACCCAGAAAGAATTATGGGTATGGCGGTTCATTTCCACCATTGGGGGTGTACCGAAGGCTAATACTACCAAGGTAACATGCACTTAGTGCAACATTGTACTCATGCACGGACAACCTGGACAGTACTCCTAAAGGATCACCTCCATGCACTGCCACTCTAAATACAATCACTGGGATGCTCTGAGAAAGGCTGTTCCTTTCTCAAGAAGTAGTAAGCTGTCTTTCTCTACCTTATCTTCCTCAACCAAAACTGCCCCCACACAGACTTCAGCTGTGGGCCACAAGATCCCACCTGGCACCTTGCAAGCCATACAAAAGCCTGTTGATCCATAGCTTTCCAAGACAACAGTACTCTGTATAGACTGCAACACACCACTGTGCAGGGGGGGACATTTTCAAAGTGCTTTTGAGGCTGTAATAAAGGAGCATGAGAAACATTGCACCCTACCTTAGATTTAACGGACGCCCAACATTTTCTTCTGTCCAACTGCCCCTCCATATCTGTGGTCGGTGGCACTTCCTTCATTTCCCTCCCCCACCTTACTTCCTGGCCTGTCCTGCAAACAATAACAAAAAAAGAAAACGAAATACAAAATTAAAAAACATCAAAAAAGGGCTCCTTTAGTAACCACCTTTCACAGTTAAAAATAGAACTCATAGACCCCATATACTTTACATTTTTCAGTAAAGTAGTTAGATTCAATACCATTTTCCAACATTGCCATTAGCATTTTGTACTATGGTAATGGGAAAAATGGACAATTGTATACTAGACAAAAAAATGAAAGGACAGAAACTATTTTCTGTCCCAAATTCTTTTCTTTAGCATACAACAGTGACCATAAATGCACCTTCATAACTATCCACGGTCTCCTCAGTCCCCTTTGCAGACCAGGCATCATTGAAACACCGGGACAGCATGTGCACACCATCGCACAAGACAGCCCTTCTACCCTTTTCACTTTTATATTTGCAACACTCCCTCACTGTCTGCTTTCAAACAGCCACAGATCCATCCACCAATGACTTCCAAAAAAAACTCTACATGAAACTCTGTGAACATATTAAACTTCCACACACCAACTGTCACCAACTGTCACTTAACAATGTTCTACAAATATTTTCCATCTGCATTTCTTTTACTTATAGAAAACAATTCTACACAGTACTGCTATAAATACACATATGCATTGTGCAGAAGTGTATTAATGAAGGGTGGAGTTGGAATAGGCAAGTACTCATGGAAGGGCAGGAAGGAAGAGCCAATGGGTGCCAATGTGGGAGGCCACTACCTAACTGTTTGGCCAGAAGTGTCCCAATGGTGGGGTGCACAGCCTCCAAACAGTCCACCGGCAAGGTCAGTGCTGAAGGGAGGGTTGAAGGGGGGAGTTGCTAGACTCAACTAGGTATAGTGCCTTGAAACTATAATGTTAATGAGGCATCAGGCCACCAGTGTTAGAGGCAGTGGGATAAATTATCAGAGAAATGAGAAAAGAAAAGACGAAGACAGAAGCAGAGTTTTGAAAAGTTTCCAGAACGTACGAAAGTCTGGCTCAAAGTCTAAAATGGGCAGGAACACTGTTCCAAAGAAAGGCACCAGTTAAACAGAAATATCTACCTCCCCTCTCTGTCTAGAGAAATGTTTCACAAAGTGACAATTGGACTTAAACAAGCAAGAGACTGTAGCAGGAGAGTATTTAGGGACAGAAAGTTGGAAATAGCATGGTCCCAGACCCCAGAAAGCTTTTGTATGATGCAGAGGGTCTTCCATTTTATCCTTACAGTCACCAGAAGCCAGTGTAGAACTTGTAGGGCTGCTGAGATATGATCTGTATCATTCAGGCCAAGCATAATTCTTGCAGCCATATTCTAGATTAGCTAAAGGGTCCGTATGGAAGAAAGGGAGATGTTGATGAAGAGGCTATTACAGTAGTACAGCCTACAGAAGACCAAGGCTCTTGAAACATTCCCCTTGAAAGGGAATGCAAAGAAACGTAGAATTCCTGAAAAGAGGTGATGCTCAAAATGGACCTTCTTTCAAAACAGTTAAAGATAACCCCAACGTGTTGGGCCTCAAAGAATGGTGAGGAGATAGAGCCCAAGGACTGTGACCAGAATGTAGGAAGGAAACAGTGCACAAGTGTCCCAATAACAAAATCCTCTGTCTTACTGGCATTCGGAAAGAAATTGTTAGCCGCGCACCATGCCTGGATAGGGATAGCCAATCAGGGATCAGAGAGGCAGATAAGAAAGTGTTAGAGGAAAGTTTCAAGCAAAGGTGTGTATCATCACCATAAAACTGCAAATTAGGAGAGAAGGAGCAGATGAGGTGTGTCTGAGGGACAACATACAAATTAAAGAGCCACACTGATAGGATAGAACCCTAGGAGACGCTATAGTTAGAAAGTGAGGTGGTGCAGGATAAATGGCATAGTTGCAGCCGGAAAGACCAGTTAGTCAGGAAAGAGGTCAGCCAGTCCAATGGGTGGTCTGTGATCCCAAAGATATCATGGAGGAATTGAGTAAAGATAGAATGGTTCACTGTGTCAAAAGCAGAGGACAGATCAATAAGCACTATCCTCAGTTGTACTACAATCAAAAATACCATATACACTTAAATTACATAATGACACCATATTACAAATACGGTATACTCCCCTTATGTTATACATAAGAACTATACACATATTACTATAGTGCATGTGGCCAGTGGGGTATGCAGTGATTATCACAAATAATAAAATAACTAATCTTATTACAACAAACCGAAAATAACAAATTCCAAACTAACGAATTTGGAAAAAAACAAAATAAAGGGGTTGGGAGTGGGAATAGTAGTCTGGCCACAACCACCACAATACAATTAAACCATATAACCTTTGAATTAAAAAACTCACCCAGACCACCCCCACCCGACCCCAATCCCAATAACATCCACGGACACAAAAATTCCCAGCACACTTGCCATCACCTTTTCAGCTTTTTTTAACCTATAAAAAGTGCTCTATATCCACTCACCCACCTTTTCCAAACCCTCTTTCATCCACAAAATAACCCCAAATAAATGTTCCAGACTTTTTTTCCTCATGCCTCAATAAGTAAATGAAATATCAAAGTGGGCATTTGTCCTTGACAAGAGCCAAGCCTATATTAGACAATTTGAAAAAATAAAACACAAGACAAATGTGCAAAAGCATGCTTTCAAGTCCTTGCTGGAACTCCTTGCGCAACTCCACTCCAACATTTCAAGCTGTAGCTGCAAGCAGAATAGTCTTTCCCATTCAAACCTAGAGCTTCGGCCATGCCGCATGCCCCAGTAGGCAAATCAATGTACACATTTGTTCTTGCACAGGGCCAGGCCTAGTGACCAGGCACCAAAGTTATATCACCATTTTCTGTACTTAAATTTTAACACTTTAGAAAAAAATAAAATACAGGACAGATGTGCAAAACCATGGTTTGAGGTCCTTGCTGATGATTCTCACAAATGTTTGCTGCAATCGTATCCTGCACTTCGGGCTGTATCCACGAGTAGAATTATTTGTCTCATTGCAACCTATCCTGATTTCAACGACATTTAACACATAGCCAGCCGGTCCATGGTGCCCATACCCACTTTAACCAAGCCAGTCTCTCATGATCATTGTCAGTAGACAGATTATGCAGGTCATTGTCTTTGGCCATTACCCGGACAATCTGGCCACTGCCCATGTTCACAGGCTATACGTCAGTCACCAAAGGTATATCACTATTATTTGTACCATTATGACACTTTTCAAAAAATAAAACACAGACACATTTGCAAAACCATGCTTTCAGGTCCTTGACAATATTCCTTGCAAGTTTATTTTTTCAAAAGTGTCAAAATATACATACATAAAATAGTCATATAAGTTAGCTCCCACTTAACAAAATCCATTTAGACTTTCCACAAACATTCAAAGGTTGGGTCTATAATGTTTATTACAACTTTTGTGCAGATTACTTAAACGGCATCAAAGTTATAAGCCATCTACAAATGTTCAAACCCCCGCCCTCTAATTTTGGCCCCTATTGACAAAATCACAACAAACTGCAAAAACATAAAAATATGGGCCTAAAATCTTTTTTGCAAATGTGTGTGCAGATTCGTGAAACGGCACCACATTTCTCAGCCTTTCAAATATTTTGGGACCCCCGTTCTAATTTTGCTACCTCTTTGCGAAACAGCACCAAACCTTAAATAACCATTCATGGTCAGGTCCAAAATGATGTTGCAAAGCTTCATACAGTTTCATGGAGTGGCGCCAAAGTTACAAGCCATCGAAAAACTGCTTTTTACCAACCCTGCAGTGCAGAAATATGTATAAATGCCCCTAAACATATGCGATGCCCGCGGACATCAGAGGGATGCCCCGGACAACCAAACTGTTCATGGACTTCAGAGAGGGCAAAACACCCATTATTTTGTCTTTTTACAGCCATATCTTATCCTCATCACCCATCACCGCCCCAGATATAGTTTCATTAGTGTAACAAGTGCAATGTTGTGTTTCTTAATATGTTTGCACTGCTCTATCCACGGACGTATGTCTGCGAATCCAACATGGCGGCTGTTTCAGAAAATATGACGCACCTCAAATTTGTTAATGACCAATCAGTGGGCGTGTCTGATTTCAGCAAACAACACGTTGCCCCTGGGCCAATCGCTGGCCCGTCCATGGTCCAAACAGGGAAGTGAGTCTGTGGACCGAAACCCACATATCAATAATATTTACTTATATGTATATACTTTTTGGCCATTTAAAAAAATTAATGACTGAGCATTTCAACACCAAATTTACAAAAGCACGCTTTCAGGACCAAGCCACTGCTCCTGCCACAAATTTGGTGAAAATCCATCCATCGGTTTGGACTATAGGCGTGAGCAACATTTTTTTCCCATTCCGTCTAAGGGAAAAACACACATTTTGGGGCCCTTTCTATAACTTTTCCCCCCCTTGACGAAACACCTCACAAAACTTTGTAAAATCAATTTAACGGGCCCATATATTTTCTTGGGAGGATTTGTCCGGGGGGCACAACGGTATAAGCCGCCTAAATTGTACAATGGGTTGAGCAACGTAACCATAACTAAAGGGCCGCTACTCCCCTGTAAAATATTTTCAAGGAAAACACTTTAGTTGCAGGGACATTAAGGTGTGAACGTAATGCAACAAAAATACCTGAAATTAAACTAAAGCCACCTTAACTTTGCACCCTCTATTGCACAGCCTATGACCACAATTATGGCATTACAAATCACATCACTGATCACATCACTAATTACATGTTGTATGAGAACACTGATGACATTACAAATTACATCACTGATGCCATCAATGGTGACAACAGAATATACAGTCCCATAACATTCCTGAACAATCAATTTATGTCTTGCAGGGCTGGACAGCGACATCATATCACAAACAAAATGTTTTGATTGGTGAAAAGAAAGCCTAGAAACATAAACGCATCAACCTTTGTGTCATAGATAGTGTACGAATAGCTCTTGGCCTTCCTTTCATTAGTAAATACAATGGTCTTAAATTTGGCTGGATTGAGAATGAGACCTGTAGGAAAGACGCCGGAGGCAGGGTAAAGAAGAACAGGTAAGTTTATTCTTATAGGAGGGCCCGCCGTGCCCAACTACTCCTCAGCTCCTCAACGGTACACTGGGTCACGCAAACCAAGCTCCGTAAGTAAATGAGATTTGTTTGCGTGCCCCAGTGCTCCAAACATAACATTCTCCACACCTCCCTCCTTAACAAAACAAGAACATATGCAATTAACAAAATAAGCTAAAGTTTGCAATACCACTAAATTATTAAATGAAAAAAAATTGTATTAAACATACAAACTCATTCTGACTCCTGAGACTTATATAAAGGTGATTTTAGCTGGTAGGCACTAGCTAAAATCCAATTTAAGCATGGATGAACAACCCTATTTCAAAACGATGCATAGTTTTTCATCCACACTGGTTTTGACCTGTATCTCTGATAACTACCGGAACTGTCAATAACATCCCTACCAATAACATTCTCACTTTCTTCATTAACACTTCCATCTGAACTGCCGTGAGCACCTTTTCCTCTGGCACTCTCACTCCCACCTTGAACACTTCCCCTCTCCTCATATCTTTTCTTTTTGCTGTCATCTTTATTTGACTCATTTTTTTCTACTCTCCTATCCTCGCAATACGCTTTTGCAATTATCCCCCTGGACCAGTCCTCTCCTCCTTCCAATATAACCACACTCTTCCTTACCGCAGAGATCCTTTTGGACCCACAAACTTGCTGTCCAAAAATGTGTTCACTATTCTGGGATTCTTTACTTATATCATATCTCCTACTTTCCACTGACGCTCTTTCACTTTCTCCCGTGCATCAAAACTCAATTTGTTTCTCTCTTGGCTCTCCCTGATACATTTCATTATCTGTTTTCTATCTACTTGAACTACTCCTGCTACTCCCAACCAACCTGGACACAGTTTAGTTCCAGGTTCCCTTCCTTTAAGAGAAACAAATGGTGATACCTTTGTCACTGAATGCGGGGTAGTGAGATAATTCCATGTCATTATCTCTAACATTTGCTTCCATGGCTGCCTTGCCTTCATGGCTAATTGCAAACCTTCTTTCAAAAAACGATTTACCCTCTCCACTAGGCCATTGGCCCTTGGGTGGTATAACGCAGTTCTAACATGTCTAATGCTATAGCTGCTGGGAAACTTTTTCATTGCCACCGAGACACAATTAACTCTCTAGCCGTGACCTCACTTACTGCTTCCCATTCAATCCATTTCGTGTGGAAATCCACCAACACAAACCAAAAATTTCAATCCATCACCTAATCCCATTATGGGTCCCACAATGTCCACCGCAACCTTAGACCACGGTTGCTCTGGCACCGTGTTAAAGCTCAACGGTGTTTCCCTCGTCACCTTGGTTTTGTCACTCATTTGGCACTGCATGCAGTCCTTCAACCACC
The DNA here is from genome assembly GCF_040938575.1 of Ambystoma mexicanum. Classification (NCBI taxonomy): domain Eukaryota; kingdom Metazoa; phylum Chordata; class Amphibia; order Caudata; family Ambystomatidae; genus Ambystoma; species Ambystoma mexicanum. The sequence continues at coordinate 1,194,272,857 of NC_090932.1, forward strand.
TTTCTGCCATTTTGTCTATACGCGGCCACCAGAAATTTTGTCTGAGTTTCCTCTTCATTGCACTTTCCCCTGGATGACCCTCATGAGCCAATTCCAAAAGAGTCTGCTGGATCGCCACCGGAGGTACCACACATCGTCCTCTCCTCAATCTACCTTCACTTATGTTCAACTCCTCCTTAACTTCCCACCAAATGTCAAAACTCTTATCCAAATTTTTCTTGTGGGGCCATCCCTTCACAGTCCATTCTTTGATCAACCTGAGTTCCTCATCAGACTCCTCTCCCTGTAACCACTTTTCTTGGGCCACTGCCTCACTAACCTCAGCTATCACTGATTCTTCCATTGTCTCATCCTCCACTATCTCAGTTCCTTTTAAAGGCATCCTCGATAGACAATCCACTACCAAATTCTTCTTCCCAGGCAGTTAACTCAGGTTGAAATTGTACCCTTGAAGACTCAAGCCCCACCTGCTTATCCTAGGCAAACCCAAAGCCCACCTACCACTCTCGAACAATTGTGCCAATGGCTTGTGATCAGAGTGAACTACAAATCGCCTGCCCCACAAGAAAAATTTAAAATTTATCACAGCCCAACACATGGCCAGAGTCTCTCTTTCGATCACTGAATACTTGAACTCCGCCCCCTCAACGCTCTTAAAGCAAAGACAATCACTCTCTCCTTCTTATCTTCATCCAATTGTACCAATGTGGCTCCCAACCCCCTCAAACTAGCATGTACAATAAGAATAGTCTTGTCCCTGGGGTTAAACCTCCCAATAGACGGTGCTTTACTGATTGCTTCTTTGATACCTTCAAATGCCTTCCCACATTCTGGAGTCCACTCAAATCTTGACCCTTTTTTTAGTATCATTCTTATTGGGGCCGAAACTGTTGCAAAATCTTTCACAAAACGGTGGTAATATTCTGCAAGGCCTAAAAGTGACCTGACTTGGTCCTTATCCGTCAGTACAGGAGCTTTTTCTACAGCCTCTACTAAACATTTTTTTGGTCTCACACCCAATTCATCAATCTCATGTCCGAGATACTCCACCTTCTTCACTGCAATCTTACACTTATCTCTTCTCACAGTCATTCCGGCTTCTGACAACCTTCCCAACACTTCTCTCAATACTTCATCATGTTCCACCTTAGATTTTGCAAACACAAGCATATCATCTTGGAACACTACAACATTCCTCACACCCTCCATCACTTTGTCCATGACTCTTTGAAATACAGCCGCTGCCGAGGCAAGTCCAAATGTCATCCTTCGATACTTGAAAGTTCCAAAAACGGTAATGAATGGCGTCAAATGCTGGCATTCTTCCTTCAAGGGCATCTGGTGATAAGCCTGAGACAGGTCAATCACAGAAAATACTCGGGCCTTATCGAGAGTTGACAACTTTTCACTTATTATCGGCAAAGGGTGCCTGTCCACCAGAATGTTCCTGTTGATGTCCCTCATATCAACGCAAAGTCTTATGTCACCATTAGCTTTGGCTGCCACGATGACTGGCGATAACCATTCTGAACTTTCACTTTCTTCAATAATTCCTTTTTGTAGTAAGGACTCAATTTCAACCTTTAGTCTCTCTCTTAGGTTATGAGATATCGGCCTAATCTTATGTACCTTGGGAACTGCTCCTGCTTTTAAGCGAATCTCATGTTGAAAGTCTCTCACCATTCCCAATTCTCCTTTAAAAACTGCTGGGAACTCCTCCTCCCATTTGTCATGTACTTCAGCCACAGAAAAAGGATCCTCTGCACTTGCTTGAATCCTGATTCCAAGCTTGCGCTGTTCCTCCCAGCCTAACAAAGACAAGCCTTCCCGTGTGACAAACACATCCGAATCACAATTTCTGCCCTTATACTTAATCACTGCTTTGAACTTGCCTAACACGTCTATCTTCACATTACCATAGGCATATGGTTCTATGCAGTGCTCCTTCAAATCTTCTACTTTCCTTTGCAAACAGATTTCATATGTTTTCCTCGAGATCAGCGTCCATGGAGAGCACCTATCCACTTTCAATGCCACCACTCTTCCGTTCATCATAAACACGTCAGTCGGAGCACTTCGTTTGCCAGATAGTTCTGATACTTCCAGAACGTGTTTGATCTGAGTCAGCTGAGCAACCTCTGTGTTTTCTTCTTGTTCCGATATTCTTGTACTAGCCCCTATGCACTGCACTTGCCCTGATTCTCTGCACACTCTGGCGAAATGTCCTTTTTTCTTGCACTTCAAACAGAAAATGTTCTTTGCAGGACAAAATGTGCTTGTAGAGATGTGGCGGTTGCTTCCACATTTGTAGCATTTGATTTCTTTGCTCAAATTTAATTTCTTGAATGCTCTCACAGCCGCTACTTCACCCTCAGCTTTTTCACTCTTCATCGTGGACATGTATTTGTGAGTCTGTTCCATTCCTCTTGCAATCTCAATTGCTATCTCTAAAGTCACATCTTTGGTTAACAATCTTTCTTGTATTTTCATGTTGCTTGTGCAATGCACCAGCCGATCACGTATCAATGAGTCTGTCAACTCTACGAATTCACACGTGTGACTTAATGATCTTAGCGCTGCCACAAAGTTTTCTACTGGCTCCTGTGGTTCCTGAACTCTTTGAAAGAATTTGTGCCTTTCGAATGTAGTGTTTTTCTTTGCTTCAAAGTGGATTTCCAGTTTCCTTTCAGATATAACATATTGATCAATATCACCTTGCCCCTCTAGTGGGAGTTGAGGCAACCCATCATATACACTACGACCTTCGGTGCCCAGGTTGTGTAATAGAATTGCTTCTTTCCTTCCTGCAGCAAATTTGTCACCCCCAATTGCTACCAGGTAGGTATCAAAAATCTTCTTCCACCTGTCCCACCTTATTGGTGGTGCTCCCGGCTCAGATAGGAAAGGTGGAGGCGGTGCCATGCTGGCTGCAGCCATGATAAATATGGAATGTCACTTTTTCCACCTAGCCGGACAACTTTGTTTGCTTGTCCTGCAAGAGTATTCTGTAATTATCTCTTTATGCCTTCACCATGGCATTCTGATACTTATTTGTAGCAGTGTCTGTGTGCACTGCCCAGCTGTGAGTAGCCTCAAGGTTCATGTTCTGTGGAGGTTCCACATAAAGCTTTTTAGTTTCAAATGCCCTTCCTCTCCTTTTCTTTTCCTGTGGGGCCGGTTGAGCTTATTTTCCCTTTTCGATGAGGGCGTATCCCTCTTGATTTCAGAGCCGTGAGCTAGCCTGCAACCGCCCCTGCCTCCCCTCCTCCTCACCTCAATGGATGCTGACAGGGGGGCGCAGCCGCTCAACCTGCCCTGTGTGGTCCTTGATGCAGGCCCGACAGCTTTGCCAGCGCTGCCGCTCCACCCAGCCCTGGGCCTCTAGCCTTCCGCAGTGGTGAGGCCCCTGTGTGTGAGGAGGGGCTGGGGTGGCGCTGCGGGCAGTCTCTCGCAGTGACAGCAAGTTCACTCCTCGCTCGTCGCGGCCACGGACCATCTGTGAGCCGTGGCAGGCCCCCTCTTCCTCGTCGCCAATGTAGGAAAGACGCCGGAGGCAGGGTAAAGATGAACAGGTAAGTTTATTCTTATAAGAGGGCCCGCCGTGCCCAACTACTCCTCAGCTCCTCAACAGTCCACTGGGTCACGCGAACCAAGCTCCGTAAGTAAACAAGGAGATTTGTTTGTGTGCCCCAGTGTTCCAAACATAACATTCTCCACAAGACCATTGTCACTTAAAAAGGTTGAGACTCCATTCAGAACTCGCGCAGGCCTGTGGGCATAAAATCCAATAAGATTAATTTGTCCACATACCAAATGCAGCTCACCTGCATTTGACCCATTTTGGGTGGCTATCCGCTGTTTAGTTCTTTATTTTGCCAGAGGTATGACATGTATAAGTTGTATAGAATTGGCATGACGACACACCCCTGTCTGACCCATTTGTTCACCTTAATTTCCCTGCAAATGTCACCTGTAGTGGTCAACCTAACACTCATAATATTGTTTTCATAAAGTAGCTGCAGCATCTTTAATAGTCTGTCAGGCATGCCCCATTTGGACTATTTGGCCCATAATAAAGTCCTTATTTACGTTGTCAAAATCGGCCGAAAGATCTAGAATTGCTAAATATAGAGTTCTGTCAGTTCCGGGGCCTGCTTGGGCTATACAGGATCCTAGATTAAGGCCAAAAAGTGTATGAAATGATGTGAGATGGCATTTATTGTGCACCTATACACAGGCATTTCAAAGCTCAATGAGGCAAAGGAGGGGGAACAGAGGGAAGACAGAGACAACGATCTTACTAGGGCAGTTGACATTGAGATTGTGCAAGTGAAGGGGAAGGAGGAAAGGGAAAGTGCTGGTAGGGGGAGGGGGCAGTGCAATACATAGGATCAACAGTAAAAAAGTAAGAGAATAAATAAAAAAAGTAGGTAAAAGTGCAGCCAGCTAGTGTGCAAGAGCAGGGGTAAATACAAGAGCTGGTGGGGACTGTAGCGACACAGAAACAGTCCCAAAGTGCTGGGTTGCCCAGGAGGCAGTGCAGGTGTGCATCTGGTGGGGGGGACCTGGGCCAGAGATCAGAGGGTAGCCAGGTGACCAGTGCAGTTTCAGTCAGTAGTTCAGTAGGGGAGAGGAGGAGAGAAAGCAAAGCAAAGAGGAAGGTCCTGATGTGCTTCCAGAACAAGAGATGGTTCTCCTCAAGTTTCAAGGAGGCAGGGAGGCTGTTCCAGAGGGAGGCCCCAGCCGGAGAAAGAGATCTACCACCAACTTGTTGCTTGGAGAAGCAATTGACCCTGATGGAGTTGGTGGCGGATGAGCGGAGAGCTCGAGAAGGAAGATATTTATGAAGAGAGAGTTGGAGGTATTGAGGACCCAGGCCCCAGAAGGCCTTGTGGACAATGCAGAGGGTTTTGAACTTAATCCTCGCAGCCACTGGGAGCCAGTGCAGAGATTTCAGTCCTGGGTAGATACGATCCCTAAGCTTGAGGCCAAGGACAAGTCTCACAGTCCTGTTCTGGATGAGTTGCAGAGGGGGGGAGAGTAGAAGCAGGCAGATTTAGAAAGATGCTGTTGCACTAGCCCAGCCTAGAGAGAACCAGAGCTCTGGAGACAGTGAGCTTCTGGGGGAAGGAGAGGAAAGGAAGAATACATCTGAGGAGGTGCAGCTGGTACTGTGACTTCTTAGAGATGTCAGAGGTGTGAGAAGATGGCCCAAGGTTTTTAGCCTCACAGGTGGGAGAATGAAGTAGTGCTCATTCTTTTCCTAAAGCCCTTCTTAAGGGGATTGAGTCTCCCTGTAGTTTTTAGCCTCACAGGTGGGAGAATGAAGTAGTGCCCATTCTTTTCCTAAAGCCCATCTTAAGGGGATTGAGTCTCCCTGTAGTTTCTTCCCAGGTGGTCACCTCTTTTAAAACAGAATTAGCTAATAATCTGGATGATATATCAAGAAGAGAAATCGGTCTGTAAGAAGTTGGCGCATCCTGCGGCCCTTTTTTGTGGATCAGAATAATTATTGCTTGTCGCCAGGTCAATGGAACCCGACCACCTGACTAAACAGGAAACATAAGATATCCAACCACAAATGAAAATTGTCTTTCAGGAGAGAATTCAAAAGACCATCCGAACCACAGGCTCGAGAGTTATTCAATTTCATGATGGAATTCGAAATATGCATCCTGTAAAACGTCATATTCCAATAAATTGGGCCCCCCTGTCATTCTTATTTTCTTCATCTTGTTCCTTGGAAAGTGAGTCCAGAAGACTGCAGAAAGATGTTTGATCCAGTCTTCTTCAGACACACAGCTTGTCTGAGTTATCAATTACGTCTCACCTCTGGCATTCAATTTCCACCATGAAGACTGTGGATAACAGTTTAAGATCTCATTTATTGAATCCTGATTAGACTTAATATACTTTAGAAGTCTGTAATTTCTTAGCCATCCCTTAAAGCCATTTTTGAGAGTGGCCATAATTTGGGTCTTCTGCTGGTGGGATTCTTTAGTTTTTTTGTACAATATAATGGCTTTTCTCAGTGCATGTTTCTTTCGACTTATTTCCTGATCAAACAAATAAGGCTTTTCCTCAAGCAGATTTTTGTTCTCTAAGAGCGATGAGACTTTGGTGAGATCTTTCCAGTCTCCAGCATTTTATGGAACTTGCTTGATCTACATGCAAGATTTGTACCCTCTTCATCACATTTTCCCACCAGTCTGCCACTGTCATATTGATTTTTGTGTGATTGTTTGCAAACTGTGAGAGTCTGTTTCCTGCTGTGCTGACTATCAAATCCTGGCACTGAGGCTTTCTAGGAGCAAACGATGTGACGACTTGAACAAATGTCACAACCAGTTTGGAATGGTCACTCTTGAGTTTGTTAAGTACCTCAAATGATTTGATCTGGGAAAGACTAATGTTTGCTGTGAAGATGTAATCAATCGTTGTAGAGGATCTCACACCGGACCATGTGGGAAAGATCTTCTTGTGTGTCTGCCAGGAGTTTAACTGCATACACTCCCATTTTGCCATAAAGTAAGATAATGTTCTACCCAGTCTGAACCTTTTATTGGGTAACTCTGTAGCTTGCAGGTCTGAAGTAAATAATCCATCACCCAATGGGTCTACTCCAATTCCAATGGTGGGGCAGAAGGTATTAAAGTCTCCTGCTATGACTATAAGTTGATGTGCCATATTACTGTCCTCGGTCCATTCAAATAGATTTCCTCTTTTCAGATATCACTGTGTCTGGATCTGCTTTCAGGGGATTACAATAAATATTGATTAGCAAACATTTGTCATTGACAGATCTTTGCATGTTTCCTTGATCTTTACAATGAGAATTAACAGTAGATCGATGTAGGTCAATGTTGATGCAGTCATCAGTCCTCCAAAGAGTCTACCCTGGTGTACTCTTTTGGCATACGTTTCAAAGATGCTTTATCCATCCAGAGAGATAGATTTTTGGAGCCAGGTTTCTTGTAAGCATTTGCAGTGAAACCTACACCAAAGCTCAGATGAATTATGATAAAAAAAACACTTCTATAACCCCTTGCATTCCAGGAAAGGATACTGAACTCTTGGTTTTGGTCTTGATGCTTATTTTGAATCCTATTTTCTGAAAAGTGAGGAGAGGAGGGCCCAGGCTGCTGGATCAATTGCCATGGATTTCCGTACAGAGGATTTTCAAAGAGTCCATGAGCCCGTCCGGTACTCCATTGTTGACTTTAGTGACTGTTTTTAAATCACTCTTCTCATATCAGTCATTACCCATTTTTATCAAGTCTGCTCTTTTTAAAAAAAATGTTTTTTACTTGATTTAATTGTTAAAACAATTTTTACAAGATTGGTTCCCTTAAATGACAGGAGGAGAGGATGAAACCATGAAAGAAAATCCTATTCGATTCTCAGTCCAAGACTCTTTTGAATGCAATGTTCTTGGTGTCTCCAGCAGAAGCAATTGTTGTGAGCAGTGAGGGATTTTACTATCCCTTTCTTATTGAGTTATAAATCCAATATCTCGGAAGAAGCCCACCACTGCGATGACCCAAGTCGTCTTTTCTCCACAGATTCGTCGACACCACCATTCATCTTCATCGAAAGAATGTACATTTTTTAACAAGGGTCCGAGATGTAATGTACGAGAAGCCAACACTCCTGGACAATTCATCAGCAGGTGTTTGATGGTTTTCACCTCATCTCGGAGCTGGCAGAATCTACAAAAATGTTCTTCTGACTGTTTCCATCTTGACAAAACTTCCTTCGTGTGTATGATGTTCAACCGAATTCTCAGGAAACACTCTCAAACTTTCTTGTCAGGACATTTTGACAAGTAAGGTTTTAGAGAGTTGACTTTCGGCCAGATCAAAGGTAAATCGTGTATCAGTTTTGTAGTCGAAGCCTTGTCCAGCGTATCAATCCAATCTCTTTCTATAATACGCTGTTTTACCTTTACAGGATTGTTGATAAGTTCCTCATTGGAACTACCCGCCCAGTCTAGCAAGGTTTGTATCGTTAGTGACCAATCTGACAGCATTTTGCACGATCCTGACATTATTTTCTGATGCATTTCCTTCAGGATCAGTTTTTCCATAAAGCATCATTTCATTTCGGGCCACAATGGAACTCAAAGATTGAAGCGACAGCTCCCTCCTTATCAGTACGATTGGAAGAGACTGTGGGAGATTTACAATCTTTTTGCAATAGAGTCCCTCTACTCTTACCCAGAAGTTCGTTGGCATGCTTGGTAGTGCTTCAGCTCCGTAAGTCAAACAAGGTACTACCTTCGTTCTATAGAAGGTCAGTACTGGTAGTAGTGTGAAGCACTCAAATTTGTTCGCCACTGGGCTATGAGGAGGCGAGTTTTCGTCATTATGTTTTCTTGCATTGGGACTTCTTTGAGACTTTTATTTAAGATGATGCCAAGGTACTTGAAGTTGGTTACATTTTCCAGCTGTTTGTTATCCACTGACCAAACAAATTTCTCCACATCCAGGGACGACTTTCCAAAAGTCATTATTTTAGTTTTATCAAGATTCATCTGGAGCTGATTTTCTTTCAGGTATGCATTAAGATTGTTGATCTGTCTCTGTAGGCCTACAAGGGTGAGGTCCATGAGGATAATGTTGTCTGCGTATAGCAGCCTTGATATTTTACTTGTTCCCAATGTTGGGGGGAAAGAGCAGACTCTATCCTCGTAGTCCTTGTAGTCCGCTACATAGGCGTTGTACAAAGCCGGGGCCAGTGGGCACCCTTGTTTAACCACTCTCTTGAGGACACACATTGAGGTTTCTGAATAGAGGGCCTTTATTGGATCCAAGATCTCAGAGGGGCAGGCATGATGGTGTAATTTGGCCCACAGTAGCATTCTATCGACTCGGTCAAAGGCCTGTACCAGATCAATAAATGCCATGTATATTTTAGGCCGGCCCTCTAATACCTTTGCTTTCAGTGTGCTCATTGCCAGGATATTTGCAGTTGTCCCAATGTTTTTCACAAAGCCTCCCTCTAGTGGATCAAACAGGGCTGATGTAGATATCCAGGATTGTAGATTGTCTAAGACCAATGCCCCAAAAAGTTTTCCTATGGTGTCCAACAGTGCTATGGGGAGGTAATTCGAGGGGTTGTCTTTTGAGCCCTTTTTGAAAATTGGCACCACTATTGCCTTCTTCCACGACGGTGGAATCTCTGAGAGCTTGACACAGATCGTGAATACCTCTTTGATGAAAATGGACCAAGAATTCAGATTTTTTTTCATATCAAAGTTTGTAATGCCATCGGGGCCCGCTGCTCTAGAACCATTAAGCTTTTTGATTTTCCATTGGATCGTCTCAAGATCAGTTGGAATAGCCCAGGAGTTCTTTTGTCTGGTTGTCTAAAGATTTTTAGATGATGCTGGGACACCATTAAGATCACTGAAATGAGATACCCATCTTTGATCACTTATTGAATTTTGCAAAACTTGGTTGAGCACTTTCGAATCCCCCTTAATTAGGGACCAAAAGTCCCACGCGTTCTATGCACAAATGGTTCGTAGCATGGTCTCAGCATCATCTTGAGCGCGCTGGAATTTTGATGTCCTTATCCAGGATTTATAGTTACTAACCGCCAAAATTGCTTCTTCTTTTTTCTGTATAGACTTAGAAGTTGCCGCTGCCCGTTTCAATTTTCTCACCCATTTTCTACGTTCAACTAGCTGTGCGTTGAATACATGTTTTGTTGGGATTGCAGATGACAGCTTCTTTCCCTTCGTGGAGGCAAATATTGAGAGAACTGGGACATAATCTGCCGATACATTGACCCCGGTTTGTTTCATACTTTTTTCCTCCATGTACAACTGTGTCAGCTGAACAATTGCGGTTTCAGGCAGCCTCAACCTTATACCACTTTGGTTGACTTCCAGGTTAGAAGTTGTGTAATGAGCTTCCAGTTTTGGTGAGGATCAGGTAAAGCTCAAAATATTATGGTCACCTCAAACGATTCCTTTATGGTTAAAAAGCTATGAAAAACCTGAATGTAGTCGATGATGGCAGTTTGATTATTTCGCTCCCATGTGGGGATATGGTCTTCTTTAGAAACTGGTTGCTGTAGGAGATTATGTATGTCTCTCGACTTTATTAAGTTTGTCCATCTCCGGGCTCTCCACATAGGAGAGTTTAGTCCTTTAGTTAGATCGATATTCAGATCTCCCACCAGGATGATATTGTTGGAGTTGCTCGATGTTAAATGATCATCAATTATAGTCTCCATTTGTGTGATATAATGATCACTGGTCACCCGTTTTGGGTTCCAGTATGTATTCACCAGCAGTATCTCAACCTGAGAGTCATTGCCCCTGCAATTTGGGGTGGGGCCCCATGCAATGGTTGCTGCAAGTATAAACTCTGTTGTTTTAAGCACCTTTATCAGGTTGAGACCACTTCCCGATCTGATGGCAATGATGAGTCCTGATCTGGGTCTACCCTTATTTTCTTTAAATGCCGGCAAATGTATCAGTTGGTAGCCATCGAGGGTGGGTTTCTCCCTCAACCATGTTTCTTGTAGGCACAACACATCAAAGCTTGTGAGGTCAACATCTGACTTGGCAGTCAGGTGCTTAAAACCCCTGGTGTTCCACGAGCCTAGCTTTAAAGAAGCAGAATCACGTACCAAACTCGTCTTGTCATGCTCAAAGAAGTCTGTAATTAGTCCTTGTAATGGCTACTTTATTCTTTGTTGTCCTCTACTGACTTCAAGCCTGTCTCCTTTTTGGTCAAAAAGATTTTTGGTCTGTCGTTCAGCAAGGGTTGACCTACGTGACCTTAGATCGTCCAGTGGTTGTTTCTGCTAGTTGAAAGATTCGATGAGTATGAAGGGGGTGAATGGAATAACAAGCTCCCGCCAATCCCCTCTCGCGCTTGGCCTAGAGGATCACGGCCTAGAGAGCCGCCACGAGAGGAGTTTGCCTATCTACCAGACGACCAAATACCCTGGTACAGGAACATACGGATGTGCCCACCCACCTGCCCAGCAGCCCGACCTGCCCATGCCGACACCTGCGGCATAGATCAACTCGACTAAACCCACACATCGTTAGAGATGCCATGACGACCTAGCCAACGGTCAGCACGCCTGTACAAAACATACACACTGGACACTCCCACACCAATCCACACGAAGAACATACTCAGTGCTATGACGTAGGAGACGGACACACCCACGGACGTGCATCTTTATTATTTTCCACATAGGCTCTCAAAATGCAGAAACGCAAGACGCATAATGAACTTATCTAAAAAGGCTTGCTCACGCTTCTTCTAAAACCATGTACCATAATGAGGAATATAACGAAGACACGATACTGGGGATAGAGCAATATGATACCGTAACCTAAAGCACAGTGCACCAACGGTTCCGCCTATGCACCAGGCCCAAGTAGGCCGCAAGCAAAAGCTCCCATGAACATTAAATGAGCAAGAGCTCAGTTGCTGACCCTGCAGAATGAGCCCGGCGAAAGCACACGGCTAAGGGTACAATGTTGCAATCTCGCACGCCGCAAGCCGACGTCAAGGTTGCACCTGCAAACTAAACCAGGCACACAGTGGGAAAAACAATATTAATTGTGCAGAATTCTGCCTCAAACACGGTCCCACCTCACGTGACCAAGCCAAACCTGACAGGATGCCAAGCCCACGAGGAAGGAGACGCCTGAATCCCACGTTTCAAGACATAGGCAGATACAATTAAAAGACTCAATGGACATCTGCGACAGTGGGAGTAGTCGGCCTTCCAGCATATGAATAAATCCTCACATTGTCTGCACCTACCCATAGTGAAACATTGTTGCAAATGACAGGTACACAGCGAGCTGGGAACAGCGATGGTCCCAGACTGGGAGGCTCGCGAGCGGACCAATCAGAACATGGGGCTCTTATCACTGACGCCATTAGCATTGACCAATCCTCAGGGGTCTTCATGTAACAATTTTCATGTATCAAACTGAAGGGACAACCCAAGTATATCACCTGACTAACCCTCAACCACTAACAACGTTCTCTATACGTATGCTATACTAACCCTACCACTCGAGTAACCAATCCAGAGTGGAGATAGGTTTTTTTGCTAAACTTTCTAAGGTGACGCAAGTAGCGCGTCATACTAAGGTAAAAAGGGCCTGCGAGCCCCACGATTGTGTGTGTGTCAGGACGGACGCGTACGATCCTTGACCCATCCCTGCCGTTTTGTCTAATAAACGACAGAATCACCTTGCTTCTTGCGTGTGTCTCATACTCTATCTCTTTTGGGATATGCAGGAGGAGTTGGGGCCTCCCTGCCCGGAGGTCTGCGGACGGCCCGGCCGACCCCGGCAGAATTTCCCCCCGACAAGTTGGAGGCACTGCTGAGATCTGTTTATTTTTTATTTTTCCAGGTACTCCCGTTGCGAGGAGGTCCGGCGGCGCGGCCCCCTCCGCCACTGCCCCCTTCTGAGGACTACAGGACCATCGCGAACTGCGAGAAGACCGGACAGCGCAATCCGGATATTGTCCTTCGGGAGCCGGTTGAGAAGTATCCCGCCCGCGGTTGGCGAGTGTCCAGACGTGGTCCAGACGAGGGGAGGTGGCGAGTCGCTTGGAGGGGTGCACGCAGTCGAGCGGCCCCGCATCAAGAGAACTTGGTGAGCATGCCACGCACAACAAGCAATGTGAAATTGTGAGGGAGGGGGGAGGAATTAAATACGGGAGGTGGGAGGTGTTGCACAGGCGCGCGGCGAAGGTTTGACAAGTTAGTGTTGGCAATGAAATGAATGGTAGCCGAACGAGTGCGAGAGCAGTCGGCTACGTTACGCGAGAGAGGGGGGCGGAGCACGAAAACATCACGTGCGGCCGCTCGTAGACACTGATTGGCCTAGATCGCGACTACGTGTAAGGGTGTGTGTGGTTTCCTACGATTTGGCATTTATTGATCAATGAGTAGATGAGGATCCCTATTGTTCGAGCAAGAAACTCGATAGGTAGATGACGTTTCCCTGTAGGCGGTAGCTAGCTAGTTGCCCAATACGGAAGATAATTGGCTGGTTAAGCCCTCCTGTCGAGGGGCGTATCACACGCGAGTCGACGCAGCGTGCGCAGTCCTATTATATATTGTTGATTACCTTGTTCCAGGCGTGACAGGAAGACAGCTGTGGGGTTAACGGGGGTAGAGTGCAAGTGTATTAAGAACTTACTAGTAATTTGAAGAGATCGGTGACGTCACCAGTAGGGCTTTCATAGGATATCCCGAGCACAAGGCATTTTTCTTTCTGAAAGTGGTGGGGAAGAGAATTGTGGTAAGGGAGTGGAAACGGAGATAAACTGTAATGAGTTGATCGGGGGAAGGCGAAACGGGGGACGTGGCTGCGCACGGAGAACACCGGCCACGGCAAGTGTAGAAGAGGGAGGAGGAGCAAATGAAAATAGGACAGCTATATAAGAACGTCACAAGGGGTACGCAGCTGCAGGGGGCTACATGGGCCTCGGCCGCAGGGGGCCGTAAGGGTGCTCTGTAAAGGAAGAAAAGAAAGAAAAGAATATACAAATGTAAATACTATATTTTAATAATTTTCCTCAGCGGACTATTGCAAGTCCCCAAACTTACGGGGCCAGGTAAAGGTATAAGGCTGTGTATCGTAAGTGTTAGTAAAGTAATAGCTACCAGATAGGGGAAAGATAACAAGTGGAGCGCTACTATGTCATACGGGGCAGGATCGGGAGGGTGGGGGAACACCCTCACTACCCCACTACAACACATATGTAAAACACTGTCACCCCTTAGGGAGAAACTGATCAAATATAGCATAGAATGGACACAGTGGACGGATAACAAAATGATAACACCATGGCCGCCTAATGGTAGCTTCGATCCATATACCCAACATTCACTATTAAACCATCTGCATAACACATACAAGGGGAAGAAGTTGACACACCACGTGGAGGTGTTTAACTTATGGAGGATGTTCCAGGGGTCCCGACCAGGACCAAAGGGAATGTTCACTGTGGGCGAAACACCGGAAGAAAAAGAGATCAAGGAGGAAGGAGAGAATGGGGAAAAGGAGAGTGAAGGCTCAAAGAACACGGGGAACAGACAAGAGGGAGGAGAAAAGAATAACAACCCAAAATAAAATGAAATAAAAAAGGAACAGAGCGACGATATAACCCTAGCAAAGGTAGTGAAAACAGAGGGAGGGGGGTTGTACCCTTTAAGAGAACTAGGAGAAATAGGAAGAGAACAACTAAGGGCGGCTGAGGGGTACTCGAACCCGACATACAGCCCGCCACCATATGCAGTGACAGGTGTCCACAAGGGAGGGGAGCGGACTAGTATGACGGGATCAGCCTATAGGAAGATGCCAGAGGGGGAGGGGAGGACTGGAGAAGAACAAACTGAGGAAATAGGACATGATGAGTGGGTAGCTGCGCAGATACTATTAAAATTACGAGGTACGTTAACAGGAGAAGAGAGGGAGGTAGTGAGGAAAATGGACGAGGATAATACCAGGGAGAGTGAAATGAGGGGGGAAGAGTTGATACGACAAAAGGAAGAGATTTTGGAGGAACGACTAGCAGAGCTAAGGGATGAGCAGAATGAACTGATCAAACAGCTCGAGAGGGAGGAAAGAGAGAGAGCAAGGGAAAGGAAAGAAGGTAAGAATGAGTTGGAAAGAATAAGGGAACAAACTGAGGAGCAAAGGAGAGAAGCCGAAAGGGTAAAAGCAGCAGCAGAAAGGGTATCAAGAGCAGTACTACGAGAGAGGAAAAAGGAAGAAGAAGAGAAAGAAAAAGAAATGGCAATGTGGAAGAAGAGATTACTATCAGAATCGACTAGGAAATACGAAGAAGGAAGGGTGATAGAGAGTATATTAGAACGGGAGAGGGTGAGATGGGAAAGGAAGAAAGAGGATGAAAGGGTATTGGGAAAGATGAGTAGTGAAGTAATGGAGGAATTAAAAAGGAAAAGGGAGGAAATTGGTAGAGAGATGGAGGAGAGAAATGAAGGGGAAAGAGAAGATAGGAGAGGGGAGAGTGAAGTAAGGAGGTATGCATATAGAGATACAGAAGTAGCCACAACATCAGCACAAAGGGGAGCGGTTGGTAAAGGAGAAAAGGGAGACACGGACCTAATAGACTTAAAAACAGTAACGATCAAGGGGAGAAAGACAGAGTGGGGGCCGCCACATACAGATGACTTTTGTAGTGAGGAAGAAGAAGGAATGGAGAAGGAAGGAAGAAATAGTGACAGGGAAAGCCTAGATAAACTATACACCACTCGGACCAATACAGACTCACCATGGATCTGTATGAGAAGGGATGAACTGGAGAGAAGTGAGGAGGAAGAGCGAGGAATAGCGGAAAGACAGACACATGAAGCCACACCGTCACCATCCCACCCTACATGGTCAACCACCTCACGCCCACTACGTAAAACCAAACTCGCGCCCTTCACAAACGAAATGACACCCTATGTAGGTAGGCTTAGAGACCTCCCTAGACGCAGGCAGGGAGAACGAATACACACGCCCACATTAAATATAGAAAATGATGACAGAAGGGGAAAAGATGGAGAAGAAAGAGTTACGAGCAGGGGAACTACGGACGACATTGACGATGTAAGAGAGACAGAAGAAGAGGAGGGGTGTGGAGACTCAATTTTATGGAACCCAAGGGATATAACGAGACACAACTTAATGCCACTTCTGGAGAGGGGAGGGGTCAGACCACAATACGTCCCTTGGAAGCATACAGACAAAGAAAATATAAAGTGCAGGCTCCCATCATTAAGTGGAGGTGCAGGTAAATGGATATATGAGATGGAAAAACACACCGCAGGACAGAAACTGGCAGTGGGGGATGTAAAGGGCCTTCTAATATCCATATTAGGGGATGCAGCGGATGACATTTGGAAGAGAGCGGGATTCACTGGGGTAACAATAACAAACACATCGCACGATGGGGCACCATTCGCAAACTGCAGACATGCACTATGGCAGGCACTGAGGGTACAGTACCCAGACACATCAGACATAGGAGCAATTACCTCACACAAGATGCGTGAGAACGAAGATCCTGTTGATTATATCCAGGAAATACAAGAGAAGTGGCGCATGGAAACTAGAGAACAATGGGACAAAACACCAGCAATATTCTATCATATACTGGTACAAGGGCTCCCAGAAGGAGTTCAGAAACAACTGAAGAAAGTAGTGGGAATGGAAGCAAAAGCATGGCCAGAAATACAACTGACAATAGTGCATCATTGTAGGACATGGCAAGGAAAAATGAAATAAAAGGAAGAGGACAGGAAAACGGAAGAGGCTAAACTAGTACAGAAAAAACTTACTAAATACACAATGGAAGGGGCACTAATAACTACACCTACAACAATGACCCAAAGCCCCACACAAGTAGTGGCTGCACAAGATCCCTCCCAAGTACCATCCTCACAGACTATAACACCACAGGTGCCGCCACTCCAACCATACATGACCAACATGGGAGGAGGATACTCAATGCCAGGAGCTGGGTATTATAATTACAACAGGGGAAGAGGAGGTATAATGAGAGGGAGAGGATACGGATATAACACACAACAGCAGGTGGGAGGACTTAGACGTTCCTACCCCACCGGGCAACCAGTATACCAGGACAACACAGGAGGCTTCCCATGGCAGAGTAGGGAACCACCGGTGTGTTGGAGTTGTGGATTAGTAGGGCACATGTCACGCACGTGTAGGGTAAGACCAGGAACACCATCATGGAGCGAACAGGGACAACTAAGGCCAGCACAGGAACAGCAGGGCATACAGCAACAGCAGACGTTGCAACAGGGAAATTAACAGCAACAATTAGTAACACAACAACAGCCACAGACATATTCACTGCCACAACAACAGGTAGCGATAACACAACAACCCCAAACACAACAAACACAACTGGGTAGAGTGACGGTCCTGGGACATAACCCTTACACAGGAAACGGTCAATCGTTGTACCCTCAATAGGACAGCCCACAGACGGCCTTGGTGTGTCCCATCCTGTCAG
This sequence comes from Ambystoma mexicanum, assembly GCF_040938575.1. Lineage (NCBI taxonomy): Eukaryota > Metazoa > Chordata > Amphibia > Caudata > Ambystomatidae > Ambystoma > Ambystoma mexicanum. The sequence continues at coordinate 1,194,289,905 of NC_090932.1, forward strand.
TAACCCCTAATAGTGCGGAGGAACCACGCATAGAGGTAACGATAGGTGACAAAAAATTATCATTCCTTGTTGACACCGGGGCGACCCGGTCTTGAATAAGGGAAGGTAAATTTAAGATGTCAGGCGAAGCCATGAACACCCAAGGATTCTCTGGGGCTAGGGGGTTAGTTCCCTTTACTGATAACATTCCCTTATCAATAGGGGATTACGACATGTCAGTTCCACTTTTATATTCTAGTGCCTCACCAGTAAATATACTGGGGAGAGACATCATGAACAGGTTGAATATGACGATCTCCTTTACGGAGGACGGCATAATTTGCTCTACTCCAGGAATTAACATGCTCACAGCACGACAGATTATGCAAGCAGACTGCGGACAGACAGCGATTAGGGCTGAGCCAGTAGATGGTGAACTATTCCAGTACGGGACAGACATGGCATTTGCATGGATGCCAGGGATAGAAGGAAAGATCTGGAGGAGGACAGCAGCCTGTTTGTTCAGACCAGAAACACCAGCAAATGAACAAGAAGGAAAGGTGATTTCAGTGGACATAGAAAGCATTATAGCAACAGCTGATTACATTGCGGTGCATGCCCAGGACAGAGAAGGAAGAGCATGGAGGGCAGTGATAGCACTAGCAGAGGGATGTAGACTCACCCAGGTGTCAGATGAGGAACTGTTCTCAGAAGAAAAGGAGGAAGGTGAAATGATGTTTATGATGAGTGTGGAAATATGGCTAAGAGTAGCGTACAAGCAAGTGGCACAGAAAATGGCAATGGCACTTGAGGCACCCACATCCACCCCAGTTCCCTTCTTTAAGGAGGATATGTCAAAAGTACCCACATCATTATGGACTACCAGCCCCTACGACGTGGGGTGCATAAAAAGTATAGGGGGAGTAAGGATAAAATTGAAAAAAGGTGCAATACTCCCCAGAGTGAAACAGTACCCACTATCAAAAGAGGCAGATGAAGGTATACATGAAACAATAACAGCCCTTATAAATAATGGCATATTGTTCCCCTCAGAATCACCATGTAACACGGCTGTATACCCAGTGCGCAAGGCTAAAGGAGGGTCTTGGCGCTTCATACAGGACCTCAGGCCCTTAAACAACATAGTGGAAGCAGAATATCCCATAGCCGCAAACCCGGCCACAATATTGTGTGGCATTCCAGCAGAAGCATCACGATTTACAGTTATCGACCTTAAAAATGCTTTTTTCTCAATACCATTGCACCCAGACTCACAAGATCTGACAAGCTTTACTTACAGAAACACAAAGTGGAAACACACCAGATTGCCACAAGGGTACTGCGAATCACCCTCAATATTCAACAGAGTAATACATATGGATTTGGGTAACATTGAAGTGGAAAGCACAGTGTTGCAGTATGTCGACGACATAATAATTTGCAGCACAAACGAAAAAACATGCAGAGAGGACTCATTAAAGATGCTGACAATATTGGCTGAAAAAGGTTACAAGGTAGACATGGAAAAGTTACAGTACTGTCAGGAACAGGTACTTTACATTGGTCAGCTGATATCCCAACATGGAAGAAAGATTGCACCACAGAGGGCACAGGCCATTTCAAAAACACCAGTGCCACAAACAGTGAGGGAACTGCAACAATTCCTAGGGTTGTGTAACTACTGTAGAGCATGGGTATTTGATTACAGCTCATACATAGGACCCCTGCTTGAGTCGTTAAAGGAAGCTAACAAAGGGGATAAAAAGTTGGGGTGGACCATGGAAATGGATGAGGCTTTCGATGAACTAAAAGATGCGATATCAACTGCTCCGGTACTGGCAACCCCAGACTATGAGCAACAATTCTTTATATTTTCACATTGCGACTCAGTAGTAATGAAAGCAGTGTTGGCTCAAAAAACAAGCATGGGCTACAAACCAGTTGCATTTTACAGCGGCCACTTAGATCCTGTGATGTTAGGTCATTTCCCCTGCGAACAAGGTCTCGCTGCAGCTGCTTTTGCGGTAGAGAAAGCGTCAGCAATCACCATGGGGTGCCCAACCACGCTATTTGTGGAACATGCACTATTTGCTATATTGAATAAACCTAACTCCACCCTAACCACGCAGAGGGCATCAGGCTATGAGATCATCTTATCTAGAGCTGAACTATCAATTGTTAGATGTAGCACGGTCAACCCTGCAAGGTTCTTAGCAGAAGTAATTGAGGAAGGAGATTATGCACACGATTGTACACAAATCACTGAAATGTACTCATGTACTAGAAAGGTTGAAGAGAACGCACTAGAGGGTGGTGAGCTACTGTTCATTGATGGGTCATCAACAATTGACCAAAGGGATGGCATAAGGAGGACTGGGGCAGCGGTGGTAAAAATGATGGAGGTACCGGTGTGTGTGGCAATGAAATGTGTACAACTACCACAGCATTACTCTGCCCAAGCAGCGGAGTTGGTCGCACTGATCTTGGCGTTAAAGGAAAGCTTTGACAAACGAGTGACCATATATTCTGACAGTGCATATGTTACGTCCACTGTCCACTCAGGGCTGTCGAAATGGAGAAGAAGAGGGTTTAGGAGAGCTGACGGCACTCCAGTGCAACATGCTCTCTTATTGGCTGAACTAATTGAAGTTATAAATGACCCCCAAGAATTAGCTTTGGTTAAATTTACCGCACACACTAATGGTGAAGACCACATTTCGAGAGGGAATGCAGCAGCAGACGCACATGCGAAGTATGCTGCATATTTTGGGGAGATATGGAACCCCCCAGAGTCAGAGAGAGGGAGAGGGAGGGGAATGGCTAAGGAGATGTTGATGAGAGAAGGGTACACCCATCTCCCAGCCACACAGATAATGGAGCTACAAGCGGCTGCACCAATGGCAGAAAAGGAAACATGGGTAAAAAGAGGATGCACGATGTCACCAACCGACGCACTATGGCGCCAGGGTAACACTGGAAAGATTGTAATGCCACTGGCACTATTGGACACCGCCCTGAGCCAACTACACCACCCAGCCCACACAGGCAAGGAAGTAATTGCAGCACGAATTAGAGAAGATTGGTTCTGCCCCGAATTAAATTCCCATGTGTCAAATTTTATCAGCAATTGTCTCACATGCCAACAGTTCACGGCCGGTCACACGCTGAAGGTGATAAAAGGTACTATACCCCGGCCAGAGGGACCCTTCCGACATGTCCATATTGACTATGTTGATATGATCAACGTATGTCAAGGAAATAGGTATATGATTGTAGTAGTATGCCCATTCTCAAGGTGGATTGAAGCAGGGCCCTGTTCACACCCAGATGCATTCAGAGCAGCTAAATTCCTAGTGAGGGAGGTCTTCCCCAGGTGGGGAGTGTGCGAAGTACTGCGTCAGATAATGGCCCTCATTTCGCAAACGAAATGTTCCAGCACATCACATCCTTACTGAACATCAAACATAAATTTGCATGTGCATATCACCCACAGGCCAACGTTATATGCGAACGCCTGAATGGCCTACTAAAGGAGGCAATTGCAAAAATACAGCAAACAACAAAGAAGAGTTGGTTGTATTGCCTCCCGCTAGCCCTATTTGAGCTAAGGAATAGACCAGGTTCCGACCACCTCCTCACTCCTCACGAGGTGATTACCGGACGTCAAATGCGCCTTCCCCTAACGCCAACATCAAGAGCATTCACAGATCACGAGAATACTGCAACTGTTCTTGGTGATGAAATGTACCAATATTTGTCTTCTTTGATTACTAGTGTAGTGTTTGTGTCTCAACAGCTCGAGCGCACGCGGGGCGGGTCTAACAGCGATCAACAGGCAGACGCGGACAAAGAACTGGAAAAGGAAAGACTGTGCAAAATTGCTAAAGGTGACCACGTACTACGACGCAATTTCAACAGAAAGTGGAACAGCCCACGCTTCACTGGCCCTCATCTGGTAGAGGAGGTATCAACAAGAGCAGTAAAGCTACAAGACAAACGTGCCTGGAATCACCTACATGACGTAAAGATCTACAAATCCCAGACCTGCCCCAGCGCCTCCGACAGGGCCACTGGAAGAACAACAACAGCGTCACCAACGGAGGAAGAGACTTCTAGCACAACTAACGGCCAAAGTGTCCCCATACCCTGCCACCCCCCAGATTCCCCAGAGACAACTACCAGAAAAGAAAGGGGTGATCCCCATACCGCCTACCCCATGGTCACACGATCAAAGAGTAAAGAGACTTCCGCCATTTGAGCCCAAACCCTCTGCCCATTGACCCCCTACCCACTGCAGTAATAACTGAACTGAAGGACACTGTCTTGCACATATACAAATGTAAACACTTGAATGTTCTCTTTCTTTTCTCTCGCACATGCAGGTACAGCGTATTATTGTATTGCTAAGAAAGTAGATAAATAACAAATTCACTGCCCAGGAGTAGATGGTACCCTCAGATGATAACTGCCCAGAAGAAATGTCACACCAATTTGTATACGAAATAAAAAGGCCAACGTACCTGAAAAGAAGGAGGGTACGTGTCTACTACACAACATTCCTCTTGGCCATAGAACATTCAATGCCCCACCTCCAACCATACTTGCCTGCCCTAAGAGATAGATTGCTTAGATTGGCGTGGGAACAGCTCTTTGCCTGGGCACTGAATGACTATTTGATAGGGAGAGCTTAATAAACAACAACTAACAATAATAACAAGCATGTTGAGAATTTTCAGGCGGGCAACTTTAACGTCGCAAGAATAAGCTGCCGGACTGCAGCAAGGTAAGAGCAAAATGCCGGTGAAATTAGCATATGTAATAAAGTTGATAGGGATTTTAATGATCACCGGTTTCTTGGCTGCCTCTGTATGGCAGTACAGCTATGCTATCAATATTATTGCTGTACCCAAACCTAATGCACCCCCACCCCCAGCTGCAACAGGTGTTACGTCAGGTGGTACTAGTAAAATCCCACACAAGGGAAATAGAGTTAAATGCAGCACATACTCAGATAATAAAGGTATTGACAACTACATACAAGATTCAGCACACATCTCAAACAACATATGGTACCAACACATGACCCACATAGGTAAGCAGACAACAGAAGACAGCTGCTACGTTTGCTCATTGATCCCATACGCCATGAGCGCTTCTCGAACATTCGTTGCCACGGAAATAGATGAAAAGGTAGCACGATGTATAATATACCTGGCACTGTTCCAGACGAAAAGAAGATTTCAAGGAACAGTGGTTCAGCTGGTGTGGAAAACACGAGAGAAATATCCATATGAAAACAACTTCCTCAAGACTTATTTGAGTTACCACAAGAGCAGTTTACATGCTGAAGCATTCAGATACATAACAAGTGGTCCTGAAAAAGGAGAAACAAAGAAAGTAACACTGCAGTACCTACCATGTGATTGGTACGCCACTGAAGTTCCTGGTAAACAAGGATGTTGGGAAAGACCACTGGTGACAATAACAGGGAAGGTGTATATGGACAACAAATGGGACATAGGAGTGGTTGGCAGCAACATGGTAACAAGAGAAAATATTTCAACTATTGATAGACACAACCATAGGTGTTGGATTACTTGGGTCAAGTACATACCCATGCTCACGTGGATAGAGAAGGATGAAGACCCAATAACAATACTGCCGCTAACTGCGCCTAAGGTATGCTACCAACATAAAGGAGAGGTGGACGTAGGATGCAACACCAACTGTGCAAGCGTGATGGAGTTACCTGAGGGGGGAGCAGGAACAGCAGTAATAATGGACCATTACTGGGCCTGTGGAGAAAAAGCATACCACACACTGCCCCCTCTGTGGAATGGTATATGCACAATGGTGCATATTAATGTACCATCACTAGTGGTACCCAAGAAACATGTCAATGTGGCGAACTTCCCCAAAATGGATGAAGGGAACAAGAGGAAGAAGAGATCTGTACAACCCGGGCCAGAGAACAAAAACAACGGCAATAATACTGTCCTGAATAGAAAGAAAAGACAAGGAGAACCTCTGACAGGAAATTACCTATGGGGAAGGTCGGAAACAGCACTTACTTCAATTCCGCCAGAACAAAGACAATTCAGCAGAGCAGCAATGTTCTTCTCCTCAATAATACATCCAGGACTACAGGTTTACGCAAACGCAAAGTGGCTCCAGATAACTCGATGGGAACTAATGATGACTATTAATTCTACAGTAAATGGATTCAACGCAATAAAAGAGGAACTGCGAGCTGTGAGGATGGTAGCACTTCAGAACAGATATGTACTGGACCTCCTCACAGCAATGGAAGGAGGAGTTTACGCAAAGATAGGACAATCATGCTGCACATTCATCCCTGCCAACGATGCTGACAATGGTACACTGACAGAAGCAGTTTCACAATTGGCCCAGATGCACTCCAAAATGATGGATGAAAGTAAAGGTGTGAAAAAGGATGAGAGCTGGTTTTCAATATTATGGTCATGGATGCCATCTTGGCTGTCGGATGGACTGAAGATTATAGTTGGATGTACTATTTTGGCTGGAGCTACACTGATCATAATAAGATTTTGGAAGGCCCGGAAAGCACGCACCACAGACGAGATGATCGAAATGGTTGGTATGCACCCCTTGATGCCAACAGATGATGGCCAACACACAGGCACAAGAAGTTGCGCAACCAGATAATCACCAACCATCTGGACCCACCATCTGTGAAGCTCGAAAACCCAAGAAACCCAAGGAGCTACATAGGGAAGTGGGTATACTGCACTCCTGGAGGAACCTGTGCATATATGTATTGGTCATTTGAAGACCATGTTAACCACTATGGACATTTGGGAGGAATAACTAAAATATGGAGAGTGAGAGGAGATAAAGAAAAGGATATGTTTGTGGTCGACAAGTCGACCAGAGGGGGGACTGAAGTGGGAGAATGGAAGAACAAGCTCCCGCAAATCCCCTCTCACGCTTGGCCTAGAGGATCACGGCCTAGACACCCGCCACGAGAGGAGTTTGCCTATCTACCAGTCGACCAAATACCCTGGTACAGGAACATACGGATGTGCCCACCCACCTGCCCAGCAGCCCGACCTGCCCATGCCGACACCTGCGGCATAGATCAACTCGACTAAACCAACACATCGTTAGAGATGCCATGACGACCTAGCCAATGGTCAGCACGTCTGTACAAAACATACACACCGGACACTCCCACACCAATCCACACGAAGAACATACTCAGTGCTATGACGTAGGCGACGGACACACCCACGGACGTGCATCTTTATTATTTTCCACATAGGCTCTCAAAATGCAGAAACGCAAGACGCATAACGAACTTATCTAAAAAGGCTTGCTCACGCTTCTTCTAAAACCATGTACCATAATGAGGAATATAACGAAGACACGATACTGGGGATAGAGCAATATGATACCGTAACCTAAAGCGCAGTGCACCAACGGTTCCACCTGTGCACCAGGCCCAAGTAGGCCGCAAGCAAAAGCTCCCATGAACATTAAATGAGCAAGAGCTCAGTTGCTGACCCTGCAGAATGAGCCCGGTGAAAGCACACAGCTAAGGGTACAATGTTGCAATCCTGCACGCCGCAAGCCGACGTCAAGGTCGCACCTGCAAACTAAACTAGGCACACAGTGGGAAAAACAATATTAATTGTGCAGAATTCTGCCTCAAACACGGTCCCACCTCACGTGACCAAGCCAAACCTGACAGGATGCCAAGCCCAGGAGGAAGGAGACGCCTGAATCCCACGTTTCAAGACACAGGCAGATACAATTAAAAGACTCAATGGACATCTGCGACAGTGGGAGTAGTCGGCCTTCCAGCATATGAATAAATCCTCACATTGTCTGCACCTACCCATAGTAAAACATTGTTGCAAATGACAGGTACACCGCGAGCTGGGAACAGCGATGGTCCCAGACTGGGAGGCTCGCGAGCGGACCAATCAGAACATGGGGCTCTTATCACTGACGTCATTAGCATTGACCAATCCTCAGGGGTCTTCATGTAACAATTTTCATGTATCAAACTGAAGGGACAACCCAAGTATATCACCTGACTAACCCTCAACCACTAACACTGTTCTCTATACGTATGCTATACTAACCCCACCACTCGAGTAACCAATCCAGAGTGGAGATAGGTTTTTTTGCTAAACTTTCTAAGGTGACGCAAGTAGCGCGTCATACTAAGGTAAAAAGGGCCTGGGAGCCCCACGATTGTGTGTGTGTCAGGACGGACGCGTACGATCCTTGACCCATCCCTGCCGTTTTGTCTAATAAACGGCAGAATCACCTTGCTTCTTGCGTGTGTCTCATACTCTATCTCTTTTGGGATATATGGGAGGAGTTGGGGCCACCCAGCCCGGAGGTCTGCAGACGGCCCGGCTGACCCCGGCAGAATTTCCCCCCGACAAGTAGATGGTACGAGATTCTTTTCTGCGTCATTTGCAGTCTCTTTTCTGCCTCTTCCAGGGGCTATTTGCTGAGTGCTGCTCTTATGCGAGGGTACAAACTCCTTCTGCCAGTACCAATTAAACCTCCCTTTTCATTGTGTGATTCGTGTCTTTGTCTCCTTTGGAAGTCAGGCCCCTGGCATCCATAGTCTTGCCCCTTCACCATGTGGCTTGTCAGATTCAGTGGCAACCACTTGTGGTGGTTTGTCCATAATGATTCCTTCCGCAATATGAGATAATTCAAATCCCAGTTTGAGTAAGTTTTCCCTTGCCCTCCAGATCTGCTGTTGAATGTGGTTTGAATCTATATGGAGATAAGAGCTGTCCTTTCTTCCATTGGGGTTTGGCTCTAGGATGTTGATATCCTTTGTAATGTTAAGGTGCATCTCGTTGAATAGTTTTGCTAAGGCCCTGTGGTTCAGGGTCCAGCTGTCATGCTTTTCTTGAACCCTTTGGAGTTTGAAAGTTCTGGTGGTATGTTCTTTTTTTCCTGAGCCAAAGAATCCTTCCGCGGCTGTCCCCCCGTCATGGCTCCACCATCATTCCTCCTATGATCGTGGACTCTAGATTTGTAGTGCACTTTTTGTTCAACAGGGGAGGCTCTTAAAGCCTTTGTTCTCTCCTTTCGATCTCGTTCTTCGTTCAACACCCGACCTCTTATTTCTTTGAAGGCGCTTGTGTTATCACTATAAAACATTTTCCTATTAATTTCGCGGGGGGGTTGCCAGTCATCCCTTGATTTGTGGGTGTTTTTCTTCTTACTGTGTCTCTGCCCCTCGGAGACGCTAATACTGCTCTGGCTTGGATTTCTCTTATTCTTAGCCAGTGGCGTAGTGGATGGCGAATCCAGGAGCAGAGCTTTTGTTTTTGGTTCTTCCGCGGCTCTATTTTCTCGGGTCTCCGGATTCTTTCTTTTTTGCTGGTTGGAGGACAGAAGCACTGACTCATCCTCTTCCACGGTGTATGTGCTTAGATCGATTAAATCAATTGAGTCCAATTTGCTCGAGCACTCCATACCAGAGGACTCCACCAGATTTTTGTCAGTAGACTTTAGTTTAAACACTTTTCTGTTTTGTACTGGCTAAGAGTCATTTACCACCTTTAACTCTCCTGTATTATCCTGGTTCTGTGTTGCTGTATTCTTTGTTTCTCTAGGCGCTGGTTTTACTACTCTCTGGACCTTTTTTCTTCTTTGAGACAGTTGAGAGGATCCTTTGTGCTTGAAGATTTCAAAGGTCGATGGGACCTTAATTGCGGTGAAATTAATTCTTTTTGCAGCAGGTTGAATTTGTCCGTCCTCTGGGAGATTAAAGGCCACCGCGCCATTTTTCATGCCGGAGGAGACCTTCTCCTGTCGCTCAATAAGGCCCACCCCAGCTTTAGATGGCGGCTGAAAGGTAGAATTTCCAATTGAAACCATCGGTCCTGCAGGATTGGAAAGTTGTTCCTCTCCAAGAGTAGGGTTATCAATCTTGTCTATTTTTGGATCTATTTTTAATTGATTATCCTCCGATGTTAGAGTTACCTGGCTACTTGAAGAGACCGTTTTTGAAGCTGCCAAGTCGGCGATCAGGTCCCCCCCCCCAGGCGGAGATCTCTTGTTTCCTGAAGAGTCTTGTGTTTCGTGGCAACAAATCCTTTGAGCAGACAGGAATCCTTCCAGATAGTTAAGTTTAGTGTGCATGAATGCGATCAAGGTGTTTTGATCTTTAAGCGTCTCATGGATAGATTTGTACAGCTTCCCAAACGGAGCCAAAGCAATCGTGAATGTGGACAAAATCGTCAGGGGATCCAGCTTTTTAACAGGTGTTTCCGGCATCGGTTTGGAGGTAAGTTCACTCCTCCGTCTTGGAAGCAAAGGGGACTTCAAATGATGATCAGTCCTTATGCATTTGTCAATGGAAGTTCACTCCCCAGACTTGCTTGTTCCACTGGGGAAGTTAGTGTCTCGTGGACTCTGAGAGTGGTTCAATTTAGATGGAGAGGCTACACCCTCTTCAAAAGCCGGTGGTAAAACGAGCGGCCCCTTCCTCTCGCGCAAACCCCTCGTGTCCTTATTCAGCTCCTCCGGGGGTTGCCGAGGGGGGTCCTGGAGTTCATCATCCTGAACTAAGGCTTTTTTCCCGCATACCACTTCGGGATTGCTCTGGCCTCTGAAGGATTTCTCATATCTACAGGGCCTGTCCAACCTGCGCCTTCGGGTCCAACCACGTCTTCATGCCCTGATAGAGATTTGCTGGAAGGATCTTTTGCAGGCCCTAAGGGCAGGCTCAAAGGGGCCTTCTTGTTAATATATTCTTCCGCATGAGACATGGGTTTTGATGGTAAAATTAGATTTGATAAGTGTAAAGCAGTGTCCTCCATTATAGCCAGCAACTCTGCATCAGAAAAGTCCTGCTGCCCACGACCTTCACAATGCGTTTTGTTTCCAAAGAAATATTTGAGAGAGGTCATAGAGATTACGGAATTCTGCTGCTGTAGTCTTTTCCCTCCAGCTCCCCCTCTTTTGTAAGGTGCTTTTAGTCGAGCTGGTCTTTTGGGGAGCATTTTCTGGGAGCTCCCCTGAGTCTTCGGTAGGGAGGAGGACTCCCTGCTCCCTTTTTCAAGTGAGACATCCGGGGGTTGAATGTTAGCAGGTGGAGCATTAACAGGGGCCTCGCTACTTGGCTTGTAAGGCACTGGCGGGCTTTGGATCGTAGTCGGTAAATCAACATCTTGCGTTCTTGGGGAGCCAACGGGCCTGCCCTGTCCTTGTGGCGAGAATATCCTTACACTTTTAGCTGGCTCCTCTCTCTCCAACGTAATACATTGTTCTGAACATGAACCAGCGGGGCGTGCAGAAGGGCCGGATGGAAGCGTGGGTGGGAGGGTCCCCTCGCTTCCCGGTGGTTTTTTCAGGTCATCCATCTCCCCCACCGTGTGAATCATAATGTTAATTTGTTCCTCACCATTTGCTGGCCTGAGGGGTTCTCCACCCCCCAGTTCGAACCGACCAGGGCTTTCTTCAACTGGCCCCCTGTCTGTAACGAGCGGGCTAGGATAGGATCCAATCCCTGTGGGGGTGGGTTCCAGCAAAGACACTGCATCCATTTTGTGGGTCGCTTGGAGTTGCCCGCTTCCCATGAATGCAGCTGGTAATAAAGTTTCGGGAGGGTGTATTTCACTAATCTTGTTAAAGTCAGAAACCCCCTTGCCCATGGTGATTTTTTTTCTCCCCAGACTTTCCACTCAGTTCGATCAGAGGAAAGTTGAAAACACTTTCTGCTTGTTGTAATTGCTTATCTGTGCTGTTGTGCAAAGCTGTCAAGCAGAGCTTTTTCTGCAAGTCCGACGGAGCACTCTGCTCAGTTACCTGCTTGAGTGACTCCAATGAGGTTGACAGGCTATTTGGAAGCCCTGGGCACCGCAGCTTCGCACTCCGTAGGTTTCTCAGTTCTAACTCGTTCGCTGATGGTTTCCGTTTTGACACTCGTTGCCTGTTCAACCAGGGTTTTCGGAGCAGTCCCTCGCAGTCCCTCGCTTTAGTCGTACTGTTTTTGTTGCTGAAGGTGCGCTGTAGCCCGGCCTCCTACTGCCTCCCCGCGGCTCCGTGGAAAGCTGACTGCCCTTGTCAGTCCCTTTGCAGTCCGCTTCACGGAGGGAAATGGTTTAGTAGCAGAGGCTCCCGGGACACACGGCTCTCAGCACACGCCTCCAAAAAAAAAAAAGTGAAGAAACACTGCGCTTGACCAGCGCTTGCTGCTAACACTGCTGACTGCCCTTGTCAGTCCCTTCGCGGTCCGCTTCGCGGAGGGAAATGATTTAGTAGCAGAGACTCCCGGGGCACACGCCTCTCAGCACACGCCTCCAAAAAAAAAAAAAGTGAAGAAACACTGCGCTCGACCAGCGCTCGCTGCTAACACTGCTGACTGCCCTTTTCAGTCCCTTTGCTCTATTTTTAGAACCATGTCTCTTAGACACTGTGAAAAGAATTGACCTCACAGATTCCTAGTACGTTGCGGTCAAAGAGATGGACACATTTTAGATCTTCCGTTGTTACTCTTGGCAAGTCTGGTAAGATTGCCAGTATTGAAAGAATTTTGGGTCTGTTCAGTGGGATATGTTTTTCATCCTGAATAAGCGACTCAAAAACTATATTACTGCTATCATTCAGTTGTTCCTTCCTTTCATCTTAATTTGTCTGAAAACTGTACTTTATTATTTGGGTGGTTTCTCAACTACAGGTACTTCTACTATAGTTGGATCCTTACTATTAGTATCTTCTACTCAATCAACCACTTGGGATGGATGGTTGTCCTCTTTTGTTCCCTGATCTGTCACTTGTGGCTTATGAGGGGGGCTTGGGTCAAGTTTCTCCTCCCCAAGTTCAACTACCATGTCCGTTGGGGACTGTATTTCGTTTTCAGTCCCACTTTCTATACACAATTTTGTATAAAGCCAATGTTGTAAATTGAATTGATTAAAATTATTGCAGCTTTGTTTATTCCTGGTATCTTTTTTCCGACTGTCATTGCGGCTGGTATCCAATACCATGTTTGGGGTGACTGACATATCATTTGTCTGAGTTGATTTCCCCATAATGATAACTTCCTCCTCCGTTCTTGCCCGATTTGGTGTCAATTTAGGTCCTCCTGCATTTGGCCCAAAGATATCCGTTCTTATGATCCGTGTGTCTCTGCCCACACAATTATTGACGTGAATTGTAGGTTTGCCTGTTCCTTCAAAAAAGATGACCTCTGGGGATATTTGATTGTTGTGTTCCACCAACCTGCAATCTAGGATGGATGAATTCAGGATTTTGCAGAGGAATTGTCTTCCACCTCTGTTCCTGATTTAAACACTTTGCATATTTTTTGTTTTCTTTGTGTTATTGCCTATGGTCAAGATGTCGACCGTGTTGGCATCTCAACCACATGCAATAACACAAAGAAATACTGCTCTCCAACCGTGATTCCTACACCCCTTGTGTCCTCATCTTACTTGATCTCTCTTCTGCCTTTCACACGGTCAAACATGCCATCCTGCTGAACTGTCTCCATGATAACCTGAATATCACCAATCAGACCCTGGCATGGCTGAATTCTTTCCTCTCTGATCGACCCTCCCAGGTTCAGTTTGGGTCCTTCCTCTCCTCCATCTCTATCTCTATCTGTGGTGTTCCCCAGGGGTCTAACCTCTCTCCCTGGCTGTTTAACCAATACCTGGCACTTATTGCCCACCGCATTGCTGCGCTCTGTCCCAACTTCCAATGCAATGCGGATGATACTCAGCTCATATTCAGGCTACCTTCAGCCACCTCTTCTCCCTCTCTCATCTCTGACTTCCTGTCCGCCATCCAGGAGTGGTGTGCCACCAATGATCTCTGCCTTAATGCCAGTAAGACCAAGATTCTCCTCATCGGAACACCCACTCCCTCCTTTTCTGTCACTCTCTGACCAACCTCGCTTGGCCCTCTTCCCGCTCCCACCTGTGAGGCTAAAAACTTCAGGGTCATCTTCGACTTCACACTCTCCTTCTCTCCTCACATCCCTGACGTCTCTAAGAAGTCACACTACCAGCTGCACCTGAAGCTCACTGTCTCCAGAGCTCTGGTTCTCTCTAGGCTGGACTATTGCAACAGCATCCTTCTAAATTTACCTGCTTCTAAATTTACCTGCTTCTACTTTCTGCCCTCTGCAACTCATCCAGAACAGTACTGTGAGACTTGTCCTTGACCTCAAGCCCAGGGATCGTATCTATCCAGGACTGAAATATCTGCACTGGCACCCAGTGACTGCCAGGATTAAGTTCAAAACCCTCTGCATTGTCCACAAGTCCTTCTGGAGTCTGGGGTCTCAATACCTTCAGCTCTCTCTTCCTAAATATCTTCCTTCTCAAGCTCTTCGCTTATCCGCCTCCAACTCCATCAGGGTCAATCGCTTTTCCAAGCAACAAGTTGGTGGTAGGTCTCGTTCCTTGCCTGGGTCCTCCCTGTGGAACAGCCTCCCTGCCTCCCTGTCTCCCTGAAACTTGGGGAGAATCATCTCTGGTTCCGGAAGCACCTCAAGACCTTTCTCTTTGCTTATGCTTTTTCTCCTCCTCTCCCCTACTGACCTCCTGGCTGAAACGGAAACTGCACTGGTTACCTGGTCACCTTCTGATCTCGGGCCCAGGCCCCCACCCCTGCCAGTCGCACACCTGCACTGCCTTCCTGGCAAGCCCCACACTTGGGGACTGGTCTCTGTATCCCTACAGTCCCACTATCAGCACTTGACACCTGATGTCTGCACTTACCTTTGCACTTGCCACCAGCGGGCCATACTTTACTTATTGTTTGTTATTCTTTTATACCATGTACTGCACATTCGCCCTCCCCCTTCCCATGCACGTGCGCAAGCTGAATGACACCTGGATTAGTAGGATCATTGTCTGTCTTCCCTCTGTTCCCACTCCCTTGCCTCGTTGCACCTTGAATCACTTGTGTATAGGCGTGTTATGAATGCCATGTCATATCATATCATCAGATTCAGCTTGCTTACAGAGATTTGATTGTGCCTTAATCTGTTCACGGTCACATTGTTCCTCCGCGTTATGCTCCATACTTGCACTCGAAGTTGAGATGTCAACTGTGTTAGTATCAGATTCACATTGACTGTACAGATTTGGTTGTACCATAATCTGTTCATGATAACGCTGTTCCTTCGCGTTACACTCCCTTCTTGCTTCTTTCTCCATTGGTTCCTTTTGGGGGGATATTGAACATCGTTCTGTTGAACTGATGGACTTTTCCTCCCATTCATAATTTCCGAGACTATCCGTGTTTTTAGCTTGCTCAAGGATACAGCGATGGAACGTACTTCCAACACCAGCGTGTCATAGAGCTGTATGAAAGATTGTAAAACTAAATTGAGGGCTATCAGAGGACTGTCTTCGAACTCCTTGGTGCAGTTGTTTACTCCAACCACAGGGGGATCTGAGGAGTCGTTAGTTTGTTTACTCGGCTTTGGTTGTAGTGTGCTCAACAAAGAGTCAATTGAGCTACTGGCTTCAGAAACCTGAGGATAGTCTTTTTATGTTTGTGCGGCTCTTCTGTTAGGTCATGAATGGTGTCTTTCATTGAATGCAAAGATGTACATAGATTTTTCTCCGTTAAGATTGTGTTGTTTGTTGAGTCCATTTTATCATCTACTGGAGCGTCCCTGAAAGACTCAAATAGTCTGGGTGAAATGCTCAGCCTTGAGGGCTCTAAGTTTGAATTCCTATGTTCTTCTTCTAGACTCATGGCTACTTCCAAGGTAGTCACACTGGCCCTTCTTTCTACTTCTCTTAATACTGGTCCCGAGACCTTTGAAGTCACTTGCTGTTCATCACACATAGTCCTCATTAATGATTCTGTGATTGAATGCTTAGTTGCCACTATTTGGCTCAAGGGTTTTTTTTTGCATTTGGGGAAAAAGTTGGTTATTGTTCTCTGTACTTGAGTTGTAGTGTTTATTCTTTCATTTTGGATATTGGTGATGACTTATTTATCTAACGCTGTATTATTGTTACTCTAAATATTGTACTTCTTGTTTCCCCTTGATTTCCCCATCATCAATGTTGATTCTTGGATTTTAAGAATCTTGTTTCCCCTTATATTTACCCAAATTCTGTTGTTAGTGCGCACAAAACTGTTTAGCCCAGAGCAAAACTAAAATGCATAGCGCACCGTTGGGTGTTAATCTCAAAGCAACATAGAAGATCTACAAGACTATTCACTGTTACCCAGGGAACACTAAGATGCAGGGCGCGTGACAGTTCAACAAGAAGTGCAAAGTTCTAAGTTGAGACTCTAGGCCCTAAAAGATCGAATTTCACTTTGTGACTCAAAGGGTCATAACCACGCAGTCACCACTGCACACAACGCACAGCTTTCAAGAGGCACTATAGACTGCTGTGTCTCAAAAGGTCATAACACACAGATTTCAATTGGCAGAGTAGACCACTGTGGATCAAGGGGTCATAACGCTGCAGTCACCATAGCACAGAATTTTTAATTCAGAGGATCCCAATGTTGCACAAGCTGCTTTGTCATTTAAAAAAAAAACATGTTTATTTTCGACCATTAAAACATCTAATAATAAAGCAATATATTGATTTGAAAACATATTATTATAATTCTGGTGTGATTTAGAATTAGGGCTCTATGTACCATTTCGATATAGAGCACTCAAATCCATATTTAACAGTTCTTCAGGATGCATCTTCAATGGCTTCAACCATGTAGAAATGCATGGATATTTTTTTTATTTCACTGTCTAGTCCTGGTATTGTGCTCACAAACTGGACAGTCCGCCTCAATTATTTTAGCCCTACCAACTAGCAGAGTCACTGTCTACATCCTAGTACCAGATTCAAAAACTGAGGTTCTGCCTCAATGTATTTGGCTCTACCTGGCAGTGGAGCCACTTCTGGATTTTTCTGAACTCTCCCAGTTTTCCATGTCTTTCCTTGTATGACCCCCCCTTAACCTTTCTAGAGGGTAGGGCTGTCTTAGAGAATGTGTTATTTAAAGGCAGTCACCACTGCCATGGGAGCCATCTCCCAGACTGACAAAACGTTTGCAATGCTGCCAGTTCATCTCTCCTCTCCTGCCCAAATGATGCCACAGCATTAACTCTACCGTCACCAACAAAAGGCTGTCCTGCTACTGGTGTTTAAAAAAGCATGCTTGTTGAGGGTGCCACTGGGTCGGGTTGTGCTGAGACAGACATGGCGGGTTGGGCACATGTGAGACCAGAGGAGGGTCACCCATTACAGTGTGACGCATGATGAACTGGAGTGTCAACTGCCACTACTTAGTTGCAGCCGTCACTGCTGGAGCAGGGTTGTGCAGTAGCGGGTTTTGTGGCACATGAAGTGTGCTCCCCAGGCACATTAATCAATCAATCAGTCATTACATTTATATCAGGTTAAATATTCTATAAAACTCATATACAGTTAAACAAGAAAACAATACATATGTATTACAATTTCACCATCAAATATCAATATAATACAGTTCATGGTAACTGGTCAAAAATCAGCAACTAAAAGTGACATCCAGTTAAAACAACATAATTATTACAATTTAAAATGAGCGTCTTGACTTGCTGTCAGTGGTCTACAGTATTAGATTACATAGCCTGCCACTGTATATATAAATTCACCTGGATAATCACAAAAAGAAAAATATTATCAATGGTCGCATGGCCTGTAGGTATTCTTCATAACCCTCAGGGCCAACCTTAAAAACTCTTCCTAATCCTCAATGCAGAACTTTAAAACATTTAGTGGCCTTGTTACACTCATGCCGTGAAGCAATTTTGAAAATAAAAGAGCTGGCTGGCACTGGAAATCCCTTTAACCTAATTAAAATGTAATAAAGTGAGCCACTCAATATATGTGTATCTTGAGTAGACAGAACATGTAGAGCAGTTTCTTCCAAGCTGGGATAGAAAGGACACAAGTGTACAATTTCGTTATAAACATGCCCATGTGCTAAAGGTCCACCAAATAGCAATAAGCTAAGGTGTCAGTGAATTATTCAATGCCTATATTTTTGTATTGGGATCACCATCCAGTACTCCTCGAGAACACCTCATGAATTTATTGTCAAGTGTTCTCTGTTTTGAAGCTTATTCGTCTCACTCTCTTTGGTTTTAGATGCCAATGCTCTGACACAGGAAACAGTGAATGCCATGTGCCCCTTGGTGATTGCTACAGTATTTAAAAAGAAAGACAGGATAGTCTCAATACCCAGTCCCTGATAGAAATATCCAAAAGAAGCTTATGGGTCAGGATGACACGTAGATTAGTAGAAATTGAGCTCCACAAAATAAGTGATCTCAGTATTGCCTTATGTGATGACTCTAGTGAGATCATCCCCAAGATCCTGGCATCAGTCTTCTCTCATGTGACCATGGAAAGGCAGCCGCTTCCTAATTCTGACCCTGGGGGTGGTATTATGCAGGAGGATCACATGGGAGGGTCTCATGTCGAGGGGAGTGGGAGACCTCTCTAAATAATTTCCCTAATGTTGCTAAGGCCTTAATGGCGTATTGTGAACAAACTGGCATCAACTAGGGACTTCAATTCTCATAATGCCTGTGGTACGGCGATGAGTAAGAGGGATTCAGAGTTGATGAAGTATAATGAGCGGTCTAGTGGTTGTAGTAGAAATCACCTCAGTGGGACCTTTAAATGTATAAATGAGTTTTGAGTGCAGGGGAAGAGGGTGGAAGGAGAAGCTGATGGTGTAGTCGTGGCGGCAGCAGGAATATGTGTGGGAGACGCTGTGGAAGCAGAGGAAGCTGGGGCATGCAGAGAATGCGCAGCTGGAAGCGGCTCTGAAGAAAGCTGTGCTGTGTGGGAGATGAGTGCCTGACATGCCATGAACTGATCCGGTACAGACATTGAACCGGAGACCACACAGAACTGTCAGAGCTCCACTGAAGTACTGCACATAACGCGGCAGTCAGACCAGAGCTGGCAGAAGCATAGAGGTATCCAAAGAGCTCTGAAACTGCACCTGCAAATCAGAAGGCATACTGGTGAGTTGGCCTGAAGCAGGTGACCTTGGGGCTCTCTGAAAAAGGCTGTTAGGTGATTAGATGATTTTGAATACCGAACAAATGAAATAAGGCAAACTGGGTGCAACTCTTCTAACAAGGGATACCAGTCCGAGAGATAATTGTGGTTCTATGTTATTTAATCAACACACGTTTTTATGACAGGTGTTTTTCTGCTGAACTTCTGCCAGAAAAACTTTTCAAATTATTATTTTATTATTTTTGCGAGGTTCCATCACCAAGCTCACTATCATTTAACTATTTTGTTATTATTCCCGACCCCCCAACCCTTTATATGCCTTTTCATATCCCCCCACAAAAATGTGAACGGTTTTTTTCGGCAAATATTTTGCGGAAAAACACTCATCATTAAAACGGGTGTCAGTGAAAGGACGTTGCACCGTAATGGTTACCCACATTGCCAAAGCCACAGATGAGTGATAACAAGGCAGAATGGGCGCAACTCAACAGGGGATACCAATTAGGGGACAATTGTAACCCACATTGCCAGCAGCCAGGAGGTTGCATAAGCATAAAACAAAGGCTGAAGGAGCAAAGCCCTCCTTGTATTCAAGATCAAGGGGGAGAAAATTGTAACCTGCATTGCCTACAGCCAAACGTCAGTAAAAGAATAAAACAGAGACAGCAAGGGAGCAACTTCACTTTTATGGAATATGAATTTGGGAAGTGCTATAACCCATTTTGTCAAGAGTCAAGAGACTATGGACCTCATTATGAGGTAGGCACTAAGGGGTTAACGGCGCCGGTAAAGGTGCCAGAGCCGTCAACCCCTTACCACCCCATTACAATGTCTGCTTGTGGGAACCCGCTAAGGACGCCTGGTTGTACCAGGCGTCCTTTGCGGGTCTCGCGAACAGACCAGCATGCTAACAACAGGCCTGCTATTAACGGGCCCGTTGTTAGCATCATCCCCATTGAGCCCTATGGGGGTTCAAATGGGAATGGGGATGTACCAGGTCCGGGTTCCTTGAATGAGGAATTGCCGGGCCCTCCAAGGTCAGAATGGCCCGGTAATTCTTCATTCGAGGAACCTGGACCCGGTACCCGATAAGGGGGTAGCCATGCTGCTAATAGTGGCATGGTTACCTCCTTCCACCTAATGAGGCCCTATAAAAATAATCAATTGTTGTTCAAACCTCCTCACTTAGAATCTTGGTGTGTGGAGTTTTGGAACAAGCATTACCACAGAGTACAATTGTAGTAGTATGAGTTTTCTCATGGCAGGTAAGTAAAAGATGATTTAAAGTACTCTGGTTGTGGTACAAAGGTGTATCGGAAAAGAAGTGTTAACTAAATCACATTGGGCCTCATTACGGGACCGGCGGTAACCATGCCGGTACTACCGGCGGGTTGCCTCCGAGCCCGTAAATATTAAGTGGCACTTGACTTGCCGTTAACACCGGTGGTCGGGAAAGTCAGTGGCCAGTAAATTGTAATTCCCCATTCCCATAGAACTCTATGGGAATGGGGAACACGGAAGCACCAGCACAATTGTTAATGGTGCTGGTGCTTCCGTGACGGTCTGCATACCATTGCCACTGTACCCGGCAGGGTCTGACCTGACAGGCACAGCGGCTCCGGCATGCAGACCTGTAATATTCCGGTCCGGAAACAATGGTGCTGGTAAGCGTACCAGCACCGCTGAATCCGGACCGGCAGGTTCAGAATGAGCCCTATTGTTTTGATGAACTGTTGCGTTTCAGAAAGTGGCTCTTTTGAAGAAGTATGAATATTAAGTTATTTTGACTAAAGTGTTTCTTTTGAAGATGGTTGATGGGCTAACAATTGGTTGGTCTTTAAGAAGTGAACATTTGTCCTTGGTTATGAACTTGTGTTTTGAGGAAAAGACATTTGTTTTGCCAAGCAAGCGACAGGGGAAAAAATAACAGTTGCTTTGATTTATGAGCAAGCCTTGGAAGAGAGATATTCAATTTGCCAAGTGGAAGGATATATTGTATTGAATGGAAAAGACATGTTGTGCTACGTTGAACTAAGCATTTTTATTGCAAAGAACATTCTTGAATCTGAACTTTGCTCAAGGTATTCCTGAATTGATCCAGGGGAAAGGAGTCCAACCCTGGTCACAAGGAGTACTTTCTAAAGCTTTTTTGTTTGAATTGATATGATATTTTGTGGAACTTAAGACAGTCAAACAAACCTTGTATAATGTTGTTGTATGTATTAGTGAGGGTCAGATACTTTTTAGACACTAGGTCATTTTTCTTTAGTCTAGTTTGTTAGGCAGGAACATCCTTGTTAGGCTAGGGAAAGATAGCCTTTTATCTCACCCCTTTATTTAATAAACTGGCAACTTGTGAGAAAACTCAACCTTTGTGTCCGTCCAGCATTTCTTACTCCTCACACATATCCCCAATGAAACCCTGAGTCAACTCATTGTGTACAGTCCAATTGGGTGTTGATTTCAGGAGACCCACATTTTTTTTTAAAAAGGAGTCTTCCACTCTTCAAGCCAATTCTTAAGATTAAGAAACCCAACCAAGCATTACAAAAGGCCCCAACATCCCAGATTTTGCCGTGTGTATGTGAAAAATAGACTTAATCAGATGGTCAAAAAATGAGCACATTTTAAAATTGCACAATAATCCTGCACTTCAGACTCTACTTGATGTTTAACATGTGGCTGAGCTCTTAGGCTATCTGAGAAAATGGTACCCAGGTAAGTGAAATGTTTTACTTGTTCTAGTTCCTCACCATTAAGTATAAACCTGCAAGATCCTGTTCTCCTTTCCCTGATAATAAGCACTTTTGATTTTAAACTATCATCTGCATAGATGAGTTGGGGCAACCTAAAACACCCCACCACTGGAATATCCAGGGTTTCTATGTTGATGTTCTTTCTAGGTCATTCGTTAGTATAAGGATGACGAAGGAGTGGCTAAAATACACCCGTCTACCCCATCTCACGACTGGAGAATCTGATTTGTCTCACCTCTAAGCAATAGCAGCATAGTATATTCCTTATGAAGGAGCTTCAAGATGTTCAGAATTTCTACAGGAAACCCTTGCACTCCAATATGCCAAAGGGCGTTTCCCTGTTTGACTGGTTAAAAGCATCAGAGATGTCCATAAATGCCAGCTAAATTGGCATACAAGAGAGACATACACATCACAGCAAAAGGGCCTACACTGCTTGATCATCGATGAGGTGCCTAAGGCACACCTGCTTGGTTTACCCTGTTGCACTGCCTGCTTGCAGGGGTGTCATATTGCATTGTCCGCCTCCTTTCTGACTGTAACACACTCTGGAAAGCTGAAGTAGTCCCACAACCATGCATAGATGAATGATGATGTCATAGGATACCTTTTGACCTGCCTTCACCATGTTAAGCAAGGTGTGAGAGTGCCTTCCCTCTCCCACAGGCAGGCAATTGTGCAGTTGCCCCAGGCTCCTCCTGAGCCATAGGTTGAGGGTTCATCTCTGGCTCCTCCACCTGCTGTTCTTTCATATCCTGCATCTCCACCACCTCCTGTTCTTCCATTTACCTATCATCACCTTGCTTCACTTTGGCTTCCTCTACCTGATGGGGAACCACCCAGGTCACAAGGGCAACAGAGTTGCCCACTTTCTGCAGGAACTGCTTGAGTGCTCATGCAGCTACAACAGCCTCATCTTCATTGGTAGAATCATCCTCCCCATGTATCACACCAGTTTCTTTAAGCACAGAGTCCTCCCCAAGTTCTCCCCACCAGACATGGCCCCCTGCAAAGGGCCAGCCTCTACCATCACCCTCTCCTCACGCTCTGTTGCACCTTCTTTCAGACTCCCCATGTCCCTATCTTTTCCCCACTGGCTTACCATCTCAACCTCTGACAAAGTGGTTGAGGAGTAGTCCTCCCCTCATCTTCACTTCCACCAAATAAAATAACATGCTGCTTAATGTAACAATGAGCAAAACACATAACAAGTGACAAAGACAAAGTGAGTCACACAAAGCTCACACATGGGAAAGGTTGCACAGAACACACAAACAGTGGGTAAGGCCATGTATTAATAGACAATTTAGGAATACTTCACTGGTTCACACAAAGGGTTCACACAGTAAAGAAAAACTGTTAGGAAGAAAATCATGTTTTTTTATGAATTTGTGAGACAAAGAGAAAAAGGGCAAGGGGAACCTTTTCATGTTTCTTTTATCATGTTTGAGGAGACTCAAAGGGAAAAGGGTGCAGGGGAAAGTACATGAGGGTGTTTTAAAAAATGATAAGATGTTAAGGGTAAATAGGGAAGATTAGAGAATGGGCCTAACACACAGAGAGACAGAGAAAAGGGCACAAAAACAAGAATCTACAAACACCAAAACACATAAACAACTTAAACAGCCAGAAGAGGTTCAAAGAGGGATCAGAAAACACTACAAACAGCCAGCAGCCTACCTTACATCTCTCCCACACTCACCAAATGCAATCCAAAATGCCTTTAAAACACTAATGTGATCCTGTTCTGTTCACTCCTCTGAGCCGCCACAAAACCCCACATAGGAAGCAAAAACTAAAATGGGCCTGTAGAGAACCTCAGCCCTATTTTCGAATGTCTCCAGACCTCTGATTGGCTGATCCATCTCCCCTCCAAAGTCTTGGGCCTCATGAATGGATGCAGTGCTTGAACCCTTCCCTGAGACCAGAGTTGAGGTCTGATTATTGAAAGAACCTATGGGAATCTCATGGGCGTGTCCAATCCACCTGGAAAGGTTTGAGCTTCTTGCAGGTGAGTGTTGGGCTGAAAGGAGCAGCCTAGTAATAGGGTAGTGGAATGAACAACAACACTGGAGGAGATGGAATCATCAGAGAGAACCGATGGAGGAGGATTCATCACAAGTATCAAAATGCATGGGTTAAACCTCTAGCATGCCCCAGACTCTTGGCTAAATTCTGAGCCATTTATTTTAAGCTGAGAATAAGGGTGCAAACCGAGATGTTCCCTCATAAAAGTCAACCAATCAAATTCTAATTACATGCATCTGCAGCTACTCTTTCAAAGCATACTTTAAAGACTGAGTATCCACAACCATATCTCTTCCCTCACCGAAAGGGCTTCTCTTAAAATCATTGCCTATGGCCAAAAGGGCTTCTCTTAAAATCATTGGCTATGGCAGATGCACTTGCCACATCTTTCTGTCTCACGGGTTTGCATCACGTCAATTCTTCCAGCCTTAATAGTCAACCGACCATCCCTCGTGGAGGAAGGGGCAGAGGAATGACATATACTAACAAGCCCCAGGCAGTTCTGCACCTAACTGCATCGTATGTGTGTTAACGGAAGCACTTTGCAGAATTTACATAGATTAACAAGAAATCAGTTGTTCAGCTAAATCACACTGATGAGCCTTAAAAAGAACCGGAAAAATATCTGATTGCGGAGCTTGCTGTGGATTAAAGGGTTTCCGAGCCTTTCCCATCCTGCATAAGTGCTGCTTTGGAATAGATACAGCAATGACAGGTGCTTGGAAGCATAAGGTGTGCAGCAGTAAATGTGTATCTATGAATGGGGGTTGGATGCATACAGTGTGTGTGCGCTCAGGAACCTGTGCACTCTCTGCCCTTAGAGTGCAATATGCACATGAATAATGATCTAGCAGAGAACTCCTCTGGGCTAAAGAAATCCTTATGATTGTAGTTTGTTTATATGTGTAGTGCTAAAGCCCGTAGGCATCTGGGCGCATTTCTTACATAGGAGGTTACATATGGTACAGGTACAATGAGATTATAACAGTGTTAAGCATGCAGGAGAAGCCTGGTGGAGCCCACACAGCCCATCATCGTTTCGATAGGGGGAGGTGGGTGATTAAGTACCATTTTAATTTGGTAATAATAGTCCTTTTTATTACAGTGCTTTCATTTGGTAATAATTTGGTAATTATTAAATTATTATTAGCACATTGTTTAATTTGTTAATAACAGTTCCTTTTATTACAGTCTTCGAGTTAGGAAAAAAGTATGCTGAGGCACCCAACTATACCACCACAGTAATGTTCTATCCATTTAATGTGTTGCTATTCCACAGCCTCCAGCATTTAGGAATATTCCACATGACTTGTATTGCTTTTACCACTTACCCACCCGAACTATAGACAGCTAAAACACCTCTTCCTGCTAGGGGGACGTTTCCAGTTGAAGTGCATTGTTGAACCTCTAGGGGACATTGAGTAACATGGCTGTACCTCGAAAGCGCATTGGGTATCGTGGTATCTTTACGGTGTACCTTGGAATACTTAGGCAACTAATACTTGCCCCCTTCTCTAGATAACCAATAATTGCTCAAATGTGTTATGCTTTTGGGCTTTCCGGGCATAGGTTTAACCTGAATGAGAAGCTGCAAATGACCTTTGTGGAATTTCCATAAATATAAGGACAGAGAAATTTGGGGGGCTTGTGACTTTTGCATCCCACAGGATCACAGGGTCTTCTGCCAGGGAAGATACCATAATCCACGTGTGACACAAGAGTCTCTTATTTCTGGATGGAACAGCAAGTCAGGGGTACGGGGGCACAGAATGCATGACAAGAGGAGCGGATTAACTATTTAAAAGCCTCTAATGCCGGTCGTTTGAATAGTCACCTAGCACATAAGATGATGGATGTCTGGGCTCTTATCTGTAGTCTAGATACTGTGTCGGAGAGAGTGGGATCAAAGTGCTTAAAATGCACACATTTCCATTAGTCACATAAATAGTTCAAAAAGTAATACCTTGCCAAACCTTCCCTCTATGTTGACATTTACGTTCCACACACCCACATTGTATACCACCTTTGGCCAGTAGCGTTAGTGATAACCAAGGGGCGAAGGCAGATGTTCTCCTAGAGAAACCCTTTTGAGAATTAAAGGCTAATGCTGCAATTTAAAGCACATTAGCCCAAGGCCACCCTTCCCAACTTAGCACGATTGCAAAATACAATTCTTAACATTCATTCAACGTTCCTGTAATGCACTTGCAGACCCTCTTTGCAATTGTCCTTTATATCTCACTTAGCAGAACACTGGAAGCTTTTTAATAGCCCCACAATCTGTAGGTTTCCATAATGCCACACTTTCCACACTTATCAACCTTTCACAATGGTCACTGAGCAGGCATTGCAATCATCTATAATGCTGCAGTTTACCTACTTTTTACATTTATATAGTGACAAAGTATGCACGCTTAGCAAGTTTCCATAATGCCACGAGTGCATTTTTTGTGTGCAATTTTACCTAATGCCCCAGTTAACTCATATTGCCAGATTGCATTGCAAAGGGTGAGCTAAAAAGCATTTTTATCATTACGAAGGTCTGAGTGGGAGCAAACCTTGACATACTTACAATGGTGCAAATGCCTAACAGGTGTTCATGTAGTTTGTTCAAAAAGCTGAACATTGGCAACCCACTAATTTCACTGTTATTGATATTTGATGAAAGCAAATGTGTGAGAAATTATAACAGTGGGGCAGAGGATCTGTAACTACATTTACATATGTTTAGAGGCATGTGGATGAAAGGTGTCAATGCGAAGTGTAAAAAGATGTATTTCCCAGTTTTTATGCCATCCTATGTGTATTTTGTGGTAGCGTGTGGAGGTCGAGTATGTGAGTTTCATAGTGTCTCACGCGCGCATACAGACACCCACCGACCCACACACACACACACACATATGCCTGTCCTTTCTGGGAGACAGATCAGGAGAATCATGTACTCATAGACTTATGCCCTATTCAAATCATAAAAGATTTCTGATTCTGATTCAGTGCTGAAACTGACTTAAATCGAATAGGAATTTTCCAAGTGAAGTGTGGTGTTCTGCCCTGGTCCATTCAAGCTGCCCTTGAACGTTGCAAGATGGATCCTGGTGGGTGGTGCTATGGAGTGCCTGGACTAAGAAAGGAATGTGCTGGACATGCTATATGAAAGGGCATGTTTAGATGTGTATAAGCTTCACCTGTTAAATAGATCTTGACAAAAAAGAATACATGCCCTCTGCGTGTTTGGGGATAGTTTTCTGAAGTTCCATCTGAGTGGACAAAGTTACAGGGGTGTCCACAAAGATGGACATTCCATTGAAACTTCTGTAGAGATGTTTTTCTCTCATCTACAATAAAACGGTGTATGGATTTGCACCAAATCTTCATGAGGAGCAGGTATCTTGGCCAACCAGAGTGTTTTGTTTGGTTTCATGGAAGTCTATTCAGCAGTTTAAAATAAAACCATTCTGCAACATTTTTATTTTGGCAGATACATCTGCGGAAAAGCTTCAATTGGATTAGCTGCAATGAAAATAATTCAAAGGTTTGGCTGGGATGGATCTTCAGATATCCCTGGATATTTGCTGGAGCCAGTCATAGATTGAACTTGATTGTCTGAGCTATGATTGGTGTATTTGGAGCACAAATCATCTTGGATCCACGCAGGTCCTGCAAATCCGGTAAAAAGAGTGCCTTGAACATATTTTGAAAAGGGCCATGAATGGCCTCACTGAGGCTTGCCCTGACCTCACTAAGGGTGAAGGGGATGCTGCCGAGGGATGGTACATAAGCATTCTTTGAAAATAAACCTGCAATTTCTACCACAGCATCCCCATATAGGAGGTCACTGTAAACAATGTCTGAGTTGGAGTGTAAAGGGGATGCATAGGGTAAGTTATAGCCTGGAGGGTGAGGATATGATGAATTATTGTTGAATGCGTTTTATTAGTGGAAAAAAGAATCTTCTACACATGTTATCTGCAGACATTCTGAAGGCCCGTAGATCCTAACCCTTGCTTCCTGCTGATCTCGCACATAGAATGCGCTCAGAAACAGTAAAAGGCGCCAAATCGTAACCGTAGGATATATAGAGAAAATGCAACAGGGATTCAGGTAGGAGCTTTTGGATCCACGTATGTAACAGAGTAGCAAATATGCATGTGTTGGGATGCAAAGGGGTTGTGTAGGTTAGGTTAGAAGATGGCGTATGATGAATCATTATCATTGTGGAATGTTGTTTTCCAAAGTGGAAATTAATATTTCTCCATGTGGTAGCAAGAGACCTTCCACTGACCCACTGGCCTTTAACCACAGTTCCCAAATTTCCAGTTCGACGGGTGCACATAATATTTGAAAAAAGGGCCATATAGCAACCCGCTGAGGTTTGTCTCGACCTTAGGTGGGATGACGACATGCCTCAGAGGGTAATGCTGTGTCCCTTTTTGGTGACAAATATGGACATTTTTGGCAACAGGCACCTCACCTCCAGACGGCATGCATGGATGTTGCGGATTGTGGTGGATATCTGCGGACCTCATGTTACATTCCACATACAGCACTTTGACCCTATTGAATAATTTCAAACATAGAGGCTTTCAGCTTGTTCTAGGTACTACACTTCTACATATAAATGCTTAGTATCTGAGCGCACCATTCAAAAGAAAGAGTGCTTTGTTTTCTCAGAAAACGGTTTTTATTTATCGAGTCTTTGGAAAGAGTCCTTATATTCCATCGAACAAGCTGTGTTTTACTTGCAGAGAATTGTGTTTTTTGTGTGTGTAGTGGACACACTATTTCTAATAGTTGTTGGTAGGCTTTTTAGTCATTATTGTAGTAAAGATTGAAGCAGAGCATGTTATGTTCTACTATATGAATCAAATGTAAAATGTTTCACTGTGCTTTCCCCATATTTTAAAGTGTTCACAATATTTGACTGTGTGTAGCTGGCTCAGTTTTGCGTGTTCTTCATATCCTTTTTTCTCGGTATGCTTCAAGTATTTAAACAGAGGGTGTCATTTGTAACATGTGGTAACACATCTTCTATTAGAAAGAATAGTGCAATCCTTATAGTTTACAAGTTACTGCTGTATATATCTGGCACACATAATCTTATGCAGCAAAAATAGAGTAAATAGGTAGCATTTGCTGTTATATATTGCATAATTAGCATGGTAGGTTTAATTTATGTCATTTAATTAAAAGAGACTGGTTTTATCCTGTGCAGCACTTTGGTACATAGTATAGAATGTGAAAAAAGAAAGGCACACATGTTAATAAGTGGTGATATATGGGTATTGTGTTCAAGGTTGAAGTTTGACAAAAATAGGTTTGCATCAGCCTAGGGTGCAATTTGAGCAGATGATTGCCCTGGTATGAAAGATATCAGTTTTACACAGTATGGTAAGAGTTAGTAACCGTTGTACACAGAGGAATGCCTTGCCCCTGGCGCTTAGAGTGGAGCCAAAGCCTCTGGCATTTAGAAAACCTCTTTCAACGTTGCTATTTACTAAGGTATTTATCCTCCATGCTCAGGGCACTAAACACCGTTTGGTCCTTTATGATCACCTAAGGACCAGCCAGCAATACATTTGAATGTATGTAACTTTGCTTTTTAATCTTTATTGTATTTGAAGAGGGAATATGCTGTTTATTCAGCAATGTGCAAACCTTGTAATGTTTATTGTGTTTGTGTACTTCCTCCGCATCCAATCGTCTATGCTGCCGAAACTGCACACTCTTTCCTATAGCACACTGATGTACTTCTCTAGTGCTTTACAAAACATTACAAATTAAAACAAATACTTTGACATTTATAAAGCGCACAAAACCCAGAGGCATCTAGGCACTTTTAGCTTAAGAAATGTTGGTGACATTGGTTATTTACAATGGTTACTTACAAAGATAACAAGTCACAGGCATGATATGATATGATAGTTTATTTATATAGCGCCTATACACAGTGTGTTTCAAAGCGCTTCACGGCAAGGGAGGGAACAGGGAAAATACAAAAACATTCTTACAGGCCATGAAAAACAAGAATGTGAAATTGACTATCGTACTCAGCTTGGCAACATTTCTGATAGTGCAAGTGCTAAGACACAGATAGGAAGGAAATGGGAACAGACAGGCGACTACCGTACTACGCCTGATAACTTGTCTGTAGAGCCAGAGAAATACAAGAGGTGAGGAAGAGGGGGGGAGAAAGGAGGGAGATGAACGAACAAGCGACTATTGTACTAGGACTGATGACATTTCAGATAGTGCTGGAGGGTTAGCAGTGGGAAAGCAAGTAGCGGAGGGGGGAGACAAACATTTGTTACTATCATACTAGCTTCAGGAACAATTCTGATAGAGTAAGTGCATAGAAAAAAGTAAGGGAGGGGGAGGAGAGAGGGAAAGGGTAGAAGAGAAGAGAACAGAGAATTAAAACTGTGAAAAAGAGTAGAGAAACAGAGGGGAGAGCGAATACAGTTGCAGAGGTCAGTAAAACACATAGGGCCTCATTCCGAGTATGGCGGTAAGGGATAGCGGCCACCGGTAACGAGACCGGTGGCGGTGATCCCTTACCGCCATACTCCGAGTTCCCTTTGCGCCCTCGCCCTTAACGCCTGCTTTGAGCAGGTGTTAAAGTCGAGGGTGCAAAGGGGCCTCCAAGCCAATAACGGTGACCGTAATGAACGGTCACCGTTATTTGCATCTTCCCCATTCCCATTGAGCCCTATGGGGGCTCATTTGGGAATGGGGAAGAGCCTTGGTGAATGGGGAATTACCGCCCCGCCAACCTTGGAATGGGGCGGTAATTCCGCCATCCACCAAGGCGCTGCCGGTCCGGGTACGGCGTCAACGAAGGCGTTAATAGCGCCATTGGTTAGCGCCGTACTCGGAATGAGGCCCATAATGTTACAAGGGAACAAAACTTGTAGGCAAGGATTCACAGTGACGATGGGCACAGCATGATTCAGGGCCAACCTGAGTACGAGATCCAGGGGAGCTCCAACATGTGAGTTGAGTGG
The DNA here is from genome assembly GCF_040938575.1 of Ambystoma mexicanum. Classification (NCBI taxonomy): domain Eukaryota; kingdom Metazoa; phylum Chordata; class Amphibia; order Caudata; family Ambystomatidae; genus Ambystoma; species Ambystoma mexicanum. Next base: position 1,194,320,694 of record NC_090932.1, read on the forward strand.
GTGAAGCACCAAGAGTGAATTAGAAGTCAGCCAGTTGAGAAACAACGGTGGCGGTAAATCTGAAGCCACCGTTGTTTCCGGACCGGCTGATTCCGAGTCCTGCAGGCGGGAGGTGTCACTCCCGCCAGGTCTGACCTGGCGAAAGTAACACCACCCGCCTGCAGGCAGACATGTAAACACCGGCTCTGTCATAGACGGAACCAATGTCCCCATGGTCCCCAACCCATGGAGTCCTACTGGGCTCCATGGGAATGGAGATTTACCGAATTCCGCCTCCAGAATTACCGGGTCACCGGGGTTGCAATGCCCCAGTGATTCCGGCAATCACAGAGATGGGGGAAGGACATCAAGGGGGTCCAGAAGGGGGGGCACAGAGAGATATCACAGAGGATCAGGGGGTGGGGGTAACAGAGACACATCCCGCGGGCCAGAAGGGGGGGTATCGGTGTGGGCACAGAGAAACATCACAGGGGATCGGGGGGCACAGAGACACAGGGGATAAGAGGGGTGTGGGGGGCACAGAGACACATCACAGGGGCCACAGGGGGGTGGGGGAGCACAGAGATATATCACGGGGGACCTGAGGGGGGTGGGTGGTGCAGAGACACATCACGGGGGACCAGAGGGGGGTGGGAGGCACAGTGACACATCACAGGGGACCAGAGGGTGGTGGGGGGCACAGAGACTCATCAAGGGGGACCAGAGGGGGGTGGGGGCACAGAGGTGCATCACAGGGGACCAGAGGGTGGTGGGGGGCACAGAGACACATCAAGGGGGACCAGAGGGGGGCTGGGGGAAGAGAGATGCATCACAGGGACCAGAAGGGGGTTGTGGCACATAGACACATCACAGGGGACCAGAGGGGGTGGGGGGCACAGAGACACAGCACGGGGGACCGGAGGGGGTGGGGGGCACAGAGACATATAATGGGTGGCCAGAGAGGGGTGGGGGTGCAAAGACACATCACGGGGGACCATAGGGGGTGGGGGGAGCAGAGACACATCAAGGGGGACCAGAGAGGGGTGGGGCACAGAGACACATAACAGGGGACAAGAGGGGTTTGGGGGGCAAAGAGACACCTCACAGGGGACCACAAGGAGGTAGGGGTGCAAAGACACATCACAGGGGACCAGAGGGGGGTGGGGGCACAGAGACACATCACGGGAACCAGAGGGGGGTGGGGGGCACAGAGATGCATCATGTAGTACCAGAGGGGTTTGGGGGGCACAGAGAGACATCACAGGGGACCAGAGGTGGGCACAGAGACACATCACGGGTGACCAGAGGGGAGTTGGGGGCACAGAGACACATCACGAGGGACCAGAGGGGGGTGAGGGGCACAGAGACACACACATCAAGGGGGATCAGAGGTGGAGTGGGTGGTGCAGAGACACATCAAGTGGGGACCAGAGGGGATGGGGGGGACAGAAACACAACACAGGGTATGAGAGGCGGGTCGGGGGCACAGAGACAAATCACAGGGGACCAAATGGGGTGGGTGGCACAGAGACACATCATGGGGGCCAGAGAGGGGTTGGGGGCACAGAGACACATCACGGGGGACCAGATGGTGTGGGGTGCACAGAGACACATCACGAGGAGCAGAGGGGGTTGGGGGGTGCAGACACACATCACAGGGGACCAGAGGGGGATGAGGGTGCAGACACACATCACGGGGACCAGAGGGGGGTGGGGTGTTGTATTGCTCTCCCCAAAAGTGCACGGAACAACCATAAATCATCAATGCAATAATAGAGCAAATACTTTGATCGTAGAAAGACACAATAACTCACAGCCACGCACTCTTAGAAGATAATCAGCTCTTTACGGCTATTTATTCAAATCTTAAAAGTACATAGAAATAACTCACAAGAACAATATGGACATAAATCACAGAAGATGTAAAGAAGTCAAAAGGAAATACATCACCGTGAGCGTAACAGGATTCCTCATCTCGTCCAGAAGCGGCTGGAAGACCCCAGGAGCAGCCAGGCCGAGAGCACCACAGCTCACAGGAAGGCCGGACGTAAGCGTCCTTTCTCCGGCTGAAGTCTCACCTGACCACCTCCAGGCTTCCGCATATATACACACTCCACAAAGGGGAGTCAATTCTCGAACATTCTGGAAATTGCACTTGCGCAGTTGAGGAACAGCCGTCGGTTGCCAGCTGGGTCAATCGAGAGCTTCCCCCAAGAAGCGCAGTGCCTCCCTTCTCTAAAAACATGCTCCACAGAGAACAGTAGCAAACCATAACAACGTTAGTTTTCCCAGCAGAAATGTCCTTGACCGCATACCAGGTTTGGAAAGCATGTTTTTCTCAGCACTGTGAATCTAACACTCAGCAAAATGTGTGCAGAGTTTCACTGCGGTATGAAGTAAATATCCATCATGGCTCAGAGCGCTCCCAGAATGCATTGCGCACCAGCACCATTTTAGATCAAGCATAACAATTCCACCCTTGGATATTTACCTTCCATAACCCGGTGGCACAGGAACCGGTCTCTGAAACCTACGAAATGTTTAGACTAAATTGGGAATACATTGAATGCAACAACAACAAGCAATTATAATAGACAATATAATAAAAATGCAAGCAAACATGTAACGTAGTGTACCCCCAATATCAGGTATCCATGAAAATAACCAATCCCACCAATTTCTATTACGATCTTGATACACTTGAGAAATGAGATCCCTCAAACCTTGAATATGACTTTCAATAGATCGTGAGTGGTCACTTAAATTGAAACAACACATACCTTTAAAGGCATTACACCCTAAATTATGTTTTAGCAATCTGTTCTGCAAAGTTGCTTTTCTAATAACTTGACTATCAAGGAGTAATTCTTCCAAAGCCTGCGAAGTATGATTAAGACTTTTAACTACTAAACATGCTAATTTCATCAAAGATTTGTAACCTCCAGCAGCTAAACCCCAAACTCCCACTAATGAAAGGGTTAATGCTAGAACCTCAGCTTCTGATAACAAATGTACATGTGAATCACAGTCAGGAGATAGCCCTACAGATTCAAAAGTTGACCTTTTACCTCGAGTTATCGCTGGGTCGTAAAGGAAACATCATTGGTCCTAATCGAGTTAAAGCACATGGACCTCCAGAAATGTTAGCTGGAATATAAGTGTATGTAATGTTACCACATGAAAAGAGCCATCCTGTTGGAAGTTTCACATGATTCAAATGACTAGCAGTTATCACTGTATGATTGCAGGACATAGTGTTATTTACACTGATGCATTTGCGTGACATTCGCGAACATAGTCACCTCTCAAACATAGTATGATTGTGCTGATTGGCCAACTCTATTTGTCGGCATTTGCCAATTTCTTGTGCATTACAAGTCATAATGTAACATACATCACCTTGAGTTATATTGTAAGTAATAACACTTGTCAAATTTCTCCATTTCCTGTCAGTCTCTTGGCAGAAAAGACAGTACTCATAAACTGAAAAGGATTGTCTAATGTCTGAGTCTTGAACTAAAGAATCATAGTGTGTGACACCGAAGATATGCTTTAAAACCGGAACAGGCGTCAGCACCGCTACTAAACACGTAGTCAATAAAGCTTCAGCATTGGGCACATCAGTAAGACAAAAGTGTGATATGTTCAGTACTTGCTGTGCCAGATATATCCACATATTCTCCTCTTGCGTAACCATAGGAGAGTGTTTCCGCCTTCCTACAAACGAATCTTGCACGACTGGCATCAAGGTAGTTTTCACTTGCTCCTGATGTGTTTGTCGCATTTCACGAATCCATGTCTTCGGTCTGGCTGGCTTTTCGGCACTGGCATAAGGCTGCTTGGGGACAACATTATTCATCACTATCAGTATCCCCTTGATCACTGGCACAGATGTGACATTTTTCGTTGGTAGCAGCAGACTGTTTAACTCACTCAAATGGAGTCCATTTAGTGACACAGTTACACCAACCAGACCCAGGATCTACAAAGCACACCCAGAAAAGAGATATCAGTGTTGCACATCACTCTCTCAGGTAACATTTGTCTGCGGGTACATATTGCCATTTCTTTCTACCAGGCTCCATAACTAAAACTACTTGATCTTTGCCTGATGCAATGACATCTGCAGGCACTGGTGGGCCACTTGGCTTTTCCACCTACACCTTTGCACCCGGTACCATACTGTCTGAAGAGCCAAAACGCGATCCCCACGGGTAGATAACACTGTAGGAGGCTCCCCCTTCTTAATCATGGACAACTTAATGGGAATGACTATCAATTGGGCCACTCGATCACCCTTGTGTATTGATAACAATTTATCCCCACTATTCATTAGGATGACTTTAATCTTGCCTTGGTAATCAGCATCAATTACCCCTCCCAACACTTGAACTCCCTTCAATGCTAGGCCAGATCTAGGGGCAATCCATCCCATATGCTCTGGGGGAATCTGTACTCCAATTCCTGTTTCAATGACAACTATTCCTCTTGGATCTAATCTGATTTCTTCATGGGAATGCAAGTCTACCCCTGCTGACTCTGGAGTTGATCGATAGGGAGCCAAAGAACATGGAGCAATTTCCCAGTACAATAGTGTTTCTCTGACTGAATTGGGTTGAACCTGTAAAGTAGGAGTCATTAATCGCATCAAAGGAGTTTCATGTTCATACACAGGCCTATTGTTTAATACTTGCACCGCATCAAACACATGATCACGCCAGCCTGCCAAACTGCCATCTCCAGATTTGTGCAACTATTCTTTTAATAACCCATTCATTCGTTCAATTAACCATGCCGCAGCTGGATGGTTGGGCACATGATATAACCACTCAATGCTCTTTTCCTGACAAAACTCCTGGATTAGTTTGCCTTTGAAATGTGACCCATTGTCACTTTGAATCTGCAAAGGCACTTCATAATGTAATATGATCTGATCTAACAACCTGATGGTGTTCAATTGGGTTGCACGTTTGCAAGGCAAAACCATCAAATATCCCGAGTATGTATCCACAATAGTGCATGCATACTGACAACCTCTGCTGATTGGCATGGGACCGATATAATCAATCTGCCAAATTTGACCTGGTAATTTTCCTCTTCTCAATGTGCCTCGAACAATCTGAGGTATAGGTCTATGTAATTGGTGTTGGCACACGGGACATTGCAAAATGATTGTTTTCACTACTTCTAAAGGAAGACTGATGCCTCGAGCTTGTGCCCACCTGGTAGTAGCCTTTTCTCCAAGGTGCCCACATTTCTGATGGGCCCATTTGGCCAAACCCTCCAAATCGTCTTCCTGAGCCTCTGCATCCATTGATGAAATCTTGGTGTGTTTGTCTGCAACAGAATTAAACCAACGTTCTAATGAATCTGTGGCACAATCCACGTCCACATGATATACAGTGACTTCACTTCGTAACAACATTTCTGCAATATCTTGCCACAGTTCCTTTCCCCATAACTCTTGTGGATGAATCTTCCATCCATTCTTTTGCCAAATGGGCAACCACATTGCCAATCCATTTGCCACTGACCATGAATCTGTGTACACATAACATTGACCAGGGGTCTCTTGTTTCAATGCTTGGTAAACTGCGTAAAGTTCTGCGAACTGACTGCTCTTCCCTTTCCCTGTCGTTGTCAGCATCTTTTTTGTTTTGGGATTGTACGACACTGCTTTCCAGTACCGCTCAGTTCCCACGTATCGGGCTGAACCATCCGTGAACCAAGCATGCTCTGTTTGCTCCACGGTCAAATCGCTGTAAGGTACTCCCCATTTCACGGGAGACTCACGTTTTTCAGGAACCTCCGGTGGTATGTAATCTGAGGGCGGTATGTTGGCTACTTGCTCATGTAATTTTGCCACTCCACCCTTTCCTGATTTGGCTCTGTCTTGAATATACCATTTCCACTTAATTATGCTGGCTTCTTGAGCATGTCCTATTCGATGCGTTTTAGGAGAGCTCAGTACCCACTGCATGATTGGTATTTCGGGTCTCATGAACACATCATGGCCCACCGTCATCTTTCGGTGTCAACAAGAGCCCAATAACATGCCAGCAATTGCTTCTCAAACGGAGTATATGAGTTACCAGCGTCGGGCAACTTACGACTCCAAAACCCTAATGCCACACGTTTCCTGTCTTGTTTCTGCCACACACTCCAGTTAGCATAATTGTCTTGTACAGACACATTTAATTCCACTTTGCCTTCCTTCAAGGGCCATAAATCAAGCACCTGCTAGACAGTGTCTTTCGCCATCTCAAAGGCTTTCTGCTGCCCTTCCCCCCACTGAAACTCATATTTCTTTCGGTTCACCTGGTAGAGGGGGGCCAATATCTGCCCTAAATGAGGAATGTGCTGTCTCCAAAACCCAAACAGTCCTATAAACTGCTGAGCTTGCTTTTTGTTCATTGGAGTGGTGAATTCAAGTATTTTCTGTCGAGCTTTTGGCACCATTTCTCGATGCCCATGATGCCACTGAATCCCTAGGAATATCACTGTTTCAGCTGGACCTTGAATTTTACTCGGATTAATCTCCCACCCTTCCTTTTTCAATCCTTCCATAAGGACATCTAGCTGACTTTGCACACTGTGCTCATCCTTGCCCTGCATCAAAATATCATCGATGTAATGAGAGATTTGTATGTCAGGTTTACACGGTATCTTGTCTAAGTGCTTTGCCACCAGCCGGTGACAGATAGTCAGGCTGTGCATGTACCCCATAGGTAGTCTCGTGAAAGTGTACTGACGTCCACTCCACGAAAATGCAAACTGTTCTTGACACTCGTCAGCAATTGGCACGGAGAAAAATGCATTAGCTAAGTCGATCACGGCATGCCAAGTCCCTCAAACTTTTGGACATTTTCAATCAAGGTAATAGCATCTGGGACTGCGGGCACTAAGGGAGGAGTGTGTTTATTCAACTACCTGTAATCCACCGTCATCCTCCACGACCCATCTCCCTTTTTAATAGGCCAGAGAGGATTGTTCCATGAGGTGGTAATAGGGCGTAATACATCCGCCTCCACGTTCTCTTTGATGGTGTCTGAAATTTCTTTGTGCCCCCCAGGAATGCGGTATTGTTTCATGGCTACCCGCTTGGTTGCCACTGGTACTTGCACTGGGGGCATCTTCAATTTGCCTACGGTAATGGGTGTACAGATTAATGCACTCACCCCAAACTGGTACGTTTTACCGCCAAGTCCCAAGGTTAGCCCTTTCAAAATGTCAAAGCCAATTATATATTCAGGTATTGGGACAATCAACACTTGGTATTTCTGCCTCTTTAAATTGCCTATTTTCATCTCCACTTTCGTTTGTACTGCGGGGGTCTCCTTTCCCCCTAAACCTGTAATAGTAAACTGTTTGCCTTTAAATCGTGTTGGATTACCATGAATCAAAGAGGCCTCCGTCCTGGTGTCTATCAATGCTCGCACCGCTTGTATATTTCCTGGCCCCCAAAAAATGTTAACATCAACATGAGGCCGCCTATCCACTTTTATGCGGGCAGACGCTGCCGGAGCTTGGCCGAAGCTCTAGTCAAACTTCGAATGAGTGTGACTCAACTCCGCCTCTAGCATCGCACTCACCACCTTTCTCAAATCAGCGTATGTTGGCTGGTACGGGGAAGGTGTCCCCAGAGACCTTTAGTCTTGTTCTTCCGTAGGAGGAGCAGAAGGTGAGGTGTCCCCCTGTGGCGTGGTGACTACTTGTTTCTTAACCTGTTTATACCACTCTTTGGCTGAAAGTCTTCGTTTTTTGTATAATTCATACATTACTCTGGTTTCAATGACATCAATTTCCTCATGTAGCACACCATCTTTTAACAAAGCCAAAAACATGTCTTTTCGGGACACTGGGGAGTCTCTGCTATCTTGCGCCTGCCTTCAGTTCTTCTCTCACTACGCCCCTCTCTCTCTCGTGGCTTGTTATCGCTCTTATCCCACTCTCCCAAATCTGCAAGTTGCCGAATGGCATCTGCTACCTCATCAGTAGCCTTGCCCGTCATACCTACGTGCAAAGTCATAATGACACTTTTGTATGTGGGTGGCGCAGTTCTAATCACCATTTTTCGAGTTGAAACTGAGAGCGGCACGGCTCCCATGTGATCAGGAGCATCTATGTGAATCGCCTCTTTCATAGCATGCTCTCTAACTTTTTGAATTGCTTCTCTCAACGTATACCACTTCGTTTCTTCACTGGGCCAATATGTGGTAATAGGGTATTTACATGCTTGGGCTACCAGGTGCAACAAAGACACCTGCGTATCTTGACCATTTGTGTCAGGGGGCAGTCCTGCTCTTAAGACCTCCTGTACATTGGTGTCAATTGACAGGGGTAAAAACGCGGTGAATCCGTAGAATCTACCAACAACCCTGCAGCACCCCCATCTAGCAATCTCACCATCCATGTCAATAAAGCTTCCCCTGATTTTTGCCTCAACCGGGTAATAATTTCCCCAACCTCCTGTTTTGTGTAATCCTCCAACGTGGTTAAATCCACCATACCACCAGCAGGATTCTGCGGGTGTGGTCCGGCTCGCCGTCTTCTAACGGGCTTAGCCACCACTGTTTTCTGTATCGCCTCTGGTTTGGGGTCAGACTCATCTGCGGAAATACTTTCTAGACTGGTCGAATCAAAAATATCACCATCCCACTTATCCCAGTGGGGACGCCAGCGGTAGCGATTACAGTTGCCACCTTTCTTTTGTTGACCCCTCCCCGTCTCTTCCTATACTTATACCGGGCTACTCTGACTGCTGCCCTCTCGGCCACCGCCTGATATGTGTCGGCCTTATCTTTAAACAGTTTCATTTGAATCTGCTGCATTAACACAGTCTCCCGTTCTGCAGCTAGCTCTCTCTCTAATCGCAAAACCTCATTTTTAATTTCCACCTTCATTTGATGTATTTTCCGATAAGTATGCAAAAGAACCCAACCTCGCCTACCTAATGCCGCACATTCTTTGTCAGGTTCTACTGGAACTTGTTGCAAGCATGCTATTACATCAGCCGGATCGGTATCTCCCAATCCTTGATCCCAAATTTCACATAAACCGGCACCACATGCCCACGCCTGAGCCAACTTATCATATGGACTCTTAGTCCAGCCTGGAATAACAACATCAGAACAGTCACCGCCAGCGGTTACATTCTTCTTCCTGAACAAACTACTCATTATCGCAAACAAAACAAAGCCTCGTCGAATCTATGTATTTTCTTCTCCACACTGCAATCACTCCCACAGGCACTCAAACACTTACAAAAGAGAGAAAAAAAAACTTCACTATTCAAAAACTTCACTTACACGACAACCAAATTCTATCTATGTTTCAACAGATTCTTGAATGCTCGGAACAACTCATCACAAGCATCCTGTTTGTGACGCCAAAAATGTATTGCTCTCCCCAAAAGTGCACGGAAACAATCATAAATCATCAATGCAATTATAGAGCAAATACTTTGAACATAGACAGACACAATAACTCACAGCCACGCACTCTTAGAAGATAATCAGCTCTTTACAGCTATTTGTTCAAATCTTAAAAGCACCACAGCTCACAGGAAGGCCGGACGTAAGCGTCCTTTCTCCGGCTGAATTCTCACCTGACCACCTCCGGGCTTCCGCATATATACACACTCCACAAAGGGGAGTAAATTCTCGAACATTCTGGAAATTGCACTTGCGCAGTTAAGGAACAGCCGTCGGTTGCCAGCTGGGTCAATCGAGAGCTCCCCCCAAGAAGCGCAGTGCCTCCCTTCTCTAAAAACACGCTCCACGGAGAACAGTAGCAAACCATAACAACGTTAGCTTTCCCAGCAGAAATGTCCTTGACCGCATACCAGGTTTGGAAAGCATGTTTTTCTCAGCACTGTGAATCTAACACTCAGCAAAATGTGTGCAGCGTTTTACTGCGGTATGAAGTAAATATCCATCATGGCTCCGAGCGCTCCCAGAATGCATTGCGCACCAGCGCCATTTTAGATCAAGCATAACAGGTGCGCAGAGACACAGTCATAGCATGAATAGATTGCAGAGGTGACACCTTACTGTGCTAGCTCTCATTAGTTACAGGAAACCTGCACAGAAGAACTTCACCACATGGTGTGGGGTACTGCATCAGAATATGCAGTTTCAGGAAGGTGGGAAGCGATGTATTATTGGGAACACACTTTGGAAAGACTCGCCTCATGGTACAGGGTTCTACATCAAAATATGTAGTTACAAATGGGTAAAAAATGACCCATGCGTGGCACCACATTGTAGTTACAAATGGGTAAAACGCAACATAAGTGTGGGACCACGTTTTGGAAAGCCTCAAGGTACGGGAGGCTACATCAAAATATGCTGTTACAAATGGGTAAAGAGCGACATTAGTGTGGAATCACATTTTGGACTGCCTCGCCTTATGGTACAGGGAACATCATATATGTAATTCCGGTCGGGTGGGAAGCATGCCAGGGTCAGCTAGTAGGAAAGCATTACAGTGCAGCTTTAAAGCCTTAGGGCAGCACAGTAAGGTGATGGTGAGAGGAGGTGGTTGCTTTGATTGGGGGTGATGGGTAACGTAATGGGCTGACATTGGGGCTGATGCAGATTTAAACAAGAGGGAGTGGTGGGTGGTGTAGCAAGCACAGAGTGCATATAGGGGCATCTTAGTCTTAGAATGGCACCGAGGGGTGAGTAGTGGGTGCGGCAGACATGCATAGACACGGCATGAATGGGGCATGGGGTAGCAAAGCCAGAATGATTTGCAGAAGGACAGACTATCGGGTAGCAGATAGCATAGATAAAGCAATTTAAAAGGCACACCAAGAAAAGAGATGTACCAAGGATGCAGTACGGAACTGCTGAGGATTGTGCAAAAGTCATGGTGGGTGGTGTCAGAGGAAACAGAGTCATCATTGTACGTGGGGACAGTCCAGTGTTATTGCCTTGGTATGACTCAAGGAAGGGGGTCCAAGGTTAAGGAAGCAACTGATGTTACCAGATTGAATGGCGCACAAAGTCATCCATTGAAAAAGCGATGTGAGTGGAGAAGTGTACTCCATTGGTGTGTGGATTGATGGGGCAACAGAAAGTTATGGCCCGGGGCACATACTGGTACGGACAGGGACAGAAAGGGCCTTTGGAGTGGGCCTTAGAAAGCCCCTAGTGCAGGACTTTAAACGCTATAAGGTATGCAGTTGTAGAGCACAACATTAGCAATTACATTTTTGGGACAGGTTTCATGAAAAAAAATTATTATGCTTACACCTAATATATACATATCTTCTGACCGTTATATCCTCTTTATTTAAGAGATTCGTTTCTCAGATGTGGACCTACTTTTTTACTGTAGGATAACCTGCATCAGCCTATTCTTCAATGCAATATGGTGTAGTAATTTCAATGTAGTGGGTGTCTTTTTATTTTGCATCACTTTTTACAAGGAAGACCCCAGTGAATAAGAAGGAGGTGCCTGTAAATATTCAGTTGACCCAGTATAATTATTTTGGCATCTTGTGCAGGAAAGCAAGGTAGCCTCAAGCAGATGTTAATTATATTCAGCCTCCTGAACAATTGCAGCTGGAGAATCTTCAAATGGATGAAGGTGCTGTTCCTTTTCATCTGCTTGTTGTTGGTGTTGCTGTCTAATTTCCCTTCTGCGTTTGGAATCCTTGTATTGTGCTTGAAGTTGTTTGGACATTGAAGATGTATGTACCAAATGAGTAGGTACCTGTTTCCCCATGATTTAACATGATACCACACAATTGACAAATTAAATGTCAGGCGTCTGCTTTATCGTGATTGTTGAAAATAGTCCATGATTCAGATGAAGGTTTCAGGTGGGTGGTGTTGACTTGTTGAATATGTATCTGCTTAAACATGCCTTTACTTTCTGGAAAGTAGTACATTATGTACCTGCAGAGTGTTCCCTGCTATTTACTTTGTCTCCACAAAGTCAAAACTTTAAGATGTCTTTGGAAAGACATAGAGCAACCAGCCAATGAACAGTCTGGGGGAGGTGTGCTGTAGTGTATGTGTTTTCTCAAATATTAAATTGATTTTATTTGTTTGCCCGTGATCCAAGGTTTTATTTAACAGCTAAATAGTGTTCACGTGTAAAGCACACCATTTGTGAGCACACATTTTGTGAAAAGTATGGGGATCAAAAAAGTATTCTATTTGCACTGTGTTATCGTCAGTATAATCGTTTTCCTTTCTAGATAAGTACTACGCTCATTTTTATCATCTTGAAAATGAAGGTTAAAAAACATAAAGCAATTTAAACACGCTTAACAACAATACAAAATAATACAATAGATAGATGGATATGTCTGCTTGTGGTGTCCATTAGATGTCACACTATTTATCTCCTAATGCTATTTTCTGTTTATTATACTTTACATTTATATGTTTTGAAGTTAGTTAAGTACAATTATGTAGTGGATACAAGTGTATGGAATGTTTTATGAGTACTACAATAGTGCTGACCAATAAGGCACACATGCTCTTGTTAATTATTAATACGTTATTTGAATGAATGAACTTGTTTTTCAATTGTCATTTGTTGCCATGTGTCTTCTTTTGACAAAGTGTTTTTTGTTCAATTTGTAACATAGATTAATATTCCACCTGTAACTGTGCTACGAAATCTGAAAATGCCTTTGTCTGCAATTCTTGAATGAAAGCACGGCATGTCATTATGTTGTCAAACAGCTCTCCAGAATTCAAGCACATGCTGTTGGCCCATTGTCGTTTCTTTTAAATCTTGTGCAGTACTATAAAGTGTCATCTAATAGTTGTTAATTTCCATCGAACACACACCTATATATTTGACAAATATGTCTGTTATATAAGGGCTGTCTACTTTCATTGTTAAGCACATAGTGAACATCTGGCTTTTGTGCTGATTTCACTTTTTACAACACTCACCCTAAGTGCTTCTAACCAATTAACTATATACACTAATTCGTAGAGACTCCGAATTTGGGTATAAGGAGAAACTGGCAGCAACCTCTGTCACTCTGTTTCCTCTCCTTAAAGCAGGAAACCTCACACAGTTTTAGAAGAGGAGAGGTTGAGAAGGGAAGCTGAATGTGAATCCTCATGCTCAGGGACCAGTGCAAATACATGTGTTGAGAGACAGGTAATGACATCAATGATGTCATAATTGTTATATTCAGTGATGTTATCTGCAATGTCATCAGTTATGTCTGTGATATGTGATGTCGCCACCTGATGACATCAGTGTGCTGTAAGTTTCCATTGATCTCAAGGATGATGATATAGAGGATGTCATATGTGATGTCATCTGTGTCTGTCACCTGGGCTGGTCATGTGGGGTTTAGAGTTAGGGTGGTGTATCTTCCACGCTTTCACAACTGCAAACCTTCATGGGCTTGGAGCATTAAACCAGCACCTTAACAATACTGCAACTAACGTTTTTTCACTACATTACTTCTGTTCAAATATTGAACTTAACTGTCTATCATCCAAATATTTTTCAGTGAATTTCAGTTGTTTTATTACGCTTTATCTCTGTCCCCTATCCCTCTATACCTTATCTAATTTGATAGTAGGGAGTTATCACACAATATACATTTTCAGAAGATTGCTTTTCAAAAATAGCAATTTTAACATTGCTAAAATGATCTAAACAGAAAAGAAAAAATGAATAAAACAGGCCAACACTGATTCTACTCTTTGTTTTTGACCTATCATTTTAGAGCTGAAATATAAAGATATATGTTTATTGTACTAAAAAAGATAAGATTATATATTTTTGAAATATATGTATTACCTTTTTTCATATAGACAACAGACTTAGCAGTGTAAGATTTACCATCAAAATCGGCAGTCAAAGATACATACATAAGAAATACAAAGTCCCAGGAATTGTAATTTGTATATTGCGCACCACTGACACAATTAACTGTGTGAAGGCATTGGCAAAGCCATGCAAGAAGACGTTATGGAATAAAAATGACTTTTGTCAATACAAAAACGAGCAAAACAGTCAGGCCTTGATCATCTTGTGAATTTAAAGGAGATTGTCCATCTCCCAATTATTTTGAGGGAGGGTATTCCATAATTTGGGACTTCTACTGAAAACCTGCGGCCACCTCTATACAAGAATGTTGATGAAGAAATAAGAAGAAGCAACAGCTTATCTTTAGAACTAAAGCCCGTGAAGGGGTATACCCATGGAGTTTTTCTGAAGATACAGAGGTGCATGATATAAATGTCAAACAAAGAATTAACCAATCTAGGGAGCATTGACAGACAGAAATATGGTTTTGACATGAAAGATGAAAAATCAGTCTGGCTGCTGCATTTTGAATTTTCGATTTGCTCAGAGAGCCAACTACACTCATAAGGTGAGCTGACTCAACGAATGGAATTGGTCATCAGAGAAGTCAGAGTTTACAAAAACCAATTGATTTATGTGGGCCTCGGTCTCGGACAAGGTCTTGTTGATAATAAAAACCAAAATGTTTTACATTAACTGCATACTTCATATGGACATTAAACAGTATTGGATCAGGATGCAAAGAGTCCGAATTGCAGAAGTTGTTTTGGTGTCTGAATAAAATGACCTGTGTGGCTTCTCCTCCTAAAATACAGATATAAACTGCATGAGAGCCTTTATTCAATACAGACAGACCAAATATCCCATTTAAATACTGCATACACTCTAAAGATGTAGCTCAGGTCTAACTATTGGTACCTATTCCCTCAAAAGACCCCATTACACCATGTATCTGTTAGCTGGCTGGTTTTAGGTAAAGGAGAATTGTAGAGTGTTTCATTTGTTTCCAAAAGACTAATATATTTAGCCATGTTTCATGTTGGTTCTCTATACCAATGCCTTTGCTACTACTGATACCGCGCTAAGGAAGCACCACAGCAGTATCCTATCTGCCTCAAATTTACTCAACATCCATGTTTGGTGGATAGCCGGAATGATATCTCTAATCATTTCATTAGTTGTTCTTGCAATCCAGTGCCCAAGTTTCTAAAGGTTGGGCATTGGCATGCTAGATGTAGAAAATAGGCACACAGCATTTACATGCAATTGTGTGGTGTGTCCAATTGCTAAGAATGCAGCTTAAATGGGGTATGAGATTATTAATGCAAATCTTTAAAGTGTGTTAACGTCTAGCTACTATTTATTGAGGTTTTTCTAGTCTGGTTGCAAGCTAGTTTCCTTTCTTGGTCTGTAAATCGCAGTCCCAGCCTACTTTCATATCTGTTGCCTTATCCGGGGACCATTGATTTTGTGTCTTGATCATTTGATGTATTGGGAGTAACATATGTGTAAATTGTGCCAAGGCCACAATATATTGTACTACAAGGGCTATTGTCAGGTCCCTCAGTGTACAATTTATTTGTCGTTGCAATGTGTGAATAAGTCTGAAGTATAGAACTAGTATTAGAGCATTCGCCTCCCCTTTTGTTTAATTTGCTCAAGCAAAAGTAAAATTACTCTCTCATATATGTTATGTTATATTATAGGGGCGTTTTGTAAAGCACAACAATCACCAGACACATGTATCTCAGCGCTATTCATTATAAAGGAAAGGACTATAAAGGCCTTGATTATGAATTAAAAAGATACATTTTTCGTTTTTTTCCTCAAAAAGTCAGAAAATGGGGCTCCTTCCATAGATCAGCAGGTAAAGCGTTCCAGACTATAACAGACCACACCATGAAACATCGGCCACCAACTCTTCTGAACCCCACTCATTAATGCCATAGCTTTGGGGGTGTTTTATAGTAGTCACATTCAATGTATATAGTGTGCCCCTTTCAACATCTTCTCAATGCCTCAAACAGAAAGGGTCACTACCGAATCAAACATCTTCTCTGCATCTAAGGTGGCTACCATCACTGGCATCAATGGATTAATATTCTGCATGGAGTTCCATCTATCGAGTCCTATTTTTAGTAGGCAATTAAGAAATCCTGCCCAGATTGCCTTGTATCCTCTACATGTAGGCAAGTAGCTAGGACATGTCTCAAAGAATCTGGAGAATCAATATTTAGGGTATATATAATCACAAGAACTAGTTTAGTTATTAATATTTCCCCAGTTAACAGTAAAACAACTTCCTTACCTACAATCTATTTTCTCATGCAGTTTATATTGTAGGGATGATTTATGTAGATGGCTACATCCCTAGAGTTAGCAGTGTAAGGTGCTCCATATCGCTGTGTACCCCACCAGTGAGCCACTGGTATGTGCCCATCTTTGTGCTATATGTGTTTCCTAAGGTATAATGACATTAGCTAATAGTGTATCCCATAGTATGTGATTTGTCTACATGTTTTACCATTCCCCATACAACTAACATTCTAAGATAAGATACGATAATACATTTACTTTAGTACGTAATTACTTTATGATGTTGAGTTATATCACCTATGGCGCTAGTAGTTATTTTGAGGACCCACATAGTAATTGGTTGCACATGTAGTAGCAGCATAGCATATGTTTCAGACTGTAGTGT
Organism: Ambystoma mexicanum; assembly: GCF_040938575.1. Lineage (NCBI taxonomy): Eukaryota > Metazoa > Chordata > Amphibia > Caudata > Ambystomatidae > Ambystoma > Ambystoma mexicanum. Next base: position 1,194,337,171 of record NC_090932.1, read on the forward strand.
GATAACCTTACACTGAGTGTTATACAAAATTGCTGCAATCCTATTAAAGACTTCCTTGGCTTTGAAAAGGAAGCCAGTTAATCAATCAATTCCCAATGTTACCAATGTTACCTTGGTCAATGGAATAAGAAGAGGGTGAGGGCTTTAATATTAAGTCTAAAGTTCACAGGCTGAGAGAATCTTTGATCAGTGGACTGAAGAGAGGAGTTTAATGAGGAAGCTTAATAACACCATAGCAGGAGAGCACCTTGAGCCCAGAAGAGTAGTGTGCTCCAGTGAGGCGGAGAAGGGCCCTTGAACTCCAGGAAAGGGGTGTGCTCCAGTGAGGGGGAGAAGAGTCCCTTGAACTGCAGAAGAGGGGAGTGCTCCAGTGAATGAGAGGAGTGTCCCTTGTGCCCTCCACCATAACAGAGGTGTGGTACAGTGAGAAAGAGGAAAGCACAGGACCCTGGCAGAGGGGTGTGCTGCACTGAGGAAAAGAAGTCTCTGTTAAGCCCCAGAAGAGGGGTGTGTGTTATGTCCTGTCCATGGACCACATCCACCTCCTGTATTACATATCCATGCACCACCTCCATCTCCTGTATTATCCTACCTTGTGCTTTGTTCCATACTCCATTCCCTGTTCTGGAATTGTTACTGTGGATTTGTCCGTTGGTGGTTGATGCTGGAGCTGGGCACCACTTAAGCTGCGCTCTGTGGGTTGTAACAATAAATGACTTGAACCGTCACAAGGCCTCAGCAGTATCTAATCACTGGTGACAAGGACATTCTTGCAGGGGCTGGACAAGATCAACAGAGGCCCCCCTTCTTCTCAGGTGGACTAGAGTGAGCTGTTCAGGCAGCGGTGAGTGAGCATGACGATCCAGCACACCCATGGCGTGGACGTGCTAGAAGGGGTTAAAGTCCCCTGGACCAGAATATCGAAGCCTCTTGGATCCTGCGGGTGCATGGAAAATTTGGGCACTGTTTCCTTTCCCTGCCGTGAGTGATCGACAGTACGTGCTCGAGCAGCACTGCGGTCTTTACACAAAAGAACATCTCGGCGTGACTGAGAGTGCTTCTGGCTTCCCCCTCCGAAGCAATGAGGATGCATTGCTAAGGCCTGCACCACCAGCAAATCCATTAAAGCCTGAACGTGCTTCTTCTATGAAGCAGCCACCGCAGCGAGTCTCAAGGAACGAAGGACAGCGCTCCAGAAGGATACTTTAAAGAAGAGTGCTCGAGAGTTTTTCAAGTAGGGAACTCATAAAAAAATACATTTAAGAAGAGGGACAAATATCACATTGCCAGTTGCCAGCAAGGATGTGCTTTCCAGAATGGCTGCTGCAGGAATTTCTTCTCCCCCACCCTTTCTTGCACAACCTAATACTCCTCTAGTCAATTGGGATAGATGGTGGAAAATGTTTGAGACGTGCATGCTGACATGATGAAGGAGGAGGGGGGGTGGTGATAGAAGCAAGGAAGGAGACAGAGGAGAGGAGACGTGGAGGAATCCAAGGAGCTGGGAAGATGGAACAGCAGTGGAAAAGAGATAGTCAAAGAAAAGAGATGAGAGTGTAAAGTAGATATGAGGTAACACCAAAGGGGAGGATGTAGGAATAAGTATTCAGGTGCAAGTGGAGGAATTATCAAAGAAGAGGAGGAGGATTGTGCAAAGGAGGATGAAATAGATAACATCAGCCAGAAGGTACTCGCAAAGAAATAGGAGAGGTCAGCAGAGAAGACAAGTGGGAGTTGAGAGAGGAAGAAGCAAGGCCTAAGACAAAGGGATGTGAGAGGAGGAGGGGTAGGGATACAAGAATGGAGAATGTGGTGAAGTATGAAGGAGGTGTAAGATAGCGAGAGGGGTGAGATTGGAGTAGAAGACTCAGGTGTGGTCCCGCTAACCAAGAGCACAGTGTGACCCATCAAGGAGGTAATGTGAGAATGAGGCGCTGGGAACAACAACAAGGACACTTAAGAATGGAATTGAGAAAAGACATCAGGCCTCATATGTAGAAAAACTGAAGTGGCAGTTGCCTGGTGGAAGCTTTGGGGCTCACCCCATTACTGACGAGACCTACCATTTACAACTAGCCACCCCTACCGTATAATAGTGCATGCAGCCCTGTACCATAGAGGAGGGGTAGCTCAGACATTAATAACAAGAAGCCAAGGGTCAATCAATATGAACCCTAAAGTCAAGAAAAGCATTTGGGGACACTCTAACCCTCTAACTCTCAGATTATGATTGACTGTAAACCAAATGATTATATCTCCCTCAGAAAATCATCTGCTGTGTTAACCCCAAACTCTTCGTAGGATGAATCGATCCTTAAGTATTTCATATAATCTCAAGTATCATGCATTAATAATTTTTAAGAAGTCAATTCAAATACGTCCCTTAATTCATATAACGTTACTAGACAACTACAATAAATGCATATCCTTACAATCACTCATATATATCAGCTCAAACAATACAGAAATAGAAAATCTCAACACAAATGTATATTCTCTACTTTTGTACAAAGAAGAGTATGTACTGGAGAAATTTCTCCCATTTAAAATGAGGTAGCAATACTCCAAGATGAATGGGGATGCACAGATCACTCACAACATCAATAATCAAAACGACTCAGAAAGTAGGCAAAAAGATAACTGTTTTAATATCAATTATCTAAAACAGGGAGTACAATGAACGTCATCGGACGTATCAAAGCAAGATCTCAACGAACTTCACAAAAAAGCACTCTTTTATAATAAAATCTTGTAATCGGTGACGTCCATCCTGCGCATTACTAACGTCATCCTATGTGGCAAACTACAAAACCTACTAGCAAGTGTGGTTGGGTCTAAGGGAATATCTTCATACATGTTCCATACTACTCTAATGGGCGTGAAAGAGGTGATAGGTTTCTTAACATCAGGCGGGGCAGCTAAGCCCTTCCCTCAAAACAGGTCACTACGAACGTCACTAAATACCCAACGTCCCGTTAGTTACTTAATTATAGGGCTCTAAATCATGCAGCCCTCTATCATTGGCTGCTTTCTAATCTCTGTCAGCCCTCCTCCACCCACGGTAGCAGCACGCAGGCCAGACTGCCAGTTGCTTGGCGAGCTGGTCATTACCATAGCTTTTCACCAATTAGAACATCATCCATCATCACCTCAGTGGTCTGCTGTCAATTAGGCCTTTTGAACTTGTCTTTGAAAATGCTCTCTGTACATGCAGAATACAGGGGAGTGAAGGTACGCTCTGGCCTCGTGCGTAGGGGTGACCATCATGCTCATGAAACTCCTTCTCCGCACGTGATTGGAGACCACAAAATCGAGATGAGGCATACTAAAAAGACTATTTTCCAATGCTCCTCTGATGTCTTCTTTGTTCTTATTCACGCATTCAGAACAGGTGCTTAATTCCTTCACAAACTGCCACTAATTCCTGTTCCTTCCAGCCGAAATGACCTTGGCTTCTTGGCTCAGTCAACCTCGCCTTTCTGAAATTTACCTGTAATTCATATATTTTCTTACTGCGATACATTTGGAAAAGAACGTTTTTCCTTCCTTTGGTCTGGCTCTGCTATAATGCGTGGTGGAAGACTCCATTCCTTACTTATACTTCATACACGTATATATATACGTATATATATTACATGGCCACGGTAGTTAAGTTGGTGTTTCCATAGGAAGAGCACTTTTTGGGCGGCTTATAACTTTGCTCCCCCTGGACAAATCCTCACCAAACTTTGCAAAAAAAGTATATGGCCCACTATACAAAGTTTGGTGAGGATTCGTCCAGGGGGGAAAAAGTTATAGGGGGGTCCCAAAATTTCTTTTTTTCCCATAGACTGAATGGGAAAAAAACTTTGCTCGCGCCTACAGCCCAAACCACTGGACGGATTTTCACCAAATTTGGACCAGGAGCAGCAACTTGGACCTGAAAGCGTGGTTTTGCAGATTTGGTGAAAATCCATCCAGTAGTCTTTTTTAAAATGACAAAAAAGTGGGTCATAAAAAATTAGTGATATCTGTGTTCGGTCCATGGACACACTTCTCTGTTCGCTCCGCGGACAGTGTCCTGATTGGCTGATCGGCTTACGTCATGTCCGTGGACATGCGATGTGTTCGCTGATTGGATGGTGTGGAGCATGAAGCGCTTCAGATTTTCGGTGGCGCCCGCCTCTTGGATTCGAACAGCGCGGTGAAACTTGGTTCAAAATGTGTATTTAGTAGAGTGTGTTGGTGTGTAGGAGTGTTTGGGGAGGGTGGGAGAGTATGAGATAGGCTGAAAGTTGTGTTTTTTCATGTGGTAGACGTTCTTGTTGTGTTCGATTTGTCTGCGGACATCACGTGTGTTCTGAAATGTTCTAAATATACTGAAGGGGGGTGTTCTGATGACTCAATATGTGTCCGTTTTGTTCGGAAGCAAGCTGAAACTGTTCTAAGAACACTCGCGGTGTCCTGAAATGTTCGCAAATAAACAAAATGGGGGTGTCCTGAGGACACTGTCCGTATTGCTTGTTGTCAAGTTGAAAATGTTCTAAGAACTCTCGCGGTGTCCTCAAATGTTCGTAAATAAACAAAATGGGGGTGTTCTGAAGACGCTGTCCGTATTGTTCATTGTCAAGTTGAAAATGTTCTAAGAACTCTTGCGATGTCCTGAAATGTTCGTAGGGGGTGTCCTGAAGACGCTCTCTGTATTGTTTGATGACAAGTTGAATGTGTTCTAAAAACACTCGCGGTGTCCTGAAATGTTCGCAAATAAAGAAAATGGGGGTGTCCTGAGGACGCTGTCCGTATTGTTTGTTGTGAAGTTGAAAGTGTTCTAAGAACTCTCGCGTTGTCCTGAAATGTTCGTAGGGGGTGTCCTGAAGATGCTGTCCATATTGTTCGATGGCAAGTTGAATGTGTTCTAAGAACACTCGCAGTGTCCTGAAATGTTCGTAGGGGGTGTTCTGAAGACGCTGTCCGTATTGTTTCGGTAGCAAGCTGAATGTGTTCTAAGAACACTCGTGGTGTCCTGAAATGTTTGTAGGGGGTGTTCTGATGACGCTGTCCGTCCTGAGGACGCTGTCCGTATTGTTCTCTGGCAAGTTGAATGTGTTCTAAGAACTCTTGCGGTGTCCTGAAATGTTCGTAAATAAACAAAATAGGGGTGTTCTGAGGATGCTGTCCGTATGGTTCTCTGGCAAGTTGAATGTGTTCTAAGAACACTCACGGTGTCCTGAAATGTTCGCAAATAAAGAAAATGGGGGTGTTCTGAGGACGCTGTCCGTAGTGTTCTTTGTCAAGTTGATTGTGTTCTAAGAACACTCGTGGTGTCCTGAAATGTTCGCAAATAAACAAAATGGGGTGTTCTGAGGACGCTGTCCGTATTGTTTGAAGGTAAGTTGAATGTGTTCTAAGAACACTCGTGGTGTCCTGAAATGTTCATAGGGGGTGTCCTGAAGACGCTGTCCGTATTGTTCGTTGTCAAGTTGAAAATGTTCTAAGAACTCTTGCGGTGTCCTGAAACGTTCGTAGGGGGTGTTCTGATGACGCTGTCCGTATTGTTCTCTGGCAAGTTGAAAGTTTTCTAAGAACTCTCGCGGTGTCCTGAAATGTTCGTAAATAAACAAAATGGGGGTGTTCTAAGGACGCTGTCCGTATTGTTCTCTGGCAAGTTGAATGTGTTCTAAGAACACTCACAGTGTCCTGAAATGTTCGCAAATAAACAAAATAGGGGTGTTCTGAGGACGCTGTCCGTAGTGTTCTTTGTCAAGTTGATTGTGTTCTAAGAAGACTTGTGGTGTCCTGAAATGTTCGCAAATAAACAAAATGGGGGTGTTCTGAGGACGCTGTCCGTATTGTTCGATGGTAAATTTAATGTGTTCTAAGAACACTCGTGGTGTCCTGAAATGTTCGTAGGGGGTGTCCTGAAGACGCTGTCCGTATTGTTCAATGGCAAGTTGAATGTGTTCTAAGAACACTCGCGGTGTTCTGAAATGTTCGTAGGGGGTGTTCTGAAGACGCTGTCCGTATTGTTCATTGTCAAGTTGAAAATGTTCTAAGAACTCTTGCGATGTCCTGAAATGTTCATAGTGGGTGTCCTGAAGACGCTGTCCGTATTGTTTGATGACAAGTTGAATGTGTTCTAAGAACACTCGCGGTGTCCTGAAATGTTCGCAAATAAACAAAATGGGGGTGTCCTGAGGACGCTGTCCGTATTGTTTGTTGTGAAGTTGAAAGTGTTCTAAGAACTCTCACGTTGTCCTGAAATGTTCGTAGGGGGTGTCCTGAAGACGCTGTCCATATTGTTCGATGGCAAGTTGAATGTGTTCTAAGAACACTCGCAGTGTCCTGAAATGTTCGTAGGGGGTGTTCTGAAGACGCTGTCCGTTTTGTTCGGTAGCAAGCTGAATGTGTTCTAAGAACACTCGTGGTGTCCTGAAATGTTTGTAGGGGGTGTTCTGATGACGCTGTCCATCCTGAGGACGCTGTCCGTATTGTTCTCTGGCAAGTTGAATGTGTTCTAAGAACTCTTGCGGTGTCCTGAAATGTTCGTAAATAAACAAAATAGGGGTGTTCTGAGGACGCTGTCCGTATTGTTCTCTGGCAAGTTGAATGTGTTCTAAGAACACTCACGGTGTCCTGAAATGTTCACAAATAAAGAAAATGGGGGTGTTCTGAGGACGCTGTCCGTAGTGTTCTTTGTCAAGTTGATTGTGTTCTAAGAACACTCGTGGTGTCCTGAAATATTTGCAAATAAACAAAATGGGGTGTTCTGAGGACGCTGTCCGTATTGTTCGAAGGTAAGTTGAATGTGTTCTAAGAACACTTGTGGTGTCCTGAAATGTTCATAGGGGGTGTCCTGAAGACGCTGTCCGTATTGTTCGTTGTCAAGTTGAAAATGTTCTAAGAACTCTTGCGGTGTCCTGAAACGTTCGTAGGGGGTGTTCTGATGACGCTGTCCGTATTGTTCTCTGGCAAGTTGAAAGTTTTCTAAGAACTCTCGCGGTGTCCTGAAATGTTCGTAAATAAACAAAATGGGGGTGTTCTGAGGACGCTGTCCCTATTGTTCTCTGGCAAGTTGAATGTGTTCTAAGAACACTCACAGTGTCCTGAAATGTTCGCAAATAAACAAAATAGGGTGTTCTGAGGACGCTGTCCGTATTGTTCAAGGTAAGTTGAATGTGTTCTAAGAACACTCGTGGTGTCCTAAAATGTTCATAGGGGGTGTCCTGAAGACGCTGTCCGTATTGTTCAATGGCAAGTTGAATGTGTTCTAAGAACACTCGCGGTGTTCTGAAATGTTCGTAGGGGGTGTTCTAAAGACGCTGTCCGTATTGTTCATTGTCAAGTTGAAAATGTTCTAAGAACTCTTGCGATGTCCTGAAATGTTCATAGGGGGTGTCCTGAAGACGCTGTCCGTATTGTTTGATGACAAGTTGAATGTGTTCTAAGAACACTAGCGGTGTCCTGAAATGTTCGCAAATAAACAAAATGGGGGTGTCCTGAGGACGCTGTCCGTATTGTTTGTTGTGAAGTTGAAAGTGTTCTAAGAACTCTCGCGTTGTCCTGAAATGTTCGTAGGGGGTGTCCTGAAGACGCTGTCCATATTGTTCGATGGCAAGTTGAATGTGTTCTAAGAACACTTGCAGTGTCCTGAAATGTTCATAGGGGGTGTTCTGAAGACGCTGTCCGTATTGTTCAGTAGCAAGCTGAATGTGTTCTAAGAACACTCGTGGTGTCCTGAAATGTTTGTAGGGGGTGTTCTGATGACGCTGTCCGTCCTGAGGACGCTGTCTGTATTGTTCTCTGGCAAGTTGAATGTGTTCTAAGAACTCTTGCGGTGTCCTGAAATGTTCGTAAATAAACAAAATAGGGGTGTTCTGAGGACGCTGTCCGTATTGTTCTCTGGCAAGTTGAATGTGTTCTAAGAACACTCACGGTGTCCTGAAATGTCACAAATAAAGAAAATGGGGGTGTTCTGAGGACGCTGTCCGTAGTGTTCTTTGTCAAGTTGATTGTGTTCTAAGAACACTCTTGGTGTCCTGAAATGTTTGCAAATAAACAAAATAGGGTGTTCTGAGGACGCTGTCCGTATTGTTCAAGGTAAGTTGAATGTGTTCTAAGAACACTCGTGGTGTCCTAAAATGTTCATAGGGGGTGTCCTGAAGACGCTGTCCGTATTGTTCATTGTCAAGTTGAAAATGTTCTAAGAACTCTCGCGGTGTCCTGAAACGTTCGTAGGGGGTGTTCTGATGGCGCTGTCCGTATTGTTCTCTGGCAAGTTGAAAGTTTTCTAAGAACTCTCGCGGTGTCCTGAAATGTTCGTAAATAAACAAAATGGGGGTGTTCTGAGGACGCTGTCCGTATTGTTCTCTGGCAAGTTGAATGTGTTCTAAGAACTCTTGCGGTGTCCTGAAATGTTCGTAAATAAACAAAATAGGGGTGTTCTGAGGACGCTGTCTGTATTGTTCTCTGGCAAGTTGAATGTGTTCTAAGAACACTCACGGTGTCCTGAAATGTTCACAAATAAAGAAAATGGGGGTGTTCTGAGGACGCTGTCCGTAGTGTTCTTTGTCAAGTTGATTGTGTTCTAAGAACACTCGTGGTGTCCTGAAATGTTTGCAAATAAACAAAATGGGGTGTTCTGAGGACACTGTCCGTATTGTTCGAAGGTAAGTTGAATGTGTTCTAAGAACATTCGTGGTGTCCTGAAATTTTCATAGGGGGTGTCCTGAAGACGCTGTCCGTATTGTTCGTTGTCAAGTTGAAAATGTTCTAAGAACTCGTGCGGTGTCCTGAAACGTTCGTAGGGGGTGTTCTGATGACGCTGTCCGTATTGTTCTCTGGCAAGTTGAAAGTTTTCTAAGAACTCTCGCGGTGTCCTGAAATGTTCGTAAATAAACAAAATGGGGGTGTTCTGAGGACGCTGTCCCTATTGTTCTCTGGCAAGTTGAATGTGTTCTAAGAACACTCACAGTGTCCTGAAATGTTCGCAAATAAACAAAATAGGGGTGTTCTGAGGACGCTGTCCGTAGTGTTCTTTGTAAAGTTCATTGTGTTCTAAGAAGACTTGTGGTGTCCTGAAATGTTCACAAATAAAGAAAATGGGGGTGTTCTGAGGACGCTGTCCGTATTGTTCGATGGTAAATTGAATGTGTTCTAAGAACACTCGTGGTGTCCTGAACTGTTCGTAGGGGGTGTCCTGAAGACGCTGTCCGTATTGTTCAATGGCAAGTTGAATGTGTTCTAAGAACACTCGCGGTGTTCTGAAATGTTCGTAGGGGGTGTTCTAAAGACGCTGTCCGTACTGTTCATTGTCAAGTTGAAAATGTTCTAAGAACTCTTGCGATGTCCTGAAATGTTCATAGGGGGTGTCCTGAAGACGCTGTCCGTATTGTTTGATGACAAGTTGAATGTGTTCTAAGAACACTAGCGGTGTCCTGAAATGTTCGCAAATAAACAAAATGGGGGTGTCCTGAGGACGCTGTCCGTATTGTTTGTTGTGAAGTTGAAAGTGTTCTAAGAACTCTCGCGTTGTCCTGAAATGTTCGTAGGGGTGTCCTGAAGACGCTGTCCATATTGTTCGATGGCAAGTTGAATGTGTTCTAAGAACACTTGCAGTGTCCTGAAATGTTCATAGGGGGTGTTCTGAAGACGCTGTCCGTATTGTTCAGTAGCAAGCTGAATGTGTTCTAAGAACACTCGTGGTGTCCTGAAATGTTTGTAGGGGGTGTTCTGATGACGCTGTCCGTCCTGAGGACGCTGTCCGTATTGTTCTCTGGCAAGTTGAATGTGTTCTAAGAACTCTTGCGGTGTCCTGAAATGTTCGTAAATAAACAAAATAGGGGTGTTCTGAGGACGCTGTCCGTATTGTTCTCTGGCAAGTTGAATGTGTTCTAAGAACACTCACGGTGTCCTGAAATGTCACAAATAAAGAAAATGGGGGTGTTCTGAGGACGCTGTCTGTAGTGTTCTTTGTCAAGTTGATTGTGTTCTAAGAACACTCTTGGTGTCCTGAAATGTTTGCAAATAAACAAAATAGGGTGTTCTGAGGACGCTGTCCGTATTGTTCAAGGTAAGTTGAATGTGTTCTAAGAACACTCGTGGTGTCCTAAAATGTTCATAGGGGGTGTCCTGAAGACGCTGTCCGTATTGTTCATTGTCAAGTTGAAAATGTTCTAAGAACTCTTGCGGTGTCCTGAAACGTTCGTAGGGGGTGTTCTGATGGCGCTGTCCGTATTGTTCTCTGGCAAGTTGAAAGTTTTCTAAGAACTCTCGCGGTGTCCTGAAATGTTCGTAAATAAACAAAATGGGGGTGTTCTGAGGACGCTGTCCGTATTGTTCTCTGGCAAGTTGAATGTGTTCTAAGAACACTCACAGTGTCCTGAAATGTTCGCAAATAAACAAAATAGGGGTGTTCTGAGGACGCTGTCCGTAGTGTTCTTTTTCAAGTTGATTGTGTTCTAAGAAGGCTTGTGGTGTCCTGAAATGTTCGCAAATAAACACAATGGGGGTGTTCTGAGGACGCTGTCCGTATTGTTCGATGGTAAATTGAATGTGTTCTAAGAACACTCGTGGTGTCCTGAAATGTTCGTAGGGGGTGTCCTGAAGACGCTGTCCGTATTGTTCAATGGCAAGTTGAATGTGTTCTAAGAACACTCGCGGTGTTCTGAAATGTTCGTAGGGGGTGTTCTGAAGACGCTGTCCGTATTGTTCATTGTCAAGTTGAAAATGTTCTAAGAACTCTTGCGATGTCCTGAAATGTTCATAGTGGGTGTCCTGAAGACGCTGTCCGTATTGTTTGATGACAAGTTGAATGTGTTCTAAGAACACTCGCGGTGTCCTGAAATGTTCGCAAATAAACAAAATGGGGGTGTCCTGAGGACGCTGTCCGTATTGTTTGTTGTGAAGTTGAAAGTGTTCTAAGAACTCTCACGTTGTCCTGAAATGTTCGTAGGGGGTGTCCTGAAGACGCTGTCCATATTGTTCGATGGCAAGTTGAATGTGTTCTAAGAACACTCGCAGTGTCCTGAAATGTTCGTAGGGGGTGTTCTGAAGACGCTGTCCGTTTTGTTCGGTAGCAAGCTGAATGTCTTCTAAGAACACTCGTGGTGTCCTGAAATGTTTGTAGGGGGTGTTCTGATGACGCTGTCCATCCTGAGGACGCTGTCCGTATTGTTCTCTGGCAAGTTGAATGTGTTCTAAGAACTCTTGCGGTGTCCTGAAATGTTCGTAAATAAACAAAATAGGGGTGTTCTGAGGACGCTGTCCGTATTGTTCTCTGGCAAGTTGAATGTGTTCTAAGAACACTCACGGTGTCCTGAAATGTTCACAAATAAAGAAAATGGGGGTGTTCTGAGGACGCTGTCCGTAGTGTTCTTTGTCAAGTTGATTGTGTTCTAAGAACACTCGTGGTGTCCTGAAATATTTGCAAATAAACAAAATGGGGTGTTCTGAGGACGCTGTCCGTATTGTTCGAAGGTAAGTTGAATGTGTTCTAAGAACACTTGTGGTGTCCTGAAATGTTCATAGGGGGTGTCCTGAAGACGCTGTCCGTATTGTTCGTTGTCAAGTTGAAAATGTTCTAAGAACTCTTGCGGTGTCCTGAAACGTTCGTAGGGGGTGTTCTGATGACGCTGTCCGTATTGTTCTCTGGCAAGTTGAAAGTTTTCTAAGAACTCTCGCGGTGTCCTGAAATGTTCGTAAATAAACAAAATGGGGGTGTTCTGAGGACGCTGTCCCTATTGTTCTCTGGCAAGTTGAATGTGTTCTAAGAACACTCACAGTGTCCTGAAATGTTCGCAAATAAACAAAATAGGGGTGTTCTGAGGACGCTGTCCGTAGTGTTCTTTGTAAAGTTCATTGTGTTCTAAGAAGACTTGTGGTGTCCTGAAATGTTCACAAATAAAGAAAATGGGGGTGTTCTGAGGACGCTGTCCGTATTGTTCGATGGTAAATTGAATGTGTTCTAAGAACACTCGTGGTGTCCTGAACTGTTCGTAGGGGGTGTCCTGAAGACGCTGTCCGTATTGTTCAATGGCAAGTTGAATGTGTTCTAAGAACACTCGCGGTGTTCTGAAATGTTCGTAGGGGGTGTTCTAAAGACGCTGTCCGTATTGTTCATTGTCAAGTTGAAAATGTTCTAAGAACTCTTGCGATGTCCTGAAATGTTCGTAGGGGGTGTCCTGAAGACGCTGTCCGTATTGATTGATGACAAGTTGAATGTGTTCTAAGAACACTAGCGGTGTCCTGAAATGTTCGCAAATAAACAAAATGGGGGTGTCCTGAGGACGCTGTCCGTATTGTTTGTTGTGAAGTTGAAAGTGTTCTAAGAACTCTCGCGTTGTCCTGAAATGTTCGTAGGGGGTGTCCTGAAGACGCTGTCCATATTGTTCGATGGCAAGTTGAATGTGTTCTAAGAACACTTGCAGTGTCCTGAAATGTTCATAGGGGGTGTTCTGAAGACGCTGTCCGTATTGTTCAGTAGCAAGCTGAATGTGTTCTAAGAACACTCGTGGTGTCCTGAAATGTTTGTAAGGGGTGTTCTGATGACGCTGTCCGTCCTGAGGACGCTGTCCGTATTGTTCTCTGGCAAGTTGAATGTGTTCTAAGAACTCTTGCGGTGTCCTGAAATGTTCATAAATAAACAAAATAGGGGTGTTCTGAGGACGCTGTCCGTATTGTTCTCTGGCAAGTTGAATGTGTTCTAAGAACACTCACGGTGTCCTGAAATGTCACAAATAAAGAAAATGGGGGTGTTCTGAGGACGCTGTCCGTAGTGTTCTTTGTCAAGTTGATTGTGTTCTAAGAACACTCTTGGTGTCCTGAAATGTTTGCAAATAAACAAAATAGGGTGTTCTGAGGACGCTGTCCGTATTGTTCAAGGTAAGTTGAATGTGTTCTAAGAACACTCGTGGTGTCCTAAAATGTTCATAGGGGGTGTCCTGAAGACGCTGTCCGTATTGTTCATTGTCAAGTTGAAAATGTTCTAAGAACTCTCGCGGTGTCCTGAAACGTTCGTAGGGGGTGTTCTGATGGCGCTGTCCGTATTGTTCTCTGGCAAGTTGAAAGTTTTCTAAGAACTCTCGCAGTGTCCTGAAATGTTCGTAAATAAACAAAATGGGGGTGTTCTGAGGACGCTGTCCGTATTGTTCTCTGGCAAGTTGAATGTGTTCTAAGAACTCTTGCGGTGTCCTGAAATGTTCGTAAATAAACAAAATAGGGGTGTTCTGAGGACGCTGTCCGTATTGTTCTCTGGCAAGTTGAATGTGTTCTAAGAACACTCATGGTGTCCTGAAATGTTCACAAATAAAGAAAATGGGGGTGTTCTGAGGACGCTGTCCGTAGTGTTCTTTGTCAAGTTGATTGTGTTCTAAGAACACTCGTGGTGTCCTGAAATGTTTGCAAATAAACAAAATGGGGTGTTCTGAGGACGCTGTCCGTATTGTTCGAAGGTAAGTTGAATGTGTTCTAAGAACACTCGTGGTGTCCTGAAATGTTCATAGGGGGTGTCCTGAAGACGCTGTCCGTATTGTTCGTTGTCAAGTTGAAAATGTTCTAAGAACTCTTGCGGTGTCCTGAAACGTTCGTAGGGGGTGTTCTGATGACGCTGTCCGTATTGTTCTCTGGCAAGTTGAAAGTTTTCTAAGAACTCTCGCGGTGTCCTGAAATGTTCGTAAAGAAACAAAATGGGGGTGTTCTGAGGACGCTGTCCCTATTGTTCTCTGGCAAGTTGAATGTGTTCTAAGAACACTCACAGTGTCCTGAAATGTTCGCAAATAAACAAAATAGGGGTGTTCTGAGGACGCTGTCCGTAGTGTTCTTTGTAAAGTTCATTGTGTTCTAAGAAGACTTGTGGTGTCCTGAAATGTTCACAAATAAAGAAAATGGGGGTGTTCTGAGGACGCTGTCCGTATTGTTCGATGGTAAATTGAATGTGTTCTAAGAACACTCGTGGTGTCCTGAACTGTTCGTAGGGGGTGTCCTGAAGACGCTGTCCGTATTGTTCAATGGCAAGTTGAATGTGTTCTAAGAACACTCGCGGTGTTCTGAAATGTTCGTAGGGGGTGTTCTAAAGACGCTGTCCGTATTGTTCATTGTCAAGTTGAAAATGTTCTAAGAACTCTTGCGATGTCCTGAAATGTTCATAGGGGGTGTCCTGAAGACGCTGTCCGTATTGTTTGATGACAAGTTGAATGTGTTCTAAGAACACTAGCGGTGTCCTGAAATGTTCGCAAATAAACAAAATGGGGGTGTCCTGAGGACGCTGTCCGTATTGTTTGTTGTGAAGTTGAAAGTGTTCTAAGAACTCTCGCGTTGTCCTGAAATGTTCGTAGGGGGTGTCCTGAAGACGCTGTCCATATTGTTCGATGGCAAGTTGAATGTGTTCTAAGAACACTTGCAGTGTCCTGAAATGTTCATAGGGGGTGTTCTGAAGACGCTGTCCGTATTGTTCAGTAGCAAGCTGAATGTGTTCTAAGAACACTCGTGGTGTCCTGAAATGTTTGTAGGGGGTGTTCTGATGACGCTGTCCGTCCTGAGGACGCTGTCCGTATTGTTCTCTGGCAAGTTGAATGTGTTCTAAGAACTCTTGCGGTGTCCTGAAATGTTCGTAAATAAACAAAATAGGGGTGTTCTGAGGACGCTGTCCGTATTGTTCTCTGGCAAGTTGAATGTGTTCTAAGAACACTCACGGTGTCCTGAAATGTCACAAATAAAGAAAATGGGGGTGTTCTGAGGACGCTGTCCGTAGTGTTCTTTGTCAAGTTGATTGTGTTCTAAGAACACTCTTGGTGTCCTGAAATGTTTGCAAATAAACAAAATAGGGTGTTCTGAGGACGCTGTCCGTATTGTTCAAGGTAAGTTGAATGTGTTCTAAGAACACTCGTGGTGTCCTAAAATGTTCATAGGGGGTGTCCTGAAGACGCTGTCCGTATTGTTCATTGTCAAGTTGAAAATGTTCTAAGAACTCTCGCGGTGTCCTGAAACGTTCGTAGGGGGTGTTCTGATGGCGCTGTCCGTATTGTTCTCTGGCAAGTTGAAAGTTTTCTAAGAACTCTCGCGGTGTCCTGAAATGTTCGTAAATAAACAAAATGGGGGTGTTCTGAGGACGCTGTCCGTATTGTTCTCTGGCAAGTTGAATGTGTTCTAAGAACTCTTGCGGTGTCCTGAAATGTTCGTAAATAAACAAAATAGGGGTGTTCTGAGGACGCTGTCTGTATTGTTCTCTGGCAAGTTGAATGTGTTCTAAGAACACTCACGGTGTCCTGAAATGTTCGCAAATAAACAAAATAGGGGTGTTCTGAGGACGCTGTCCGTAGTGTTCTTTGTAAAGTTCATTGTGTTCTAAGAAGACTTGTGGTGTCCTGAAATGTTCACAAATAAAGAAAATGGGGGTGTTCTGAGGACGCTGTCCGTATTGTTCGATGGTAAATTGAATGTGTTCTAAGAACACTCGTGGTGTCCTGAACTGTTCGTAGGGGGTGTCCTGAAGACGCTGTCCGTATTGTTCAATGGCAAGTTGAATGTGTTCTAAGAACACTCGCGGTGTTCTGAAATGTTCGTAGGGGGTGTTCTAAAGACGCTGTCCGTATTGTTCATTGTCAAGTTGAAAATGTTCTAAGAACTCTTGCGATGTCCTGAAATGTTCGTAGGGGGTGTCCTGAAGACGCTGTCCGTATTGATTGATGACAAGTTGAATGTGTTCTAAGAACACTAGCGGTGTCCTGAAATGTTCGCAAATAAACAAAATGGGGGTGTCCTGAGGACGCTGTCCGTATTGTTTGTTGTGAAGTTGAAAGTGTTCTAAGAACTCTCGCGTTGTCCTGAAATGTTCGTAGGGGGTGTCCTGAAGACGCTGTCCATATTGTTCGATGGCAAGTTGAATGTGTTCTAAGAACACTTGCAGTGTCCTGAAATGTTCATAGGGGGTGTTCTGAAGACGCTGTCCGTATTGTTCAGTAGCAAGCTGAATGTGTTCTAAGAACACTCGTGGTGTCCTGAAATGTTTGTAAGGGGTGTTCTGATGACGCTGTCCGTCCTGAGGACGCTGTCCGTATTGTTCTCTGGCAAGTTGAATGTGTTCTAAGAACTCTTGCGGTGTCCTGAAATGTTCATAAATAAACAAAATAGGGGTGTTCTGAGGACGCTGTCCGTATTGTTCTCTGGCAAGTTGAATGTGTTCTAAGAACACTCACGGTGTCCTGAAATGTCACAAATAAAGAAAATGGGGGTGTTCTGAGGACGCTGTCCGTAGTGTTCTTTGTCAAGTTGATTGTGTTCTAAGAACACTCTTGGTGTCCTGAAATGTTTGCAAATAAACAAAATAGGGTGTTCTGAGGACGCTGTCCGTATTATTCAAGGTAAGTTGAATGTGTTCTAAGAACACTCGTGGTGTCCTAAAATGTTCATAGGGGGTGTCCTGAAGACGCTGTCCGTATTGTTCATTGTCAAGTTGAAAATGTTCTAAGAACTCTCGCGGTGTCCTGAAACGTTCGTAGGGGGTGTTCTGATGGCGCTGTCCGTATTGTTCTCTGGCAAGTTGAAAGTTTTCTAAGAACTCTCGCAGTGTCCTGAAATGTTCGTAAATAAACAAAATGGGGGTGTTCTGAGGACGCTGTCCGTATTGTTCTCTGGCAAGTTGAATGTGTTCTAGGAACTCTTGCGGTGTCCTGAAATGTTCGTAAATAAACAAAATAGGGGTGTTCTGAGGACGCTGTCCGTATTGTTCTCTGGCAAGTTGAATGTGTTCTAAGAACACTCATGGTGTCCTGAAATGTTCACAAATAAAGAAAATGGGGGTGTTCTGAGGACGCTGTCCGTAGTGTTCTTTGTCAAGTTGATTGTGTTCTAAGAACACTCGTGGTGTCCTGAAATGTTTGCAAATAAACAAAATGGGGTGTTCTGAGGACGCTGTCCGTATTGTTCGAAGGTAAGTTGAATGTGTTCTAAGAACACTCGTGGTGTCCTGAAATGTTCATAGGGGGTGTCCTGAAGACGCTGTCCGTATTGTTCGTTGTCAAGTTGAAAATGTTCTAAGAACTCTTGCGGTGTCCTGAAACGTTCGTAGGGGGTGTTCTGATGACGCTGTCCGTATTGTTCTCTGGCAAGTTGAAAGTTTTCTAAGAACTCTCGCGGTGTCCTGAAATGTTCGTAAAGAAACAAAATGGGGGTGTTCTGAGGACGCTGTCCCTATTGTTCTCTGGCAAGTTGAATGTGTTCTAAGAACACTCACAGTGTCCTGAAATGTTCGCAAATAAACAAAATAGGGGTGTTCTGAGGACGCTGTCCGTAGTGTTCTTTGTAAAGTTCATTGTGTTCTAAGAAGACTTGTGGTGTCCTGAAATGTTCACAAATAAAGAAAATGGGGGTGTTCTGAGGACGCTGTCCGTATTGTTCGATGGTAAATTGAATGTGTTCTAAGAACACTCGTGGTGTCCTGAACTGTTCGTAGGGGGTGTCCTGAAGACGCTGTCCGTATTGTTCAATGGCAAGTTGAATGTGTTCTAAGAACACTCGCGGTGTTCTGAAATGTTCGTAGGGGGTGTTCTAAAGACGCTGTCCGTATTGTTCATTGTCAAGTTGAAAATGTTCTAAGAACTCTTGCGATGTCCTGAAATGTTCATAGGGGGTGTCCTGAAGACGCTGTCCGTATTGTTTGATGACAAGTTGAATGTGTTCTAAGAACACTAGCGGTGTCCTGAAATGTTCGCAAATAAACAAAATGGGGGTGTCCTGAGGACGCTGTCCGTATTGTTTGTTGTGAAGTTGAAAGTGTTCTAAGAACTCTCGCGTTGTCCTGAAATGTTCGTAGGGGGTGTCCTGAAGACGCTGTCCATATTGTTCGATGGCAAGTTGAATGTGTTCTAAGAACACTTGCAGTGTCCTGAAATGTTCATAGGGGGTGTTCTGAAGACGCTGTCCGTATTGTTCAGTAGCAAGCTGAATGTGTTCTAAGAACACTCGTGGTGTCCTGAAATGTTTGTAGGGGGTGTTCTGATGACGCTGTCCGTCCTGAGGACGCTGTCCGTATTGTTCTCTGGCAAGTTGAATGTGTTCTAAGAACTCTTGCGGTGTCCTGAAATGTTCGTAAATAAACAAAATAGGGGTGTTCTGAGGACGCTGTCCGTATTGTTCTCTGGCAAGTTGAATGTGTTCTAAGAACACTCACGGTGTCCTGAAATGTCACAAATAAAGAAAATGGGGGTGTTCTGAGGACGCTGTCCGTAGTGTTCTTTGTCAAGTTGATTGTGTTCTAAGAACACTCTTGGTGTCCTGAAATGTTTGCAAATAAACAAAATAGGGTGTTCTGAGGACGCTGTCCGTATTGTTCAAGGTAAGTTGAATGTGTTCTAAGAACACTCGTGGTGTCCTAAAATGTTCATAGGGGGTGTCCTGAAGACGCTGTCCGTATTGTTCATTGTCAAGTTGAAAATGTTCTAAGAACTCTCGCGGTGTCCTGAAACGTTCGTAGGGGGTGTTCTGATGGCGCTGTCCGTATTGTTCTCTGGCAAGTTGAAAGTTTTCTAAGAACTCTCGCGGTGTCCTGAAATGTTCGTAAATAAACAAAATGGGGGTGTTCTGAGGACGCTGTCCGTATTGTTCTCTGGCAAGTTGAATGTGTTCTAAGAACTCTTGCGGTGTCCTGAAATGTTCGTAAATAAACAAAATAGGGGTGTTCTGAGGACGCTGTCTGTATTGTTCTCTGGCAAGTTGAATGTGTTCTAAGAACACTCACGGTGTCCTGAAATGTTCACAAATAAAGAAAATGGGGGTGTTCTGAGGACGCTGTCCGTAGTGTTCTTTGTCAAGTTGATTGTGTTCTAAGAACACTCGTGGTGTCCTGAAATGTTTGCAAATAAACAAAATGGGGTGTTCTGAGGACGCTGTCCGTATTGTTCGAAGGTAAGTTGAATGTGTTCTAAGAACATTCGTGGTGTCCTGAAATGTTCATAGGGGGTGTCCTGAAGACGCTGTCCGTATTGTTCGTTGTCAAGTTGAAAATGTTCTAAGAACTCTTGCGGTGTCCTGAAACGTTCGTAGGGGGTGTTCTGATGACGCTGTCCGTATTGTTCTCTGGCAAGTTGAAAGTTTTCTAAGAACTCTCGCGGTGTCCTGAAATGTTCGTAAATAAACAAAATGGGGGTGTTCTGAGGACGCTGTCCCTATTGTTCTCTGGCAAGTTGAATGTGTTCTAAGAACACTCACAGTGTCCTGAAATGTTCGCAAATAAACAAAATAGGGGTGTTCTGAGGACGCTGTCCGTAGTGTTCTTTGTAAAGTTCATTGTGTTCTAAGAAGACTTGTGGTGTCCTGAAATGTTCACAAATAAAGAAAATGGGGGTGTTCTGAGGACGCTGTCCGTATTGTTCGATGGTAAATTGAATGTGTTCTAAGAACACTCGTGGTGTCCTGAACTGTTCGTAGGGGGTGTCCTGAAGACGCTGTCCGTATTGTTCAATGGCAAGTTGAATGTGTTCTAAGAACACTCGCGGTGTTCTGAAATGTTCGTAGGGGGTGTTCTAAAGACGCTGTCCGTATTGTTCATTGTCAAGTTGAAAATGTTCTAAGAACTCTTGCGATGTCCTGAAATGTTCATAGGGGGTGTCCTGAAGACGCTGTCCGTATTGTTTGATGACAAGTTGAATGTGTTCTAAGAACACTAGCAGTGTCCTGAAATGTTCGCAAATAAACAAAATGGGGGTGTCCTGAGGACGCTGTCCGTATTGTTTGTTGTGAAGTTGAAAGTGTTCTAAGAACTCTCGCGTTGTCCTGAAATGTTCGTAAGGGGTGTCCTGAAGACGCTGTCCATATTGTTCGATGGCAAGTTGAATGTGTTCTAAGAACACTTGCAGTGTCCTGAAATGTTCATAGGGGGTGTTCTGAAGACGCTGTCCGTATTGTTCAGTAGCAAGCTGAATGTGTTCTAAGAACACTCGTGGTGTCCTGAAATGTTTGTAGGGGGTGTTCTGATGACGCTGTCCGTCCTGAGGACGCTGTCCGTATTGTTCTCTGGCAAGTTGAATGTGTTCTAAGAACTCTTGCGGTGTCCTGAAATGTTCGTAAATAAACAAAATAGGGGTGTTCTGAGGACGCTGTCCGTATTGTTCTCTGGCAAGTTGAATGTGTTCTAAGAACACTCACGGTGTCCTGAAATGTCACAAATAAAGAAAATGGGGGTGTTCTGAGGACGCTGTCCGTAGTGTTCTTTGTCAAGTTGATTGTGTTCTAAGAACACTCTTGGTGTCCTGAAATGTTTGCAAATAAACAAAATAGGGTGTTCTGAGGACGCTGTCCGTATTGTTCAAGGTAAGTTGAATGTGTTCTAAGAACACTCGTGGTGTCCTAAAATGTTCATAGGGGGTGTCCTGAAGACGCTGTCCGTATTGTTCATTGTCAAGTTGAAAATGTTCTAAGAACTCTCGCGGTGTCCTGAAACGTTCGTAGGGGGTGTTCTGATGGCGCTGTCCGTATTGTTCTCTGGCAAGTTGAAAGTTTTCTAAGAACTCTCGCGGTGTCCTGAAATGTTCGTAAATAAACAAAATGGGGGTGTTCTGAGGAAACTGTCCGTATTGTTCTCTGGCAAGTTGAATGTGTTCTAAGAACACTCACAGTGTCCTGAAATGTTCGCAAATAAACAAAATAGGGGTGTTCTGAGGACGCTGTCCGTAGTGTTCTTTTTCAAGTTGATTGTGTTCTAAGAAGGCTTGTGGTGTCCTGAAATGTTCGCAAATAAACACAATGGGGGTGTTCTGAGGACGCTGTCCGTATTGTTCGATGGTAAATTGAATGTGTTCTAAGAACACTCGTGGTGTTCTGAAATGTTCGTAGGGGGTGTTCTGAAGACGCTGTCCATATTGTTCATTGTCAAGTTGAAAATGTTCTAAGAACTCTTGCGATGTCCTGAAATGTTCATAGGTAGTGTCCTGAAGACGCTGTCCGTATTGTTTGATGACAAGTTGAATGTGTTCTAAGAACACTTGCGGTGTCCTGAAATGTTCGCAAATAAACAAAATGGGGGTGTCCTGAGGACGCTGTCCGTATTGTTTGTTGTGAAGTTGAAAGTGTTCTAAGAACTCTCGCGTTGTCCTGAAATGTTCGTAGGGGGTGTCCTGAAGACGCTGTCCATATTGTTCGATGGCAAGTTGAATGTGTTCCAAGAACACTCGCAGTGTCCTGAAATGTTCGTAGGGGGTGTTCTGAAGACGCTGTGCGTATTGTTCGGTAGCAAGCTGAATGTGTTCTAAGAACACTCGTGGTGTCCTGAAATGTTTGTAGGGGGTGTTCTGATGACGCTGTCCGTCCTGAGGACGCTGTCCGTATTGTTCTCTGGCAAGTTGAATGTGTTCTAAGAACTCTTGCGGTGTCCTGAAATGTTCGTAAATAAACAAAATAGGGGTGTTCTGAGGACGCTGTCCGTATTGTTCTCTGGCAAGTTGAATGTGTTCTAAGAACACTCACGGTGTCCTGAAATGTTCACAAATAAAGAAAATGGGGGTGTTCTGAGGATGCTGTCCGTAGTGTTCTTTGTCAAGTTGATTGTATTCTAAGAACACTCGTGGTGTCCTGAAATGTTTGCAAATAAACAAAATGGGGTGTTCTGAGGACGCTGTCCTTATTGTTCGAAGGTAAGTTGAATGTGTTCTAAGAACACTCATGGTGTCCTGAAATGTTCATAGGGGGTGTCCTGAAGACGCTGTCCGTATTGTTCGTTGTCAAGTTGAAAATGTTCTAAGAACTCTCGCGGTGTCCTGAAACGTTCGTAGGGGGTGTTCTGATGACGCTGTCCGTATTGTTCTCTGGCAAGTTGAAAGTTTTCTAAGAACTCTCGCGGTGTCCTGAAATGTTTGGTAAATAAACAAAATGGGGGTGTTCTGAGGACGCTGTCCGTATTGTTCTCTGGCAAGTTGAATGTGTTCTAAGAACACTCACAGTGTCCTGAAATGTTTGCAAATAAACAAAATAGGGGTGTTCTGAGGACGCTGTCCGTAGTGTTCTTTGTCAAGTTGATTGTGTTCTAAGAAGACTTGTGGTGTCCTGAAATGTTCGCAAATAAACAAAATGGGGGTGTTCTGAGGACGCTGTCCGTATTGTTCGATGGTAAATTGAATGTGTTCTAACAACACTCGTGGTGTCCTGAAATGTTCGTAGGGGGTGTCCTGAAGACGCTGTCCGTATTGTTCGTTGTCAAGTTGAAAATGTTCTAAGAACTCTCGCGGTGTCCTGAAACGTTCGTATGGGGTGTTCTGATGACGCTGTCCGTATTGTTCTCTGGCAAGTTGAAAGTTTTCTAAGAACTCTCGCTGTGTCCTGAAATGTTCGTAAATAAACAAAATGGGGGTGTTCTGAGGACGCTGTCCGTATTGTTCTCTGGCAAGTTGAATGTGTTCTAAGAACACTCACAGTGTCCTGAAATGTTTGCAAATAAACAAAATAGGGGTGTTCTGAGGACGCTGTCCGTAGTGTTCTTTGTCAAGTTGATTGTGTTCTAAGAAGACTTGTGGTGTCCTGAAATGTTCGCAAATAAACAAAATGGGGGTGTTCTGAGGACGCTGTCCGTATTGTTCGATGGTAAATTGAATGTGTTCTAAGAACACTCGTGGTGTCCTGAAATGTTCGTAGGGGGTGTCCTGAAGACGCTGTCCGTATTGTTCGTTGTCAAGTTGAAAATGTTCTAAGAACTCTTGCGGTGTCCTGAAATGTTCGTAAATAAACAAAATGGGGGTGTTCTGAGGACGCTGTCCGTATTGTTCATTGTCAAGTTCAAAGTGTTCTAAGAACTCTTGCAGTGTCCTGAATTTGTTGTCAAGTTTAAAGTGTTCTAAGAACTCTTGCGGTGTCCTGAAATGTTCGTAAATAAACAAAATGGAGGTGTTCTGAGGACGCTGTCCATATTGTTCGCTAGCAAATTGAAAGTGTTCTAAGAACACCCATAATGTCCGCGGACATTAAAAGTTTCCATAGGCCATAGTTGAAATGCTTGACTCTATGGGTGTGATATGCTGCAGTGGTTGTGGCCAGGGCATAGAGTCTTGGGTGGATGGCCATTTGACCATGCACCCAACACTCTATGCCCTGGCCACAACCACCGCAGCATATCACACTTATAGTTGGTTCTAACTTTGGGTCAAAAACAAATTTATAAGGAACAAAGTTATAAAATACTATGGGTGTGATATGCTGCGATGGTTGTGGCCAGGGCATAGAGTGTATAATATACTTACTGTTTGGTTTATTAACTGGAGTACATGTATTTCTTGTTAATTTCTCTGATAAAAGAAAATAGCATGTTAGTATTAGTATTTTGCAATGACTTATTACATTGTATAATCAACATTTTTTTTTTTGGACCCTCATATTTAGTAGATTACAAACCAGAGTACTGTGCAATTTGCTCAGTTTCTATGTTTGTTGCTAAAATCATTGGGTATGTGGGAGAAAAGAAAATCCATGTTGGATTAAAAAAAAAAACTTTTTCTGTTATGCTACAGTTTGTTTGTTTTCAGTGTTCACTTGTTGTTTCTGGCTAATGTTTTATACATTGGCTTGTTGCATTTTTTTGGAGCAGTAACATATTATTTATTTGTTTGGATATTATAAAATTTTGGAGCAGTTAGATACCAGTAGGCATATTCTAACTGTCTATTTTTTTATATATTTTAGTGGTATTGATTTATCTGTTTGGATATTGTTAAATTTTGGGACAGTTAGATACCAATTGGCATATTCTAATTGTCTATTTTTTGCTCTATTTTAGTGGTATTCATTTATCCTATTAGTTGTTGTAGAATCCTTGGGCAGTTAGATAGCTTTTGGAATATTCTAACAGTTTACATTTTTTTACTACAAGTTTAATTAGGGTTTAAGTACAGTTTAGTTATCAAATTTTGGTTTTAAGAACATTAAATAAGCGTTTGTAAGATTTGCTGGTAATCTCTGCTTTAGAGTAATGGTACTATCATTACATTGAAACCATCCACATTTCTTTTTTATATATGCCGTGTAGTGCCCTGAATTGGTTGTGGTTCCTGCGTGGTAGATTATACCTATTGTTGTGAAGGTTTTCTTACCAAGTGATATTTGACCATTTGTGAATCCAGTCAGCTTGCAGTTGTTTTTGGTACCATCTGCATTGTAACGTAGAAGCATTAGTATTACATATTTTCTATGTGTTTGTATTAGTAACGTGGAGTGATTATCCGAATTGCAGGTAGAACATAATCTACCATGGTTTGCATTTTGCACAAGTTGCTGAAATGGAATGGATTCACAATTAGGTATTGATATATATATACAAATCGTTCATTGGGGATTTGTTCTTGTGTCAGATTGTTGCGGAGAGTGCATGTATGTTTTCACATGTATGAAATCTGGAAGATTTCATTTATAGGTATGTTTTTGTTTTCCAGTACTTGTAGTAAGTACATTAGAAATTCTTGTGGATCTTCCTGTGAGTTTATAGTGAATTTCACCATTCCAGCACAGAAGTCCAATTGTTGTCTTATTCCATAAATATGTGTTATCAGGATTGTTTGCTGCATTTCTGTGAAGTACTAACATTTGCAAACACAATGGGTCTGTACTGTGTAAGTAAATGTTGTCAACAATTGGTAATTGAAATAGAATATTCATTGCTACATTTGCATAGCAACTTACACCAACTATGTTTGAGAGTTTAAATGGACCAGGTAGTTTTGTATCTGACTGCTTTTTTTGGAGTTTGTCTTCCTGGTTTAATTTCCCTAATTGATTCTTTTTTGCTTGTGGTACTTGATGAAGTATTAGTTTCTTTTACTCTATTTGGAGGATTTGCAGTGACATCCTGTTGCATTTCTATTTGATTTGTTTTTCTTTTATAACGTTTTACTTTTTGTGGAACAGAATATGTGTTTAGATGGGGGTGTATAGTGAGCGAAGTCTATTGTATTCTAAAATGCAAGGAATATCAGCATTTACTTTACTTGCATCAAAGTTGATTAGAAATAGACCGTCAAGTGTATGTAAGCATGATAGTGCTACGTAGATCATGCCTTCTTTAAAGATTGTGTTACCAATATCTATCATTGCTTTGTCTAGGGTAAGATCTTGTGATTTATGAATTGTGACTGCGTATGCAAGAGTTAGAGGAAATTGTTCTCTGCGTACATGCATGTCTTTGAAGAGAAGGAATCGAGCTGTTGAGCGTCCTATCCTTTTTACTTCTGAAAGTTTGTCAAAGAAAATATTGACAAACTGAATTTTGTTGTCACGTCGGTATGTTTGAAAGCCAACAACTGTACCCAGTGCTCCATTAACTAGTCCTTGGTCCACGTCAAGGTTAAGTTTAAGCATTACTCTGCAATTTAAGGATAATTTGAATATCTTTTCTAATCCTGCTGGGTTTGAGATTGATTTTTCTAAACTATTTAGTGGCTTGGTCACACATAGGTAGTGTCATACCATGTACATCTAGTTTGTCTGTTGCGCTAATTTCCATTATTGGTTGCATTTCTTTACTTAACATTATTTCATTGAATTTGAAACAACTTGCAAGAGTTGGCATTAAGGCCATAGAATTGACATTTTTGTGGGCTAATTGTTCCATAAAATCTGTAGCAGCACATGCATTATCGCCATAAAGTGCATTAATGTGCCGGGTTTTCAATATTGCTTCTGCTTCTTCAGAAAGTATACCAACTCTGATACTTTTTAAGATGTTGGCATAAGTGAGATCTGCAGGTTGCCACATGTTTTCTGTTAATTCTCTGTATTGGAAATGTTGCCAAAAGTTGACATTTCCAATGCTTCCAACAGTTTTACGGCAGAGTTTGTGTCCTAATGTTTTAAAAATAGGCTCACCTTTTACTGGTGTTAATTGAAGAAGATCTCCAAAAACAATAATGTGTTTTCCTGCAAAGAGCTCTTCATAGTTTGTTTTGAGTACTTCTTGTAATCTGAGGTGAATCAAAGCCAACATTAGGTTGGAGACCATGCTCACTTCATCTATTAGTAGCATTTTCATTTGTTTCAATACTCTGCGTAGTTCCATTGCAGCTTCTGCAGAAAGTTTGTAATAGTCTAATTTGTTCTGGTGTTCTACTGGCAATAGTAGTAATCAGTGTAACGTGACACCACCTATGTTGTAGGCAGCTAAACCTTTGGGGACAGTGACAACAGCTGACAGTTTGTTGTTTGTCAATTGTTGAAGGAACTTACTGATGATTTTGATTAGGAATGTTTTGCCAGAACCAGCTTCACTACTGACGTACAGTAGCATAGGTTTATAATTATGGCAGGAACATTCTTTATTTTCATGTTGTACACCATGTGCAATTTGTTTTTTTACTTCTTGAAAACTGCTATGTTGTTCATTGTTTAGTTTTGATTGTAGTATTGTTAAGTCTTCTTATCTTCATACTGATACATGGTGTTTTCTACTTCTGTCATAGCTAATTCTGCCTCATTTATTATTAGTGGTTCTCCCAGTGTTTCTTGGCTTCCTGTTACAGAAGGTTGACTACTGTCAGGAGTTCCTTTATCTAGTTGGGCCTGGAGTTCTTCTTCGTGTTGCTGTTCATTGTGCAACATTGTTTTGTACTGTGTAAAGTTTACATCAGTTATAGTGCTTTCATTTGCATTGAAAGCATCTTCATATGAGTCATAGTTATCTAGTATTTCTTCTTCTTTTCTCCATGGTTTAAAGAGTTGTAGCAGGGACATGTAATATACTTCTTTATGTTGAGGAGTCTTTAATGACAAATTGATATGATTAATTAAATTTGGTTTAGTGAGTTTAACTAAGCTGCCTTCACAGTTTGTCACTCTGTATTTGCCTTTTTTTTCATCAGGTTTTATATTATTTTTGTATGTGTAGTTTTGGGCTATGTGGAATAGACACATGGTTTCCAAAGTATTACTTCTGTTTGGGTAGTATGTGTCCAATAAATTGTTTTTTAAAATGGCTTGGCTGTTGGGATCATGTTTGGCTATTGTTTCTATATCTTCGTAGGATTTTAGAACTCTTTTTCTAGATTTAGCTGGACCAAGACTTAGCCATACTATATTTTCAGATTTACCATAAAATGCAGTACCAGTTAAACGATCAGCTGCTTCATATCATCCACATTCTCTATGGGAGAGCATGTTCATGCCCAAGCTGTATAATTTCTGAGACACTGTTTTATCTGATGACAGGTCATTCCAGATGCCTTGGAGCTCTGTCTTTTCTGCTTTGGTTAAGTATGCTGTGACATATCGTGCAACTGCAGTAGAATTGTCTGCAATGTACTGCATATCTATGTTTGCATTCCATAAGTGGGCAATGATTGCATTATAATCATTGATATATTTTTCTTTTTCTTTTCTTTTTATGTAATATGTATGTTTAGGTGACTTACCTTTAACACTATGTCTAACTGAAGACATGAGGTTGTTCACTTGACCTGTATTTGTAACTGGTCTAGGAAAACCAAATCGGCATTTGGTGTAGTATTTCCCTTTGTTTTTGTATTTGCGACGACAATATTTTCCACATTTGTGTCTTTGAAATTGTAAAATTTGTGCATGAAGATCACTATTTGTTGCTTCTAATGGAATTTCACAACTGACATATTTTTCAATAAACTGTAAAACAGTGGCATCACTGTCTTGACCAAATTTAGGAGCATCTTATATCCATAAAAGCATGTGGATATGTGGTGCTCTTCTGGCTTGGTATTCTTTTCTCCAAAAGAAGTGTTGCACTTCTCCAAGGGGAGGAACAGTTTTATTACAAATAAAATGTAGCATAGCAATGAAGCAATGGTGAAAATATCTTGAAACATTAACAGGATCCAAAGAACAAAGTTCTCCAGGTGTTAGTATATCTATGTTTGTTTTGGTTTTGTTTGATATGCGTAGGAAATCATGTAAATCTTCCATGCATATTCTGCACAACTTAATGTAACAAACCAAGTGGGTGGGCCAAGGTGTCTGATCATACAACGTACATCTCCATGATGTCGATACCAGTACTCTTTAGTACCATGCATATTTGCTAATAGATTTGTAATATTTGATTGTAAAACCTCATCCTTTTGTTGCACTTTTTGTAATAATTGTGTAGCTGTCATATTTTGAAAGTGTGATCCTGATTTTAATATGTGAGCAACTCTGTAACATAAAGTTGCTAGTTCACTTTCAAAGAGTAGGTGGAATACGTATTCCACATTTTGTCTAAATCTGGGATCTTCAGAATACATACGTAAAGAGCAGTATTCTGAAGCTGATATTTGAATAGATCTATCATCGTACCTTACTCCTTTGCCAGTAGGAAAGAGTAGAGGGAAAGCATGTGCTTCTATACTTTTTTCCCATATGCTGATTGGTGATCCTTTTGTTTGACGCATTTGGTACGTTTCCAGTGCATCTTCTATGGTGTCATTAGAGTGCAAAGGATGAATTGTATAATGGTCTAAAGTATTTGATATTGTAGCAGGATCTAGGAGCTCTAATTGACCAGCTTCTTGTGTTTCTTGAATTATTTCAGTTGTATCCTTCAAGTTTTCTTCAATATTAATTTCTTTGTAGCATTCATTATTGGCTTTTAGATATTGCAAGGCTTGTCTAACTTTATGTAAGTCTATGAGTTGTTGCCAAACTTCTTTGTCTTTTGTAGGTACACCATTTACTAAAATAATTAAAGATTGCTCTATTGGATGTTGCACTCCCAGAGTGTGCACATTTTCCTTTAGATCTAAAGGTAAATAAACATCTTTGCTATGAATGCCTTTCACCAATTCAGAGGGAGGTAATTTTGCTGTTTTTGGTTGATGGCGTATTATTGCTTGAAATGGGTGCTCTGTTTGAATTATGATGCTCTCATATAAATTAGGTTGTTGTAGGGGTTTTGGTAGTGGGTATAATTCCAAATTATTTGTGATAGCACGTGAAGGAGTTTGGTTGTTGTCAAGTTTTGTAGTGCAGTAACTGCAAAGTATTAAGGGGTCAGATATTTCGTATTTGTTTTCTGCTACAAGGTAGAGAGCTAATTCAAACCATTTAGAATCTTCATTGTTTTCTATTTTGTATGATAGGTCTACAGTTTTTGTGTTACTTTTATAAAAAGTTCTGCAGCAACATACACACACATGGTTTGGTACTTCAGCTGATGTACTTTTAAATTTTAGTATTTCTTTTTGGTATGTGTTTAGTAAAAGTTTGCCATGTGTAGACTTGTTGCTAATTTGGTTTAAAGCTATTTCATTCTGTAAGTGGCTTTCACTTCCAAAATATTTTTTCTGCATATAGTCAATTTCTTCAAGTAGGTCTTTTGCTGTACCATGTAGAAGAATGTTATTTAAATTTGCTATTGCTAAAGCAGGACTTTTAGCATAGTACAGTTTATAGACTAGATTTCTTATAGTTGAATGATGTGTTGATATCATTTTGATATCATGGAAGGTGGTTTTACAAGTAGGTCCTGTAATGCAGGCCAATGAATGTCATTGTAGTCCTGCGTACTTGCACACTGGACAGGTATCCATATTTTGCAGTAGTTTAATTTTGATTTTGTCTTTGCTTTTTACATATTGATTGAGGAATTGGCGTAAAGACTTGAAAATGTGTTTGGGAATGTTACACATTGACGTGCATGGCCATTTGTACACTAGATGTTCTGATTCAGTTGAATGGAGGGGTAATTCTACGTTTTCAGGGCATATTTTTGTAAGGAGTACCTCTTGTTCCATTATGGTATTATTCACTTTTTCATAACCTCGACCACTGCTATGTATGGCAATTGTATTTGTTTGCTTTTGTTTGTACACTTCTTCATTAAAGTATGGTTCTGTGTTCGTAGTGTGATTCCATTCACCTCCGCAGATACTTAACAAGTTCTTTCTGTTGACATTTCGTTTATTGAAAAGTCTTTTTTGTAATTTAGTTATTAGTTTTGTTAGTGGTTTCATTATGTTTAACACTAAAATAAATAACTTTCTTTTGAGAAGAAATGCACTGTCTATCAACTCTTCTAAGATTAATTTCCTATGATAGGTTTTAAGCATTGAACCTGATTTCTCTCCTGTTTTTATAAGATTTTGAAGGACTTTGTGACGGTACATTTTGGCTAAAATACATTTCTTGGTATGCTTACTTTGCACTATATCAAAATTTAAAAAAGCAGTTTTATCTGTAGTGATAGCTGATTTTCTGTTAATTGTTTTTTTGGTTTGTTTTACATTTTGATAGAGGAGGCAACATTTTTGTACTTGAAACTTCTTGTGTTTCACTAAATTACTGTATTAGCTGTTTTGTTTCAACTTTTTCTACAAATTCTGCTAGAGATGGATGCTTATGTTGGACACTTTTATTTTCATTTGCTCTACTTTTGCATTGTTTTCTACGGACTTGACGTTTGGTAGGCATTCTTTAGGGTCTCTTGAAAAAATAAAGAAGGTATGGGTTGGGGTGTTCTGTAATGTATGTGTGCTGTGTGCATGAGTGTTTGAGTAAGATGATAAAGATGTATGTAATGGTGTGTGATTGTGCACTGGGAACTACAACTAGTAAGGATGGGTATTCTTGAATTTATGTGCTACTAAACTGGGGTTTAGATGACAGAGAAAAGTAAGCTAGTGGTGTGGAGAAGTACAAATAGTAAATCTAATGTATACAATTAAAACAGTTGTTTGTTCTATAATATCAAAATTCTAGCGGTTGAGTTGGGTAATTTGTGTGCCCAAAAATAGGAATTTGTGGGCCATTCTGGCTGTAAATTGCTGTTTAGGAAATGGGGATTTTTGGATAGAATGGTGCACAATCTCTATTCTTAGGCACATAAATAGTATGAATTAACTTTACAGTGTGTTTCAGTAATAATGCAAATATTATGGTGATATTCTACTTACTTTTTTTCTAAAATGAACAGGTTACTTCTTAGTTCTTCTTTGTTCTTCAAATTCGGCTGCTTCTTTTCAGGAGAATGGTCTTCACTGCAATTGTAAAAGAAACAAATTAGTAATTTTGTTTGTATATAGCACTGTTTTTAATTTAGACATTGATTTTTTTAATTGAAATCCTCAGCGCCTTCCTCAAAACCATTAAAACTATCTTATTTACAGAAGATACGTCGCACCAGTTCAATACATATGGTATGTTCTTAATGAACAAATTGTATTGCAATGACTAACTGTAGCAAACGAAATATCTTTATTATGTCTTGTGAAATTCATAATGTATCACTGAATACCACTATTGCTATAACTAAGCTCTTCCAGGTAATAGTGCCTCAATGTCATGCTTAAATTAAAGTAATTAAATAAATAAATAAATATAAAAAAAAAATAATTCAGTTTGAAAATGTGTTCATGTACTGTACAGAAAATAGGCATACCTGTAGTTTGTGTTTGTGCATATGGATCTGCATGGAGCTGCAATTAGAAATCTTGGAGACTTGTACGGTATTTCTTGTAGATGGTGCTTGCCAATAATGTGACACTTGTACTCAGAGAGATTCACAATACATTTGCAGTGCTGATCTATCATGATGCAGTTAGATGTAGAGGTCTTGAATGTGATTGGTGGATCGTCATGTGACATCTTAGCTACATCCAATGAGTGAATGGCACAGAGAGTGAACTGGAAATGGTAAAAGGGCTGTTCATGTTATGATATGTCCGCAGACATGGCAGTAGTTCGCCGACATCGGGTGTTACAACCAGGGATTTTTGGGTTCAGAAGTCATGCAAATGAGAATGAGCACTGAAAGGGATTGTTCAGGAAAGTTTAGTGGGTGTGTTGTGCCAGGAGAGAGTTTCTCAGATACTCTTTTTGCTGAGAGAACAACAGATAGCTATGGCTGTGTGTTTCAGAAAACAGATTGTTTGGATTTTGGAAGACATGTGGAAACATTGCTTGAAGGTGCATGCAGAAAGCTGTGGAGTGGCTTTAGATTTTGGATTTCCACATGTGGAAGTACATTGGCATGGAGTACGTGGAATTAAGTGGTTGGACTTGCTACCTCTCTGTGCAACTTTGGAGACAGAGCAACATCCAGACATAATTGTAATTCATTGTGGAGGGAACAGTTTAGGACATGTGTCTGGAATTTCTTTGCAATTTGCTATGAAAGAAGGACTTGGGAAGGTTATGGACATGTTTCCTAATTCTCAAGTAATATTTTCACGGATTGCACAGAGACAAATGGGGCTTCATTCTTCTTCATTTGGTCCACAAATGGAAAAAGCAAGGCGCAATGTCAATAAGGCTGTTTGTGCCTTATTTTGGCATGTCCTCTTTTCACAATGAAAATATTATGTTTCGTAATACATATATTTTTCGCAGAGATGGAGTCCATCTTACTTATGCTGGCAATCAGATTTTTCAAAGAAATGTAAAAAATGCATTGCGACCTTTTTTAGAATTACAGCATCCATTTTGATGTAGGTGAAGTATAATTTTTGACATACAAGCACCTCCCAAAGGCTCTTTTCAGAGCCACCACTTCCTCCCAGAGAAAATTGCAATGGTTATGATAGGGTAGCAACCCAATTTTTTAGATGTTTGCGCACTGTCTGTGGACTTCGAAAAATACAAAGGGCCCTGCTTCATTTATTTTCACTTCTATTTTTTAACTGTGAAAGGCGGCTCAGAAAAGAGCCTTATTTTTTTTTTTGATTTTTGTTATTTTGTATTTTTTTGTTTTTTTATACACGACACACTAGGAGAGGAGGGGAAAGGAGGGTAAAGGGGGGACACCAACCACAGGGACAAGAAAGGGCGAGCTGAGAGAGGAAGATGTAGAGTGGGTTTTATTTGGGTAGTGAGCAGGTCTTCTCGTGCTCTGAGACGATAGTCTCAAAAGCACTGCGAAGTCGCTCCCCCCTGCAGACTACTATGTCATAGTACATACATACAACTGTGACCCTCAAAAGGTAAGGGTCAGCAGAATTCTGTATGGCCTGTGAGACAGCTTGAGGAAGACGCTGTCCCACAGAGGTGGTCCTTGTGGTGACAGGATCAGAAACGGAGGATGAAGTAGAGGAAATCAACCTACTACTTTCTTCGCAAGGTACAATCTTGCGAATAGCCCCAGAGTGAAATGACCTCAGGTGTCGCTTCATGGTAGTGGTCCCAAAGCTGTACGAACCATGCCGCCCGCGACTGAGTATCAATTTGCACTCATTGCAGGTGACACGGTTTGCACTAGCCTTAGGACCAATCCCATTAATGGTAAACAACCGCCACACCCAAGACTCACGCCTAGTGCAGGTATTAGGGATTTCCTCTAACTCATTCTCATCATCCTCTTCTTCCTCCTCTGCATCCTCACTCCTGTTCCCCTCTTCAGGCCCTTGGGAAGGTGGTGGTGGTGGAGGGGGTGTGGGTGGTGCTGAAGCAGGTGCAGCACCAGGTGGCAGTAGTGCAGCCAGGAATGCCATCTCAATCGTGTAATCTGCAAGTTGCAAGAAAAATAGCTGTGCTCTGAAGAATAGCCAGAAACACAATGAGAATAAGCTCTAGGGCGTGGTCTTCTATAGAGGTACTTGTACGCGGTTCACGGACATGCGCGCTGTCCGCGGACAGATCGAACACAAAAAAAGCTTCAAAAAGTTTCAAAAAGTATGTTGAAACTCATGATTAGTATGTGGGACTTGTGATATGGTGAGTTTTTATTGAAAAATATTGTGTATTACTTGAAAATGTACTTTTAAATTGTTCAAGGACACGAACAGTGTCCACATTCAGAACACACGATTAGTGTGGGCGCGGTCACATGATCCCTTCGCGAACATGTCCGTGAAGGAAGCACGGTCCGCAGGACACCAAATGCACGGATATTGGTTTGCACATGCGCGTAGATGTTCTACGGACACTGTTCGGGTCCTGAAGTAATTAAAAGTGCGTCACACGTCAAATGAACATTTGTGGACACTGCGTGTGTTCTAGAACAGTTTCAACTTGCTATCGAACATTACAGACAGGTATAGTGTTCTTTAGGACACTTTAATTTTCGTTTCTTTACGAACATTTCAGGACATCGCGTGTGTTCTTAGAACAGTTTCAACTTGCTAGAGAACAGTACGGACAGGTATAGTGTTCTTCAGGACACCTCCATTTTCGTTTATTTAGGAACATTTCAGGATACCAATTTTGTTCTTAGAACAGTTTCAACTTGCTAGCGAACACTACGGACAGGTATAGTGTTCTTCAGGACACTTACATTTTTGTTTGTTTACGAACATTTCAGGACACCGCGTGTGTTCTTAGAACAGTTTCAACTTGCTAGCGAACAGTACAGGCAGGTATAGTGTTCTTCAGGACACCACCATTTTCATTTATTTACGAACATTTCAGAACACCCGCGCTGTCCGCGGACACCTACATTGTTTTTTTTTTTAAACAGAAACTAATTACAACACAATATAAAAATGTAACTTTATTTAACATATATTAATAATTTATGACAAAGAAGGTGAGGCAGAAACGGAAACAAAAACAAGAGAATTAGGGCTTTTAACATGATTGGTATCAGGTGAAGAAGGGATGGAAGTCTCATCAAAACATTTTGGGTTATGGAGAGGGTTTGGGGATAATTGACTGGGATATGGTGAGGGGGACAAGTACATGTGGGGCAACGGTATGAGGTTTTTGTTTTAAAATGATCTTCAACAAAAGTTTTCAAATTATTAAAATTGGTCAACAATAAATCAATTTTTTCTTTTATGCTGTCAAGCGTGTTATCCATAACAGTTTCTTCAGAGGTTTTTTCTATTTTGGTATGCTCTGTACAAAAAATATATATATATATATATATGTATATATATATATATATGTTAAATGTATATAAAATAATAATAATTAAATGGTTTATATTGTAAAGTGTTTCCATTAGTTTCACTATCTTGTGACATTTCCTCATGTGGGAAATGCTCCTCTAGCCATTCCAGAGTACTAGACATTTCTGTGAGAAAAAAAAAGATAATACATTTTTTTTTAATCTAATACAGAAAGTTTATAAATATATGAGTAAAATGAAGTACACTTACTATTTCAGGTAAGATATGTTCAAAGTGCTCTGTAGGTCTGGTTTTGTTCTTAGTTGTGGAGTGTCTGTGAGGTAATTATGTTGGAAGCCAATTTATCTTCTTCTGGTATATTCAATTTTAGAACATATTGTATTTAAATGAATGGTTAGTGTGTTACATATATGGCTTACATTTCTTATGTATTGCTACATATAATGTGTATGTGTCCTGCTTTTTGAATTTGTTAAATGTTGCTATGTTATGATATAACAATCAAACGAACCCTCCCAGAGTTTTTAGGTAGTGGTTCTGTTCTCTGAACATGTCCGCGGACATTAAAAGAGTTTGAGGACATCAAGTTCAGTAGAAGAGGTTCAGTATGTTCCATATTACATGTACATAAAGTCAAAGTTATTATTGTTAAGTTGCGCTACTAAAAACCTATGAAATTCAGTGAAAAAACATTGTTAAAGGGATGTGATGGTTAAGTTGCGCTACTAAAAACATATGAAATTCAGTGAAAAAACTTTGTTAAATGGACATTATGGTTAAGTTGCGCTACTAAAAAACCTATGAAATTCAGTGAAAAGACTTTTTTAAAGGGACGTTATGATTAAGTTGCGCTACTAAAAACCTATGAAATTCAGTGAAAAAAACTTTATTAAAGGGACGTTATGGTTCCAAGTAAAACCAAAAAACCCTTGAAATTTGCCAGTTATGGTAAGCTAAGCAACCATAACTCGCACCACCACCGTGCACTGCTAAGACTAACACCCAGGACATCAAAGATTACATCACAAATGTCATTGATGACATCACTTGGGTGTGTGCCTATTTGAAATCCCTTACAGCTTGGTGGCTCGTGTCTGGGATCCTGATATTGACCTCCCACTCGTGACAGTCTAACACAGCATACTAGCCGGCAGGGTACACACACTTTTTTGGGTTGGCGTACTGTCCTACACTGTACAAGCACCCCTCAAAAGAAATACTCAAAAGAATTGGGCCTGTTTGTAAATGTAAATTAACCCTGAGATAAGTCAGAAGGAAATTGACATTTCTGAGATGGCGACCCTAATGGAAATTAATATTGCTAGAGAACACATACCTGCACAAACTGTTTGTCAGGGATGAGTGGCCAGAACAGGATCAATAGGTATGGCTGCACGAAATAAAACAACAAGTCACTGCAATTGACCTTGATACATGGCAGGACAAGGGTCCATTACATCAAGTGCTTAGCAAACTGTACATGGCCCCAAAAATTTAAGAGGAGCAGTTTAAAATTGCCAAAATAACAGCCTACCTGTACCTCCACATAGGAATCATACCGGAACAGCATTCATACAATATAGATTTGGCCAAGAGGCAAGGGGAAGCACTGCAGAAAATCCAGACCGATCTGGACTTTGCAGAGCAAAGGCTTCAGGATATCCAATAATCTGAAACAGAGGCTAGGCAGTATATTACCAAACTCCAAGAAGATCTGGCTCTCTTGCAGCAAAAGAATGTAGAACAAGATCTCAAATTACAGATACTGCAAGAGGAGTATCAGGAAAGAGTTGACTCTCTACAACAGAGTCAACAGAAACTGGAGCATCAATTGAATTATAATAGAGTCTGTGCAGAACAGATAGTCACCTTACAAAACCGCTTAGAATCCATGAAAGAGGAAAATAATTAAATAATTATTAAAGACATCCACTCTCAAGAGGAATTTGATGAGAAGTGCCAGAAATCCAGTGCAATTGCAGGAAGTCAGCCAATTAAAAACTATGTTAGAGGAAAGAAAGCTGGCCCTTCAGGAGTTTAGTAAAATTAAAACTGATCATGGAAAGCTGTTAGAGCACACCAAATGGGTGGAGGATGCTCTGGCAAAGAACACCAAGACCAATAAGGACAAAACTCAGGAGTTGAGTCTCCTGCAGCCAAAATTGGCCCAATATTTCCAATCCAGTCAGGAAGCACAGAGAGAGAATGAGGCTCTCTGTAGAAGAATGCCAGGCTCCACAAGCCATGCAGAAGCAAATCATTGAGAGCAGTAAGGCCTTAATAGAGGAGCAAAAGGGTCAGATTAGGCATGTCATCAGGGAATAGGGGCTGAAAGAGATGAGATAAGAAGGGACAGAGAAACCCCTGAGCATAACCTCAGGACCCCTGTCATCAGGGACTTTAATGCCTTCAGTTCCATGGACTCCACCACCCTCATGTCCGCTGGCTCATATGAAGCAAGGGCCACAGGGATGGTAGACTTCAGCACACAATGGGAAATATGGGGCTGACAGGTCAGCGCCTCCCAGAAATGGATAGGCGGGCATCGCTGTACAGGTTCCCAAATGTGAGGGCTACCTCTCTGATCAGGAAGACTCCAGTGAGGGGAGAATAAGAGAATTGGATCCTCAAAATATCACCTACCAAGCGATCAGTCTGTCAAATTTGGTGGGTAACTCCATGAAACTAGACCTGCCAAGAGTATCTTAAAGTCCTCTTCCCATCTAGGGCAGTGGGGGGGAACTCAGCCAATCCTGGGAGCAAGGGAGAGTCAGAAGACCCTTCTGAGCGCCACAGGTCTCAAGAGACTAGGCCCCCACATTGGGCAAGCCATTCCCAAGCCTGCAAAATTAGGAAGAGCCTAGAGGATCAAATAGCTACCTCCTGTAGCAGTGCCTCTGAGTCAGAGGATGAGTGGGCAAGGGTGACTAAGACGAAAAAGGCCAACAAAATTAAGAGGGCCCTACTGAAAGATCCCCTGAAACAAATCAAGGCCATTAGGTGCGTCGTAACTCCCTATCATAAAAATGACAAATATTCAGTTTGAGAGCACCTCGAATTGTATGAGCAAATGATGGATACTTTCCACCTGAAGGATAGCTAAAGTTGCATTCAATATGTCAAGTGGACATTTTCCCCTGAATACTCCAGCTTCTTTGCATGGCTGGAGGATCAGAACCACTCAAGATGTTCCACCATAGGGCGGCCAGATTAAAGCATTTCTCCATACATGGGAACCCTCAAGAGGCCCGCAAGGTGGCCTACAATCTGCAATGTGGGGAAGACGAGGCCCCACAAGAATATGTACAAGAGTTAAAACGTGCCTTTGCGCAGACCACCAGGAGGGTGCGCACAGACTGTAGGGAGTTAATTAATACTTTCTTTCAGGCACTCCCTAAATACATCATGACCCAACTGATGAGGGACTTTCATGAGAAGAGATCACTAGACTGGTTCATTGAACAGGCAACTCGCATTTATGAAGTGCAGAAACCGGTAGAAAATAAAAGTACAACTAAACACCCCAAACCAACCAGCACCCCTGCTGCTGCTAAGGTGGTGGAGGTGAAGGTCACCCCCATTTTTGATCTGGAGATGGGGGGTCTAAAAATATTCCTGTGCAAAGTCCTCCTAACCAAAGACCCAGAAGTCCCTCGGGCCAATCCCAAACAGTTAGTCAGGGAGGTATCCCCACAAATGGGACCCCTAACTCCCCTGACTATATCAGCCCCTGTTACAAGGGCAGCAGACCCATCCTGGGCTATGTGTGGACTCCCCCAGCCCAAGGCGGGGGGATCCAACCAGGCATCTGCCAACCCAGGAAACTTCCCTCCTTACTTTCCCCAGGAGGGCAGTAAACCCCCAAATGCCGGGTTGAGTTTCTTTCCCCGGTACCCGCAAAATATCAACCCCCAAAACAACCCTTCTTTCCTTCCCCACTTTCCTGAGCCCAGACAGCCCAATCTGGGAGAGGAGAGGCCAAGGGTGGAGGGGTACCAGAACTATCCCAACCAAGTGTATTATGGGAGAAGGGACAGTTACCCTTCCCATGATCAACCTAGGATGGACCAGAGACCCCCGTACCAGCCAGAGCGGGTGCCCCAATTGGAGCGCCAGGTCCACAAATTGTCACAGGATCTGAGTCGCATGTTGAAGGCTCAACAGAACCCTCAGATGAACACGGCGGCCCAGAACACCTCAAATAAAGGGCCTGGTACTCCAGAGCAATGATGGGGAGAGAAACCCGACAACCCACCGGTTCCCAGGGAGGAGGCAAAGGGGCGAGCAGGGGGTGTAAAGCCTTAGAGGAAGCTTCCTTCCCCATTTGTGAAAATCCCCTGGAAACCCAGGAACCGGAACCAAAATCTCCTGCCCCCGACAGTCTGCAACCTAAGGAACAGAGGGTGGGTAGGAGAAATAAAGGGCCTAAAAAGAACCATTTTGTGGCGGAGGTTAGAGTCTTCCAATTTGAAGGAAAGGGGTCCTCAGAGGATTCTGGGAAAAGGAACTTCTCCTTTGGGGATGGAGGAACTTCTCCCAAAGAAAAGTGGGTCCCAAGAGATCCTAATCCAGACTGAGTAGTGTAGGGACTGAGTTGAAACCACCCAACATTGAACTCAGAATGACAAACCAGAAACTCACCTTGCCCAGACCAATTCCAGTGACTACCTCCAAAAAGGGGGGGCTCACAGAATCAGAACCAGGGGAGCCCAAAACTCCCCCCATATTCAACTGCCACCTTTTTCTTACAGGGTCCCAAGCTCCCAAACAAAATCCTGCCTAAATAACTCCTCTGTCAGAACCAAGAGTGAAGAAATTAACCCACCAAGTGGCCCAAAATGTGCATTATCTTTGTCCCCCTGAGGAAAAGGAGGGAAGGTTTTATGCACCCGTCCAAATACAGGGGCAATGTACATTTTTAGCACTGGTGGACATTGGATCCCAAGCCACCCTTCTGTCAAAAAGGGCCTTTGATCAGCTGAATTAGGGAAGGGGGAGAGATACCAGAACCCTCTCACCCCTCTTCCTGGACAACTTCAGAACTTCGATGGGAATGAAATTCCTGTCGAGGGAACTGCGGATTTAGAAATTAAAATTGTGCGACACAAGGTGAAACACACGGTCATAGTTCTGACTCCAGAGGGCACACCATGTTTACTAGGGAATGACATCCTGCATAGATTGTCTCCCCTCATAGATTGTGTAAACAAGGTCCTCTGGACCCAGACTAACCGAACAATAAAATTAAAACATAGTGTCAACCATGTTGTTGTTGTTGTTTATTTATGTATAGAGTGCACCTGGCCGTTAGGCAACTGGGTGCTTGTGGAAATCTTAAGTTACAAGTTACATAAATATATTACAATTCTTAGGTTACAATTTTGTTATTACATGAGCATTTTACAGTTTCTTATACTTGTGGGGATCTAAAGTTACCGTTAGATAGATATCTTTCATTTCTTATGATACCGTTACAGGTTATCGTTGCATAAAAATGTACATTTCTTATACTTCAGTTGCCGGCATATCTTACAAATGACATACAGGTATAAATATATATAGGTAGATATATATATCAATATCAATATATAGGTAGATATATATATTACATGGACGCGGTAGCGTCCATGTAGTTATGGTTAAGTTGGTGTTTCCATAGGAAGAACATTTTTTGGTTGGCTTATAACTTCGCTCCCTCTGGACGAATCCTCACCAAACCTTTCAGAAAAAGTATATGGCCCACTCTGAATGTTTATGTCAATGGCATTTGTGATGTCATCTTTGATGTCCTGGGTGTTAGTCTTAGCAGTGCACGGTGGTGGCGCGAGTTATGGTTGCTTAGCTTATCATAACTTGCGAATTTCAGGGGTTTTTCGGTTTTACTTGGAACCATAACGTCCCTTTAACAAAGTTTTTTCACTGAATTTCATAGGTTTTTAGTAGCGCAACTTAACCATAACATCCCTTTAACAAAGTTTTTTTACTGATAAATATATATTTACAGTTGTCGGTAGCATGGCAGGGAAAAGGGTAGGGCAGGGGGTGAGAGGAGAGGTGTCAGGGAGACCAGTCTTTCAGACGAGATGTGTCAGCAATCTTTGGTTTGTAGCCAAAGTTTAACATTAGATTTGAATCTATGAAAGGAGGGAATGGCTCTGAGTGGATCTGGGATAGGCTTTCATTGATTAGAAGCCATTACTGGGAAGCTTGAGCATCCAGTTATTTTCAACTTGAATTTAGGGATTTTGATACTATTGGTTTGGGCATTTCTAATGGGGCGTTCAGATGTGTGCCTGGTGAATTTCTCAATGAGGTATGCTGGAGCTTTGTTGTTAAGACAGTTGTGTGTAATGTTCAATGTTTTGAACTTGATGCGGTCATTGATGTTCAGCCAGTTAGCCGTTCTTCTATGGTAAGATATATGTTGTTGTTTAAGAATTCCTAGTGCTGTTCTGAGGGCTTTGTTTTGCAAGATTTGGGGTTTATGGGTGTTGTGTTTGCTGGTGCCTAGGTAGAGTGTGTTACAGTAGTCTAATTTCGAGAGGATGTGAGCTTGTGCGCCGGTGATATAACTGTCCGTGGATAGAAATGGTTTACATATGTGAATTAGCTTGCAAGTATAGCTGGTTGCTGAGGCTGTGGCAGTAACGTGCTTGCTGAGGTTAAGAGCTGAGTCTAAGTAGAATCCTAAGGTTTTGACTTCCTTGGCTACTTTTATTATGATACCATCAATGGTGATGGATTTGTATAGGTGGGAGAGTTTGTTTAGTTTACTGGTGGAGCCAATGATTAAAAGCTCAGTTTTATCGTTGTTAAGACATAGGCCGTGTGTGGCCATCCAGGTTTGAATGAATTGGTAGATTTTGTTTATGAGGGTAGTGTCTTTGTCGTAATCTCCTTGGATTGGTATAAGGATCTGGATGTCGTAGGCATAATTGGTATATGAGACACCCAGTTTATCCAAGATATAAAAGAGGCTTTGTAAAAATATTGTACAAAGTATGGGAGAAGCAAGACCCCTGGGGAACACCACAGGTGATGGGGACTGGGTCAGCGGCTGAGATAGGTAAGAAGACTCTTATGGTTCTATTATCCAGAAATGAGTTTATCCATGCCGTGGCTTTAGTGGAAAAGTTGGCAGCTGTTTTAAGATGGTTACAGAGTACTTTATGATCTACCAGGTAAAATGCGGCTGATAGGGCTAGGAGTAGGAGAATGGATGTGTCTCCTTTGTGATCATCTATTTGGTTTTTGAGATCAAGGAGGGCTGTCTCGGTTACATGTCTCGGTCTGAATCCTTATTGTCTAGTGCCCAGTAAAATGTTAATCCCCATGTAAGATTGGATCTGTAGATAGGCAGCTTTATGTAAAATTTTAAGGATGAATGGAACTGTCATTATAGGTCTATAGTTAGTTGGGACAATAGGGTCTAGGTTGATTTCTTTAGGAGGGGTAGTTTCCAGGCATCTTTGAGGTTGGTTGGCACAGAGCAAGATTTAAAGGAGGAGTTGATAAAGCAAGTGACAAAAGGGGCTAGTTCTTCTGCAGCTTCTTTGATAATAGAGGATGGGCAGGTGTCGCCAAGACAGCGAGAAGGCTTAAGAGATATGATGATATTCTTGGCGGCTTCCACAATGGAGACAGCTCTAAAGTTAAATTGGTTGTATGGTTTGATTTGGTTTGGTTGGCAGCGAGTTCCTGTAGGATGGCTTCTCTAGTGGAGAGCGCAATATTGTGGAGGGAGGTTCTTTTGATAGAGATTTTGTTTTGTAGCAAGGAGATTTTATTGCATAAGGCCTTTTGAATGTTGGTACACCACAGTTTATCTTTGGTACAGGACTCTATGGGAGTGATAGGGGATTCTAGTTCTCTGAGGATAGTGAAGATTTCCTTAGTGTTAGAATTAGCTTTTTTTAATTCTGTCGTTAAAGGTTTCTTTTTTTGCCTTAATGATTTGTTTTTTGCAGCTGTTAGTGAGAATGGTGAGTATGTTTTTGCTGTGAAGGGGAGTTTTTTTTTTTTCTAGCAGGCTTCTGCATGTCTTTTTTCTCTGCACAGGACTTTTAAGTTTGGGGCAAACCAAGTATTAAGATGGGCCAGTGGTTTAGATTTGCTAAGTTTCAGTGGTGCAATGCTGGCTATAGCTGAATTGATAGTGCTGTTGTACAAGCCAACCAGATAATTTGGGTTAGTGATAAGGTTGGAATGATTGGTGATGGGCTGAATCAAGGGGAGGACATTTGTGACTTTTATGTTTTCTTTGCAGCATGTGAAGGCTGGAGGTGCCGGTAGTTTCGTTGATTTGGATTGAGGAGGGTCTGAGATGGTCAATAGGATCAGATGATGATCAGTCCATATGCATGGTTCAATAGACGTTATGGTAGAGGTGCAGTTAGTATCTGTCACCCAGTCTGGAGTACGGCCTTTGATGTGTGTAGGGCCGTTGTTTCGGATGGTGAGGCCTGCTTCCATTATTGTGTTAGCTAGGATTGAGGCATTAGAATCTTTAGGGTTGTTGTATCCTAGGTTGAAATCACCAAATAAGATGATTTGTGTCGCCGGTGTAGCATTGGTGTTAAGAAGGGTGGTTATGTCCTCTTCAAAAGACCCTAGAGGGCCTGGGGGTCTGTAGATAAGGTGCACAGTAATAGTATGTGAAGCGGAGATACCTAGTTTGAGGGAGAGTAGTTCTGCTGAGGACATGGACATGTGGTCTATTTCTTTGATAGTGAGGTTGGCTGTGCAGATAAAGGCTATGCCGCCTCCTTTGGAGGTTTCTCTGTCTTTTCAGAAGATGGTGAAGTTAGTGGGAATGGCAAGCATTAAGGCTGGACCACCTGCTTTGTGCAACCACGTTTCAAGGAAAATCTAGCTG
Organism: Ambystoma mexicanum; assembly: GCF_040938575.1. Lineage (NCBI taxonomy): Eukaryota > Metazoa > Chordata > Amphibia > Caudata > Ambystomatidae > Ambystoma > Ambystoma mexicanum. Next base: position 1,194,380,773 of record NC_090932.1, read on the forward strand.
TTACAGATGATGATGATGTCAGCAATTTCAAGGGCGTGGGCTATCAAGGATCTAACATTGATGAGGCCTCCCTTAAGGTTGGTTGTGTGTTAGCTTAAATGACACATGCCACATGGTTAAATAAAAACCTGACCAAATTGAATTCCATTTTCAAAACAACCAAATCCCTGACGTGACAGTAATTTCAGTAGTATAACAAATTGGTGATGGGAAGCCCTCTCTATTTCTGAAAATCAACCTTCCTTCCATTCTCAAGTGGCATTCCACACTCGAAGGGAATACTCTGAAATTCTATACCAATTCACAATCAGAAAAGCACACTCCTATAGTCCAGAAAATTGAAGAATAGTTGTTCATCTCCATTCAGTTAAATGAGGGGAAGGACTCTGTTCTCGCCCGAGTGTGCGTGAACAACGGTAAGAGCTTCATCAGCGAGGCCATATTCCGAAAACTCCCAAAAGATACAGCCATTCCCACATTGAAATTGATAGACAAATGGGAAATGGACCTGGAAACACCTAAATCCAAATATCTCCGGCCTAGCAGGTGTATGCTCAAAATTTCCATAGGCAACAAGAGCATAGTCTATAATTGTTGGGTTGTGCGAGATGCCCCTGCTGCATTTTATTTAGGCAGTGACATTCTCAAACACTTTGCCATTAGTTTGGACCTAATAAATTTCGGTCAGCTCAATTGCTGCAATATGCAGTTGAAATTCATATTGGAGAGGAAGTCACCATCCTAGAATGGATCCGACAATTCACACTTAAAGAAAAAATTAAAAGAGGACAGAAACTGCATAATCCTGATGCATATCTTCACCTCAATGCCCAATTCCAACAGCAACGGTTGGGGTTAAACCCAACACCACTAGTCAGTACAGAACACAACACCATCCAATAGTGGTGGATAACAGCAACCTTAGGAGTATCACTCTGGGCGTAGGCACCATTATTGGAATGGTGGATGATGACCAACATTTTTCCATAGATTTAGGTAATGAACTGGTAGGACCATTCCCCAATGAATGTTTTGACAGTGATAGCGACAATGACACAACACCAGACAGGATCTTCACCCGGCATGTGAGGAATTGCCTGGTGTACTCTTCCTGCCCTCATGGTGAGGAAGAGGTGACCTGTGACTTCAGGAGGCATGAGGTGATCTTTCAAGTCCACCAGGACCGCCTTCCCCATCTGAAGCCATCAGTCCAAGTCAGTATTTTAACCATGGACTTCTCCACCCAGCTGGAGGAGGCTGCTTAGATAGCCAAACCATAAGTCTTTTCGGGCTTCAGGCAAATGCTTGAAGAGAGTCAACCTAGCTGATGCCTGTGAGACTCTGGAGCAAAAGTTGAAACAAGTTTTCTTAGATTTTCAAGATCTCTTTGCGGTGGACTCATATGTCTGTGGTCACACCGAAATCCATACAACAATAGTTCTCATGGATCCTGGCATGACTCCAGTGTTTGTGAAGCAATATTGCTTGCCTCTCGCATCAATGGAGTCTCTTACAGAAATAATTAAGAACCTTGAGTCGCGTGGGATAATTCGCCCAGTTCACAGCATCTTCAATAATCCGGTGCTGGGGATTTTGAAACCAAACAGCCAGTGGAGACTCTGTGCTGACCTAAGGGAGCTCAACAAATGGGTCCACACTTCCTGATGGCCTCTTCCCTACATTGACCAAGGGCTGGCCCAGATCCAGGGGTCAAAGTTACACACCGCCATTGACCTGACCAATGGGTACTGGACTGTACCTGTCAGTAGGGAGGACCAATAAAACTGGCCTTTACCTTTGGGGGACAGCAGTACACTTGGACCTGGACTCCCTTTAGATACATCAACTCCGGCAATGAATTCAATATCTTTTTGCATAAGGCAATGCCGGACTTGGGTGAAAGGGGTAACCTGGCCTATGTAGACGATGTTATAATCAAAAGCTCAACTGTGGAGGGACACATAGCAGAGATCCTATATGTTCTGACACAGTTAAGGCCAGCCGGAGCAAACCTCTTTTTCCAAAAGGCACAGTGGTGCAGGACCGGTGTCAATTTCTTGGGGCATGAGATAACTCCTGAGGGTCTCTGTCCCCAGGAAAAGAAAGTAGAGGCACTCCAGAAACTAAAAGACCTCACAACTCTGCGTAAGCTAAGGAGCCTCCTTGGACTCACTAATTACAGAAGAAAGTTCATTGAGGATTACACAGAAATCACAAGACCCCTGATCCATCTGTTGAAGGGGGGGTTCAAATGGGAGTGGGGTCCAGAACAAGCCGAGGCAGTAAGACAACTCCAAAGAAGCCTCTCACAAGCGTCTTGCCTAGCTTACCCTGTCAAAAACAAGGAGTTCTTCTTGGAGACAGGGTTCTCAAATACATGCTTGACCACAGTATTATATCAAAGGCATGGCAAGGTCAATAAAGTAATCTCCTATGTGAATAAGACTTTATCCTCTATGGAGGAAAAATTCAACAACTGTGAGAAGGCACTCCTGGCAACGGTGTGGGCATTGAAAAATGACTGCCCATTTATCCAGGGGGAACACATCATAGTGGAGGCTCCACACCAGCCTCTGCAATATCTTCAAAGTGACAGAATCCTGGCTGGAAATGTGAGTAATTCCTGAATTACTTCCTGGATTCTGTCAATGCAAGGCTTTCCTGTGGAGGTCCGATATGGCCAAAAAAAAAGAGTCCCCTCGCGGAAGGTCTGGCTGACTTGCGTGATTGTGCCAGAGAAAACTGTCTTGAGGACGAAAGTCTCAAAATCAAGGACAACATGGAGGCACACCTTAATTCCCCACACAAAGTCTATGAAGAAGACAAGTGTGAGGGAATGCCTACTGTCTATGTGGATGGGTGCTCCTACCATGTTGACAACAATGGGGAAAAGGAACTTGTGGCCGCTGGGTAAAAATGTGGTCCCCGTAATAGTCAAGTGGCAGAGCTGATGTCTGTGCATCAAGCCATCATCACTGCGGTCTAACACCAACTCCACCTGGTTAACTGGAAAACCAGAGGCATGCTATGTGCAAACAATAAACCACTAAAACATGGAAAATGAATACAGAATATTGATGATTTGGTCACCTCAAATGGGATGACCATCTACTGGAAAAAGATAAAGGGTCATTCTAAAGTAGAAGGACCAGTCAAAACTGGAAATGACCTAGCTGATCAGCTGGCCAAAACCGGAGCCATCCAAGGGGATCTACTTGAGATAGTGGGCCTCATTCTGAGATTGGTGGTAGTCATGGCGCTATTTGCACCATGACTGCCACCAATAATGGGACAAAGTCCGGTGTGGTGCAATGGGGACAAGCCGGTCTAGTCTGACCCTGGCGGGACCGGTAAGTCCCCATTGCACAAACCATTCCCCATTCCCATTTGAGCCCCCAGTGATTTAGAAGTCGATTTTATCGGGCCCGTAATTCACTCCTCTAGGGGGAACAAGTACATGTTGACTGTAACATGCTATTTACTAAATGGGTGGAATGTCTCCTGGCCCTAAACTGCAAGGCAGAAACATCAGCTGCCCTGATGATCAATCACATCTTCTCGGATTTTGGCTACCCCAAAGGATTGAGTCAGACGAAGGTAGCCACTTCACTAGCGAAATGTTGACAAAGATGTGGGAGATACCTGTGGTAAAAAGGAAACTATACATTGCCTATCAACAGTCCTCTAGTGGTGGAGATGAGAGGTACAATAAAACTATTGTGAGCATATTAAAAAAGTTTGTGGCAGATTCTGTGCCAAGTTGGGACATTCGATTACCCCTTGTCCTGATGGCCATCAGATCTACCCCTTCATCTGCAACAAAAATGTCTCCATTTGAGCTGATGACTGGAGCAAGGATGGTGCTACCCCAGCATCTGCACTACAGAACCCAAGAACAGACCTTGATAAATGCCTCCACAACTCATGAGTATGTTGAAAATCTGAGAAAACACCTTCAACATGCTTTTGCATATGCTCAGCAGAATCTAGAAAGATCTGCAGACAGTATGAAGACCCACTATGACCTTAAGATAACTAAAAAGGAATATCAAGTAGGAGACCGGGTCTACTTGTACAATTTCCAAAAGAACCTAGCCAAAGAGCGCACATTCCTCTCAAGTTGGCGGGGGCCTTTTGAAATTGTGGACAGAATCTCACTAGTCACCTACAGAATCTGCATCCCCAAGGGCAGTTTGACAAAGGGGGAAGACAAGTGGGTCCACACAAACCAGCTAAGGAGTTGTCTTTCCCACTGCTGAGATCCCCCGAAGATGTGTATGCACAGTAGTGGGCACATTTTCATAACCATGTTATGTTCTATTTTCTAGTATTGGCACTAAATCCCAAGAATCACCAAGGAGGACCACTCAGGGACTGGGGAGGAAAAACCCAAGGAATCCGGAGTATTGTCCCATCCCAACCCAAACGGCAAGGAGAGCGTGCCGCCTGAATCGCTGACGGGAGAAGCAACTGAATATCGCCACATGGACAGAAAAGAACATCCCACTCGCCTGAGTACCCCTCGACTAGAAGTCAAAACGAAGTCGGGAGGGGGAATTTGTGGGATGTATTGACCCACTCTGCTATACTATGCGGCCTCACTCTGCTATTTATGGTGCGAGAAACAGCAAAATGGCGGCAAAACCCTTGTGCACACCAAAACCTCCAAAATGTGTTTTTTCAACACAAAAAAGATGGCTGCAAACCTGCCACCATGGTGAATATGTGGTGGAACAGAGCACACGCTGCATAAAAAAATGCCAGTGGGCTCCATGACAAGTAAACATGGAGTTCAGAGGGAGAAACAGCGCTTTACAAGTGAAATTCCAAAATGTGCCTGTAAATGACATTTACTTTGCCGCTGAAACTTCAAAATGCCTGTACATGACACTTTCCAACACTCAAAATCTTGCTTAGCGCTACAATTCAGTTAATCTAATGAAGCACTGTGAATTTGCAAATTACTGAAATGTTAAGAGCAAAACATTTTCTCACCAAAACTGGGCTCCCTGTGAGTGACAGCCCCTGTCAAATGGGCCCTCCTGATTAAACTTCAAAGTTGTCAAAAACTAAAGATCTGCCGGATTAGCAAATATATGATATGATATGATATGATATGATATGGCATTTGTAACACGCCTATACACAAGTGTTTCAAGGCGCGACGAGGCAGGGAGGGGGGAACAAGGGGAAGACAGACAAGGATCCTACTAGACCAGGTGTCATTCAGACCGCGCAAGTGCAGGGGTAGGGGGAAGGGAAAAGTGCAAGGGGAAGGGGAGGGGGGAAGTGCAGTACAAGTAAGTAGAATAAAGTAAATAAATAGGGCCAGCTGGTGGCAAGTGCAAGGTAAGTGCAGACAAGTGCTGGGAAAGGGGGGCTGTAGGGATACAGAGACAGTCCCTCAGTGCAGGGGTTGCCAGGGAGGCAGTGCAAGAGGAGAGTGGCTGGGCCCAGGACCGAGGTCGGTGAGAGTGGCCCAGTTGCAGATTCGGTGCAGATTCAGTCGAGAATTTAGCAGGGGAGAGGGAGAGAGAAAGCAGAAGCAAAGAGGAAGGTTTTGAGGTGCTTCCGAAACCGGAGATGGTTCTCCTCAAGTTTCAGGGAGGCAGGAAGGCTGTTCCAGAGGGAGGCCCCTGCCACGGCGAGAACTACCCCCAGCTCGTTGCTTCGAGAAGCGGCTGACCCTGAGGGAGTTGGAGATGGATGAGCGAAGGGCTCGGGAAGGGAGATATTTAGGAAGAGAGAGTTGAAGGTATTTAGGCCCCAGGCCCCAGAAGGCCTTGTGGAAAATGCAGAGGGTTTTGAACTTAATCCTCGCAGCCACTGGGAGCCAGTGTAGAGATTTCAGTCCTGGAGAGATACGATCCCTGGGCTTGAGGCCAAGGACAAGTTCTGCAGTTCTGTTCTGGATGAGTTGCAGGGGGCGGAGAGTGGAGGCAGGCAGATTAAGATAGAGGCTGTTACAGTAGTCCAGCTTCGAGAGAACCAGGGCTCGGGAGACAGTGAGCTTCTGGGGGAAGGAGAGGAAGGGAAGAATACCTCTGAGGAGGTGCAGCTGGTAGTATGACTTCTTAGAGATGCCAGATATATGAGGAGAGAAGGAGAGTATGGAGTCGAAGATGACCCCGAGGTTTTTTGCCTTGCAGGTAGGAGCAGGAGGAGGGCCAAGCAGGGCCGGCCAGAGAGCTACAGGGAAGGAGGGAGTGGGTGTGCCGATGAGTAGAATCTCAGTCTTACTAGCATTAAGGCAGAGGTCATTGGCGGCACACCATTCCTGGATGGCAGACAGACAGTCAGAGATGAGGGAAGGAGAGGAGGAGGCCGAGGGTAGCCTGAAAATGAGCTGGGTGTTGTCCGCATACCACTGAAAGTAGGGGCAGAGAGCGGCGATGCAGGTGGGAAAGGAGTGCCAGATAGTGGTTGAACAGCCAGGGAGAGAGATTAGATCCCTGGGGAACACCACAGGTGGAGAAAAAGATGTCAGAGAGGAAGGACCCAAGTTGGACCTGGGAGGGTCGATTGGAAAGGAAAGAGGTCAGCCACGTCAGAGCCTGACCAGTGATACCCAGGTTATCACGGAGACGGTTGAGCAGGAAGGCATGGTTGACAGTGTCAAAGGCAGAAGAGTAAAAAAAGGACTGTTGCTGAAAGGAACACGGGTCTCAGTTGTTTTGATCCCACAGGTTTAAACCTAAGAATGTAATATATCTATGTCATCTGGATTTCAAGTCAAGAAATTAAAAATTAACTTAGGCTGGCTGGGCCTGCAAGAGGCTGAAAAACAGGTTTCCACCCAAGGGGAAGGCATTCATCTTAGCAGATGCTCACTGACACATGATAATCGTGGGGTAGGCCAGACTTTTGTCTGCTACCACGGACTGAATTGTGGTGTGGGGAAGCATCCTGAAACTATCTGGCTTGCTACCATAATACTTGCCTGATAAACTCGCCATCCCGCTGATCTGAAATATCCAGAAACAAGAAGGACAGATCCCATGCAGTTACTTTGACCGGCCTAGCTGATCCTAGCTGATGTGCTGTCCTTCCCTGATAGACCCGATCCATTGTCAAGAATCTTGACGGGCCACAAATCTTAAATCCCAGTGGATTGTGAGTAGTAACAGGATGTAGAGAACTATTTTATATCTTGCCTTATCTTGTTCCACCCTAATATCTGAACTATCCTTACTTTCATAACCAGTGACAGTGTCAAAATCTTTAGTGCTATCTTAGTCTATTTGCTAAAGTGTCATTTTCATAGTCATTTTTATTTTTCTGTAACTCTGATCCAAAAATCCCACTTCGAGTGTTTGGACTGGTTCCGCCGGGGAAGGCACTGGGGATCTGTTACTGAAGTCATGAATCAGTCTCAGAGCTTACTTCGTCCCAACCTCGTTGTCTAGTCTGCATGCTCTAGTCTTGAGTAAAAGTATAATCCATAATTTCTGGTTTTAAACTGAAGTTCTCCCACTAAAACCTCCATAACTCCCTCAGTTTTAAAGATAGAAACCAAATTTCAACTCCCACTGTTACCTAACATCCCTAGCTACATCCAAACCACATTTTCTGTTGACTCGTTTTTATCAAAATTCGCATAGTAAAAGTTTGCTGGGAATTTACATTTTGCAAAAGTTTTACACATGTGAATTGTCTTTAAATTATTTCCCACTTTGCCTTTGAGATTCCAATTGTTTTCTTTTGATTAAATAATTGCTTTTGATAGCTTGCATCTATTCAAAGCAGCTCCTGTAGAAATGTATAATCATTTAATTATTTTGACCACATTTAGTTTTTTTTTCCTAAAGCTGTTTCAAAGCCATCCTGACAGTTGAAAAGCCAAATCTGTTTTTCTCTTGTGTTTAAGGGGGGAATGTGGGGGTGATATTCTGTTTGGTCTGTATTATTCCTGAGTACCTCTCTCCTCGCACCTATTTAAATTGCCTGTTGGTGGGTCGAGGGGTGTCGCAGGGGGAACCTCTAACCACAGTTTTATCTGTTCCAAACCAATCCATCCAAAAGTATTCTTTTCTTTGCTGCATTCTTTTTGTGTGCATTGCCTAATTCTCAGTGCATTAAAGATATTATTCATTGTCCTTGTCACCCCTTGGTGATTGTTGTTACCTATTAAAAATATATTGTGTTTTAAATTCTCAATCCATAAATAAATATTTACTGTTACAAATTAGCCTGATTCCTGGTTCAGTGTGACTGGGGGGGGGGGTATTTTGAGAAGGGTGTGATGAGTGGTATATCATTCAGAATATTGAACTTATAGACAAAAATAAATAAGGGTTTCCTTTGCGCACTACATGCTGGCCGAGACTTGGCTTGGGTGTGTGCCTCATTGAAATCCCTTACAGCTACTTCCCCTGGTACTGCTCGAGTTTCACAATCTGGTACCCAACATATAGGCAATATGGGTGGGGTGGGTTGAGGTGGGGGTACTTAGCTCCTTCTCTACACTCCCATCCTGCGGGTGATTTATCGACCAACTTCCCTCATCCTAAGCATACACTGTCCACTTGGAATGTATTAGATCCATCTTCCCACATACTTCCTATGGTCCATTGGATAAAGGAATTTCATTCCCTCAGGCGCATAGATACTGGTCTTTACAAAGTCTCTGATTTCTTCATCAGTCAAGTCTTTGAATTTCCATCTTGATTCAACGTCGATCATGATCTTCATCCGTATGGCTTTCTTTGCTGTCTTCCTGCTTTGAGAGATTATTATCTTGATCACACAGAATCCTAGCAACACTAACAAGATAAGTGCTCCAAGGAATTTGAACATATCTGCCATCTATTGCGGAATCCAAGAGAAGAGTGATCCAAACCAACTGTCATCAGCAATGTCTTCTACTTCTTCTGTCATCTGGCTGTACAATTACATCAGCGTTCCTATGGCCTCTGTCAAGGTGCCATTCTCATTATCATGAGAAGGTATGAATGTGCAACAAGATTCTCCAATTCTTGCACAAACACCTCCATCCATAGCTGTAATCATATCCAGGACCAATCTACTCTTCCTTGATAGCAGCGAATCCCTTTATGATCGTGTTGATCGTCTGCAGTAATTCCCATCTGGAAATCTGCAGCCATTTGGTATTTTCTCCAACCTGGATTCTCGGCATAAAGATTATCGTAAATACTGATGAAGTCTGGCTGAACAGTCTGTGCTCATAAGGAATAGAGTCAAAAGCTTCTATTGACTTGGCTGAGAAATAGTTCTCTCTCTTCATTCATTTTATCAGCTCCACAGATCTCTTCTTGCTCCGGTGAGTGTCTTATTTCAGGAAAACTGTCCATGTTCAGAAAACCTTTCGGAATCACTAATGCTGGAACATGAACATTCACCAAGTTGCACATTCCTCCCCAGTCTTCAGGTAACTTCATGTAAGCCTTGGCTCTGCACGCCCAATAGTGATCCATGACCACTGCTGCCCCGATGTTCATTCCTGTTGCTTTGCAGTTTCACCCCCATTTCTGATTCTCTCCAATTTTTCCGGTACCCTTATTTCTTAAGCACAGCTTTGCACTCTTTAGAGGTACTTTCTCCAAAGGTCCTCCTCTGTCTTCGACCCAGGTCAGTATCTTAGCAAGTTTTGGCCACAGTGACTTGCATGCCACTTGTGCATTCCACACAGTTGATTCAGGGTAATTAGTTATCATCCAGGCTCTGCAGATAACTACTCCTTCTTCCCATACATCTGGTGATAACCCTTTTCCCCAGACCTGCATTTGGCCTCTTTATTTCCATATCCGAATGTCTTCAGCAGTCTTTCGTGGACTCTCAAGTCTTCAGTTTACTTCCCTTCTGATTACTGCTCCTTTCACTCCAGGCTCTTCATACCTGATTACATGATTCTTGGTATGTGCCCTACTTCTTGTCTTTGTATCCTGGATATAATCATCTTAATCCGTATCTGTCTTTTCAGTTGCCAATTTGAGATAGGCATATCGACCCATGAACTGGCCTCTTGTACGACAGAACGCAAGGTGTGATAGACAATGTGCAGTCGGAACGTCTACCTCTATGGCTATAAAGATTTTAGACTTTGCCATACTTTAAGGCAGGAGTGCACATACAAAGCATTCTTCCTTCAAGGTACTCCTTCCTGCTTCTTTCATATGCTGATACCATATGTAATTCCCCAAATGTGCTGTATGTCCAGGTAATCATTTAACTTGTGATCATTCCTTAAAGGGAAGCCCTGGCTTTCTAATCTCATGCTTAACTACCTGCATGTGTGCCTTTACAGTAGGGATAATCACATAAGGTCTTGGTTGCCTAGTATTTGCCACACTTGTACAAGACAAACAGGACGTTTTGCGTTATTGAGATCAAAATAATATGCATTGCGTACTGTAAGCGAAAGAAGCACCACTACAAACAAAATGCATGAAAGAATCAAACACAAGTAGGTCCACTTCTTGCAGCAATGGCATCTTGCCCATCGTGGTCATCTGTTGATGTCAGTCACTACGTTGGTACTACTGCTGCCGCCCATTCTTACTCTTTTCATTGGAAAAAAAATGACATTTTTTGGGGCAACATCATACAATACTCAGGAAGCTCTATGATCTTTTGTACAAGCTCCTCAATCAGCTGGCTAATTATTGGACGATTCACTGGATTTCTGATATACACAAAAGCATCATCTTTTCTCCATACGTAATGTGGATATTTCTCCAGCAGGTAGTAGAAGACAAAAGACAGTGGGCCTCATTACGACCCTGGCGGAGTGGGTTTACGCCAGCGTTATTCGCGGCGGACCCGTCCGCCCTACTACGAGATTCTGTAGCGCCATGGAGCGTTTTCCGCCTGGTTTTTCCGGGCGGAGAAATCCATGGCGCTACGGGACCTTGTTGTTAATTACGCCACCGTATTTAACGGTGGCGTAATTAACGCCTTCCCCACTCCCATTATACCCTATGGGGCAAAAATGGGAATGGGGAAGGGTAAAATGGGGAATGGGGATTCACCGCCCCGCCAAGGTCGGAATGGGGCGGTGAATCCGCCAACCCCCATGGCGCTATCGGCAGCTTTCCGCCGTGCCCCATGGTGCTTTTTGCACCGCGATTTCCGCCAGGGTCGTAATGAGGCCCAGTATGTTCTCTGAGTCCACACTCAAAAGCTTCATTTGGGTCTTGGTGTCCTTTCAGAATAACAATACACCTGCACAACAATGTCTCTTAGCAATTGATTCAGCAGTGCATTATTGTTTGGGTCTCTCAAAAAGGTCCGGACATCAGTCGATCGTCCAACAAGATGTGGGCATTCCTCTATAAGATAATAAAATACCATACCAACAAGTCTCTGTGCATTGTCCTCAGATAGGGGCATCTGTACTGTTTTTTGAACGATACTCTGGAAGCTGGAGCACTTGCTCTATAAAAGCAGCAAGCAGTCTCCTCACAATTGGGTCATTTTTTGAATCTTGCAGAAAATTCCGTACTTCAAAAGTTCTTCACACGAGTGAAGGATAAGAGCGCAAAATGTAGACAAATATAGCAAGAACCATCCGGTGTGCATTGTCATTGGGTACCACCATGGGCACCCCCAAAGAAAGTTTCAATGGGAAAGGAGTCAGGGTACTGTACCCTATCCCAGTCATCGAAAACGGGAGTTCTTTGAATTTGGCAACCTCTCCTTCTCGATCAAGACATAAACATGTCTTAGTCCAATATCAGCAAGCTATTATGGCACAAGAACAAATAATCTTCTATAACTCTCTTCTTTTGTGACTTAAAAGAGAGTCCTGCACCAAGCTATAGTCCACTGTTCTCCTTTTATTTATTTAGCTGCTTCTGTGTCCTTCTTCCTCATCATTGACCTAGTCTCCACATGCTGAGTTTCTTCCCCAATGCTTAGTTTCATTGGGGGTGCGGGTGATGGGGGTTCTCCAGTGTAGATATTTGTGTTGCCAAGGAAGATCCAAGCATGTCTGCCTTGTACCTTGACTGCAGACGGTGTGATGCTTTCCACAATGAAAGGCTTGTTGAAGCATGGTTCATGCCACTTCCTCGTAAAGTTGCAAATTAGAATTTCATCTGCAGGGAAGAGTTTTGGAAGACACAGTCCTTTAACTCTGACTATTGCATCACATTCTTCTGTGTTCTGTGTTGCCCTACACCCCTGTCGCTTTAGCTCATCTCCCCTAACAGGGATACTTGCAGTCATACATGTTAGCTACTCACGTAGCTCCTTTCCTAACAATTCTCCGGTTGACTGGGCATCACTTCTAGTTCAAGATGGAGGTGTGAGGGGTGTCCTCATTTGCCTCCCTGTCACTATTTCATGGGGGGGGTAACATGGTGGTTTGACCGTGGTTGATTTCTCAAGGCATACAATGGCAGTGGTAGGTAATGCAACCATCCTTTCTTCAGGGTGAGCTTCAATTTGGCTATTTTTTCCTTAAGCAAGCGGTTGTGTTTCTAACAGATCCCCTTTGCTTACTGGTGGTAATCAGACGAGAACTTATGCTTATGCTAAGTTTATTTGCTCAAAAACATAATTAACAAAATGAGGGCCATTATCTGATCTTAATAAATCACATATTCCTCATCTAGGAAACGTTTCTCCTACTAAAAATTTAGCAGCGCAGATGGCGTCTGGGTGAGTGCAAGGTCCAGCTTTGATCCACCTTGAAAAGGGACAAACTACTACAATCATGTATCTGTATCCATTACAGACTTGCAGCATGCCGACATAGTCGATATGTAAATGCTGAAAGGGGCCATTAGGCTTCGGAATAACTCCTCTAATTGTGCACAGTGTGTGCCCAGCGGTTAACCTCTGACATCCAATGCAGTTTACTATATAAAATGAAACGTGTTCTACCAAATTTGGACGAGTCATTCCTCTGAAATAGTTGCAGTGAGGCTCTCTCTAGTGACATGTGCAGGGTAGTGCAGCTGTTCTAACGCTACCCTTCATAAGGCTACAGGCATCACCGGTTTACACATGCTGTTCTGTCACCATAGTGCATCGGAAGGTGATAAGGAACACCCCCTCCACATCCACAGTTCTTTCTCATCATGAGGCACTTCCCCATGGACCTCCGTGAGCTGAGTTTTAGGCAAATTACTATAACACTCTGACACGCTCATCACTACCACAATTTTTTCATTCACATAAGGTGTTTCAAAAGTCATTACATTATCTATGCATGCAATACATTTAGCTTCCTCATATGACTTTCGATTTTCACGTGAAATAAAATCTGCTCCCTTAATGTGTGTGGCACATTTAACCACTGCAATAGCTACTGCATGTTGCTCTGGAGTGCCGCCCGCTCGGAGGTAGCCCATCCTTTTCCAACATGCTAACCCTGCGTGCACTGTCGACATCACATAGGCGGAGTCACTGTACATTGTTACTTCTTGGTCGGCATGTTTCTTGAGCGTGACAATCAGAGCCACTAATTCTGCAGCCTGTGCCGAAATGTGAGATGGTAGTCGTTTACTTACCACTACTTCAAATTCTCCTCTGGCCGTGTGCCTTACCACAGAGGCACCTGTATATGTTCACCCATCATTCTGATTGATTCATGAAGAACCGTCAATAAAGAGAATCTCCCCAGCAGGCAATGCATTCTCTTTTATCCTTGGAAGCTCATCATAGAATTCTTCATAATTTGAGCAATCATGTGCCTGTTCACCTTCTGCCAGCGGTTCTGCTACAAACATGGCAGGATTCACAATCTTACATCTAACTACCTTAATTCGATATGACCACCTCATAGGCCAAAGCCCTTTGAGATGTCAGCGTACCTTCATGTTTCTCCAAAATAGCAAACAATGCATGTTCAACAATTAACGTCATAGAACATCTCAATACCATGCTGGCAGCCTTCTCAATGATGAAAGCAGTGGCTGCCCAAGATTGCTCGCATAGAAAATGACCCCTCATTACTGGATCTAAGATTCCACTGTAATAAGCCAGGCGCTTGTACCCCAACGTGCGCCTTTGCATAAGCACAGCTGTCATCACTATACCATTCTTATGCGAGAATTAAAAAAAATCCTCTGCATAGTTGGGGATCCCTAAAACCGGGGCTGTGCAAATTGACTTTTTCAACTCATCAAACCCTTCTTCCTCAGTCCAGCTAGTTCTGTCCCCATTCACTTGTGCTTTCTTTAAAGCTTGCAACAAGGGTCTTATGTATGTACTGTAATCAAAGACCCAAGCTCTGACATAATTACACATTCCCACACATTTCTGCATGTGCTTTATCGTGTGTGGCTTTGCTGTTTTCAAAATAGCCTCAGCACTTCCTCCTGACATTACTGTAATTTCGCCTTGTCTACTTTATGTCCTTTTTTCTGCAAGGATAATCATTAGTTGAATTAAATCATGTCCGCACCCTTCCTCTGTGAGGCTGTAGACCAATATGCCATCTACGGACTGCAATACAACACTTTGTAAGTCAATATTGCTCAAGTTCATCTGCAGGACTCCATTGGAAATCGATGGAGACTCACAGTACCCCTGAGGCTAGCAAGTACTTTTCAGTTTACTCTGTCTAAACATAAATGACGTTAAATCCTGTGAACCTTTATGCAGTGGGATTAAGAAAAACACATTTTTCAAGTTAATCACAGTAAAATAGCATGCTTCAATAGGGATATTTCATGAGATTGTGGCAGGATTAGGAACTAGAGGGAACTCAGCCTCTACAATCTGGTTAATCGGTCTTAAATCTTGAATTAGACGCCATGACCCTCCTTTTGATTTCTTAATCGGATAAACTGCGGTATTACACAGTGACTCTGATGTTAATAAAATACCTTGTTCCATCATGGCAGATATCGTCTTAAAAATACATTTGTCTGCCTCTCGTGACATAGGATACTGTTGTAATCTAGGAAAAATTGCTCCTGGTTTCAATTTAATCTTTACTTCTCCAACCCCCTTCAATATGCCCACATCATACGGGCCTGTGGTACATAATGAACTTGGCACTTTTGCTATGTCTTCAACAAAATACTCGGGACGTTTCCATACTACCATCATTTTCTGAGGGACCTCTTGTCTGATGGCTTTTACCCAAGAAGTAATATCCAGTTCTAGCTCAAATAATACTTTGTCATTAGCTGGTTGATCACCAAACATATCCTCATCAGTGACATCAGTTAATCTGTAACCTTCTACCATGGCAATTACTGCGTGCCATCATCTGCAGTCAAAATGAACTCCATCGAGCAAAGCTAGTTCTCCCCGTACTATAGCCGCTTCAATATCTAAAGGAAAGACGCATCCTTCCTCTTCATCCATAGGTATCATTGGCCTGAATAAAATTTCATCAGGAATCCTCATAGTTTTCCCCACAAGCAAGTTCACAAAATGTGCACTCCATATAGAAAAACTTCTCGTTCTAGTGGTATGGCTCGCATGGCCATTCATCGTGTAAATGCCTTAATAATTTCACATACGTTTAAATACTGCATTCCGGGTATCGAACACACTATGCCCTCATCAGTAAACGAAATTGTCATATTCTACTTAGTCATTAAATCTCTACCTAAAATATTGAGAGGTGTCTGCTTTGAATATAATAATGGTGCAGACGTGTCACACTAGAGATCGGCAAGTTTTCATTAAATGGAACTCTACTTGTAGCTCCTGTGAAACCTTGGGCCTCATTACGACACTTGTGCTGACTGAATGAAGGGGGCCGGTACGGGACCGGCCCCCTTCATTCCGTCAGGGCTGATTATGAGGTTCCCTTTGCGGGACCCGGATCAGACGTCTGGTAAAACCAGACGTATTTTCCGGGTCCCGTGAGGGGAAGAGAGAGGTAACAATGGGACACTTGTAATGTGCCCGTTGTTACCTCCCTCCCCATTCCCATTGAGCCCTATGGGGGCTCAAGTGGGAATGGGGAATGGTCCCTACAAAGAGGACTTATTTTGGTCCTCCTATGTCTGAATGACCCGGTAAGTCCCCATTTCAGGAACCCGGTAATGGAGCCCAGTTTGGAGGCAGCCATGGAGCTAATAGCACCATGGCTGCCTCCAAACTCGTAATGAGGGCCCTTGAGTATTCATGGCATTTCCAGACATAGAACATGTCCCCTCTTGTATACATGAGCGTGTTGCCCATCTGTCTACTAAAAATGAAAATGATTTGTCACCTATATAGATGTCAACCCTGGGTTCCTCTTGAGGATTAGGTGTTAATGATAGTACTGAACACATCAAGTCTCCCAGTGAGCTGTCCTATTGTTCATACAGTCTCATAGCTGTACCTTTGATGTGGTTCCCTTCATTGACAGTGATACCCCCTATCCTAGGAGTCATAAACTGTCCTGTATATGTGCTACCCTGTATCTGCATGGGGGACTGCTGCGACTGCCCTTGTGGTGGGTTTACTGCTGTCGACTATGTTTGAAAGTCTTGTTGCACTCTTGGCGCTTGTGGTTGCTGCGCTGTCTGATCCTGAACAAACCCATCTCCATTCTGCTGTGAATATATGCAGGCTTGTTTGAAGTCCCCCCTCTTGAGAACTGGTCATTTTGCACGTATCACTGACTTCTACACATGCGAGCAAGGTGCCGTGACATACCACATGTCCAACATGGAGGAGGAAGTCTTCTAACTTGCCCGTCCTGCATGTTTTGGTCATTATTCTGTGAAATTTAAAACCCACCTTGATTATTCTGGAAGTTTCCTTGATTATTCAGGAAGCCTCTGCCTCAAAAACCTCCCCTTCCTCTTGGAATAAATTAATTATTTCCTTGGTCAAACTGCCTTTCGTTATTCATTTGTGGCATATTTGCTACATGTTGTGAACTTGGTTCATCCCCACTAGTTAACATTGCCCCTTCAATGGCATATTAGATAACTTTTTCTGTACTCATTTTGCTTCTTCACCCTTTCTAGCATCGTCCTTCTTTCGGTTTGTCTCCTGCAGAAGCCTACAATAATGCGCAATGGTCAGCTGCATTTCCGACCATGGTTTTGCCTCTATGCCCACTAACTTTTTGAGCTGCTTCTATACTGCTTCTGGCAGCCCTTGGCACAATTTATGATAAAAACACAGGGATAGATTTCCCCCAAGCTTCTCGTGTCTCCAAGGCATATGCCTCTTGGAAATCCTGAATATAATTCTGATGATTGTCCCCTTCCAAGCATCTTTTTGTCATTATAGCTCCCATATCGGACATGTCTGCATTCAATACTCTTAGCGCTTTCTAGACTGCCGCCCTACAGTTGTTGAATGGTGCTCCATCATGAGCAGTGTTAACTGTAGTAGCACCAGAATACCCTGCTCTTGACCAAACATCATCAGCTCTTTCTCCAAGAATGGTAATCAGAAGGCCCTTAATGTCCCCTATAGCTAACGTGTTTCCTCCAATCATTTTCTCTAACTCATGTATTGACTTCCCAGCACCAGAAGTTAAACTCTGGAGTTTGCACCCCAAATTATCCTTGTCCATTTGTGGCCATGGTATATGCTTTGGCCTGGCCCCACCCTTTTCTAATAAAGGAAACTGAGAAATCCCAAACTCACATTCATCCCCTTCAGTTTATCTGTCCAAACCAGGGACAGTGGTTCTATATTGCCTTCTTCCTGGCAATGATCGTAATCTGCTTACATATGGTGGCGAATCCCCCCTCTTACCATGGGAACGCCCTCTAGGTTGACCTAGATGCATCAAGGACTTTGACGCCCGAGAGATAGGGAGGCCTGGATCTGAACATCTAACTTCCTTATCCATAGAAAAACATCCTTCAGACCTACCTGCGTTACCTTTCTTTCCCCCATGGATGACTTCGGCATCTTCCTCTGGCATTGTCTGTCCCCAACTCGTGTAACATCTTACCTCTTTTTCTCTTTCCGGAGTCAATCTCTCTAAATACAGCTCTTTAGGCTCAAAACTACATGAGCCTCCCACTTTATCATACAGCTGTGTACTCTCCAGTTGTTAAACGGAAATCATATTATGCCTCCTTTTGATTTATATTTGCCTAAGCCTAGTTGCTCCATGGGGAAAACCGCATTGCAAAGTTCTGAATTAGAATTGACTTCAAGCGCCATCTTGGAAAAAAGTCCTCCATCTTGGTTCTAATTTCTGCTCACTCTTCAGTAATGATAAGTTATGTTTTCAGCTGATAGAGCAGAGTCGACCTTTGAGCCTATGTCAACACTAAGGCTGGCAGAGCAGACTATTTGTCCTGTGCAAACAAGACCTTGTAGTCAGAACAAACTCTCATTCAAAGTGTTATCTATGTCTATAAAACTCATCCTCCCACAAACAGTGTTATACAATGAATGTAAACTATCCTGCATGTTTTTGAAGGAATCCTGTGTACATTTCTGGAAATAGAATTACTTTAGAAAGCTAAAGATCCACACAGCTGACGACAACAAAGTTTGTCAGTATGTTTATGGAACCTTGGAGCTAAAGTGAACTCCAATTTAAAGTGTTTTCTGTATCAATAGCTTAGCCATATTCAAACATAAGAACTGAATTTTAGACAAACTAGAACTGTGTACCTTAACAATTAGCTACTGAATTTGTTTCTTGAAACTAGGATCAGTTTAAGCTGGATAACCAACATGACCAAACAGAACAAAGTCGTAACCATTGTATTTTGAAGACTGGAAAACACTTGAAGTATGTAAAGACAATACTGTTGTATTTGCCATGTGAACTTGGCACAAACCCAAATTTGTAACCTATTAGTTTGGAGATAGGCTGAGCTATGACCAGGACTGTGTATAAATACTGCATGTTTTGTGATGACCAGCACTCACTCCCCTCACAGTGTTTCTGGTACACACTGCGAGGTGCTGTGAACCAGATAGCTATCTACTTTGATATTTGAATCTGTACAGAATAAATCTTTGATTTCTTGACTGGCGGATCTAATTTTTGGTGGTACCAAGCCTCGATATTTGCTTAATCTTACAAAGTAGGTTGTTCTTGCCCTTCCCTTTTAAATCTTTCTTCGCCCTCATCTCATGATAGACTTTATCCATTGCGTCCCCAAGACTCCTGGAGTCAAACTCGTCCTCCAGATTTACTCCAGGCGGACCTGGTAGGGGCTCTTGTGTGGGTAAGAACTCTTCTAGATTTTCCCATGATACAACCTGATCAGGATCCATTACTTCCTTTTTTTAGGAGATCAATGTTGCGTGCTCGCTGCCTTCTCTTTCGTTCTTTGTCATTATCAATTTCTCTACGCTTTCTTGCTTCCTCTCTTGCTTTTGCCTCCTTTATTCTTTTCAGTTCTGTTCTCTCCCTTGCCCTTCGTATCTCCTCATCTCTTCGCCTTTGTATCCATTTCTCCCTTAATCTTTCCTCTTGTTCTTCTCTTTTTCTTTCTTTCTTTTCTCGTTCCGTAATTGCCCTCTGTCTGTTATCATGTTTCATCTGCTCTTCCACCTTTTCCCTTTCTCGCTGTTGCTCATATTGGTACAGTTGTTCCTGTCTCGGTCTAGCCTTTCTTTTTACCCTTTCCTCCATCAGCTGCTCTTTTCTTTCTCTATTTCGTTTATCTTGCTCATCACGATCTTCTCTTTGCCTTACGCAATCGATGCTCTTAACATCGAGTTTGAGCAAAATTTGACCTCCCATCCATTCATTCTCTAAAAGTGCTACCTCATCAGCCTTATCCTTTTCCCCTTTTCAAATTGTTATCTCTCGTCCTATATCTAAGGATGTACTTGGTCGATCACTTCTCTCCTTATTGCGTCTCTCCTTGTCCCTCTGGACCTTAGAGATTACATCTCTCTCCGTATTTTTAACCGGGTCCTTGTCGGTGCTTTGCACAGGTGACTCATATGCCGGGTTACTATCCCCTGTTGCTACCTTGAATTCCCTAAGTGGGTACAGCCCTTCATCTTTTTTACTATCGCCATCTGCTTTGGGT
Source organism: Ambystoma mexicanum (assembly GCF_040938575.1). NCBI lineage: Eukaryota > Metazoa > Chordata > Amphibia > Caudata > Ambystomatidae > Ambystoma > Ambystoma mexicanum. The sequence goes on from NC_090932.1 coordinate 1,194,400,659, forward strand.
GCGGCGGGTGGAGCGGAAGGCTTGTCACTCCCCTCTGTGGATACATCAAGTATCCAATCTATAGGATCGGCTCTTTCTCTCCTCCCGGTACATTTTCCAGAGGTCTATGCTCGCTAACGTTTGTCTAACGTTTTCGCCGTATATGCAGCATGCAAATATGTCATCATATGATGCAAAACCGCTTTCTATAATGATCCCATGGCATAAGCAATTTATCTGCCATGCCCTTAATCCATTCCGCACTATAATGTTTAAGCTTGGATGCATGCTTCAGAAGCTGTTTACACAAGTGCGTAAATGAGGTAATATCCTCCACTGTTGATACGTCAGATGTGACGGTCAATACTCACCCGTTACTCTTTGCAATTTTATTCAAACAGGTACTTTTTCAGAAAAATAATACAATATGAGCTTGCACAAATCGTTGCAGGTTCCAAACCCGTTATATCACGTTTATCTTATTTTTAATCTATTTTCACTAAACACTATCAATTAAATTCCAATAGATAAATAACTTTTCAACTCTCGTCTTTCCTTTCCGCATTTACTAATTCCTCTATATTTTTGTCAAAGTTACACAATCACTTAAAACAAACAGACAAATGGACCAACTCGACCGGTCACATATATCAGTCTATATTTCAAGACTCAACCTCTTCACCCCTAAAAAATACTCCGATTGGTTGTGATATTCCCTCTTTAAACTGTTCTTTAAAACAGGTTTGTCTCCTACATCACCCGTAATAGGGCTCTAGGTAATAGATCCTGCTGACATTCTTTAAAACTCAGGAAACTGGCCGTCTCCCACTGTGACGTTCCTCATCTCATAGGGTCTGTTGCTTGAGTCAACCTTCTTAAATTACTCAACGCTCTTATCATCTCAAGTCAATTATCCTGATGAAACTCAACCTTCATCGTCTCGGGTTGACCATTCCTTCGAACCCACCGTTACTCATTTGTCTCTTCCCTTACTGTCTTCCCTTTATGCCCATTCACACTTTTTGCCCACTCACTCAGTTTGTACTCACCATTTGTGTTATTTCTTTTTCAGCTCTTGACCCTCGGGATCGTCCGCCTCTTTTATTCGCCTCTTCAACCTTTCATCCGTTCAGCTTCCCATAGATACCAGGAGGGGTTTCTGACTGAAAACAGGGGATCTGTCTACCCTAGCTTGCAAGCATTTGCATTTGTTCTAATCCGCTATCCATAGGGAGCCTCACGTCCTTTCAGTCGAATGGCAGAGGGCGTCCGATATTGCCGGGAACCTCAAAGCTTACTATCTCAATAGATTTTTAACCATCCTCTCTCTACTACCATGTGAACTGGAGAACCTCCAGCGCTTTAATATGAGGTAACGAAACTCTGAGATGAATGGGGATGCAGAGATTACGCAAAACATCAATAATCAAAATGACTCAGAAAGTAGGCAGAAAGATAACTGTTTTAATATCAATTATCTAAAACAGGGAGTACAACGAACGTCATCTGACGTTTCATAGCAAGAGCTCAATGAACTTCAGAAAAAAGCACTCTTTTATACTAAAATCTCGTCATAGGTGACGTCCAACCTACATATTACTAACGTCATCCTGCGTGGCAAACTACAAAACCTACTAGCAAGTGTGATTGATTCTAAGGGAATATCTTTGTATATGTTCCATACTAGTCTAATGGGCGTAAAAGAGGTGATAGGTTTCTTAACATCAGGTGGGGCAGCTAAGGCCTTCCCTCAAAATAGGTCACTACGAACGTCACTAAATACACAAATGCCCATTGATTACTTAACTATAGGGCACCTTATCATGCGGCCTGATATCATTGGCTGATTTCTAACCTCTGCCAGCCCTCCTCCAACCATGCTACCAGCATGCAGGCCTGACTGCCAGGTGCTTGGTGTGCTGGTCATGACCATAGCTTCTCACCAATTAGAACATCATCCATCATCACCTCAGTGGTCTGCTGTCAATTAGGCCTTTTGAACTTGTCCTTGAAAATGTTCTCTGTTCCTGCAGAATACAGGTTAGTGAAGGCACGCTGTGCCCTTGTGCGTAGGTGTGACCATCATGCTAGTTCAACTCCTCCCCACGTGACTGGAGACCACAAAATCAAGCTAAGGTGTATTTAAAAGACTATTTTCCAATGATCCTCTGATGTCTTCTTTGTTCTTATTCATTCCTTCAGAACAGGTGGTTCATTCCTTCACAAATTGCAACGAATTCCTGTTCCTTCCAGCAGAAATGACCTTGTCTTCTTGGCTCATTCACCCTTGCCTTTCTGAAATTCACCTATAATTCATTTATTTTCTTACTGCGATACATTTGGAAAAGAACTTTTTTCCTTCTTTTGGTCCGGCTCTGCTATAATGCATGGTGGAAGACTCCATTCCTTACTCAGACTTGATACATGTGTATATATATATCGGTGCTTGCCACAGTCTATTTTACTATAAAGCTAGCCTCATGAATACTTTGTCTGCTTGCGTTTCTTTGCATCTGTACATGTGTGAATTACTTTTAATAATTTCATCATTTCTTCAGCGTAAGCCTCTTCATCTTGAGCCCAAGATGTTGCTTATCTTCGATACTTTCTTGATGCCTTATAGAATATCTGCATTCTCTTGTTTCTGCATCTCTTCTATGTACGTCAGCTTGACACTCTCCAATTGGCTCTCTCATACATTTGTCCTTTTTCTTCTGGGTTTTCATTGAAATAGCCATCATACCGTCTTGAAGGCAGGTATGGTTTTCTCAATGGGAACCTTGACTCCAGGATTCTCTTTGGCATGGGCACTTCTTCTGGTACTGCTCTAGTTTCACACTCTGGTACCTAACATATAGGCAATATGGGTGGGGTGGCTGTGGTGGGGTTACTTAGCTCCTTCTCTACAATAATATATCTATATTGTCTATGCTTCACTCTTTATTGATAATAATTGATGTGTTCTTTCTATCTCTATGTGTTTAGAAATTAAGAATGTCTTCTTCAGGCGATGAATCGCCAAAACCTCTATTCATACTGTGTTCTTCAATGATATGGAATACTTAATTAACACCCTTCTATCAAATCTAATTAAGCACGATAAAACTTAATATGCCTAAAGCCACTATTAAACTCACCCCAATCATTGATGTGGACCTTATCATGCTGTGTTGGCGTAGTGTTGCTCTTTCAATCTCTAAACTCCAGTTTGTACACGCTTTCTGTAACCTGAGGAGTTATGCAATCTTGTTATTGTTATGATGGTTCAATTAATATTATTGACCCTTATTTGCTGTATATATTGGTGATTTGTTACATTGTCTTCTCAGATGTGGTGTATCTCTCCTCATCTCTGATGTTGGTAATCGGCTCTCTTATTCACAAATCATTTTTATCAATGTTCTCCCCATTGTAAAAAACTGAATTTTGTGCTCACATTTTGCTTAATCATTAGATTGACCAACATACTTTCCCTACATCTCATATCTTGGTTACCCCACACTTTCTTTCATGGTACACAAATCTTATGTCTTGTCTTCACCAAATTAAAGGTTGCATAAACCAGCTGTTAGTGTTTTCCTTTTAAGGAAATGCTTCCGTTCTGATACGCAGAAATCAGAAGTGATATTCTGGAAAAAACAAGAATGTTGTTTGCCATGCCATTTTTGTAGTGCATGTTTGTTTAATAATTTTTACCTATCCTTTACTGCCAGTTTTATTTCTTATTTTGTCTAAATGTATTGAAATCCAATCTGGGCATTTTTTGTACTAATTAGTCTCCTGTGATTAGTCCCTGGTTTCTATTTCAATTAAGGAAATAATCTGTATTTTTCTTTATAGGCCTCATTTCTAATGTAAAAGAAAAAACAATGTCCATGGACATGATGTGCTCCACCCTCAAATTGAACAGACTGAATAGCCAAAACAAGGATTGATAAACAACAAAACCTCTACATGTTCTTGGAACGTGATCTTTTTATTGGTATGCTGACAAAAACGTGTTTCGATTTGTGTACAGAGATCATCTTCAGGGCATTTGGGGTATTAAAACAGTAGACTTGATGTCCTGTTACTTCTGAAAATCTGTTTAATTACTTCAAATCCTCAAGCAATGATAAGTCCTTGTCAATTTCAATCACTTTTTAACCTTCTTTGGAAGCCAATTTTAGATCAGGATTAATACCGTTACTTATGAATTATGCTGGTCACAAATATTTCTAAATACATGCACACCTCACATGTACTGATAGGACTTCTTAGGTAGCTATCCATCTCCTCAAACCGGAGCAACAATATGCTCGGAAATGTAATGGCGTTATTGCCTCTCTACTGCCTCTTCTTGTCCAAGATTGGTTACAATATGTGTTACAGGATGGTCCTGAAACCGGACCATTTTGGTAATTTCTTTGAAGTTGCCTTTTTTTATTCTCCTGAGCTGTTCTAAAAGATTATTCTTTCTCAATGCCACACTAGTAGTTGTACTATCTTCTTACACCTCAGGATCACTCTCTGGATCCGAACTAGCTGGAGATCATTGGGTGGTGCTTTCTCTGGACTGACACACTCCAATTTCATCATATTTTGTTTGGAAGCTATAAACTCGGTCATCGCAATAGACTTATTTGTCTCGAAAAAAAATGTGTGACTTTCATAACTTGACCTTGTTTTGGTGAATGTTCAGAATTTCAAACTTTTTTTATAGTTTTGATCTACTGTGGATGGAACAGCATCGCTTTTTAACTTCATCTATCTGCAAAACTACTTTGTCATGTTCCCTAATTGTATGCTCAATCAAGAGTTCTATCATGTGGATTCAGCTTTGATTGAAATGTTTCTCCCACTTCTCAGCTAGAGCTAAAACATCAGGGTTATTGAAATACGGAATAATCAATACTCTTAGTCCCCTTGGGATTTTTGGATGATCTAAATATTGCCTCATCATCGTTTTCTTCCAAAACGTATTGATTTCTTTCTTAGATAGACGTTCAAGTTTTATACATTTCTTTTTTAATGTCTCAGAAGTGGAAATAACATTTCTAAATGCTTTGATAGTGCTCCCTCTCGGTGAAAATGGTGCCTTGATTTCTTCATCTCTGGACAAAATATACATAGCCTTTATTAAGTAGTGTTAGGTGGTACCAGATCAGCTCAAATCGAGGAACTAATAAACAGGTAAGAAGGGTAACTGTGCTATTCCCTCACCGAACTGTGTATCTAATATCTTATCTAATATAACCAGGCACCGAAAACCTGGAATGACCTACCTAAGAATATACAGAACACAACAAACCACCTAGCATTCAGGAAACTCCTCAAATCATGGCTCTTCTCAGCGTAACAACAACAGTGACACACTCGAATGGCCACCCCATTAAAACTACAACAAAAATAACACCAACCTCGGCCACTCTAAAATGGACAAACACTGAACCCAAAGAACCGACCACACGACAGACCATAAGATATCATGGGAAATAGCCACAAAAGGAGACCTCCAGAGACTGTTCACATACTCGGACCCTGATGAAAGCCCTAAATGTCCCACCGACTCCCCCTGGACAAACCATATCCAAACCGGCAGCTGCATTTAGATAGAAAGTTTGAGAGGAGTCCGCTACACCAGCCCAGCACCCTAGGAGGAGAATAGACACCCAACCAGATTAATCAATCCATCAGCATTAGAACACCTACAGAGCTGGCTAGAATAAAACGGCGAGGAGCAATCATAGCACTTACAAAGCATGTTAGAACAGCACAGGGAGCGCCCCACATAAACCAAACCCTGCCAGGCGTAGCCCTTTTGCCCAACTGATGAAATGTGGAGGATTGGCGAATGCCACACTCGGACAGATTTCTGAATTTCTGTTAACCTTCATACAAACCGACTAACAAAAAACTCAGCATTTCTGCAGACCTATCTCACTCAAAAATCTCACACAACCATCTCTCGCACAACATCCCGCACGCACTTCACAACACACAAGCAACACCAACAGCACACGAAGACTGACATCGATCCAATACTCACACCGAAGCTCAGCACCCGGTGCATACCGAGTTGAAGCTGCCAACAGAACACCACTCCTCTCACTATCCTACTCCCACTTCACCTACTAACCCATCCCACCTTCTCATTTGCAGATCCCCCAGAGCGCCTGGGGACCAACTCCGTTGGTGACGGTGCGCGGTACAAATACCTTTAACATTAACATAAATGTGTTGGGTGATCAGCAAGCAACGGTCACTAGGAATCAACACTAGCCCTGGGTCATGATTTTAAGCAAAAGAAAAAACAATGCCCATGGCTCGGATGCACTCCACACTCAAATTGAACAGACTGAATAGCCAACACAAGGATCGATAAACAACACCGATAGATAAGTCCTTGTTAACTCCAGTCACTACTTTTTAACCTTTTTTGGAAAGCCAGTTGTAGATAAGGATTAATATCCTTACTGATGAATTATGCCAGTCACAAATATCTCTAAAGACCCCCCTGTAACAAATATTGTAACCAGTCTTAGACAGGAAAAGGCAGTAAACCTGCAACCATTGTTACTTTTACCACTCTGTTCATGTTCCAAAATCTTTCATCATCTGTCTTCAATGAATTATGTAGAACCTTCACAACCTTAAATGACAAGGACCATTTCAGTGGACCCAACCTCAGTGAACCAGGCAGTTTAATCCTAACTTAATCACCTTGTTTCATCACATTTTCTTTTACCGATTTTCTCTCATTTTACCTCTATTTGTTTCTCATTTGCTTCTCCCTTATTCTCTCTCCCACATCCATCTTGCTTGCCCCATCCACGGAGGACCACAATTTATAGTTGGGCTTTCTCCCCTACACAACTAAAATGGCGATACTCCAGTCATAGTGTGGGCATAAAATCTGTGTGCCACCAACATGCTCACAGTCCTCTCCATTCACCTAGGCCTATGTAATGCAATATTGTATTACTTTGTTAAAGTGTTCAGCTACCCCATTAGTTTGGGGATGATACATTACAGTCACCCTATGTTCAATACCATTTCTCATTAGATATTCACCCATCTATTTTGATTTAAATTGATTTAAATTGGACACCATTGTCTGTCCACAGTTCCACAGTTCCACCATGCACCTTCCTAAACTAAACACACCTTCCATAAGACTGATAAGATCTCTTTTGATGGACCTCATAACTTTCACCTCCATCCATTTTGACAATATGTCAATCAAAACAATACAGTTCTTGTCAACACCCCTGGCATGAATGGATCCAACAATGTCCATGTCTACTCTTTCCCATGGCATTTGGGGAACTCATCAGTGATATTGGACTTTTCTGAAGCAAACAGCATGGAGCACAGTCCCTCTCAATCCTCTCCACCAAATCATAGCCAGGCCACCAGAATTCAGCTCTTACTGCTTGTTTAGTTTTAGTAATGCCTTGGTGTCCCTCATGGGCTGCTTCAATTGTTCTTTTTCTCACCCAAGTGGGAGGGATTACTCTATCCCCTCTCATGACATACCTTCTCTTCACATGCAGCTCTTCACTTACATTGTAATTTCTTTCTAAATTTGTACAACTAACCAGTTCTTTTCTCAACACTCGACCACCTTCCAGAATCTCTTTCACGCTCTTGACAACTTTGCCCTCCTCAACATTTCTTTCCCAATGCCTCACTTGCTATCATCTTTTGTTCATCAAACAACATGCATTCTTACTCTCCTATGTATTCTTTATCATCCTCTCCATCGACACCCTTTCGAGATAAATAATCTGCGGGGGTGTTTCTTGTCCCTGGTACATATTCCACCTTAAAATGATATTCTTGTAGTGCAATCAACCATCTTCCTGTGTGTGATGATACACCATCTAGTCCTTTCTTCTGTAAGGTCACTCTCAATTGTTTGTGAACCGAGCATATTATGAATTCAGTTCCACATAGGAATGTTCTACATTTCTCAATTGCCCATCTGACTGCAAGAAATTGCAACAAATGATTTTTCAATAGTAGAGTAATTCACTTTAACTCCTCTTAAAAGTCGTGACGCAAAGGCAATAACAAATTCTTTTTTTCCTTCCACTTGTTCCTAATCCTGTGTTGCTGGCATGCGTAGATACTATTGACTTTCTGGTTACTTTGAAGTCCTTAAGTGAAGGCATACATTCTAATGCAGCCTTGATTGAGGCAAATTCCTGAGCACATTCAGGGTCCCAAACGAATTACGAGTGATTCTTCAGGAGCATCCTTATTTTCACAGTCATGCTAACAAAATTGGGGATGAATCTTGAGTAGTATTCTGCCAGGCCAAAGAATGTATGCACTGTATCCTTGTATTTTGGTGCTGCTGCATTCTTCATGTTGTTGTCAAGTTTCTTGTTTACATTTGCTCCTTCAGCTGTCACTGTGTATCCCAGATTCTCAATCTTAGTTTGATTAATTTTACACTTTTCTCTGCTCAATGTTAGGCTTCTCCTAATCAGCATATTCATCACTTTTTCCAATCTCATGTCATGCATTTGTTGATCTGGTCAAAATATTAAGATGTTATCTTGTAAACATATTACTCCTTTGACGTCCTTGAAGATTTACAGCCCGATTCATGGAATTAATGTGTGCTGAAAATTCCCGCGCAAGCGTGCGAAACCGTGCGAATCGCAGTGCAAGTGCGAAAATCGCAGTGCAAGTGCGAAAATCGCAGCAAAACCCACGCACATCGACTCATGGAAGTCCGTGCGCGAGTAAAATCTGTGATGTGCGCTGAAAATCTGTGTGGCGCACGCCGGCGCACAGGTCATCTAACTGCGTGCGCTACGGCCACAGCGAAAGCGCAAAAGTAGGCGTAACAGGGGGCGTGACACGCGGAATGGGGAACACGGCGTGAAAATGTGGGCGTCACGGGGGAAGTACAGGAGGCAAGTGCGCGGAACGCCCACACGCTCGCCTACAACACGTATTCATGGAATCGAATAGGGCAAACCAGTGCACGGGTGAAGACGCGCACAGGCCTAAACACGCCCGCCACACGAAGGCAGGCGGTAGCGTCCCTGCGCATGAAAAAAATGTGCGCCAAAATGTGCGCTAACAAAAAGCACGTATATACAGCTCTGATGAATGTCCCGTACTGTGGCCCTCTAGGACAAATGACGTGCAAAGGGGTATGCGACAAACACAGACACCCGCTGTGTCAAAAATAGCATGTGCATGTATTTCGGGGGTGCGCGTGAAGTTTCATACGCAATTGGCCTTGGGCGAGCGGGGTACGTGTAAATCTGGGGTTCGCGGGAAGTCTCACACGCAATTTCAGCAGGGTATGTGTATTTTGGGGGTGTCGTGGAGTTCTACACGTCAATTGGCAGTGTGGCTCCTCCCAGGTGTTCGCTCTACACCCTCCATGGCCCCTGCAGGCAGCCCACACCACAGGGGACTACCTTGCACCCCTGGTCATGTCCCGCAGACAGCCCATCCACCCATGCCATGGCCCCCAGGCAAGCCACATGTCAGCTTGCACTACTGATCACCAACGCATGACCCCCTCCACCCCCACCCCCCAGCACTGAGGGGCACCTGCCAGCAGGCCCCCACTCATGTCCCCCAGCACCCCCACATCCCAGCACTGAGGGGCACCTGCCAGCAGGGCCCCCCTCATGTCCCCCAGCAGCCCCACCACCCAGCAGTGCAGGGCACCTGCCGGCAGGCCCCCACTCATGTCCCCCAGCACCCCCACCCCCCAGCAGTCAGGGGCACCTGCCAGCAGGCCCCCACTCATGTCCCCCAGCACCCCCACCCCCCAGCAGTGCAGGGCACCTGCCAGCAGGCCCCCAATCATGTCCCACACATGTCCCCCAGCACCCCCACCCCCAGCAGGGCAGAACACCTGCCAGCAGGCTCCCACTCATGTCCCACTCATGTCCCCTTGCACCCCCACCCCCCAGCAGTGCAGGGCACCTTCCAGCAGGCCCCCACTCATGTCCCCCAGCACCCCTATCCCCCAGCAGTGCAGGGCACCTGCCAGCAGGCCCCCACGTATGTCCCTCAGCACCCCCACCCCCCAGCAGTAAGGGGCACCTGCCAGCAGGCCCCCACTGATGTCCCCCAGCACCCCCACTCCTCAGCAGTGCAGGGCACCTGGCTGCAGGCCCCCACTCATGTCCCCCATCACCCCCACCCCCCAGCAGTCAGGAGCACCTGCCAGCAGGCCCCCACTCATGTCCCACACATGTCACCCAGCACCACCACCCCCCAGCAGTGCAGGGCACCTGCCAGCAGGCCCCCACTCATGTCCCACACATGTCCCTCAGCACCCCCACCCCCCAGCAGTGCAGGGCACCTGCCAGCAGGCCCCCACTCATGTCCCACTCATGTCCCCTTGCACCCCCACCCCCCAGCAGTGCAGGGCACTTGCCAGCAGGCCCCCACTCATGTCCCACACATGTCCCCCAGCACCCCCACCCCCCAGCAGTGCAGGGCACCTGCCAGCATGCCCCCACTCATGTCCCACACATGTCCCCCAGCACCCCCACCCCCCAGCAGTGCAGGGCACCTGCTGGCAGGCCCCCACTCATGTCCCACTCATGTCCCCTTGCACCCCCACCCCCCAGCAGTGCAGGGCACCTGCCAGCAGGCCCCCACTCATGTCCACCAGCACCACCACGCCCCAGCAGTGCAGGGTACCTGCCAGCAGGCCCCCACTCATGTCCCCCAGCACCCCACCCCCCAGAAGTGCAGGGCACCTGCCAGCATGCCCCCACTCATGTCCCACACATGTCCCCAGCACCCCCACCCCCCAGCAGTGCAGGGCACCTGCCAACAGGCACCCACTCATGTCCCACTTGTGTCCCCTTGCACCCCCACCCCCCAGCAGTGCAGGGCACCTGCCAGCAGGCCCCCACTCATGTCCCCCAGCACCCCCACCCCCCAGCAGTGCAGGGCACCTGCCAGCAGGTCCCCACTCATGTCCCCCAGAACCCCCACCTCCCAGCAGTCAGGGGCACCTGCCAGCAGGCCCCCACTCATGTTTCCCAGCACCCCCACCCCCCAGCAGTGCAGGGAACCTGCCATCAGGCCCCCACTCATGTCCCACACATGTCCCCCAGCAGCCCCACCCCCCAGAAGTGCAGGGCACCTGCCAGCATGCCCCCACTCATGTCCCACACATGTCCCCAGCACCCCCACCCCCCAGCAGTGCAGGGCACCTGCCAACAGGCACCCACTCATGTCCCACTTGTGTCCCCTTGCACCCCCACCCCCCAGCAGTGCAGGGCACCTGCCAGCAGGCCCCCACTCATGTCCCCCAGCACCCCCACCCCCCAGCAGTGCAGGGCACCTGCCAGCAGGTCCCCACTCATGTCCCCCAGAACCCCCACCTCCCAGCAGTCAGGGGCACCTGCCAGCAGGCCCCCACTCATGTTTCCCAGCACCCCCACCCCCCAGCAGTGCAGGGAACCTGCCATCAGGCCCCCACTCATGTCCCACACATGTCCCCCAGCAGCCCCACCCCCCAGCAGTGCAGGGCACCTGCCAGCAGGCCTCCACTCATGTCCCCCAACACCCCCAGCAGTGCAGGGCACCTGCCAGCAGGCCCCCACTCATGTCCCACAGCACCCCCACGCCCCAGCAGTGCAGGGCACCTGCCAGCATGCCCCCACTCATGGTTCACGCATGTCCCCCAGCACCCCCACCCCCCAGCAGTGCAGGGCACCTGCCAGCAGGCCCCCACTCATGTCTCACTCATGTCCCTTTGCACACCCACCCCCAGCAGTGAAATGGCGATCTCATGACACAAACCAAAAGTCAACTATGTACATCAACACATGTCCGCCACACGAAGGCAGGCGGTAGCATCCCTGCGCATTAAAAAAATTTGCGCTAACAAAAAGCATGTATATACAGCTCTGATGAATCTCCCATACTGTGGCCCTCTAGGACAAATGACGTGCAAAGGGGTACGCGACAAACACAGATACCCGCTGTGTCAAAAATAGCGTGTATTTCGGGGGTGCGCAGGAAGTTTCACTCGCGATTGGGCCTGGGCGAGCGGGGTACGTGTATTTCAGGGGCTCGCGGGAAGTTTTACACGCGATTGGGCCTGGGCGAGGGGGGTACGTGTATTAATGGGGTGGGCGGAGAAGTACAGGAGGCAAATGCGCGGAACACCCACACGCATGTGCCAAAAAAGACACGATAGTCCGGAAACATGTATGCCAGCAGCAAACAACAAGCAAGCTCATGCGCCAGGATGAAAATACCATTCCTAGTAGCATTGTTCGTGGGATACCGCAGGAGGAGGAGGAGGATAGTCAGGCCCAGGATTTTCACACCCAGAACCAGCCTTTTTCCGATGCCTGATGACCAGGTATATGGGAGGTAAAGGTTTCCACCTCACATAATACTCTACCTGGTCAGTGAGTGGGAGGATGACCTCACATCACCCACCCTCTGCTCCCAAGCACTCAGCCGCCTGGAGGGGGTCCTCAATGTACTGCACTTTTTGGCCACCAGATCATTTCAGCGGACAAGTGCCATAGTGGGGGGGGTGTCACAAGTCACACAGTCACGCTGCCTACACCAGATCTTGGCCATCATGACTGCACGCCCATCAGTCCGCAGGCACATATACCTGCCCAGAACACCTGCAGAAAGGCAGGCTGCCGTCCAGGATTTCTATGGGGTGGCACAATTCCCCAAAGTCCTAGGTGCCATTGATTGCACCCATGTGGCTCTACGTCCCCCCAGGGCATCAGAGCACATCTATAGAAACTGCAAGCACTGGCATTCCATCAACATGCAGGTTGTGCGGGTAATATGTGATGCCAAGGTAATCATCACCTCAGTATATGCCAACTATCCAGGGTCCACCCACAACAGTTTAATTTACAGAATGTCAACCCTAAACCAGGACCTAGAAGCTGGCCGGCATGGCGATACATGGCTGCTTGGTGAGTATGAATGCCACAGCACATGCATGCATGCCAGATACTGAGTAATGTCACAACCCTACTAATGATACCCATCACCACCTCCTCAGGGGACAGTGCCTACCCTCTGAGCACTCACATGATGACGCCAATTCGGAAACCCACCACGCCACCCGAGGTAAGATACAACACAGCCCATATTGCAAACCGGGGCATAGTGGATCGCACATTCGGAGTGCTCAAGTCATGCTTTCACTCCCTTGACCGTTCTGGCGGGCAGCTGTTATTCGCTCCCCCAGTAGTGTGCAGGATCATAGTGGCAGCATGTGTCCTGCACAATGTTGCAACACGTCAGGGCCTGCCCACATCCCCAACCACATGCACGCCCGCTGCGCATGGGAGGGGAAAGGGCATGGGGTGAGGCAGCCCGAATGCAGCTGGTGGCTAATTACTTCACTTAGAATCACACCCCTGTGGAGTGCAAACAGCCCTGCCACATACCGGCTGACAATCAATGATGATGACATAAGGAACAGTCAACTGTCACAACCATACCAGCCTGAGATTGGTCACCTGGAAGTGTCACAATGTGTGCATCCCTACCTACAGAAACACCACCAATGATATGTCATCAAAAGACACATATGCTGCTAAATGCATTAAACCCTTGCAAAATACTACATGAGAACAGTGCTATGTCACCCAACCCCTCCCCAGCTCCGCCAGCCAACACACCATGGCATGTCATGTTATGTGAGAGCAAATAAAGCAATCCCGAAAACCTGACACAAGTGTCACAAAGTACAGTGTCCCTAATGGAAACTGGCCACACACAATATGCTCCCAGTAATGTTGAACTAACAATACACATGACCAAATACTTACCAACAATACAATGCAGCTACACAAGCTCAAACATAACTAAAACATGACAGTACTAAGTTAAAGTAGTCATAGTCTTACAACCTAAATATGCCACCACATCGCCCCCTTCCAACTGGAGTCTTGCAGGCTTCAAAACTTGTCTGTGTACTGCATACAACATGAACTCCATCTCCAAAGTAGACAGCCTTGTGAAGACATGAGGAATGAACCTGCAAATTTAGAGGGAGACATGGAAGCAGAAGCATACATAATTATAACATGCAGTGTACAATACAACAACAATATACACAAGGAATATCTATACAGTATTGACTACAGACTGCCCACATAGCTCATGGGAGCCCAACATCACTGTGTACATCACTGTCACTTGGTCACACCCTTTGCAAGCCCATGGAAACGGGAAACAGGAGGGGTGTGTGTCTCATGAACCCAATCATCGAACCCAAACTCAGGACAAGCCTGCATGTGCCCAGCCGGAATACAGTGGATGCACTGTGGATGGTCCTCCATGGTAGCAAGCATGCGGGTGTGGAAGGTCTCGTTCTGGAGGATTATAGTGCGGAGATCCCCATGCAGCACTGACGTGATGCCCGGATATCCTCCCGAGTTGCTTGCATCTCAGCTGAGAGCGAACGTGTGAGCTGCTCCAGCTGCTGTTCTGTCCTCAAGTTAGTGGAAGTCTCAAGGTCAACAAGAGTCTCCCTGGGGTGATGGAGTTCTACCCTCAGGGCTTCCCTGTGGCCCTGGGACTCTATTGATATCGATTGACGTAGAGTCTCCAGTGCCGCCCGTCTGTCCCTGTTGGACGCCAACATGTCCTCCCTGTGTGATTTGCAATTGGAGTCTGTTGCCTGCTGTAGTTGCTCCATCTGCCTTTCAGGGGGGACAATGGAAGTGGCCACCCTCCCCATTGCTTGAGCCATCATCTCAACTGATGCTGCCTGTTGGGTTGCCATACCGTACATGGATTGTTCCCATGCGGTATTGCCTGGTGCCGTACTGCCACCACGTCGGCGGGCACCACACCTGTTTGGGACAAGGCGATCTGCGCCTTGCTGTGCCGGCACTGCCTGAGGCTGCAGGACTGCATTCCCCCTCTGGTCTGTTGGCCCAGGAACAGGATCAGATGTTGTGGAATGTGACCCTGCACCCATAACCGCCAAAGGCTGACTGACCAACACTGACATCCCCATAGAGGGTTCTACCCCTGGTGCAGGTGGGTTGGACAGAACAGAAACCCTTCCAGAAATACTTACCTGCGACGCCACATAGGTCTCATCATCCGAATCAGCACCTGAATAGAGGTCTGGGGAGGTGCACCCAGAGACACCCCTTGACAGAATCGTCTGCAGCAAGAGTGGGTTCTCACCCACCACCACACCACGTCCCCCACTGGTGGCCGGTTGTGCCTCAGGTTCCTCCTTGGTCTGCACCATCTCCTCAACCTCAACAGCATCAAGTGCATCATCCCCTGCAAAAACATGAAAGACAAAAAATGGAAACAGGCATTAGCACCATAGCACACAAATAGGCCTGACAAGCTACAGAACCAGTACTTGATTTATACATGTCCCACATGACTATAACCCTCCCATGCATGCACTGTCACAGAGTTGGAAGGGGAGGCAAAAGTCAGACACTGATGACACCAATATGGAAGAGCAACACATTTGCTGCATGCTGGGTAGCACTGCCATCACACATTGGCCTGTGAGTGGCATGTCCTATACACATAAATGACACATGTCATCACACAGATGGCATGTACCATAGCCATGGTTCATTCCACAAGTATATCCATATGTCAGTGAATGAGTACTGTCACCCATCGATGTGAGATGGACATGAAGAGATGTGAAATGCCACATAGTGTGAAAAGATACACCATGTGCCACACACTGCAACACATCCATTGTACAAAAACACAGTGATTGCAGTGCCATGTACACATCAATGTTTGTGCACTTCAACATGACAGGAACAAAGAGCATGTTCCACATTCAAACAGGCCCGAAAACATCATGTGATCAGGACAATACTCATTCAGCCTGAATGGTCAAATCATTCAACTACCAAGGTGACACATGTGGTCCAATGTGGGGTTCTTCAATGACAGAAGCATGTCACATATGTCACAATAGGGCTGAGGAATGTGTTGCAGTGGGAGAATTGAAACAATCAGCCTGAAAGAACACTGAAAAATACAAACAATATTGTTGCATGATGCCACCTCAAGTGCAACTGCCGTAATGTTGCGCTAAATTACTACTGTGGGCAGAAGGGATACTGTCACACCCAAATGCAAGGCCGCAGAGTGTTTTGGATGAAGCACATGGGTGACCCATACTACTCAGTCACACACACCCTCACCTGCCACTCAATCAGAACCCGTCACCCAAACAACATACACATGCATTACACACACACACGCATGGGCACTCACCGGACAATGTGTCATAATCGGGTAGTTCTCCCACACCTCTGATCTGTTCCTCTGTGATGAAGGTCCAAGCAACAGACTCATGTTCAGTGAGTTTGTTGTCCTCTTGTGGAGACCCACCGCCAGTCACCAGAGTTGCGGCATGATTTGAGGCCAGCTTGTTCTTTGCTCTGCGTTTCAGGTCGTTCCACCGCTTGTAGCAATCATCAGCTGAGCGCCTCACAAATCCAAGGGCACTTATGTGGTCGGTGATGGTCTGCCAGTGTGCCTTACGTTGACTAGGTGTGGTCTTGGACCCTGCAGTCACCACTATTTCGTGGCTATGTGCCAACACATAGCTCACAAGTGCATCAAGTTCTGAATCATTGAAGCAAGGCTTCCTTGAGGTACCGGAGTATGTAGCCGTGCCTGGGGTCTCAGCCTGTCATGGCAGAGCACCCTTCTTCCTCTTCTTTAAAGGTGGAGCAGAGCCAGAGTGGCTTACGCCGCTCTGGTCAGTAGGGGCAGAATCATCGGTGGACTGGGTAGTAGGAGTGTGGGAATGCACAATGACCATAGTCCTTGATGCAGGCATTGGTTGCAGGGTAATGTTGGCAGGGGGAACGTCAGTTTGATAGACTGGGACTGACAATGTCTTGGCTGGGAGAGTCAGAGTTGGGGCGGATGGAGCTGCAACTGCCCCTGCAGCCTCCCCACCCTGCATACTTGGGGCAGCAGATGACATAGCTGCCCCACATACACGTGGATTGGTGACAACAACTTGCACCGCCACACGTGGCCTCGACTTGCTGACCTGGAAGTCAGCCAGGGAGTCATCCTGTGCCAGGTCAGGTGCCACAATGGGCTGGTCCAACAGGGGCTGAGATTAGATGGTGTCAGCCACATTTCCCTCAACCATGGGGGGGGCATGGGTGTCCCTGATTGTTCCTCCACACATGGGGGCATAGGGGCACCCTGCAAATCCCGGCCATGTCCCCTACCGTGCCCACCACGCCCACCTTTTGAGGGTCGGCCACCTTTGCGTCCCTTACCGCTTGCTCGCCTCCCAGCCATGGCACTGATGTTGTTGTGCGTATGGGAGTTGCAGTAAACTATTGTCCTGGGCAATTGGTGGTCAAAGGGGTAGGATACCAGATGGAATTCGTACCCTAGTGCTCTAACAAGGCTGTCTGTGACCCCTGGGGGAATATGATGGGTCACGCAATGGACAGGCAGCCCAAAATCAAAAATAAACTTGCACGCAACCCCTCGTAGATCACGTGCGTGAAAAAATGAACCCGCACTACGCTGTAGCACCCAGAAACACAAAAATAAGCGTACACGTAGTACACGCAGCCTACAATGACCTCTGAAGGGGAAGGCGACACACGGGGCATGCACAGTTGCTAAGTACGTGCGGAACTCACCGTTTGCCTGGAACAAGAATGTGAAAAATACACGCGTGTGCGCGTTGGCAACCCCCCGCCAAAAAAAGAATTGTACGCTGTTTGAGGAGACAGGACAAAAGGAGAAGTGAACTCTGTTTGAGGAAACAGGCCCAAGAAAAAAACAGAAAATAGCTGTCAGAGGTAGCAGGGAGTACGAACTAGAAACGCTGTGAAGTAATCGCATGTGAACCGACAAGAAGTACAGATTTCACCCACTCGCTCTCCACGAAAAGCACGTACAAGGAAATGGCATCCTATACGCAGCTTTTAAACAGGCCCACGCGTACACGTCAGAGACACATGTACGTGGGCGCTTTCATCCAATTACACGCGATGACACTCGGAGGTGCAGTTTTTCCATGTGTGCTCCGTCATCACGTGCTATGAGTGAAATGCCTGCGCGCGTAATGTAACTTACGCGCCTACGCGCTAAGGCCTTTTGTCCAATGGAATCGCGTGCGTGTGCTGACGCGCTTACGCGCTAAGGGCCTTTCCTCGAATTACACGCTGAAGTGCAAAATTTTCACGTACAAAATCACTCCGTATCAAGCTGGCCACGTGAAAACACACGGAAGACCACGGTCCTGCCCTGAAGGCCATTTTCCTGCCCCCAAGAGACCCGAGCACGCTCCCACCTGCCATCTGCTGCTGCCTGCCTGCCTGTGCCCACGTGTCCTGCTATTTGCTGCCTGCACATCAGCCAGGGGTGCAGTTGCTGTGACCACTCCTGCTGAAACTGAAGACTCCCGACTGGGATTCCATCGCTCCACAGCCAGCCCCAGGACCCAGTTGCCCACCCACACCTGCATCTGGGGTTGCCATGTCGGGCACACCACCATCTGAGATCACTGGCAACCCCCAGCCAGAGAGGCAGAGGGCCACCAGCTTCACTGCCACTGAAGTTGGTGTCCTGGTGGAGCAAGTCCTGGGGCAGTATGATGCCCTCTTCGGAGGTTTGCGCGCCGACAAGGAAGGACGGACCAGGATCTGGACGGACATCATGACTGCCATCAATGCGGAGGGGTGGCAGTCCGCAAATTCCAACATGTCAAGAAGCGCTGGGAGGACTTCAGGTCCAGGATGCTCAACAAGGCCCGGTGCCTCTTGAAGGCAGCGGATGCTAAGGGGCGCCGGGGCCACCTGTCGGAACACCAGATGAGGGTCCTGGAACGCATATGCCCAGCGCTCCACGTCCAGGTCCTTGACAGGCAGACCCGTCTGGAGTCGAGCGGTAAGTGTACATGCATACTGATTGGAAGCTGTGCGTGTGGTGGTGTGCCAGTAGTGTGCAGGTTGCACATGTGGTTTTGTAGGGCCATGTATGGATGTGTATGTATAGGGCCATGAGGCTAACACATGTGAGTCCTCTCATTTGTGAGACACATGGATGGTTTATGTGTTGGTAAAAGCATATGTGTGAGCACACATGTTTGAATGACTGTGTATGTAAGTTGGCATGGCAGTGATGTCACACATGGATGTTGGTTCCAGCTGCATGTATCTGCACCGTGTACATGTGCATGTGTGTGTATTTGACAAGGGTGCAACAGTGATGCAACATGGATGCATGTGACACTGATATGTAGAAGGCTGATTGCCAGATGTGACATGGATGCCGATCTCATCACTGTGACAGTTGGTGGAGGTGTACACAAGTGTGGTGGCGTGTGTGCATGTCTAGTGCACTCCCTGTGTTTCATGTGATGTCTGGCTCATCTTTGGCTGCTCATGCTGTTGTATGTGTATGGATGGTGCTGGCCGTTGTGATATGGCTGTGGAATAGCTCATGTGTATGATTTCAAATGGCATGTGTGTTGGGGATTGTGATGCCATGTCTGAAGTTTGACACTGCCACTCATGTGGAACTGTCATGTATGTATCAGTCCATTGTACAGTGCCCTGATGCCTGTCTCCTATCTCTCCCTGTCTGCAGCATTAACTGATAAATAGGGCGGAGAGGGTGCTGTGGAGCCCAGCGGCAGGGATTGCACCGCCAGCTGGAGACGCAAGGCCCGGCTCCCCTCCCAGGTTGTGATCTCGTCGGGGAGTGAGGAGTCTGGTGCCGCATCCCAGGCCGCAGCTGCCGAGGGTAGGTCCAAGAGGTGGAGGTCAGAGTTGGACTCCTCGGCAGCAGAAGGGGCAGCTGAGACCCCACAGGGTCCGACGGAGGAAGATGGCATGGAGTCATCCAGGTTGGTGGGGGGTTTGGTGGAGGAGGAGGCCATGAAAGGGACAGAGACAGGGTCTGGAGGTGGGGATTCCACTGGTGCTAGTGGTGCAGTGCAGGGGCAGGGACAGGAGGCAGCACAGGCCGCCGCTGAGGTGGCTGTGTGCAATCCTGTCCCCGATCCTGTCACTGCATCATCCCGCACCAGCAGGGATGCCTACGTCCAGACCCGTTCTCAGGGAGGGGATCGGTTTACACCAACTGGCCTTCCTCTCCCTGCGGATGTGGCTATCCGGCACTGGGTTGAGCCTGTCCTGGGTGGGGTGCCGTTGCGTCAACGTGCCATGCAAGCTGACCTGTAGTCTTTTCATGAGGAGACTGCACGTCTTCTCGCATGGCTCGTTGACCGCGTTGACCCACTGGGACAGCTCACCAGGGCCGGATCCCTCCGTTTTCTGGACCTTGTTCCGACCCCCTCCTCAACTGAACCCCTTATGCGCCAGTCGTCCTCCGTGCCATCTTCCCACCCATGTGTCACCTGGGTGCACTGTGGAGCTGCCTCTGACCCTGCGGCCAGGCTAGTGGAGGACACATCCCTGCCACAGTCGGGAGTCGGACGTCCAGCAGGGGTGGCCCCCTCAACAGCTGCACCCCAGCCGGAGGAGGATGTGCAGGCAGCAGGAGCCAGGGCACAGGCAGAGGCACAGCAGCAGCAGCAACAAGGTGGGAGCCATGATGGCTCGGGGCCTTCAACATCGGAGGGGCAGGCATCGGCCAGAGGGCAGGAGGACCCAGGATGGGAAGTGTCTTCCGTGTGGCAGCGGTTGGGCCATGCTATACATGTGGTGCGGCAGCGGGTGGAAGAGGCATGGCTCACGATGGTCAGGGCGGAGAACTCCATGCGTAGGGCCCTGAGGCGGGCCGAGTGCCTCGATGCCATTTGCAGGGACCTGGAGGTCCAGATGTCATCGTCCCTGCGAACCCTCGGGGCCATGGAAGAGGACCGCCTCCGGGACATCGAGCAGGAGTTCGAAGATGCCCTGGCCTGGGAAATCAGAAAGTGAGCCGTTGGACTAGCCCGCTGCCATTGTAAATAGTTATATAGTGTTAGGTTTCCTTTTGTTTTTTTTTTTCATTTGGGGCGCTTGGACAATGCCCCACCTTTTTGTATATAGTTGTTCATTATGTAGGGCTTTTGTAGGTTTCCTTTCAATGGTTGGGCTCATGGACCCTGGATTTGTACTTTGTATATAGTTCCAAAATGGATTTCACCTCATTTGCCTTTTTTTTAACCATGGATCAATTGATTTTTCTTTTTTTCACTTTGGATTTGATTTGATGGACAGACTCTTTGGACCCATTTGCTTTTGGATTGATTTTTATTCTGGTTTTACACATCTTCTTTTTCATATTTTGGACATGCAGCTTTTTATTTATTATTTACATTATTGTGAGATTTCATTTCATTCCCTTGCTTTTGTGTGTAATACATTTTTATTTGATACTTCATTGTGTGGTATGCTTTCCTTGGTTTTCTGCATGTCATGATGCATGTTTTCTCATTCACTTGCACCCATTGTGTGTGTGTGATGGACATGTATTTATGTGCATACTTGCCATTTGGGATGTTTCATGTAATGGGGATTTCAATGTGGGGTGTATGTAATACTTGGTTGTGTGTATCGACTGGGGTGGCGTGGGGTGGGATTTGGGTGGACATCAGGCCCATGATTGTGGATCGGGATGACATGTTGTGGGGGACATGAGTGGGGGCCTGCTGGCAGGTGCCCCGCACTGCTGGGGGGTGGGGGTGCAGGGGGACATGAGTGGGGACCTGCTGGCAGGTGCCCCACACTGCTGGGGGGTGAGGGTGCAGGGGGACATGAGTGGGACATGAGTGGGGGCCTGCTGGCAGGTGCCCCGCACTGTTGGGGGTGGGGGTGCAGGGGGACATGAGTGGGACATGAGTGGGGGCCTGCTGGCAGGTGCCCCGCACTGCTGGGGAGTGGGGGTGCAGGGGGACATGAGTGGGACATGAGTGAGGGCCTGCTGGCAGCTGCCCCGCACTGCTGGGGGTGGGGCTGCAGGGGGACATGAGTGGGACATGAGTGGGGGCCTGCTGGCAGGTGCCCCGCACTGCTGGGGGGTGGGGGTGCAGGGGGACATGAGTGGGACATGAGTGGGGGCCTGCTGGCAGGTGCCCTGCACTGCTGGGGTGTGGGGGTGCAAGGGGACATGAGTTGGTGAGCAGTGGTGCAAGCGGACACGTGGCTTGGCTAGGGTGCATGCCCATGGTGGATGGGCTGCATGCAGGACATGACCAGGGGTGCAGGGTAGTCCCCTGTGGTGTGGTCTGCCTGCAGGGGCTGTGGAGGGTGTAGAGGGAACACCTGGGAGGACCCACACTGCCAATTCACGTGTAGGAATCCCCGCGCCCCCCGAAATTCACGTACCCCGCTCTGACAGCAAAATCGTGTGTGAAACTTCCCGCGAACCCCAGTAATACACGTACCCCACTCGCACAGGGCCTATCGCGTGTGAAACTTTACGGGAACCCCAGTAATACACGTGTATTCCTGGGGTCGCGGGAAGTTTCACCCGCATTTTCAGCAGGGTATGTGTACTCCTGGGGTTCGCATGAAGTTTCACCCGCGATTTCAGCAGGGTACGTGTATTACGGGGTTTGCGTGAAGTTTCACATGCGAAAGGGCCTTGTTCGAGCAGAGTACGTGTATTTCAGGGGTGCATGGCAAGTTTTACACACAAAAGGGCAACGCACGTGCACAATACATCACAGACACGCTTACGCGCTAAGGGCCTTTGGTCCAATGATATTGTGTACGTGTGCTGACACGCTTACGCACTAAGGGCCTCTCCTCGAATTGCACGCTGACGTGCAAGATTTTCACGTGCCAAATCACTCCGTATCAAGCTGGCCACGCGTACACACACGGAAGACCACGCACCTGCCCTGTAGGCCATTTTCCTGCCCCCAAGAGCCCCGAGCATGCTCCCACCAGCCATCTGCTGCTGCCTGCCTGCCTGCTGCCCACATGCCCTGCTATTTGGTGCCTGCATGTCAGGCATCTGCAGGGGTCCAGTTGCTGTGTCCACCCCTGCTGGAACAGAAGACTCCCGACTGGGATTCCATCGCTCCACAGCCCAGCCCCAGGACCCAGTTGCCCACCCACTCCTGCCTCTGGGGTTGCCATGTCGGGCACATCTCCATCTGGCACCACTGGCAACCCCCAGCCAGAGAGACAGAGGGCCACCAGCTTCACTGCCACCGAAGTTGGTGTCCTGGTGGAGCATGTCCTGGGGCATTATGATGCCCTCTTCGGAACAGGACCCGCCAACAAGGAAGGACGGGAGAGGGTCTGGGATGACACAGTGGTTGCCATCAATGCGGAGGGGGTGGCAACCCGCAACTACCAACATGTCAAGAAGTGCTGGGAGGACTTGAGGTCCAGGACCCTCAACAAGGCCCGGCACCTCATGGAGGGGGGCTGGGGCAGCATGAGTACCATCCAGATGAGGGTCCTGGAATGCATAGGCCCAGCGCTTCACGCCCAGATCCTTCGGAGGCAGACCCGTCCGGAGTTGAGCGTAAGTGGCCAAGCATTGCTGTGTGAGACAGGGCATGTTGCAGGGTGCTGGTTGTCTGATATTTGCCTGTATGTGTGACATAGGCCATGTACGTATGTGTGTGTGCAGGGACACCATGGTCATGCATATGAGACCAGTAATGTGTGAACCACATGGTTGATGCATGTGTTACAATGCAACATGCGGAGCAGCATGGGGAATGCACACATTCATGCATGCCTGTCTCTGTTATTGGACATGGGTGGGGGTGTGAGAGATGGGTGCTGCTGTCATGGACATGTATGGTGTCCATGTCTGTGTGTCTGACCTGCGTGTCTGTGACTTGGAAATGCCATGGATGCATGACACATGTCTGTGATAATGTTCAGATTCACTGATGCAGCCTACTCATCCTTGTATCCACTGTGTCTGGGGTGTACGAGACCAGATGGATGAAACTAGGGTGAAGTGTGTGCATGTGATGGGCATGACCCATGATGCATGTGAGTTTCAAACCAGCATTGTATGTTTGAAGAGTCCCTTGGAAATGTATGCTAATGTTCATAGCATGCGCCATGCCTGTTACTGCATGTGTTTTGCCTGCACTGACCTATGTGTTGTGGAGGGACATGATGGAAGAGATGTTTGACAGTGCCACTCATCTGCTATTGCTTCCTGTCTAGGGGACCATTGTACAGTACCCTGATGCTTGTGTTCTATGTCTCCCACTGCACAGCGGCAAGTGATGAAGAGGGCGGAGACTGCGCTGTGGAGCAAAGCGGCAGGGATGCCCCCACCGGCCGGCGACGCAAGGCCCAGTCACCCTCCCAGAATTTACCATCGTCTGGGAGTGAGGGGACTGGTGCTGCGTCTGCTACTATGGCTGCAGCGGAAGGGGTGGGTGAGCCCCCACATGGGCTTGCAGCGGCGGAAGACGGTGTGGAGCCATCCAGGTTGGTAGTTTCCACAGAGGAGGAGGAGGCTGCTACTGAGCCGCACATGGGGCCTGGTGGGGGTGGTACCACTGGTGCAAGTGGTACAGTCCAGGGCCAGGGGCAGGAGGCAGCACAGGTCACCGCAGAGGGGCCTGTGCATGTCGCTGTCCCTGACCCTGACCCTGTGACTGCACCACCATGCACCAGCAGGGATGCCCCATCCCAGGCCCGTCCGCAGGTAGGGGGGATGTCCATGTCATATGGCACTCCTCTACCTGCGGACGAGGGGACCCCTGGCCGTATGGAGAAGGTCCTGATTGGTGTCGCATTGCGCACGCGTGACATTCGTGATGAAGTGCGTGCTTCCCGGGGGGAGCACGCACGTCATCACGAAGAGCAGCGTGCCAACGTGGCCCAGTTGGGAGTGTCCATGGTCGGGGGGTTTGTACATGTGTCGGCCTCTCTGGCGGCCCTCTCCTCCTCTGTAGAGACTATGCGCCAGTCGTTCTCCATGCTGTCTTCGGCCCAGATGCCACCAGGGCCCCCTGTGGACCTGTCCTGACCAATGCAGCCAGCTCGGAGGGGATCCCATCCCTGCCACAGTCGGGAGTCGGAGGTCCAGCAGGGGTGGACACCACAGCAACTGGACCCCAGCAGATGGAGGATGTGCCGGCAGCATCGATCAGGGTACGTGCACGATGGCATCAGTGGATTCCATCAGCCTGGATGCCGTCGTGCTGGCAGAGGCAGTTGCGTCGGAGGCAGCGGCAGGATCAACGTGGGAGGCATCATGGCTTGGGGCAATTTACATCAGAGGGGAAGGCATCGGCCAGAGGGCAGGAGGACCCTTGAATGGGAGTGTCTTCTGTGTGGCAGCGGTTGGGCCAGCAGATAGGTGCGGAGCAGCGGCGGGCGGAGGAGGCACGGCTCACGATGGTCAGGGCGGAGAACTGCATGCGCAGGGCGCTGAGGCGGGCTGAGTGCCTCGAGGGAATTCTCAGGGAGTTGGAGGTGGACATGGCGTTATCCCTGCGAGTCCTCGGGGCCAGAGAACAGGCCCGCCTCCAAGACATTGAACAGGAGTTCCATGATGCCCTGGCCCATGACATCAACAAGTGAGCCTTTGGACTTGCCCACCCCCATTGTATATAGTTCATTAGTGTTAAGTTTCATTTCTTTTTTCTTTCATTTGGGGCGCATGGACTATGCCCCACATTTTTGTATATAGTTAGTAATTAGGTAGGTTTCATTGTAGGTTTCATTTATGTCGTTGGGCTCATGGACCCTGGATTTGCTATTTGTACATAGTTTTACAGTGGATTTTTCTCCTTCATCTTTATTTTTCTTCACCATGGAGCAATGGATATTACGCTTTTCTTTCCCTTTGGATTTGCTTTGTTGGATGGTGACTCTGGACACATTTTCATTTGGATTAATTTGGATTCTCATTTTTTTATTTATCATTTTTTGGGACATGCTGCATTTCCATTATTATTGCGATTATTGTGTGTTTTTATTTCATTCCCTTCATTTTGACTTGATTACATTTTTGTTTCTTACTTCAATGTGTGGTCTTCTCTCATTAGTTTCATGCATGTCACAATGTGGGTTTTCTCAGTCATGTGTTGCCATTGTGTGGGTCGGACAGACTTGTACTCATGCGCATACTGCTTATTTGTGATCTATCATGTAATGGGGATTTCAATTTGGAGTGGATGTAAAGCTTGGTTGGGTGTTTGGACTGGGGTGCTGTGGGGTGGGATTTGTGTGGCCATAAGAGCCTGGGGAACATGTGTCAAGGCCTGCTGGCAGGTGCCTGTCAATGATGGGGGGGTGGGGTTGCCTGGGGACATGTGTGGGACATGTGTGGGGGCCTGCTGGCAGGTGCCCCTGACTGCTGGGGGTTGGGGGTTCTGGGGGACATGTGTGGGGGCCTGCTGGCAGGTGCCCCTGACTGCTGGGGGGTGGGGGTACTGGGGGACATGTGTGGGACATGTGTGGGGGCCTGTCGGCAGGTGCCCCTGACTGCTGGGTGGTGGGTGTACAGGGGGACATGTGTGGGGGCCTGCTGGCAGGTGCCCCTGACTGCTGGGGGGTGGGGGTGCAGGGGGACATGTGTGGGACATGTGTGGGGGCCTGCTGGCAGGTGCCCCTGACCGCTGGGGGGTGGGGGTGCTGGGGGACATGTGTGGGGGCCTGCTGGCAGGTGCCCCTGACTGCAGGGGGGTGGGGTGCAGGGGGACATGTGTGGGGGCCTGCTGGCAGGTGCACCTGACTGCTGGAGGGTGGGGGTGCACGGGGACATGTGTGGGGGACTGCTGGCAGGTGCCCCTGACTGCTGGGGGGTGGGGGTGCAGGGTGACATGTGTGGGACATGTGTGGGGGCCTGCTGGCAGGTGCCCCTGACTGCTGGGGGTGGGGGTGCTGGGGGACATGTGTGGGGGCCTGCTGGCAGGTGCCCCTGACTGCTGGGGGGTGGGGGTGCTGGGAGACATGTGTGGCTTGCCTGCTGGCAGGTGCCCTGCACTGCTGGGGAGTGGGGGTGCTGGGAGACATGAGTTGGTGATCATATTGCAATGTGATATGTGGCTTGGCTGGGGGGCATGCCCATGGTGGATGGGCTGCCTGCGAGACATGACCAGGGGAGCGGGGTAGTCCCCTGTGGTGTGGACTGCCTGCAGGGGCCGTGGAAGGGGTAAAGGGGACACCTGGGAGGACGCACACTGCCAATTCACGTGTAGGACTTCCCGGGCACCCCCGAAATACGCGTTCCCCACTCTGACAGCAAAATCGCGTGTGAAAATTCATTTGCAGCCCGGTAATACACGTACCTTACTCCAATTGCGGGTGAAACTTCCTGTGCACTCCTGAAATACACGTACCCAGGCCAATTACGTGTGAAACTTCCCACGCACCCCTGAAATACACGTACCCAGGCCAATCGCGTGTGAAACTTCCCACGCACCCCTGAAATACAGGTACCCAACCCAATCGCGTGTGAAACTTCCCGCGCACCCCTGAAATACACTACCAAGCCCAATCACGTGTGAAACTTCCCACGCACCCCTGAAATACACGTACCAAGCCCAATCGCGTGTGAAACTTCCCTCGTACCCCTGAAATACATGTACCAAGCCCAATCGCGTGTGAAACTTCCCGCGCACCCCTGAAATACACATACCCAGGCCCAATCGCATGTGAAACTTCCCGCGCACCCCCGAAATACACATACCCAGGTCAAGCGTGTGAAACTTTCCGGGCACCCCTGAAATACACGTACCCAGGCCAATCGCGTGTGATACTTCCCACGCACCCCCGTAATACACGTACCCCACTAACACAGGCCCTTTCGCATGTGAAACGTCACGCGCACCCCAGTAATACACGTTCCCCACTTGGCGTTTGCTGTTTGGCAGCCCTGTAAACTGGTCCAGGGTTAGCGCAGCCCTTTGCGCTGAATTGGGAATTTTGGTGGCTTTTCTTGCGCGAGGGCGTTCTTGGGGGCGTAACTGGCACTGCGGCAGGGTCGCTGCGCCACTCTGCACCACGGCTGGTTTTGGAGGCTAAAATCCATGAATACGTTGTGCGCGGAAATCGATTTTAGGGCACGCGGCTGGTGCAGACATTCGCACGCGCACACTGTGCGCCAGCCGCGTGCGCCACTTTTGTGCGAAATTCTATGAATTACCCTGTTAGTACGTGATCCTTTGGAATACTTAAGCAGCTGAATCAAGGCCGAAAGGTATTTATTTTTACAAATTGAAATATCCCCTCTGGAGCTATTAATGCTGTTAGTTGTTTAGGTTCCAGATGTAGTTTAACCTGATGATATGCTGCGGTTACATCTAATGACAAAAATATTTTAGCACTTTTCAATGTCAATATAGTTTCTAATATGTTAAGAAGAGGATGGCAATGATGATCTACACACAGCCTTAACTTTCCATTGGGTTTGGCAACTATAACCAGGAGTGAGACCCATCTTGATGACTCGATCCTTTCTAGTATGCCACATTCTTCAAGTTTCGTCAATTCACCTTTTACTTCTTCTCTTAAAGCCAAAGGAATTTTTCTATCTTTTTGCACAACCATTTCAGTGTACAGTATCAGACAAATCTTCTTATGGACAACTCCTTTTAGACATCCTGGCTTCTCATTTAAAATCTGATTATTCAATCCCAATTTATTGTCCTGCAACACAAATTCCTCATCATTGGTATTCAATCTGATTTTAAGTTTTTTTTTCTGTTGCAACCAGTTTAGAAGAGGGCTTGATCCCTTTTCAGCCACATATACTTTTCCAGAAGCTGTTCTTCTTTTAAACTACATCAAGGCGTCAAACCATCCAATCAGTTCTATTCTTCCACAACCATATGCCCATGGTCTGATTTAAACTTCAAACAGTTTCTTTTCTGGAAATGTTTTTCAAATATTTTTCTCAGAAATAATGTATACTGTGCCCCAGAGTATATCATCATCTCATCTTTGTTGCCGTCTATGATCATCCAATCTCTTGGACGATCCAATTCTTCCTCTTCTTCATCACCAACAGCCAACACTGCTTCCTAGGAACTGTAGTACCAATCATAAACCATATTAATATTACCATACATAAAGGACTTTGTGAGATGACCTTTTCTCTTACATTTCTGGCATTTCGCATTTAGTGCTGGACATGTGGCACTATTGGCCAGATGACCACTTGCTCCAAATCTGAAACACCTTCTTTGAGACTTTTGAGTGGAATTAGTGCTTGGATTGGGTCTGTTTGCATTGCTTGTTTTAGGTCTGGTTGATGAAGTGACCTTGTTACCAGAAATAGCTACTATCCTTCTCGGATGTATTGTTACTACTTTTCTCCTCATATCATTTTATTTGTTGAACCTTTGTCTCTAGCGTTTTCACATACTTGTTTGTGTGTTCTACCTCCTTCACTAATCGTAGTAATTCTTCAAGGGATGGGTCTCCCTTGGACCATAGTTCTCTAATTTTTCCATCATTGCACTCCAACATGAACTTGACCCTTAAATACTCATCTGTCGTTTGACCAAAATTACACATTCTCACCATCCCCCTCAGTGTTGTGATGAACGCCTCCACTGTTTGTCCTTTGATCTGAGTTCTCTTGCTAAATCTGTATCTCTCTGATATGATGCACTCACTTTGCACTCATAGTGTTCATCAAGTGTTGATATACATTTCTCGTATTCATTAAGGTCTTGAGCTTCATCTACCGGCAGGTTGGATGGGTCATCACATTTTTCTTGCCCTGGGGTGCCCAAACAATGCATCAGTAAGATGCCATAACTGTTTCCACAAAAAAACAACAAAGCTTGTCCCCACAGGCAGTGGTATAAGGGTAATGTGGTGTATACATTACCTACATCCCCACCATTTTGTCTGAACATAGAAACCACAAAAATTAGAGAGAAAAAGATCTCATATTATTCCTCTCTCGATGTGTAAATCAATATATACCAGCTAGTGTCCTGGTGTGGGTTGTGTATTCAAAATAACATCATGTGTATGCAGAAACCCACCATTTGTACTTTATCTGAGCCATTTCAATCAGGCAAGAGAGCAGGGTATTCACTGAACATGAAGTTTAACAATAAACTCAGAAATGCTTTTCATGGTTTATTACAAAGCTTGTCTCCATTTTTTATACAAAAGCTCACAAAATATTCCAAAACATATAACAATATGTTTATAAAACAGACTCAAATTTAAACATACTATAAAAAGACAAAAACAACAACTGATTATAACTGTTTCCACACACTGCTGTTACGCTCACCTGGTCTCTGCGGGGACGTTGGGGCACAGTTGCAACCCTCCCTGGAATGTTATCACCCCTGTCCGGCTTCTCCCCCTGCGAGTATTATGTGGGCTATGGTAAGTGGTAGCACTGCTACTGTGGAAATATGAGAGGAGGTGAGTCTGCCAAGCTGTGACTGCTTCCCCTCTCGAACCCTTCTTCCCAAAGCGTGGTTTCTGTGAGCATGCTCCGACCCATAGAAGCTCACCTGGTAATTATTGATGATGAGCTCTCCATCCTGCTTTTTCTGGCAGGGGCGCTTGTACTACGGGACCAAGTTCCTTCACTGGCCCTTTGCACGTGGTAGTCCAGTCCAGCTGCGACTATGCCACTTCGTGTTGGTAAGTGTCTTTGTTCTTTTTCTTGTCTCTTCTTCCCTGTTGTTTCTTCAAGTGTTTGTATTGTTTGTTCCAATCTTGTTTTTGCAAAACTGTGATCTGCTCATTAAGTAATGTATTTCTTCCGTATAGGAGAATTTGCGGCCAAGCAGCAGCTTCAGAGCCCGAGATGAAGCCGGATGGAAGAGGAATGAATCTGCGATGATCTGACAACAGGTAAGTGGTGGTTTAAGGATGGTAGCGCGACCTTGAATTTAATGGGCCTCATTCCGAGTCGGGCGGTAAGGGTTAACGGTCACCGGTAACGAGACCAGTGCCGTTAAACCCTTACCGCCCTATTCCGAGTTCCCTTTGCGGGTTGGTACTTAACGCCTGCTTTTTGCAGGCGTTAAAAAACCAACCCGCAAAGGGACCTAGGAGCTAATTACGCCACCGTAATTTACGGTGCCGTAATTAGCGCCTTCCCCATTCCCATTGAGCCCTATGGGGCAAAAATGGGAATGGGTCAGGGCCCATGGTGAATGGGGAATTACCGACCCAGCCAACCTTGGAATGGGGCGGTGATTCCGCCATTCACCATGGCGGAGTCGGAAAGATAACGGCGTCAACCAAGGCGCTAATAGCGCCTTGGTTAACGCCAGGGTCGGAATGAGGCCCAATGTTTTTCAAATGTCTAACCTTGTCTTTCGTGTTCCTTGCAGGAGAAGTCGGCCTCTGGGCCTCTGGGATTGCAGCAGCTTATATAGCTGATCTCTTGGGACACGCCCAGCAGGCCTGGCTTGCCTGCCAGACTCCCTGAGTCAGCACGTGCAAGGCAACACAGAGAAGCAGCCACACCCAATATTGTTCACATGGGGCTGCTCCTAAGTAAAGTACATGGAAAGTTCCAATAATAAAAGGACTCTTGCGCCAAAATGAAGTGTTCTTGTTCATTGTTGTTCATATGCCTGGCACAAAGGGTGCCATGACTGTGTCCATCCGGGCCCCCTGTGTGGTTTTTGTGACTTTGGTCCCGTGACCATGACAACTGCTGATGCATAGTGTTCAAAAGATTTCTTCCAGCATTTCCAAGGTATTGTAGGGTCACCTGGGCTTAGCAGAAATGTGATCGTAGGTGCAATGTTATGCACATTTAAGAGTGAGGAGTGCCAATCACCAGAAGCAGTTTTGTTATTCAGAGAACGTCCTTTTTATTGATATTACTGTTTAAGTTATTAAACTTGCATGCATTCATGTGGAGCTGGTGTGGTCATTTGTAAAAACATCATATCTATGCACACTGTCATTGAAAGAGTGTTCTTTTTTAGTGATATCTCAGTTTAACTTATTAAACTTGCATTTATTCATGTGGAGCTGGTGTGCTCATATGTGTCGAATCACCTTTTGATATATGCACAGAGATAATATGGGCCCAAAAGCAAGTACGGTCCTGTTAGTGAATGTGAGCCTTTTAAAATAGTGAGAAACTTCCTTACAGTAATTGTATTCCTGTATAAAGTAGCTCTACGTCTCTTGAAAAGTTTTCTAGAGATCACAAACCTTTAAAGTGAGTAGTCTGATATGATATGATATGATATGATATGGCATTTAAAACGCGCCTATACACAAGTGTTTCAAGGCACGACGAGGCAAGGGAGGGGAAGACAGAGACAGCGATCCTACTAGGCCAGGTGACATTGAGATTGTGCAAGTGCAGGGAAGGAGTTAAGGGGAAAAGTGCAGGGGAAAAGGGGTGGGGGCAGTGCAGTTCATAGGATGACAGTGAAATAAATATATAGAATATAAAATAAATAGAATAACTAGAAGTGCAGCCAGCTCATGGCAAGTGAAGTGTAAGTGCAGACATCAGGTGTCAAGTGCTAGTAGGGGCTGTAGGGATACAGAAGAAGTTCCTGAGTGCAGGGTTTGCCAGGGGGCAGTGCAGGTGTGCAATTGGTGAGGGGGGACTGGGCCCGAGATCACAGGGTAGCCAGGTAGACCAGTTCAGTTTCAGATTCAACCAGGAGATCAGCAGGGGAGAGGAGGGGATAAAGGAGAAGCAAGGAGGCGGGTATTGAGGTGCTTACGGAACCGGAGATGGTTCTCCTCAAGTTTCAGAGAGGCAGGGAGGCTGTTCCAGAGGGAGGCCCCAGCAGAAGAAAGAGATCTACCACAAACTCACTGCTTGGAGAAGTGACTAACCCTGAGGGAGTTGGAGGCGGATGAGCGAAGAGCTTGAGAAGGAAGATATTTTGGAAGAGAGAGTTGAAGGTATTGAAGGCCTTGTGGACAATGCAGAGGGATTTGAACTTAATCCTCGCTGCCACTGGGAGCCAGTTCAGAGATTTCAGTCCTGAAAAAATGCGATCCCTGGGCTTAAGGCCTAGAACAAGTCTTGCAGTCCTGTTTTGGATGAGTTTCAGAGGCCAGAGAATAGAGGTAGGCAGACTTAGAAAGAGGTTGTTGAAGTAGTCCAATCTAGAGAGAACCAGAGCTCTGGAGACAGTGAACTTCTGGTGGAAGGAGAGGAAAGGAAGAATACCTCTGAGGAGGTGCAGCTGTTAGTGTGACTTAATAGAGGCGTCAGAGATGTGAGGAGAGAAGGAAAGTGTGGAATCAAAGATGACCCCAAGGTTTTTAGCCTCACAGGTGGAAGCAGGAATAGGGCCAAGAGAGGCCTGCCAGAGAATGCCTTTTATGATATAATCTCTTGACACTTTGTAACTAAACTATTTTAGGTTGATCTGCAAATTCACAGAGTAGCCAATACACTTGCAAAAGCTATTAGTTGTTGACTTCAACCATACTGTACCATCAAATAACTTGTCTATGTTTGATTCAGAGCAATTAAATTACCAACTGTGAGATGCGGTTTAGAGGGAGTAGGGTTTGGTATCCTGAGAAATTACAACGTTGCAGTATTTTCAGGGGTAATTGTGCAGACTGTTTATGGTATGCTGTTTGTCTTTTGGTGTGGTGAGAGATGCATTTGGGATTTTTCGACTGCGTCCCATGTCTGCACAAGGTGCTACAGAATATGGGACCACACAGATGTTGTACTCAAATTGTTACCTGTGTTGAATCGAACACTGTTTTCTGGCAGAGAGTTCATGTGACCAGATTCAGTTGCTGATAGTTCT
The DNA here is from genome assembly GCF_040938575.1 of Ambystoma mexicanum. Taxonomy (NCBI): domain Eukaryota; kingdom Metazoa; phylum Chordata; class Amphibia; order Caudata; family Ambystomatidae; genus Ambystoma; species Ambystoma mexicanum. The sequence continues at coordinate 1,194,434,266 of NC_090932.1, forward strand.
GTGTCAAGTGTTTAGACAATTCAGACTTCCACTGTGGGCTAACAACTCACAGGCAAAGCTCCTCTGGGTGCAATGATGGTTATGGTGTTCTATGTTCCATGCAACAATGTGATGAACTTTCTGATCTGGGGTTCGAAGGGTGTTTCCTGAAGAGACTGTACATAGGTTTGAGGGCTAGCTTTAAGTACTACTTCATCCTCTACTTCCTCCATTGTATCTGTGGTGTACCCCCTGCTCCCTCAATACCACTGATTTCCAGCAGAAACATACATTCTTTCCCTGACTCTGACAGATCATAATCTTTGTCTTGATCATCATCCAAGCTGATTTAACAGTGAATACGAGCAGTGGAGATGGGAGCCTGGATTTTTCAATCCCCTCACACTGTTCCCTGATTCCCCGTAAATTGGATCTCCTTTGCTTCCCCCTCTGCGCTTAGAAATTGGATGGAAGGGAAAATGCCACCTCTGCTGCAGGTCTCTGTGGTTATTTATGTAGAATACATGTGCATGCACTAGCACTGGTGCATGTACTCCAGAGTAACCTGTGACGAGAATGTGGAATGTGAGATGGGTGATACATACAAATCTAGCATCCCCAATGACCACAGCAAGTGCTGCTGCAGATGTGAAAGGACCATGCATGTTATGCCTCCACCTACTGCTGGCACTTTTTGATGCTAAATTGTTGTCCCAATATGTCGGTTCATGCACTGATTGGCATTTTCCACATCCTTGAATCCCTCTCCCAAACAAATCATGTCAGTGCAAGTCTCACACAGGCTTTACAAAGGGAGTCTCTGCACCTCCTGCTCCCAAGTGCCACCTGATGCACATGTCTTGACCCTCCCTTCATGAGACAGTACCTGACCTGTGACTGGTATCTCTTGCCTTACTCCTGCCTCACTATTTGAATCTCTGTAACTCCCTGCCATAATATTCAAGCACACAGGAGTGTTGCACAAGCTGCCTTCAGAGGTTCTCTGCTCGTTCTGCTTCTCCTGCCTAGTGGGAAGCATCGGGTCCTCTCTTTCCATCAGACAGCCATTGACTTGCAACTGGTATTGTCTGCCTCATTCCTTGGATCTCGGCTACGCCCTCTCAAAAAAATCAAGCAAGTGTAAATCCTGCCAAAGTTACTCTCAGGGGTTCTCCACTCCTAATGTTGCACCTCCTAATTGTCACCCAACCTCATGTGATTTGTCCACACACTTCATGAAACGTACACTGATTGATGGCTGATATCTTTCGCCTCACTCCCTGAATCTCTTCTAATCCCTTCCAACAAAAGTCACTCTATAAGACTCACACAAGCTGCCCTCAGGGACACTATGTTCTTCGTGCTCTTCCTCCCAAGTGTCACCTGATGGCGTGTGTCTTGTTCACTCACTTTACGAGATTGACACTGGTTGGTGACTGATATCTCCACCTCCCTGAATCTCTGCTACTTCCTCCAACATAATGACCCGAGTGTGAGTTCATCACAAGTTGCCCTCTTTGTGTCTCTGTTCCTTCTCCCAAATGTGAAGTTGCACAGTTTTTTTTTCCCATGGCATGTGTGTCAGTTACTTTTACATCATGTTACAAACGTTGTTTTTTTTGGCATCGTGGTAGGTTTTGCCATTCTGTGTTCATTAGATCTTCCAAGATGGCCGTAGGCCCTTCTTGTTATTCCTTGAGCAGCGGTTCAGTTTCTGCACGTTCATTCCCAACGTTGCCGGATGGTCATGTGACCGCATATATGGGCCCGCGAGTATTGGCTCAGTGCATCACTACTCCTAGCCCAGACGCTTCGTAAGTTATCACCATCTAGGGATATCTATTGTTTTCCTTCCTCTTATTATCTGTCTGACCTCTCTTTCTTTATGGGCTTCAGGTTTGGCTGTTCCTGGTTCCAAAACTTCTCTGTCTCTGGGTCCGCCCCCGAGATTCTCTCACTTTGCTCTTCGGAACTCTGTTTCCGGCTCATACTACTGTTCCGCTTGTGACTTGCTCACAAAGACCATTCTTTGATATCTACACGATTCCATCCTTACGGTACCAAGTATTCTTTTTCTTATGATACCCCGCGATTAATTTTGACTCTATGAGACTAACCCTTTCACCCCTTGTTTAGGAATCATTTCCTCTTTCCGCAGCCCTCTGTACCACAGAAGGTAGAAATAGATCTACGTTAAGACCCCTGGAGTTGATCCTAGGTGGGTGTTTTTTTCTCTGGGGTTCCGTCCTGCTTGCTTTCCCAAACACCCTTCTTACCTGTCCTTTCTCGTCTGCAGAGCGCCTTCCCAGCGGAACTCGGAACTCTGCTACTGAAGGCAAACTCTGGCTGCACTCCCGCTCCTGAAAACACAGATACATCAGACTTTCCATGTCGCTGCACAGGGTTTTTTCCCCCTAGGGGGTTTCCCTGGGAGTGCTGTCCCCTCTTCTCCTGGTTATTCTACCCAGGCAGAGGGTGACAGGGCTTGTGGGGGAATTCTTACATTCATCTTTAATACTACTACCATCCGGGTCACTGCTGTCGATCCAGGTTAGTGAAATTTAGAGTTGATTTACACAAATTGGTGTTTGTTCAAAATTCCACCTCTATAATCGTAATAGTTACAGTCACTTGGACACAGAACTCCTGGTATTCCGTTCTGCCTAGAACAATCACTTGTACTTTCTGTAGACTTCTATAGGTGTGTCACAAAATCAAACGTCATGTTCATGGGTGTTGCGCAGTCACCCAAGCTGCTCGTACTCCCATGCATTCCCTCTTGTTAAACTTACCCGATAGCAATTGTGTTGCCCACAAATTTCAAATCACTCAATGCACCAAATAGAGCTAAGTACAAAGGGTCACATTTACAAAATATACCCCAAATCTAACTCTTTGTCTGAATCCCCATTTACTCACTGCCCTTCTTCCTACTGAACTTCTTTAACTACTCCAGTTTATTAACTCTTCCCTACATTTCTTAAGCCTGCCTCTAACTATGACACCATGGGGCCGATTCATGGAACAAACATGCGCCGAAAATCTTTGCGCAAGCAGGCGCAAGCGCAAAAAAACAGGCGCGCGCACGCGTGCGATTCATGGAAGTCCCTGCGCGTGTTTACCTCGGGATGTGCGCCAAACCCGTGCAAGGCGCACACGTCACTGCAACATCCCGAAAGGCGTGCGCGACGCGCACAGTGAAAGCGCACAACCTCAGAGCATACACCAGAAAGTGGGCGGGACACGGGGCGTAACGCGCGGAATGGGGAACAACGCGCGAAAATAAGGGCGTAACTGGGGATGTACTGCAGGGAAGCAGATGGAACGCCCACACGCATTCAAACCACACGTATTCATGGAATCGAATAGGGCAAAGCCACGCACAGCCAAAGACACGCACAAGATGAAACACGTCCGCCACACGAAGGCAGGCGGGAGAGTCCCAGCGCATCACAAAAGTGGCAACATACAGCAATTGGGCCTGTACGAGCGGGGCACGTGTATTGCGGGGGTGCGCGGGAAGTAACACACGCGATTGAGCGGGGTACGTGTACATCAGGGGTGCGCGGGAAGTTACACACGCGATTGAGCGGGGTACGTGTATTTCGGGGGCACGCAGGAAGTTACACACGCAATTGAGCGGGGTACATGTATTTCGGGGGCGCGCGGGAAGTTACACACGTGATTGAGCGGGGTACGTGTACATCGGGGGCGCGCGGGAAGTTACACACGCGATTGAGCGGGGTACGTGTACTTCGGGGGCGCGCGGGAAGTTACACATGCGATTAAGCGGGGTACGTGTATTTCGGGGGCACGCGGGAAGTTACACACGCGATTGAGCGGGGTACGTGTATTTCGGGGGCGCGCGGGAAGTTACACACGCGATTGAGCGGGGTACGTGTATTTCAGGGGCGCGCGGGAAGTTACACACGCGATTGAGCGGGGTACGTGCATTTCGGGGGCGCGTGGGATGTTACACGCGCGATTGAGCGGGGTACGTGTATTTCAGGGGCGCGCGGGAAGTTACACACGCGATTGAGCGGGGTACGTGTATTTCGGGGGCGCGCGGGAAGTTACACACGCGATCTCATCAGGGTACGTTTATTACAGGGGTGCGCGGGGAGCACCACACGTGAATTGCACGTGTGGGTCCTCCCAGGTGTTCCCTCTACACCCTCCACGGCCCCTGCAGGTGGCTCACACCACAGGGGCCCACCCTGCACATGTCCCGCAGGCACCCCATCCACCATGGCCATGCCCCCCAGCCAACTCACATGTCAACTTGCACTACTGCCCACCAACGCATGTCCCCCTGCACCCCGAGCCACCAGGGGCAGCCTCCACCAGGCCCCCACCCATGTCTCCCACCACCCCCACCCCTCAGCAGTGCAGGGGCAACCTCCACCAGGCCCCCACCCATGTCTCCCACCACCCCCACCCCCCAGCAGTGCAGGGGCACCCTCCACCAGGCCCCCACCCATGTCTCCCACCACCCCCACCCCCCAGCCACCAGAGACAGCCTCCACCAGGCCCCCACCCATGTCTCCCACCATCCCCACCCCTCAGCCACCAGGGGCAGCCTCCACCAGGCCCCCACCCATGTCTCCCACCACCCCCACCCCCCAGCAGTCAGGGGCACCCTCCACCAGTCCCACACTCATGTCCCGCTGCACCCCCACCCCCCAGCATCCAGGGGCACACTCCACAAGGCCTCCACTCCTGTCCCGCTGCACCCCAACCCCCCAGCATCCAGGGGCACACTCCACCAGGCCCCCATCATGTCTCCCAGCACCCCCACCCCCCAGCATCCAGGGGCACCCTCCACCAGGCCCCCACCCATGTCTCCCATCACCCCCACCCCCCAGCAGTGCAGGGGCAGCCTCCACCAGGCCCCCACCCATGTCTTCCACCACCCCCACCCCCCAGCAGTGCAGGGGCAGCCCCCACCAGGCATCCACCCATGTCTCCCACCACCCCCACGCCCCAGCCACCAGGGGCAGCCTCCACCAGGCCCCCACCCATGTCTCCCACCACCCCCACCCCCCAGCACTGTGGGGCACCTGCCAGCAGGCCCCCACCCATGTCCAACTCATGTCTCCCACCACCCCCACCCCTCAGCACTGTGGGGCACCTGCCAGCAGGCCCCCACCCATGTCCAACTCATGTCTCCCACCACCCCCACCCCCCAGCACTGTGGGGCACCTGCCAGCAGGTCCCCACCCATGTCCAACTCATGTTCCCCACCCCCCCCACCCCCCAGCAATGTGGGGCACCTGCCAGCAGGCCCCCACCCATGTGCAACTCATGTTCCCCACCACCCCCACCCCCCAGCACTGTGGGGCACCCTCCACCAGGCCCCCACCCATGTCTCCCACCACCCCCACCCCCCAGCCACCAGGGGCACCCTCCACCAGGCCCCCACCCATGTCTCCCACCACCCCCACCCCCCAGCAGTGCAGGGGCACCCTCCACCAGGCCCCCACCCATGTCTCCCAGCACCCGCACCCCCCAGCATCCAGGGGCACCCTCCACCAGGCCCCCACTCATGTCTCCCAGCACCCGCACCCCCCAGCATCCAGGGGCACCCTCCACCCGGCCCCCACTCATGTCTCCCAGCACCCGCACCCCCCAGCATTCAGGGGCACCCTCCACCAGGCCCCCACTCATGTCTCCCAGCACCCCCACCCCCCAGCATCCAGGGGCACCCTCCACCAGACCCCACCCATGTCTCCCACCACCCCCACCCCCCAGCATCCAGGGGCAGCCTCCACCAGGCCCCCACCCATGTCACCCACCACCCCCACCCCCCAGCAGTGCAGAGGCACCCTCCACCAGGCCCCACCCATGTCTCCCACCACCCCCACCCCCCAGCACTGTGGGGCACCTGCCAGCAGACCCCCACCCATGTCCAACTCATGTCTCCCACCACCCCCACCCCTCAGCACTGTGGGGCACCTGCCAGCAGGCCCCCACCCATGTCCAACTCATGTCTCCCACCACCCCCACCCCCCAGCACTGTGGGGCACCTGCCAGCAGGCCCCCACCCATGTCCAACTCATGTTCCCCACCACCCCCACCCCCCAGCAATGTGGGGCACCTGCCAGCAGGCCCCCACCCATGTGCAACTCATGTTCCCCACCACCCCCACCCCCCAGCACTGTGGGGCACCCTCCACCAGGCCCCCACCCATGTCTCCCACCACCCCCACCCCCCAGCCACCAGGGGCACCCTCCACCAGGCCCCCACCCATGTCTCCCACCACCCCCACCCCCCAGCAGTGCAGGGGCACCCTCCACCAGGCCCCCACCCATGTCTCCCAGCACCCGCACCCCCCAGCATCCAGGGGCACCCTCCACCAGGCCCCCACTCATGTCTCCCAGCACCCGCACCCCCCAGCATCCAGGGGCACCCTCCACCCGGCCCCCACTCATGTCTCCCAGCACCCGCACCCCCCAGCATTCAGGGGCACCCTCCACCAGGCCCCCACTCATGTCTCCCAGCACCTCCACCCCCCAGCATCCAGGGGCACCCTCCACCAGACCCCACCCATGTCTCCCACCACCCCCACCCCCCAGCATCCAGGGGCAGCCTCCACCAGGCCCCCACCCATGTCACCCACCACCCCCACCCCCCAGCAGTGCAGAGGCACCCTCCACCAGGCCCCACCCATGTCTCCCACCACACCCACCCCCCAGCCACCAGGGGAAGCCTCCACCAGGCCCCCACCCATGTGTACCACCGCCACCACCCCCCCAGCACTGTGGGACACCTGCCAGCAGGCCCCCACCCATGTTCAACTCATGTTCCCCACCACCCCCACCCCCCAGCACTGTGGGGCACCTGCCAGCAGGCCCCCACCCATGTCAAAATCATGCTCCCCACCACCCCCACCCCCCAGCAATGTGGGGCACCTGTCAGCAGGCCCCCCCCATGTCCAACTCATGTTCCCCACCACCCCCCAGCAGTCAGGGGCACGCTCCACCAGGCCCACACCCATGTCTCCCACCACCCCCAGCCACCAGGGGCAGCCTCCACCAGGCCCCCACCCATGTCTCACACCACCCCCACCCCCCAGCAGTGCAGGGGCATCCTCCACCAGGCCCCCACCCATGTCTCCCACCACCGCCACCCCCAAGCCACCAGGGGCAGCCTCCACCAGGCACCCACCCATGTCTCCCACCACCCCTACCCCCCAGCCACCAGGGGCAGCCTCCACCAGGCCCCCACCCGTTTCTCCCACCACCCCCACCCCCCAGCAGTCAGGGGCACCCTCCACCAGGCCCACACTCATGTCCCGCTGCACCTCCACCCCCCAGCATCCAGGGGCACACTCCACCAGGCCCCCACTCATGTCTCCCAGCACCCCCACCCCCCAGCATCCAGGGGCACCCTCCACCAGGCCCCCACCCATGTCTCCCACCACCCCCACCCCCCAGCAGTGCAGGGGCACCCTCCACCAGGCCCCCACCCATGTCTCCCACCACCCCCACCCCCCAGCCACCAGGGGCAGCCTCCACCAGGCCCCCACCCATGTCTCCCACCACCACCACCCCCCAGCACTGTGGGGCACCTGCCAGCAGGCCCCCACCCATGTCCAACTCATGTCTCCCACCACCCCCACCCCCCAGCACTGGGGGGCACCTGCCAGCAGGCCCCCGCCCATGTCCAACTCAGGTTCCCCACCACCCCCACCCCCCAGCAGTCAGGGGCACCCTCCGCCAGGCCCACACCCATGTCCCCCAGCACCCGCACCCCCCACCATCCAGGGGCAACCTCCACCAGGCCCCCACTCATGTCTCCCAGCACCCCCATCCCCCAGCATCTAGGGGCACCCTCCACCAGGCCCCCACCCATGTCTCCCACCATCCCCACCCCCAGCCACCAGGGGAAGCCTCCACCAGGCCTCCACCCATGTCTCCCAGCACCCCCACCCCCCAGCATCCAGGGGCAAACTCCACCAGGCCTCCACCCATGTCTCCCACCACCCCCACCCCCCAGCAGTGCAGGGGCACCCTCCACCAGGCCCCCACCCATGTCTCCCACCACCCCCCAGCACTGTGGGGCACCTGCCAGCAGGCCCCCACCCATGTCCAACTCATGTCTCCCACTGCCCACACCCCCCAGCACTGTGGGGCACCTGCCAGCAGGCCCCCACCCATGTCCAACTCATGTCTCCCACCACACCCACCCCTCAGCACTGTGGGGCACCTGCCAGCAGGCCCCCACCCATGTCCAACTTATGTTCCCCACCACCCCCACCCCACAGAAATGTGGGGCACCTGCCAGCAGGCCCCCACCCATGTGCAACTCATGTTCCCTAGCCAACATGTCATCACAATCTAGATCCCTGGTCCCTATGGTCAGCCTCCAAATGCAAAACACCCACCCGAGTATTGCATCCACCCATCCATAATTTTCAATTACATCACAGAACACCAATTGCAAGTTCTGAAACAAACACATTTCCCTCACATACACCCAATGGGTGTCAGTGAATCTCAAAACCCATATCATGAAATGCATGAAACCAATGAGATACCACACATTGAAGTTCAACAAAAAAATATGTATTAAAGGAAACATAAATAGAATCAAAAATGAAGAAACAGAAATGTGAATGTTCAAAAATCAAAAGAAGCATGTCCGTGAAAAAAAGCAAAACCAAAAATAAAATTCCAAAGTAATGGTGTCCAAAGTCAATGTCCACAAAACAAAATCCAATGGGAAATAAAAAAGAAAGCCATTGCTCCATGGTTCAAATGTGAAAATAAAATACAATCCAACAGTGAATTATGTACATGGGAACAAGCCAGGGTCCATTATCCCAACAAAAGAAAGGAAACCTATCTAACTACACTAACTAATAAAATAAACTATATACAAAAATGTGGCCAATGTCCGAAAGGTCCAAATTAAATCAAAACAAAAATGAAACCTAACACTACCTACATAACTATGTACAAGGGCAGCAGGCTATTTTCACGGCTCACTTGTGGATGTCCCGGGCCAGGGCATCATCGAACTCCTGCTCAATGTCCCGGAGGCGGTCCTCCTCCATGTCCCCGAGGGTCCGCAGGGCCGTTGCCGTGTCCACCTCCAAACCCCTGCGGATTGCCTCGAGGCACTCGGCCCGCCTCAGGGCCCTCCGTATGGAGTTCTCCGCCCTGACCATTGTGAGCCGTGCCTCTTCCGCCCGCTGCCGCTCCGCATCTATGGCGTGGCCCAACCGCTGCCACACGGAAGACACTCTCTGTCCTGGGTCCTCCTGCCCTCCGGCCAATGCCTGCCCCTCCGATGTTGAAGGCCCCGAGCCTTCATGGCTCCCACCACGTTGCTGCTGCTGCTGTGCCTCTGCCCGTGCACTGCCTCCTGCTGCCTGCACATCCTCCGCCGGCTGGGGTGCAGTCGTAGATGTGGCCACCCCTGCTGGACGTCCGACTCCCGACTGTGGCAGGGATGCCTCCTCCACCAGCCTGGCCGCACCGTCAGAGGCAGCTCCACAGGGCACCCAGGTGACTGATGGGTGGGAAGATGGCACGGAGGACGACTGGCTCATAGGGGGTCCAGTTGAGGAGGGGGTCGTAGCAAGCCCCATCATACGGAGGAATCCGGCCTGGGTGACCTGTCCCAGCAGGCTGACGTGGTCAACGAGCCATTCGAGATGACATGCAGTCTCCTCATGAAAAGACTGCAGGTCACCTCGCATGGCCCGTTGACGCAACGCCACACCAGTCAGGACAGGCTCAACCCGGATAGCCACGTCCGCAGGCAGAGGAAGGCCAGTTGACGTGAGCTCATCCCCTGCCTGAAAACGGGTCTGGACGTAGGCATCGCTGCTGGTGCAAGATGATGCAGGGACAGGATCAGGGACAGGATTGCACACAGGCACCTCCGCGGCGGCCTGTGCCGCCTGCTGTCCCTCGTCCTGCACTGCACCACTAGCACCAGTGGGATCCCCACCCCCAGACCCCGTCTCTGGTGCTTGCACGGCCTCCTCCTCCACCAAACCCCCCACCAACCTGGATGACTCCGTGCCATCTTCCCCTGTTGGCCCTGTGGGGTCCAAGCTGCCCCTTCTGCTGCCGAGGAGTCCAACTCCAACCTCCGCCTCTTGGACCTCCCCCCGGCAGCTGCGGTCTGGGACGCGGCAACGGACTCCTCACTCCCCGACGAGATGACAACATGGGAGGGGAGCCGGGCCTTGCGTCTCCGGCTGGCGGTGGGATCCCCGCCGCTGTGCTCCACAGCACCTTCTCCGCCCTCTTCATCAGTTGACGCTGCAGACAGGGAGAAACAAAACACAGGCATCAGGGCACTGTACAATGGACACATACACACATGACAGTTGTACATGAGTGGCATTGGCAAACCTCAGACATGTCATCAGAATCCCCAACACACGTCATTTCAACTCGCACACATGAGCCATACCACAGCCATATCGCAACTACCAGCACCATCCATACACATACAATAGCATGAGCAGGCAATGGTGAGCCAGACATCAAATGCAACACAGGAAGTGCACCACACATGTACACACACCACCACACTTGCATGCATGTGTACACCCCTGCCAAGTGTCGCAGTGTTCAGACGGGCATCCATGTCACATCTGCCAATCAGGCTTCCACATACCGCTGTCACATGCATCCATGTTGCATCACTGTTGTCAAATACACACACATGCACATGTACACAGTGCTGATACATGCAGCATAAAACAACATACATGCGTGACATCACGGACATGTCTACTTACATACACATTCATCCAAACATGTGTGCCCACACAACTGCATTTGGCATGCAAGTCTACACACGCAAGCACCATCCATGTCTCACACATTCCAGCCCTCGCATGTGTTAGCCCCACAGCCCTGTACACCCCCACCCATACTCGACCCCATACAAACAGATGTGCAACCTGCACACTACTAAAAAATCACCACACGCACTGCTCACAATCAGGATGCATGTACACTTACCGCTCGACTCCAGACGGGTCTGCCTCTCAAGGACCTGGACGTGGAGCGCTGGGGATATGCGTTCCAGGACCCTTATCTGTTCTTCCGACAAGTGTCCCCGGCGCCCCTTGGCATCCGCTGCCTTCAAGAGGCGCCGGGCCTTGTTCAGGGTCCTGGACCTGAAGTCCTCCCAGCGCTTCTTGACATGTTGTAAGTCGCGGACTGCCACCCCCTCCGCGTGGATGGCAGTCACGATGTCAGTCCAGATCCGAGTCCGTCCTTCCTTGTCGGCGCGGGAACTTCCGAAGAGCGCATCATACTGCCCCAGGACTTGCTCCACCAGGACACCAACTTCGGTGGCACTGAAGCTGGTGCCCCTCTGCCTCTCTGGCCGGGGGTTGGCAGTGGTCTCAGATGGTGTTTGCCCCGACATGACAACCCCAGAGGCAGGAGTGGGTGGGCAACTGGGTCCTGGGGCTGGGCTGTGGAGCGATGGAATTCCAGTCGGGAGTCTTCGGTTCCAGCAGGGGTGGTCACAGCAACAGCACCCCTGGCTGATGTGCAGGCAGCAAATGGCAGGGCATGTGGGCAGCAGGCAGTCAGGCAGCAGCAGATGGCAGGTGGGAGCGTGCTCGGGCTCTGGGAGGCAGTAGTTCGGCCTTCGGGGCAGGAGCGTGGTCTTCCGTGTGCTTACGCGTGGCCAGCTTGATACAGAGTGATTTGGCACGTGAAAAATCTGCACGTCAGCGTGTAATTCGAGGAAAGGCCCTTAGCGCGTAAGCGCGTCTGCACGCATACGCATTTTCATTGGACAGAAGGCCCCTCAAGCGCAAGCGCCCCTGTGACGTGACGCGTACAGACGTGCATGGGCATTTCAGCGCGCGTGAAAAACTGCACGTCCGCGTGCAATACGAGGAAAGGGCCCATGCGCGTAAGCACGCGTGGAAAACTGCACGTCCGCGTGCAATACGAGGAAAGGGCCCATGCGCGTAAGCGCACGTGGAAAACTGCACATCCGCTTGTAATAGGAGGAAAGGGCCCATGCGCGTCTGTGACGTGACGCGCGCGGGTCTTTCCCTCATTGCACGTGATGACAGAACACATGTGGATTTCCACCAATCGCGTGTGAAAGTTCCCGCGCACCCCGGAACACACGTACCCAGGCCAATCGCGTGTAGGCTCACTCCCCTCCGATCACACGCGATGACACTCAGACGTACAGTCTTACCACATATCCGAATACGGGAAACCCGCACACGGCAAAAGATGTGCACAGGCGTCAACGCGTCCGCCCACATGAAGGCAGGCGGAAGCGTCCCCGCGCACAGCATAAAAGTGCGCGCAAACAACAAACGCGTATATACAGCTACGATGAATGCCCCATTTGTCGCTGCACTGATTGTGGGACACCGCAGGAGGAGGAGAATAGCCAGGGCACGCATTTTCGCACCACGGAAAAGCCTTTTTGGGATGCCTGACGACCAGGTCTACGGCAGGTATAGGTTTCCACCCCATATCATCCTAGACCTGGTCAGGGAGTGGGAAGATGACCTTACATCCCCCACCCTTTGCTCCCAAGCATTGAGCCCCTTGGAGAAGCTGCTCAATGTCCTGCATTTTTTGGCCACTGGGTCATTTCAGCTGACCACTGCCATAGTGGGGGGGGTCTCACAGGCCACGCAGTCACGCTGCCTACACCAGGTACTGGCAATCATGACAGCGCGCCCCTCAGTCCGCAGGCACATATACATGCCCAGAACACCCGCAGAAAGGCAGGCCGTTGTCCTGGATTTTTTCAGGGTGGCACACTTCCCCAAAGTGCTCGGTGCCATAGATTGCACCCATGTGGCCCTACGTCCACCTAGGGCCACTGAGCACATCTACCGAAACCGCAAGCACTGGCATTCCATCAATGTACAGGTGGTATGCGATGCAAAGAGAATCATCACCTCTGTCTATGCAAACTACCCTGGCTCCACCCATGACAGTTTCATATACAGAATGTCCGCCCTGAGCCGGGCCCTGGAAGCTGGGCAGCATGACGACACATGGCTCCTAGGTCAGTACAAATGCCCTTGCACATGCATGCAAGTCACACACAGACAAATATCCAAACCCTAATAATCTCAACTATTTTCACCTCCCTCCCCAGGGGACAGTGCCTACCCTCTGAGCAACCACATGATGACGCCAATCCGGAACCCCACCACACCACCCCAGGTAAGATACAACACCGCCCATATTGCAACCAGGGGCATACTGGAGCGCACATTCGGAGTGCTCAAGTCACGTTTCCGCTCCCTTCACCGCTCTGGTGGGCAACTACTCTATGCACCACCAGTAGTGTGCAGGATCATTGTGGCAGCATGTGTCCTGCACAATGTTGTAACACAGCAGGGCGTCCCGATGGACATGGTGATGCCGCCACATCCCCAACCACAGGCACATGCGCTGCCCATGGGAGGGGACAGGGCACGTGGCGAGGAAGCCCGGACCCAGCTTGTGGCCAATTTTTCACCTAAACTCCCACCCCTGCGGAGTGCACACAGGCCTGGCGCATACCAGGTGACAATCGATGATGACAAAGAGATAGTCAACTGTCACAACCCTACCACCCTGAGATAGTTGCCATGGAAGTGCCACATCGTCTGCATCCCTAGCTACTTAAACACAAGCTATCCTGTGTGACCAAAAGGCACACATATGACATATGACATGATATGGCCCATACACAAGTATTTCAAGTTGCGATGAGGCAGGGAGGGGGGAACAAGGGAAGACAGACAACGGTACTACTAGGCCAGGTGTCATTGAGATTGTGCAAGGGAAAGGGTGGGGGGAGTCCAGTACAGGGGAAGTAGCCCAAAAAAATAATACATAGGTTGGCTGGTGGCAACTGCAAAGGTAAGTGCAGACAAGTGCTGGGAAGGGAGGGCTGGAGGGATAGAGAGACAGTACTGCAGTGCAGGGTTTTCCAGTGAGGCAGTGCAAGTGGAGAGTGGCTGGGCCAGGGACCGAGGTCGGTGAGAGTGGCCCAGTTGCAGCTCCTGTGCAGTTCCAGTGAAGAATTCTGCAAGGAAGAGGCAGAGAGTAAGCAGAAGCAAAGAGGAAGGTCTTGAGGTGCTTCCGGAACTGGAGATGGTTCCCCTCAGGTTCAAGTCAGGCAGGAAGTCTGTTCCAGGGGGAGGGCCCTGCCGCGGAGAGAAATCTACCCCCAGCTAGTTGCTCTGAGAAGCGGATGACCCTGACATGCAAGGTGTGCATCACACACACCTGCAAAACAGGCCATGGCCATCACTGTCATGTCACTCAAACCCTCCCAAACCACAACATGACATGGCAGGCAATACCCATACACCAACACAGTAACGATAAGGTACACATTGGCATGTCCTAAATGTACAGTGGCATCAGACAATGATGCCTGACCCGGAATCAGATGAAATAACAGACCAACAAAATCTCCCACCCAAAATAAGTCATTTCCAAATGCATTACAACAGTTGTAGACGTGACATAACAATGAATGCCTGTCTACATGCACATTATGCATTGCAAAATCAACACTGCAGCTCATGTGTGCAGTGTCCTACTCCTGCAATACACTGCTCAGCGCACAGCACAGTGAACAGCCATTGTGTGTGATGCACACTCTGAGCATCACATCTAAGTGACAGACCACATCAAACATCAAATTAGGCATGTACTGGATCCATAATCGGTCACAGAACATGTGCTGCAGGGACACAGTGGGCACCAGAAGGCAAACAGTGTACACGTGGATATGCAAGGGTGGGAGTACATGTAGTACATCAGAGTGCAAGTGTGTGTTTCTGCAAGGACATGCACTCCACATATGCATGTGCACTCAAGTGACCATCAGTGTTCCCTACACATCACATGTGAACATTCACCATGTGTACACCCCAGCATGTCAAACCACAACTATCCCCTCGCACCTGAAAGGAAAACACAACACATGAACAGGCATTGATCAGCAGAACACAACATGTACATAGGATACCACCATTACAATGTCAGGGTTCCCATGACACTGCAGGGCAAGGCAACTATCAACAACAACCCCCCCCCTCACAAATGACCATGACCCACAGAACAACTGCACCTGGGTCATGGAGCCTTCAACCCTCAATTCCACCTGGCCACAGGATCACCTTTACCCTTCGTCACCATCTCCCACCTTGTGTGTAAAAAGATGCCGGAACCCTCAGAATCCACACTCATTTCCAAAATCACAAAATCCAAGGCATAAAAACGAACCCGAACACCCTCCAGTAGATGACTTGACGTAGCAGTACCTCACAAAGGCCAAGTACTACCACAATGATGCAACAACCAAGGTAGCACAGTAAAACAATGTCACAACAGGATGTGAACCATGTGTGGTACATAACATAGGATGATGCATCATGAACGGATGTGTATTGTCACAGGTCCCGTGTACAGGCGTGGGAGTGTCATGAAACAACCACCCCCACCGTGTCCCGGGTGCCTGCAAGGTCAAACTCACACAGGCCCCTGAGACCCTGGTGGGAAGGAGGTTCAGGGATATGCAGTCGGGACAGGTGTTGGCACACTGGACAACTGGAATGAGTGGCAGGAGAGGGGAGGAGCAATGACACATGAAAGTAGGGAATGCACGAAAATGTACTACCTGCATGAACACATACACAATCCAAACGAACTTTGACATCATTGTTATGGCCTTCTGCAGTCCAGGCTTAGGAGTGGTACGAACCAACAACCCCCTCTAGGGTTTTGGCGCCTGCAAGTTCGGGGCTTACACAGGCATCCGCAACCCCAAAGGGGAAAGAGGGTTAGGGAACGTTGCTTGGATAGGTACGGGAAGCAGGAACACCGGGTAGAGGGTACAGGTTTCAAAATTGCATAGGATTCCAGGTGATTAGGGGGAAAAAACATACCAAATTGAATCACACATACATCCATGCATTAGTGCACCCCCCCAGCAAGCCTATGCAGAGCAGTTTGAAAGAAAAACAACAAGACACTTAGCTCTGGTTTTGAGTGCTGGCCTCCTGCCTGCGCACTCTCAGGTCCGGTTACAGGAGCACTGCAATGCTGCAAAGAGAGCCACAGTCAACAACCAGTACGTGCCAATTACACAAAAACACACCACCAAACATGCCCCATAGCAACAGAGTACTCTACAAACAGACAATCTGGTGTAGATGCTTCGTACCCATATATATCAGTACCCCTGTGACGGGTCATACACAGTCAATGCAGTAAGTCAGCCGCCGGTGGGTGCGTGGCAAATGGAACACCAATGTGTCACAATTCAAACAACATGCAATGTTCCATGGGTAAGCAGACAGACCCATATAGCAACCCATGACTTCAGTGCAAGTTGCGTACCACCATGACCGAAACAAAGTTTGCAGTGCATTTATCATAAAGTACATGGAAATGAAATGCACTGCACCCGAGTATGTCCCTTGCTGTATGTCCCTGTGAGCTGCCCCTTTCCATGTCTCTGAAGGCTACATGGTTGATGCAAGTGCCTCAATGGACCTTGGTGTACCGGAGGGTATGTGCCACTGCCCCTGCATGTGTCCCAGACAACCCTACTATCAACAGCCATCAGTCCACCAACACATCTGAGCTGCATTGTGTGCTTCAACACCAATATTCGTCTAAGCTCACCCTCAGTGCTGTGACTAAGCCTGCATGTGCCATTCGCCTGGTGCAAGCTTTGCTGTGTCGTGGCCCCCCTGTGATGCTCACCTTGCCTGGAATTCCTTGGAACATGTCAGCAGTTCTAGGATGTGGGTCTGCAATCCCTGTGCCTCTGCTTGTGCACACATGTGCATGTGGGCACCAACATACAGGTCCAGATTTCCGTCGTCCAATGGGCCATGTCTGCTGGCAAAGGTGCTCTGGAGGCTCATCCCCCTGCAGAAAGGGCATGAAACACATGATTAATGCTTCAAAGTCGTCTGTGTGTGTCTCATCAGGCATCTCATTACTTGACCATGTCAGAGAGTCACATCACAAATCACACCATCAGTCCGTCTTTCACATCTACAGCATGAATTGCAACAAGCACGTGTACAGGAAAGATATGAAACATACTACACAATGCATAGCAATCAATGTACACATTATTCATGACACACTCCATCTAGCAAAAGCCAAACAGTGGACAATGACACCAAAATCATCCCCACTAGGGGTGTCAACACAAGTCACACAGCACCAGACATGCCACAGATATGACAGTCCAAAGCCCTTGTGTAATATTCTGTAACACCGAACCATCCTTGCGAGCCCATGGATAAGGGAGGCAAGAGTGGCATATGTGAGTCAAGGACCCCAAGCAGCAAACACATACACAAGACAACCATGAAGGGCCCAGCTGGAACAGACAGTGGATGCCTTCAAAAGCCACAAAGCACCGTGACATGAATGCACAATAGACTAGCAATTTTAAACTAAATCAACTATTAACTAATTGCACTAACAATGGAAAACCTACATTACCTACTTAAACTAACTATCAAACAGAAACTTAACTAACTAAACTAAAAGAAAAATCAAAAATGGCCACATACGACCCGGGGGGGAGGGGAGGCACCCAGGAGGGGGGAGGTACAGGGTGCTGCTCAACATCCACATGCGATGATGCAGAGCCAAAAAAAAAACCTCCATGGGCTCAACGCCTGCACAGCCCGACCTATGTGGGAGATAGACGGTCGTCCGAGTCTGGCTCATCCTGGAAAGGAGGATGTGGCACAGTAGCCTGGCCACGCCTAGCCGCAGCTTGCCCCTCGTCGGCAGCAAGTCTGCCGGACGGGTGAGCCTGGTTCTGTGTGGCGATGTGACAAAGGTCTGCATGCAGAACCTCACGTGATACACGTGCTTCCTCTTGCAAGGTAACACGTGTAACACGGAGTTCCTCCTGCAAGGCCTGGCTGGACAACCGCTGCACCTCCCGGCAAGCCTGTAGCTCAGCCGAGATGGTACGCTCAAGCTGTGCAAATCTCTCCTCTGCCTGCTGCCTCTGGGACATCATAAGGACACCCAGAGTGGATCGGAGGGAAGCATACTCCTTCCTAAGGGCATCCATGTGCGCCTCTGCGTGACAAGCAATTGCTTGACGCAGAGACGACATTTCAGCCTGGCGTGCCCTGTCTGAGGCCGCCATGCCCAGCCTGAGCGAGCGGGCCGTGGACTGTGCCGCCTGCTGCTGGAGAAGCACCTGCCTAGCAGAGGGGAGCACAGATCAGGCCACAGGCTCCATGCTCTCAGCGATGTTCTCCATTGCTGCCCCCTGCCGTTCTGAATTGGCAGTCATGTCTTGCTCCCACTCAGTATACAGCGGTTGCGCGCGGCGACCGCGTTGCCGGGCTTGACCCCTGCGGGACCCAAGGACCGGGGGTCTTCGCTGTGTTGGCACCGCCTGCGGCTGCACGACTACATGCCCCCGTCGACGTGATGTCCCAGGCACATCAGTGACTGGTGTGGAGAGTGACCCTGCGTCCCGATCCACCACGGGTGGAGGAACCAAGACTGTCTGATCCCTCAGTGCAGGTGTCGCAGACAGAGGAGTGTCCACATCAGAATCACTCACCCCGGACACATTGACTTGATGCTCATCCAACTCAACATGGACGTCAGAGTCGTCATCAAGGCTGGACTCATAGACAGCCAGAGACAAGATGGACTGCAGCACTTGGGGGTTTTCGTGGCCTACCACCCCACAACCCCCACTAGTGCCGGGTTGATGTGGTGTTACCAACCCTGTGTCTGGCATGACAGCTACATCCTCTGCCTCCATTGCGTCATCACCTGAAAAATAGAGAGAAAAAAGGTCACTACACATGTCAGAAGCACACGACACACACACACACCGACAGCAAAGGCATCCGGCAGACATGCGACACACAACATATGACCTGGCATGCATGCTGGGTCTACTTTGAATAGCTTCTGTGATCAGACCTGTTGGAAGGTGGCAGTTTCCATGGAAGTGGGTCTATGCAGTGCAGAAAATGTGTACGCCACTCACTACCTACATGTACAAGCACTCCATGGTGTGTGCCAGGAAATGTGAAGGCAGTGCAATGTCAAATTCACACATCATGTGCATTTTGCATTCAATGTGTACATGTCTAGAAGCCAAGCACCCCTTCACCCCAGTACCAAAGCAGGGATGCCTAGCATGGTATCAAAAGGCTGACCATACACCTGTGTATTGACAGGCAGTGTTGACTGGCATCAACAGCTTAATGTGATTGAAATTACAACACTGCAAATGATGCTGGGACAGTGGGCAGGACACAGAAAACGCCAGAGGCCACCCACGTGTGAAGAAGACACAACAAGAGTTGGACAGAGTCATTGGCCATTCAACAGTCTGAGGCCTGTGAGCCACACAGATTGTCAGAGCCTAAACATGTGTGCAACGCAGGACTGAGCCACAGTTGACATGGGGAGGCCGATGAGATGGCAGGCAATGTATGTAACCAAGGACTCATATTACAGTGATCATCCAGTCAAGGACACATAGGGGCATGCGTGCAATGCACATGGAGCATGAATGGGCACTCATGTCCCTGCGGGACATCTGACCCATGCACAGTACAAGTGAGATACCCTGCATCGAGTACTAAGGCTGTACCACACGGCATATGTCTGGCAGTTTCTACGCTGGAAGTTAGCATCTACACAGGACACATGAACAAGAAACTACACATTGGCAAGATTGAAGCAGACCAGTGCAAAAGTGGAACTGGGGTGCAGAGTGGTGGAGGAGGGGCAAGGGAGCATGCCCACATGGAGTCCCGCATGCAGGCAGAGGAGACATGCATGACGGAAGCATTGCATTACTTACACATCAGAACCATGTACACGTTACATGTAGCAGCAATCATGCACAACACATCCCACAAGTGAAACACTCATGTCCTCAACAAACACGCATCAACACTCACTGGACTGGGCATCAAAGTCCAGCATCTCTCCCACTCCTTCGACCAATTCAGGTGGTATGAACTCCGCAACGAGAGCCTCATGCGGAGTGAGTTCTTCCTCCTCTGGTGCAGGCCCACCGCCAGTCACCAGAGTCAAGTTGTAATTTGAGGCACTCTTAGCCTCAGTGCTGCGCTTGATGTCATTCCAACGCTTTTTGAACTCCTGCGCCGTGCGCACCTCATGGCCGAATGAACTGACATGTTCCGCAAGATGCTTCCAGTGGGTGTCACGTTGGGCAGCCGTAGTCTGACTATTGGCACCCACTAGCATGTCACGGCTGTGGCCCCGCACGTAGTCCACAAGGAAGTCCAGTTCCTGCTTACAGAAAGGCTTCTTCCTCGATGTGCAGGAGGTCGTGGCTGTGTGTGGGGTCCCAGCCTGTGCTGCAGGTGCAACCTTCCTCCTCTTGGACTGTGGCGCAGACCCTGGCTGGCTAATGCCACCCTGACCAGTATGGCCAGTGGGTTCGGTGGATTGAGCCAAGGGAGTGGCAGGTGGAGGCATGACCAAAGGCCTTACTTGTGTCAGTGGCAGCTGGGTGCCCACTAATGGACCCTGCGCAGCAACATCAGCTGTGGCAGGGTCATTGACCGCAACGGTCCTGGTTGGCAGACTCACACTCGGGGTGCTGTTGGGTGCATCTGCCCCTGCACTTGCCAACACCCGGCTCTTCGGGGCAGCAGATGACATGACTGCCCCAGGGACACGTGTCTTGGTCTGAGCAGCCCGGCCTGCCCCTATGGTTTCCCCCCTGGCCTTTTGGAGATCTAGCAAGGGCTCTTCAAGTGCCAACGCAGCCTGCGCTGGCAGACCCTGAGCCTGGGTGGCGGTGTCCACAGCTGCACCTGCAGCTACCACTACCCTTGGGCCCGTGGCAGTCGATGGAACGGACTGCCGGGTCGTACGGGTGCCAGTGCCAGATGCAGGAGCTGCATCCCCCGGAACCACAGGGGGTGGTGGCATGGCTGCACCGACACATGGCACAACATTGTGCTCAAGTGGCGCACCCCTGCCTCTTCCCCCTCTGTGGCTGCCCTGGAAACCCTGGAGTCCCCCTACTCCCTGGTCACCACGGCCACGTCCCCGACCACGCCCGCCACGAGGAGGATGCCCAGCTGAGGCACCCCTCACCTTTGGTGCCCTCCCAACCATGGCACAGATGTAGTAGTGCTGGCACAGATGGAGTGGTGCCAATGGGAGGTGTACACCACAATTGACCTGGGCAATTGGGGTGAAGGGGGTGGGAAGCAAGATGTTGACAGCCCCCCTGCACCTGTAAGGCTGTATGTGACCCCAGTGATGTGGTGACGGGTCACGCAACGCTCAGGCACCCCAAAACTGCAGTAAAACCGTGCACGCAACCCTGCAGCCTACGTGCGTGGATTAAACCTCCCGCAGTACGCGGTGGCACCCAGTAACACGAATAACGCGTATGCGTGGGACACACAGGCTACTATGACATCGAAAATGGGTGCGATACACAGGGGCACCCGCAGTGGGAAAAAGAGCGTGTGTGACTCACCGTCTGACTAGCGCGATGCAGAAAAACACACGTAGCCAATACCCCCGCCAAAAGAAGAGATACGTCCTTGATAGCTGTGAAGTTGTGATGGCGCGCGAAACAACAGGAAGCAGCAACGCACGTCAGTCTCCACGAAAGGCACGTACAGCGAACTGCTGGGCCCGCTCACCTTTAACCCGTGCTGAGGGAAACGCACGCGCGCGTCACGTCACTTACGCGCATGAGCCCTTTCCTCGTATTACACGCGGATGTGCAGTTTTCCACGCGCGCTTACGCGCATGGGCCCTTTCCTCGTATTGCACGCGGACGAGCAGTTTTCCACGCGCGCTTACGCGCATGGGCCCTTTCCTCGAATTACACGCTGACGTGCAGATTTTTCACGTGCCAAATCACTCCGTATCAACCTGGCCACGCGTAAGCACACGGAAGACCACGCTCCTGCCCAGAAGGCCGAACTACTGCCCCCTAGAGCCCCGAGCACGCTCCCACCTGCCATCTGCTGCTGCCTGACTGCCTGCTGCCCACGTGCCCTGCCATTTGCTGCCTGCACATCAGCCAGGGGTGCTGTTGCTGTGACCACCCCTGCTGGAACCGAAGACTCCCGACTGGGATTCCATCGCTCCACAGCCCAGCCCCAGGACCCAGTTGCCCACCCACTCCTGCCTCTGGGGTTGTCATGTCGGGGCAAACACCAACTGAGACCAATGACAACCTCCGGCCAGAGAGGCAGAGGGGCACCAGCTTCAGTGCCACCGAAGTTGGTGTCCTGGTGGAGCAAGTCCTGGGGCAGTATGATGCCCTCTTCGGAAGTTCCCGCGCCAACAAGGAAGGACGGACTCGGATCTGGACTGACATCGTGACTGCCATCAACGCGGAGGGGGTGGCAGTCCGCGACTTACAACATGTCAAGAAGCGCTGGGAGGACTTCAGGTCCAGGACCCTGAACAAGGCCCGGCGCCTCTTGAAGGCAGCGGATGCCAAGGGGCGCCCGGGCCACTTGTAGGAAGAACAGATGAGGGTCCTGGAACGCATATCCCCAGCGCTCCACGTCCAGGTCCTTGAGAGGCAGACCCGTCTGGAGTCGAGCGGTAAGTGTACATGCATCCTGATTGTAAGCAGTGCGTGTGGTGATTTTTCAGTAGTGTGCAGGTTGCACATCTGTTTGTATGGGGTCGAGTATGGGTGGGGGTGTACAGGGCCGTGGGGCTAACACATGCGAGGGCTGGAATGTGTGAGACATGGATGGTGCTTGTGTGTGTAGGCTTGCATGCCAAATGCAGTTGTGTGGGAACACATGTTTGGATGAATGTGTATGTAAGTAGACATGTCCGTGATGTCACGCATGTATGTTGTTTTCGGCTGCATGTATCAGCACTGTGTACATGTGCATGTGTGTGTATTTGACAACAGTGATGCAACATGGATGCATGTGACAGCGGTATGTGGAAGCCTGATTGGCAGATGTGACATGGATGCCCGTCTGAACACTGCGACACTTGGCAGGGGTGTACACATGCATGCAAGTGTGGTGGTGTGTGTACATGTGTGGTGCACTTCCTGTGTTGCATGTGATGTCTGGCTCACCTTTGCCTGCTCATGCTGTTGTATGTGTATGGATGGTGCTGGCAGTTGCGATATGGCTGTGATATGGCTCATGTGTGCGAGTTGAAATGACATGTGTGTTGGGGATTCTGATGACATGTCTGAGGTTTGCCAATGCCACTCATGTACAACTGTCATGTGTGTATGTGTCCATTGTACAGTGCCCTGATGCCTGTGTTTTGTTTCTCCCTGTCTGCAGCATCAACTGATGAAGAGGGCGGAGAAGGTGCTGTGGAGCACAGCGGCGGGGATCCCACCGCCAGCCGGAGACACAAGGCCAGGCTCCCCTCCCATGTTGTCATCTCGTTGGGGAGTGAGGAGTCCGGTGCCGCATCCCAGGCCGCAGCTGCCGGGGGGAGGTCCAAGAGGCGGAGGTTGGAGTTGGACTCCTCGGCAGCAGAAGGGGCAGCTGGGACCCCACAGGGCCCAACAGGGGAAGATGGCACGGAGTCATCCAGGTTGGTGGGGGGTTTGGTGGAGGAGGAGGCCGTGCAAGCACCAGAGACGGGGTCTGGAGGTGGGGATCCCTCTGGTGCTAGTGGTGCAGTGCAGGACCAAGGACAGGAGGCAGCACAGGCCGCCGCGGAGGTGCCTGTGTGCAATCCTGTCCCTGATCCTGTCCCTGCATCATCTTGCACCAGCAGGGATGCCTACGTCCAGACCCGTTTTCAGGCAGGGGATGAGCTTACGTCAACTGGCCTTCCTCTGCCTGCGGACGTGGCTATCCGGGTCTGGGTTGAGCCTGTCCTGACTGGTGTGGCGTTGCGTCAACGGGCCATGCGAGGTGACCAGCAGTCTTTTCATGAGGAGACTGCACGTCATCTCGAATGGCTCGTTGACCACGTCAGCCTGCTGGGACAGGTCACCCAGGCCGGATTCCTCCGTATGATGGGGCTTGCTACGACCCCCCTCAACTGGACCCCCTACGCGCCAGTCGTCCTCCGTGCCATCTTCCCACCCATCAGCCACCTGGGTGTCCTGTGGAGCTGCCTCTGACGGTGCGGCCAGGCTGGTGGAGGAGGCATCCCTGGCACAGTCGGGAGTCGGACGTCCAGCAGGGGTGGCGACATCTACGACTGCACCCCAGCTGGCGGAGGATGTGCTGGCAGCAGGAAGCAGTGCACGGGCAGAGGCACAGCAGCAGCAGCAACGTGGTGGGAGCCATGAAGGCTTGGGGCCTTCAACATCGGAGGGGCAGGCATCGGCCGGAGGGCAGGAGGACCCAGGACAGAGAGTGTCTTCCGTGTGGCAGCGGTTGGGCCACGCCATAGATGCGGAGCGGCAGCGGGCGGAAGAGGCACGGCTCACAATGGTCAGGGCGTAGAACTCCATGCGGAGGGCCCTGAGGCGGGCCGAGTGCCTCGAGGCAATCCTCAGGGGTTTGGAAGTGGACACGGCGACGGCACTGCGGACCCTCGGGGACATGGAGGAGGACCGCCTCCGGGACATTGAGCAGGAGTTCGATGATGCCCTGGCCCGGGACATCCACAAGTGAGCCGTGAAACTAGCCCGCTGCCCTTGTACATAGTCATGTAGGTAGTGTTAGGTTTCATTTTTCTTTTGATTTAATTTGGACCTTTCGGACATTGGCCACATTTTTGTATATAGTTTATTTTATTAGTTCGTGTAGATAGATAGGTTTCCTTTCTTTTGTTGGGATAATGGACCCTGGCTTGTTCCCATGTACATAGTTCACTGTTGGATTGTATTTTTTTTTCACATTTAAACCATGGAGCAATGGCTTTCTTTTTTATTTCCCATTGGATTTTGTTTTGTGGACATTGACTTTGGACACCATTACTTTGGAATTTTATTTTTGGTTTTGCTTTTTTTCACGGACATGCTTCTTTTGATTTTTGAACATTCACATTTCTGTTTCTTCATTTTTGATTCTATTTATGTTTCCTTTAATACATATTTTTTTGTTGAACTTCAATGTGTGGTATCTCATTTGTTTCATGCATTTCATGATATGGGTTTTGAGATTCACTGACACCCAATGGGTGTATGTGAGGGAAATGTGTTTGTTTCGGAACTTGCAATTGGTGTTCTGTGATGTAATTGCAAATTATGAATGGGTGGATGCAATACTCGGTTGGGTGTTTTGCATTTGGAGGCTGACCATAGGGACCAGGGATCTAGATTGTGATGACATGTTGGCTGGGGAACATGAGTTGCACATGGGTGGGGGCCTGCTGGAGGCTGTCCCTGGTGGCTGGGGGGTGGGTGTGGTGGGAGACATGGGTGGGGGCCTGGTGGAGGGTGCCCCTGCACTGCTGGGGGGTGGGGGTGGTGGGATACATGGGTGGGTGCCTGGTGGAGGCTGCCCCTGGATGCTGGGGGGTGGGGGTGCTGGGAGACATGGGTGGGGGCCTGGTGGAGGCTGCCCCTGGTGGCTGTGGGGTGGGGGTGGTGGGAGACATGGGTGGGGGCCTGGTGGAGGGTGCCCCTGCACTGCTGGGGGGTGGGGTGGTGGGAGACATGGGTGGGGGCCTGGTGGAGGGTGCCCCTGCACTGCTGGGGGGTGGGGTGGTGGGAGACATGGGTGGGGGCCTGGTCGAGGGTGCCCCTGGATGCTGGGGGTGGGGGTGCTGGGAGACATGAGTGGGGGCCTGGTGGAGGGTGCCCCTGGATGCTGGGGGGTGCGGGTGCTGGGAGACATGAGTGGGGGCCTGGTGGAGGGTGCTCCTGGTGGCCGGTGGGTGGGGGTGGTGGGAGACATGGGTGGGGGCCTGGTCGAGGGTGCCCCTGGTGGCTGGGGATGGTGGGAGACATGGGTGGGGGCCTGGTGGAGGGTGCCCCTGGTGGCTGGGGGGTGGGGGTGGTGGGAGACATGGGTGGGTGCCTGGTGGAGGGTGCCCCACAGTACTGGGGGGGTGGGGGTGGTGGGACACATGGGTGGGGGCCTGATGGAGGCTGCCCCTGGTGGCTGGGGAGTGGGGGTGGTGGGAGACATGGGTGGGGGCCTGGTGGAGGCTGCCCCTGGTGGCTGGGGGGTGGGGGTGGTGGGAGACATGGGTCAGGGCCTGTTGGAGGCTGCCCCTGGTGGCTGGGGGGTGGGGGTGGTGGGAGGCATGGGTGGGGGCCTGGTGGAGGCTGCCCCTGCACTGCTGGGGGGTGGGGTGGTGGGAGACATGGGTGGGGGCCTGGTGGAGGGTGCCCCTGGATGCTGGCGGTGGGGGTGCTGGGAGACATGAGTGGGGGCCTGGTGGAGGGTGCTCCTGGATGCTGGGGGGTGCGGGTGCTGGGAGACATGAGTGGGGGCCTGGTGGAGGGTGCCCCTGGATCCTGGGTTGTGCGGGTGCTGGGAGACATGGGTGGGGGCCTGGTGGAGGGTGCCCCTGCACTGCTGGGGGGTGGGGGTGGTGGGAGACATGGGTGGGGGCCTGGTGGAGGGTGCCCCTGGGGGGTGGCGGTGGTGGGAGACATGGGTGGGGGCCTGGTGGAGGGTGCCCCTGGTGGCTGGGGGCTGGGGGTGGTGGGAGACATGGGTAGGGGCCTGGCGGAGGGTGCCCCACAGTGCTGGGGGGTGGGGATGGTGGGGAACATGAGTTGGACATGGGTGGGGGCCTGGTGGAGGGTGCCCCACAGTGCAGGGGGGTGGGGGTGGTGGGGAACATGAGTTGGACATGGGTGGGGGCCTGGTGGAGGGTGCCCCACAGTGCTGGGGGGTGGGGGTGGTGCAGAACATGAGTTGGACATGGATGGGGGCCTGCTGGCAGGTGCCCCACAGTGCTGGGGGGTGGGGGTGGTGGGAGACATGGGTAGGGGCCTGGTGGACGCTGCCCCTGGTGGCTGGGGGGTGGGGGTGGTGGGAGACATGGGTGGGGGCCTGGTGGAGGGTGCCCCTGGTGGCTGGGGGTGGGGGTGGTGGGAGACATGGGTGGGGGCCTGGTGGAGGGTGCCCCTGGTGGCTGGGGGGTGGGGGTGGTGGGAGACATGGGTGAGGGCCTGGTGGAGGGTGCCCCACAGTGCTGGAGGGTGGGGGTGGTGGGAGACATGAGTTGGACATGGGTGGGGGCCTGTTGGCAGGTGCCCCACAGTGCCGGGGGGTGTGGTGGTGCGAGACATGGGTGGGGGCCAGGTGGAGGCTGCCCCTGGTGGCTGGGGGGTGGGGGTGGTGGTGAACATGAGTTGGACATGGGTGGGGGCCTGCTGGCAGGTGCCCCACAGTGCTGGGGGGGTGGGGGTGGTGGGAGACATGGGTGGGGGCCTGGTGGAGGCTGCCCCTGGTGGCTGGGGGGTGGGGGTGGTGGGAGACATGGGTGGGGGCCTGGTGGAGGCTGCCCCTGGTGGATGGGGGGTGGGGGTGGTGGGAGACATGGGTGGGGGCCTGGTGGAGGCTGCCCCTGGTGGCTGGGGGTGGGGGTGGTGGGAGACATGGGTGGGGGCCTGGTGGAGGGTGCCCCTGGTGGCTGGGGGGTGGGGGTGGTGGGAGACATGGGTGGGGGCCTGGTGGAGGGTGCCCCACAGTGCTAGGGGGTGGGGGTGGTGGGAGACATGAGTTGGACATGGGTGGGGGCCTGCTGGCAGGTGCCCCACAGTGCTGGGGCGTGGGGGTGGTGGGAGACATGAGTGGGGGCCTGGTGGAGGGTGCCCCTGACTGCTGGGGGGTGAGGGTGGTGGGAGACATGGGTGGGGGCCTGGTGGAGGGTGCCCCTGGTCCCTGGGGGTGCAGGGGGACATGCGTTGGTGGGCAGTAGTGCAAGTTGACATGTGGGTTGGCTGGGAGTCATGGCCATGGTGGATGGTGTGCCTGCAGGACATGTGCAGGGTAGGCCCCTGTGGTGTGAGCCACCTGCAGGGGCCGTGGAGGGTGTCGAGGGAACACCTGGGAGGACCAACACGTGCAATTCACGTGTGGTGCTCCCCGCGCACCCCTGTAATACACGTACCCTGATGGAATCGCGTGTGGAACTTCCCGCGCACCCCTGAAATGCGCGTACCCAGCTCGCACGGGCCCAATCGCGTGTGGATCTTCCCGCGCACCCCTGAAATACAAGTACCCTGATGGAATCGCGTGTGGAACTTCCCACGCACCCCTGGAATACACGTACCCTGCTGATGTCGCGTGTGAAACTTCCCCCGCACCACGAAATACACGTACCCTGATGTATTCGCGTGTGGAACTTCCCGCGCACCCCTGAAATACAAGTGCCCTGCTGATGTCGCGTGTGAAACTTCCCCCGCACCCCAAAATACACGTACAATGATGAAATTGCGTGTGGAAATTCCCAGGCACCCCTGAAATACACGTACCCTGCTGAAATCGCGTGTGAAACTTGCCCCGCACCCCGAAATACATGTACCCTGCTGAAATCGCGTGTGGCACTTCCCGCGCACCCCTGAGATACGCGTACCCTGAGGAAATCGCGTGTGGAACTTCCCACGCACCCTTGAAATACGCGTACCCTGCTCGCACGGGGCCAATCGCGTGAGGTACTTCCCGCGCACCCCAGTGATACACGTAGCCCGCTTGCCGTGCTGGTACAGGGTTAGCGCAGCCCTTTGCGCTGGATTGGGTATATTGATGGCTTTTCCCTGCGCGAGAGCCATTCTTGGGGGCGTAACTGGCGCTGCTGCAGGGTCGCTGCACCACTGTGCGCCACGGCTGTTTTTGGTGGCTGGAATCCATGAATACGCTGTGCGCGGAAATGGATTTTAGCGCACGCGGCTGGCGCAGGGATTCGCACGCGCACACTGTGCACCAGCCGCGTGCGCCAATTGTGCGCTGAATTCTATGAATTACCCCCCATGTCTCTATAAAGCCTGCCTAAAACTGAAAAACTCAACCATGTGTGTCCCTTTAAAGGCCATGTGGTCAAACAAATATCACCCAAATTTCAGCTGTTACGAGGTTCTAGTGCTAAGGTTAGTCCACCTCTAATTGATATTTAAAGTCTAGATTTACAATTTTATTTTATGAGTATCTTTAGTGAAATTTGAATATTTAATGTACGGATTAAATGTTTTTTTCTTCAGGAAGCAGAGCCTTGTTTCAAAAGGTTAACATTACAGCAAGACATATTTAGATTTATCAAGTTGACCACTGAGTTAAAGGCTCTGAAGCGTTCAGTTATATTATTTGATTAATCACCATCGTGCCACAACTTTTGCTGATTTTTAAATGAATGTCATGATGGCTTGCCCATCCACATCAAAGGAAGAAAGATATCCATTGCATGTAAATGATTAAGTGGTAGGGGTATGGAGTGTAACAATAATTGGTCTGATTTCCAAATATTACACTGAAGCAAATCCTGAAATGCATGGAGCATCTCTGAAATTTAATATATGGCGTGCCATCTGCCATTTGGTGACTTTCTTTCGGGCTGGTCTCTCTACCTATTCTGCGGCCATTCTCACTGCGAAAAAGCTCTATTTTGCTGAAAGGATTGAATCTGCGTTAAATCAACTTAAGACGCTCTTTTCTGTAATCAATTCTCTGTCCTCACCTATCAAATATACCCCCACTATCAGACCCACTCATGAGCTGTGTGACTCGCTGTCTGATTTCTTTATTACTAAAGTTAAAATGATCTATGCTAATATTTCAGGAAGTCTCGCCTCTGGGGCTCATACCTCACTATTAGGCAATCTGCCCATTCTTCCAGTTATTGATTCCCCTAGGCCCTTGTGGTCTAATTTTCTGATTTTCTCAAAAGATATGGTCTCTAAAACACTGCTAGGGATTAAATCCTGTGCCCTGTGCCCCTTCCAATCCACTCCCTTTGGCAGTGATGAAACAGCTATCGGTAAATCTCTTAGGTGAAATCACCACTGCTGTCAATCTCTTGCCAGTCGGGATTTATCCGATCAGAGCTTAAGGCTGCCCTTGTTATCCCTCTTTTGAAGAAGCCATCTCTCGATCCTTCTCTTCTGTCTAACTTCCGCCCCATTTCCCTCTTACCTTGTCTTATGAAACTGGTGTCTCCTCTGTTGTCTTCCTTTGTTGAGTCATCCATGATGCTCGACCCAGCCGGTCTGATTTTCACCCTGGGAGGGGGACGGAAAGCGTTCTTGTCTCCGTTCAGGATGACATGGCCATGATGGTGGACAGGGGCGGTGTTGGTGCCCTGATTCTTTTCGATCTTTCAGCTGCGTTTGACACTGTGGATCATGCTACCTTGCTTACCCGCCTCGGCCAGATCAGTGCCTCGGGTCCAGTATTGGCATGGATTGGCTCCTTTCTGGAAGACAAATCCCAAACTCTTTCTCTCCCCCACTTTCTCTCTAAATCTTCACATCTCTGCTGTGGTGTACCTCAGGGTTCTGCCTTGTCCCCTATTCTTTTTAACATCTACATCTTTCTGCTGATTTGCCTCATCCGCTCCTACGACATCAGGTGCTATTCATATGCGGATGACACCCAGCTTCTGATCCACATAGATCGGGATCTAGGATCAGGCTGAGGTGTCGGCTCGCCTGAATGAGTGCCCCACCACCATGGGACAATGGATGGGGCAAAATTGGCTGAAACTGAATGGGGATAAAACCGAGGTGCTGCTGGTGGTGGGTCCTCCCACCCCCAAACCTTCAATATGGATTTCTTCCTTCTGGCCATCATCCCTGGGCCCACTCCCGGCTCCTTCCACTAAGGTAAAGTATCTTGGTGTTATTATTTCAGCCAACTTGTGTCTGGGCCGCCAAGTCTCCTTGGTATGTCAGCAGGGTCATTTCCAGTTGAAAATTCTTAGGAAAGTGCTCTAATTGATCCCTCCCCTGCTGTGTCCACTCATGGTGCCCTCCTTTCGTCATGCGCGACTAGGAGGACGTGCTTTCTCTGTTGCAGTGACTCAACTGTGGAACAGTCTTCCACTGACCCTGAAGTCACTTTCGAATCAGTTTGACTTTCGGAAGTCTCTTAAGACCTATCTTTCTTTCCTCCTCCCAGTGCCAAGATGCCTTTGGTGAACGCACGCTCTATAAATGATCATAACATAACATCTTGAAGATGCTCAAAGCATCTCCATATGTGTTCCTCTTTGGGCTTCATTTAGAGTGTGCCATTGTGGTACACATTTGCTGTAATGCAATTACCACCACTTTCACTGCACCACCAAATTCAAAATATTAAAAAAAAAACCTTCAAAACTGTCTGGCTTTATGTGGAGGAATGTTCTTCTACACAAAGCCATTACTGTATTTGGAGATACACAAACCCCTTGAAGTCCTGTGGAAAACCAAAAACCTTGGGATTTTGAATCATGCGTACTCGTCCCATCACTGCATGCTTACCACATGCAATAACGGTATTTCAATTTGAAAATATTTCCCCAAAAAATACTGCCAAAATCCAAATGTGGATCTTTATGCTTAGTGAATCACGTATGCAATAGCAGTGGTAAGGTTGCATGCCCTACTGCAAATCCTTTAGACAAAGCCCCAACTTTTGGAATCAGCTGAATTTGTCTTGAGTAGTGCAGGATGAAAGGTTAAGGTTGTTGGCTCAATTTCATCAGTGGTCACCTGATCACAGAGCACCCACAGCCCAGAACACACATGGCAAGGCCAGGGCAGTTTTTAATATGTGTTTATGGGAGGTCTCTAATAGCGTACTGGTTGGCAGAATACAAAAAAGCTAGATAGATAGTATCAGAATTCACAGATGACGTATGTGACTGCAGTAGACAATGTATGAACACCCCAACCCCAGGAGTGATGTACTTAACCAACAACGGGTCAGGTTCTGAGGCATGACATCAATAAATATTGTCCTGACAAATAAGGCAGGCGTGTTGATCGCTATATTGATAGCAGTGTTGTTAATTGAGATGTGTGGGGTGTGTGTGTAATGGAAGGAATTGAATCACTGTGTGTTAAAATTAGCATGAATGCTGAAGCCACACTAAACATGCTCATAATTTATAGACTTCCAAACTCACATGGAGACTTCATAGCTAATCTTCTGAATTTTTTACTTTCATCCTTGAAATCTAACTCTAAATACTTGATTATGGGGAACATTGATTTATGGTTAGATCACAATGATGATGATCCCTCTGCATGTGAATTACGCCTTGCACTAGACGAACTAGGCTTTGAACAACTTGTCCATGATCCGACTCATAACCTAGGCCATATCCTCCATTGGGTTACCAGTCATAAAGTGGAAACCAGTGACATAGTAGTATCCCCATGTGCCTGGTCTGACCACTTCTTTGTGGAATTCACAATTCTGTCTAGTTTTATTGATAAAAAGAAACCTAATACATGTAAGGATTTCACCGCCCGCAACCTTAAAAACATTACTGCCATGAAGCTTGATCCTTTACTCATGCCATTAAATAAACTTTCTGAAAAGACCCCATAAGTATTGGCTAAAGCCATATCAGACAATCTGGGCATAGCTGCCAACATTTTAGTACCATCAAAAATAAAAAAAATGGAAGTAAGGTATTAAACGTAATTTAATGGTTTCTCCTGAACTCCAAAGCTTAAAATCACACAATCTCAAATGTTTCCATATCTGGAAATCCACTCGAACTCAAGTCTCCCTAATAGATTATAAAACAGCATCCAAAAATATAGAGCTGCCATCATTGAGGCAAAAAATATTCTTTTAACAATAGAATAACACAAGCCCAATCAGACTCTAAAGAACTCTTTAAAATATTAAAGGAGCAGGAGTGTACTGATCGCATGAATGAAGACGTGATCAACAAGGACAATGCTTGGTGTAATACCATGCAAAAAGCCATGCAAGACAAACTTGATAATATCCTTAAGGACATAAATATGAAAAAATCCAACTTAAACAATACCACCATAGAAATGCGGGAGTCCCATACAAGATGTCCTGATATCCCTGTATATTTTTCACTAATTACCACACCGGAAATGGCTAAAATAATTAATCACCTCAAAACTACTAAATGCAAAAATGATATCCACACAGCCATGATGATTAAAACATGCCCACCCACACTGCTTAATGCGATTCACATGTTTATCAGCGCTTCCTTGGCTACTGGGAGTGTAACTCAGTAATTGAAAGATGCCTAGGTTATGCCGATTATAAAAAACCTGGCCTCGATGTGAATATCGCTAAAAACCATAGGCCTATTACTAACACCACCGTTCTTCTGAAAATTCTGGACCATGTAGCCTATGAGCAAATAGCTATGCATCTTAATAAATACTCAGTTCTACATGACCATCAATCGGGCTTTCGAGTGGGCTTCGGCACTGAGATGACTCCCCTAGAGCTTAAATCCAAGCTCTTTGCATGCCTGGATAAACAGGAAGAATCACTGCTGATGCTACTCAACCTTTTGGCCGCCTTCGACCTGGTGGACCATACCATCATGTCCACCAGGTTGAGGGAAGTAGCTAATTGTTCACCTTTAGAGGTCAATTGGATCTCCTCCTTTCTTAGCAATCAAGAAAGTAGTGTATTTTTCTAAGAGGCCGAATCAGCCTCCATTAATGTTGCGATGGGAGTACCACAGGGTGCCTGCACATCACCATGCCTGTACAACATATTTACTGCTCTCTTATTTGCTATGCTGACATTAGAGGGAGTTATATTTACGAACTATGCAGATGACACGCAGTGTGTCAGCCCATTAACTGGCAATTATGATGCAGACATTATCCTGATCATTAAGGACCTCTCCCTAGTAGAGTCTTGGATGATCCCTAATAAGTTAGCTCTTAATAGAGAGAAGACAGAATTAATAGTTATCGGCTCTCCTCATACCATACAGAAATTGAGCCGTAACTATGAGAACTTTGCATTAGGAGACATCAAAATGACCCCTCTTAACAAGGTAAAAACTCTGGGAGTAGTGTTTGATCAACACCTTACCATGAAACCAGATGTAAGCAGTTTGATATCATCTTGTGCCTACTATATAAAACTACTCACCCACCTTAGACCATTCATATCGCAAAAGAGTGCAGAAACAATTGTGCAAGCAATTATAGGGGCAAAGATTGACTATTGCTTTAGCCTCTTCATAGGCATTGATAAAACCACATGTAATAAACTGCAAGTTATCCAAAATGGAGCTGTAAGAGTGGTTAAGAAGCTCGACCGAAGAGATCATGTCACTGAGGTAAGGAGGAGCCTGCATTGGTTACCCATTCACTCACGTAACCTTTTCCGTATCCTCACTATTATGCAGAAATGCATTCAGGGAATAATGCTGCTATACCTGTGAGAACTTCTAGCCTACAATAGTCAGACTAGACTACCTAGAACTAGCCAGCAGAATCATTTGTCTATTCCAAGATGCAGAACGGTGAAAGTCGCCAATGCTGCTTTTTATGCCATCACACCGAAAGCCTGGAATGACCTCCCCCTAGGAATGCGCTGCACTGAGTCCCTTGATATTTTCAAAGGGACACTCAAGACCTACTTGTTTGCTTAGCTACTGTAGGAATGCCTCTTCTTCTCCTGCATGTTACTCGTGCCTATTCGTTAATTGTTGTCTGTCTTGTTGCGCCCTTAAGCCCAAGGGTCAATGGCCGTGCAATATAAATTCAATAAAGTATGTGTGTGTGTGTGAGTGAACATTGTGTTTAATGAGTTATGTATTTTTTATTGGATGCAATATTTTATTCATAAGGTGAATTTACAACATGCTGTTTTCTCGTATGACACTGGAAGGCAAATGTTAATAATGTTCTCTCGCTATCATTACTAAAGTAATTGGCAAAATGCACACTGCATAAAACACGGTCCTACCCAGCGAGAAAATTAGCAAAGCATGGGTTTGGCAAAATTACGTTGTATTTATACAGCAACAGTTGATGTGTTTCATGTTTTATGCTATGCACCTACTGTTCTTCCAACTTTGCAATGGTTACATTCTAGATTATGTGTCATAATTAATGACACTTAAATGCAGTAAATGTTTAATATTCATGCAATGCTAAGCTCTGGGACAAACACACACATGCCTCCATCTTTGCAGAATCTGCTTTCCTGACAGTTGTTAATACCTAACACATTTAAAATGCAGAGCATGTGGTTTATTTATGAGACGTATATCGTCGTGCTGCCCCGGCCTCTGTGTAATTGTATTTTGTTACTTTTTTTAGAGATCTGCTTGTAACACTTATGGAACTTCTACAGCCAAACACTAAGCACTCCATTATGGGAGGGGTGCAGCAATACCACATATAGGTAAACTACCACTAGCATTAAAATACCACCCATTATGGAACTGGTGGATACCACAGACCATGGTATTTAAAAAAGCACACTAATGTAAAAGAAAACGTACTGGCTGATTACACCCGGTGTAGGGGCTCATTTATTTTCCATGAGCTCATAATTCAGTGTTGGGGACCCTTTACATGTAGACCTATATACAAGCATGTCTGCAGCCTTTTGACCTCCCCTTTTGCACTCCGCCGTGCAAATGAAATAAACGCAGCCTGCCATATGCACATGGCAGACAGCATTTACAAAGGATTCTTATGAAGTATGCCTGCTTTTTGTTGGTGAATGAAGCCGACTGACTCCATAGAGATCCTCAGCATTTGCCCCAGCATGAAAATGCATGCCGGTGCAAATGCTGGTGCATTTGTATGGCAGAGAGGAAGGGAGCGGCTGAAACGCAAGTTGTGTTCTGCCCCTCCTCTGTCCCATACAAATAAATGGAAATTAGCTGTGAAGTTAATGCATGGCATAAAAGCCTTACACAAGGCTTTTATGTCATGCATGTCTGTTACGGTTCATGGAAAATTAGCACCATAGGGTGTAGTGTTAGTGGTAGGTAAATTCTTTTTTTCGGATTAGATTAAAAATCCATAAAAGTTGCATCATGCATAGCCATTTAACACAAGCAGTTATACAATAAAATTAGACATAACACATTAATTCATTAATTATGATATCACTTATCAAACACAATATCATCCAATTAAAAAAAGTAAAAAGGGGTGTCCAAATCCATGAAGGATACATCATACACACCATTAGACACTAATAATTGTAAAAGCTTGGGCAAACATCAAAAATTCATTCATTTCAATGTCACTTATAGGGTACAATGTAATACTATTAGAAGGGAAAAGAAGACAAAAAGGAGAAAAAGCAGTCGAAGATCAATACACAACTTTTTCCCCCTGGCCTAGAGGTATAAGCATCATTTCATTTAAAATGTTGCATGTATAATACAGATTTAGCATTATATAGGTCCCAATGAGTGCATTAACAATCATAAGGTGTGTAAAATCCGCTCATCTAATTTCTTCAGTACTTCTTGCGATTGCATCTAGTCTTTGTCCACTTTCTCGTATTCTCCAAGCCTTTCTTATGTATAGGGATAGATTCCAGGCTATGGCTGGAGTAGCTGCATTCAGAAGATAGTAAAGTGCTGGCCTATGCTGGGTAAAGCCTCTTCCTATAAACAGTGCTAGCAAATAATGCCTTCTTAGACCACAATATGCATGACAAAAGAATACAAAATGTACTAAATCCTCATTCCCAGTATGACACATAGGGCATTTGGGTTCAAACTCCCAGCCTGATCTTCGACTTTGAACCTCGCCCAACTCCAAACACCCAAAGCGCACTACTAACAGATGCCCTTTTGTACTTCCAGTTTGACCAGACGATATATTCCTTTATATTATTTGATGGTATTCTCATCAATTCTCTATTTGTTGGTTTCAACTCTTGTGTCTCTCTGGCCTCATTTACCCATTCCTTTAGGTTTTTGTTTGGAGACAGCAATGACCTTTGTCCAGTAATGACGGTTCAATAGTCATACTACTAGCGTTCACTTTCCCCAGCATTTTCTTTACGTTTTCTAACCATCTAATTTTATTTGCACCCTTTGTTCCCAATAGATACTTTAAACAATCTATGTTTAAGCCCTGTCCTTGGGTTAGACCATATGCCACAACCAGCAAGGTTCCAAGGACAAATGATCTTCTAGGAAGGCCAGGCCTATCGATTTATGTGAAGCTAAATTTGGCACTGACGTGGGTATACCCATTCAAGATTTCACAAGCGATTTTCCTCTTTTTGTAGCGCACCATAATCTCCATACTCCCAGATTGCAGCACCATATTTACGTGCCCCTATTATGCGAGCATTATAAATCATTTTCACAATACCAAGTGGTTGCTGGTTTTGCTACTTCATGAATCTGTAGATACTACCAACCGATTGTTTCATCACAGGGACCTGTTTCTGTACGTGCATGCCCATTAAAATTCTCATTAAATCGCATCCCAAGATAGTCAAATGGGGTCACTCTTAGGATCACTAACCCTTCACACCATATTTATGGTAACTTACACACTCTTTTTCTCCCTAGACACGCCATCACTGTTGATTTGGAGGTATTAAACTGTAGGACCATATCTTTCATATAGATCAAACATTTATTTACCAAAATCTGCAATGCTCTTGGAGTCTGTGCAACAAGTACTGTATCGTCAGCATCAATTAATGCTATGATCAGCATGCTTTCTATTCTTGGTACATCGGTATTACACACCAGTAATTTCTCCAAGAGCTTGTTGATATACAAGGAGAAGAGCAGGGGTGCCAAGACACACCCCTTTCTACCCGTGATTCAATCGGAAACCAGGCTGTACATCGCCTAGTGGTATTACAGCTGTGCATTCCAATACATGAGATATACTGACAGGTAATCAAGAAATTAGAGTTATTTCCACAGAAATTAAGACATGCTTTGTGTTGATGTTAAAAAGGGTCAAAGGCACAGGCAGCGAGTCCCATTTATCAGAAATGTGGGACTCTGAGGGGGTCATTTTAAAATGTATGTTCTGAAAAAACGGGTCAAGATGAGGTGTAAAAGGCCTACACTTGTTTCTACATCTGTTTGACCACTCTCAGGCATTTTAAAAGTGTTTTGCAGGCAGAGTGGGAGACAAAAGTGGAAATGCAATTCCTCCTATTTCCTCCTGTGCCGCCCGCAAAAACTGTTCATTTGACACCTGTATGAGATTTTGTTGCAGGTGTAAAATGAATGGATTGATAGGAAATCTGCCTGCATTTTACAACAACTAAAAACAAGCAGATTCAGTAGGAATCTATTGTAAATGATGCCTGCAATCGGTTATTTGGAGGTGTCATTTACATCTTTTACAAACAAAGAGTAAAATGGAAGAGCAAAGGTAATTTCACCTGATGTCAGGGTCGTCATTTGGGGGTCACCAAGGGTTGCAAATGCAACCCCTGAGGTCTCCCTTGCTACTCCTAGAAAAAATAGAAAATATATATATATTTTTGTATTAATTTTAATGGAAGCTTCCGGGCTAAGGCCAGTGCCATGTGACTTTGTTTCTGGAGTCGCTGGCATTCTTGTTCAGACCTCTTAAAAAAACAGGGGGTTCCACAAGTGTAACACTTTGAGCAGTGGCCCTAAATAAGAAAGAATAAGAGTAACAAATGGTCTTTCTGGAATTCTATACAATAATTGCTAGACTCACTAAAGGTTTATTGTAGGCACATTTCAGGGGGCGAGTCACTGATTTAGTCAGATTTAGTCTGCTCTTAAACACCTAAAATTCACAATGCAGACAGAAATTATATATATTTTGCTTTTTGCAAGTTGCAGTGATAACATGTTTTTTCTGCCTTTTGTCTCTCTTACGATCATCGCAAGACATTCCATCTTGGTGTCCTCAGTCACTTGAAAAAATCCTTGTGCCTAAAAGCTTGTGTACAGTGTCGACATGTTTGAATATAGCACATCCAGTGGCCCTTGATTTCATTGTGCCAATTTTGTTGTAATGTGTCTATCTTTCCTATCTCCATGCCATGCTGTTCAGGATGTTTGTTGGCATGTATGAGGTAACGAGTGCTCAGAGTACGGGATGCTGTGTGAGTGCCCTGCTTTCCCTGTGCTACTTGAAATTCTTTAATACACAGTTATGAACCCTCCCAATAGTATGTATTTTGCCAACCTCTGATGCCCGAAAAGTACGCATGCTTGACATGTGGCCAACTTTGCACCAGACCTGCAGGTGAACTGGCCTGCTGTTAGATCTCAGTTACCAGTTTATTGATATCCACTTTAGAGTGTAATTTCCTTTCTGACTTTGAGAAAATTCAGACATGTAATTGCTCATTTTACTATAGCCAGTAAAATAGCTATCGCTGGTAAAATCAAGTGGGTTGAGCGCTCGCTGCTGTGATCTGTGTGCGATCTGCAGTTTGCAAGTTCGAATCCCAGCAAGGCTAACTCAGCCTTTCATCCTTCTGAGGTCTATAAATGAGTATCAACAAACGTTGGATGATATTGTATGTATATTTGTGGTATGTAAAGCGCTTAACCGTAAGTGCTATATGATAACACATCATTATTATCTTGCCATGGATGTCTGCTTGCATTCACAGTAATTTGGTGATATGGGCCTATACACACTGATGTTAATGATACATATGGTGATTCATTCTTGTAAGAAATGTATATAACATTATAATGATATCGTAACCATATTTATTGTAGGAACAATGCTATGTGATGCCACGTCCTGTTTTGTCAAGGGGTGAAAGGTTGTGTTCCATCACTTCCCGTAATGTCATTTTGGGGTTGGGTCAAATGACATCACTTCCTGTGATGTCATCAGAGATCATGGGTTGTGTGATGTTGCTTCTGCTACCCCTGACATTTTGGTGAAATGACGTTCCTGCCTGATTTTACTATTTACTTTTTCACTCTGTTTTGAAAATGTAGAAAATGTCCTGCGGGGGGGCCAACAGCATGTGAGTGTTAACTTTGGTGGTCCCCTGCATGGAATTAGTATTTTTGGTATCATCACCCTATGAGTCACAATTGCTAATGAATTGCTGAAGAATAGCTTATAGGAGACCCTGACACCCAAGTGATGGTATTAAACTTGTGACGGCCAGGGAGAAGAACCAAACCCTTTTCCACTACACCCTGAGGTAATTCCCGAAAACCCATAGTAAAGCTGGAAACAACTCTGCGTGCATACACATTTGGTCCCCTTCAGAGAACTCCAGGACAATGGTCCTACTGGCACAAGGCCGTTATCTTTTTGAATGCCAGCCTAGACATAATTCTATTTCACACCAGCGCAGCTGTAGGATAATGGAAATCTTGTTTGAATTCTAGGTACCATGATACAACGAAATGCAAATGATGCAGCCTGGCCCAGAGAGAGCAGAACTAAAGTGAGGTGCGGACGGGGCGTGCCCAGGTATAGTGAAAGGGAGTGAGATGAAAGATGGAGCAAGAAAAGCAGATGTAGGATTGATATGTACGGTTTGAGTAGTCCCTACCATCGTGATGTCATTTAATTGCAATGTGTTACTTGCTGTTTTTCTTCACCATATAAACTGCCAGAATACAGGTGCCAAAAGGCTCTGAGAAATTCAGAACTGGGTGAGCTCCACAGCAGTCACTAGCTATATTTAGAACTCTTTCGAAGGAAGAAGAACAAAAACACAAGGGAGTGGAACTACGATTAAATGTGGAGAAGAGTGAGAAAAGGCACATTTGAGAGGGAGAGAAAAATGTAAAGGTATAGGAGGACTAAGTGTGGGAAAAGATTCGGTATTAAGTCAAATAAACTTTTTTGAAAAAACTTTGACAAAAAAACGATAATCAAAGACAAAGGGGGGCTTTCTAAATCAGGCTGTCAGACTGTCATGTCCCTGCCGCACAAGAGTGCGCGCAGGGGCTGAAAGGTAGGCCAGGACCCGGAAGCGCCGCCGAGGAGAACGGGTGTTTGTGTGTTTGTGTTTGTGTTTGTGTTCGTTTGAGTTAAGGGGAAGTCTTGGGTGGGGGGGAGGTTACGGAGGCAGAGGGAGGGAGCATTGGGGGTGGTGAAACCCCCCAATTTTGTAGAAAACATGCAAGAGAGTTTGGGTAGGGTCTGTAGAATGTCCTTTTTTCGAATTTCGTATCCATAAAATTACTTGGATCCAAAGATGCCGCTCCTGTTCTGCCCTTCTGCGTCATCATTTCCCATCATCTAGTCCTCGGATTGCATCCTGGGTGTCCCACCCATTTGTGGACTATCCTCAGTGCTGGAACACCACTCCCAGAGCAACTGGCGCAGTATCAAGTGCTGCATGCATCACTTTAGTACTCTAATATAGAGATATGATGCATGAAGTAAGCACTCTGTAAGAACCTGTCACTCTGTCAATGAATACAAATTCTGAAGGAAAACTCTAAGGCCTACTACTCAACTGTAAATTGAATAAACCCCAACATAGCGGTCTACATAAGGGGATGAAGGCATGGATGTCAAGTTAAAGTTCTTTGCAGCATGAAGGTCGTTTACAAGCTTTCTTGACCATTTAACACATGGTCACACTGGTACTGACGGGTTTGAACACTATTAACACTTTGGCTGCACACCCTGATGTTTTTTTTTTTTTTTTTTCAGAGGGTGTTGGGGTGTGAGGCAGCTGTCTTACTCTTTTTTTAAATTTCTTTTGTATCGTTTGTTTATTGATTTTTTCCAAATACCACATCAACTTTGATGCACATAAATGTACCAGGTTTAGAGTGTGATGCACCTAGGATTGCAGGAGGAAAGTGGGCATATTAATATGTGCCGATTGCGTGATTTTAATTTCCAAATCCCTGAAAGATATTGGCAAACAACTGGATGCTTTACAAATGTAGCTATGAATACTCCCAAAACAGTGTCAATGGTATGACCTAAAACAAGGACTGTAAATGTCATATTTGTGCACAATGGGGAAAATATCCTACATAAACTACGTTGGTTGTCATAACATAAGGCTCAGAATGGAAAGTGGCCTAGACAACTACAGTGTATCCACGCTAATCTTAATCCAAGAGTGGGAATAACCTGTGCCCTTGCATTTTAAATTGGGTCTAAAGCTGCTACCCTCCCAGCTATTGAGGTTTGTAAAGATCAGATATGAGCAGCAATGCTTTTTGGAGCAAAACGTTTGGGACATTCTGTAATTAATCTGTTGAAGACAGAGGAAACACATTGTGTGACGACATTTCTTTCTCTATGATCGCACCCTCTGTAACGCTATATAGTGAATTGGGCCTTCGACCTATTGTATAAGAAGCCCGTTTAAGGTCAATGGTGCTTTCGTTACATATTATAATTATCACACAAGAGTAGTCTTGCATCTGAAAAGCAATAATTGGGGTATTTAATGGAAGTGGATTATGTCACTTAATTGTGATCATTAATGGAGTGACAAGTTAATAAAGATTGTCAAAGCTGCTTACAGGGACTGGCCAGTTGTCACCGTCTTCTGGAGAATGCAGGTGGCTTTATAAAAACTGATAATTTGCTGTACCAAACGCTCTGAGATCCCAAAAAATATTTTAATTGAATTGCCAGCCACTGCAAGCGGGTGCTTTCCATACTTCTCATGGGAAATTATTTGCTTAAATGGCATCATTTGACCTCGAGTATATCTGTTGTGTTGTAATGTAATTGAAACAGAAGTGCACCTTAGATT
The DNA here is from genome assembly GCF_040938575.1 of Ambystoma mexicanum. Classification (NCBI taxonomy): domain Eukaryota; kingdom Metazoa; phylum Chordata; class Amphibia; order Caudata; family Ambystomatidae; genus Ambystoma; species Ambystoma mexicanum. The sequence goes on from NC_090932.1 coordinate 1,194,476,771, forward strand.
GTTTTGTCCACTATATGAAGTATGAAGTTGACAGCTATATGGGTACTGACATATTTTTTTTTTTTTTTAAATGTGATGGGTAATAGCAGCTATGATGTTTTTGAAAGCTGGTACTCTCCCAGATGTAGTATGGAATACATACAACTTTTTTTTAATGTGCTTGCTATATGTGCCACCGATTCATGTTCTTTATTCCTTGGTCATTTTCTTATGTGTAACATCTTATATATTCAGTTTTGGCATGATTTTCTATTTTTTTTATTTTTCCATTATTAACATTTCTGTTTGTGTTTAATATTCAATTGTTTTTTTTATTCATTGCATTGTACATTGATGTTAGTGTAATGTTAATGTCAATGTTAAAGTATAGTTGTATCGCACACTATCACCAGCCCTGTAGCCCCTGGCGCTCTGGCAGATCGGAAAAAGGAGAAGGGTGGGGTGAGTTAGTGGGACCGAGCGGGAAATGTGCAAGAGAGCAGTGATGTGCTGTTGGCATCTTCATTTCGGTTAGCACCATTCGCTGAGCTTAGGTGTGATTTTCGGTTGGTAGCCGTCGTGTTCTGTTGTGCGAAGTTATGTGTGATTTGTTTTGTTGTTGTGATGTAGTGAGGTGTGTACAGTTTTCTGTGCTTTAGGGTTGGGGTTGTGTTTGGTTAGTGTTTGAGAGGTGTATGCGGAAGCTTAAGATTGTTAGTAGGTTGGTTAGTGGTCTCCCTATGTAGATGTGATATGTGTTAATTTCCAAGTTCTTTCTAGATGTGGCACGTGAATGTCTCCACATTTCTATCTAGATGCAGCACTGGTTAATATTCACAATCCTGTCTAGATGTGACGCATGCTAATGTTCACAATTATATTTAAGTGTGGCACTGGCTAACATTCACAATCCTGCCTAGAAGCAATGTAGGACAACATTTACAATCCTGTCTAGATGTGACGCAAGCTAAAATTCACAATTCTATCTTAATGTGGCACTTGCAATATTCACAATCCAGCCTTGGTGTGACGCAAGCTAATATTCACAATTATATACAAATGTGGCAGTGACTAACATTTGCAGTCCTTTCTAGATGTGACGTAGGCCAATATTCACAATTATATCTAAATGTGGTACTGCTAACATTCACAATCTTGTCTCTATGTGACGCAGGCTAATGTTCACAATTCTATCTAAGTGTGGCCCTGGCTAACATTCACAATCCCGTCTAGATGTGACGAAGGCTAATATTTACAGATCTATCCAAATGTGGCACTGGCTATATTCACAATCCTGTCTAGAAGCGACACGCCATATGCACAACTAAATCTAAATGTGGCACTGGCTTACATACACAATTCTGTCTGGATGTGACACAGGCTAATATTCACAATTATATCTAAATTTAGCATAGGCTAACATTCACAATCTAGTCTAGAAACGATGCGAGCTAATATTCACAATCCTGTCTGGAAGTTACGCAAGCTTTTATTAACAATGATATCTAAATGTGGCAGTGGCTAACATTCACAATCCTGTCTAGAAGTGAGGCAAGCTTATGTTCACAATTATATCTAAATGTGGCACAGCATAACATTCACAATCCTGTCTAGAAGCGACGCAGGCCAACATTTGCAATCCTCTCTAGATGTGATGCAAGCTAATATTCACAATTCTATCTAAATGTGGCACTGGCAATACTCACAATCTAGTCTAAGTGTGACGCAGGCTGATATTCACAATTATATCAAAATGTGGCAGTGGCTAACATTCACAATCCTGTCTAGCAGTGATACAAGCTAATATTCCCAATCCTGTCTAGAAGTGACTCAGTCTAATATTCACAATTCTATCTACATGTGGTTCTGGCTAATATTCCCAATCCTGATTAGAAGTGACGCAAGCTAATATTCACACTTCTATCTCAATGTGGCACTGCATTATTTACAATCTAGTCTAGGTTTGATGCAAGCTAATATTCAAAATCCTATCTACATGTGGCCCTGGCTAATATTCACAATCCTGTCTAGATCTGACGCAGGCCAATAAACACAATTGACAGGCCGATTCATGGAATTAATGTGCGCTGAAAATTCCCGCGCAAGCGTGCGAAACCGTGCGAATCACAGTGCAAGTGCGAAAATCACAGCAAAACCCGCGCACATCGATTCATGCAAGTCCGTGCGTGAGTAAAAAGTGGAATGTGCGCTGAAAATCTGCGTGGCGCATGCCGGCGCACAGGTCATCTAACGGCGTGCGCTATGGCCACAGCGAAAGCGCACATAGCGCGACGTAAATAACAAAAGTAGGCATAACACGGGGCGTGACATGCGGAATGTGGAACAACGCGTGAAAATGTGGGCGTCACGGGTGAAGTACAGGAGGCAAGTGCGCGGAACGCCCACACGCTTGCCTACAACACATATTGATGGAATCGAATAGGGCAAACCAGCGCACCGGCGAAGACGCGCACAGGCCTACACACGTAAGCCACACAAAGGCAAACGGTAGCATCCCTGCGCATGAAAAAAATGTGCGCCATAATGGGCGCTAACAAAAAGCATGTATATACAGCTCTGATGATTGTCCCACACTGTGGCCCTCTAGGACAAATGACGTGCAAAGGGGTACGCGACGAACACGAACACCCGCTGTGTCAAAAATAGCGTGTGCATGTATTTCGGGGGTGCGTGGGAAGTTTAACACGCGATTGGCATTGGGCGAGCGGGGTGCATGTAAATCTGGGGTTGTGGGAAGTTTCACACGCGATAGGCCCTGTGCGAGTGGGGTGCGTGTATTCCTGGGGTTCGTGTGAAGTTTCAGATGCGATTGGCCTGGGTACGTGTAAATCTGGGGTGCGCAGGAAGTTTCACACGTGATTGGCCTTAGGCGAGCGGGGTATGTGTATTTCGGGGGTGCACGGGAAGTTTCACACGCGACAGGCCCTGTGCGAGTGGGGTACGTGTATATCTGGGGTGCAGGGGAGTCCAACACGTGAATTGGCATTGTGGGTCCTCCCAGGTGTTCCCTCTACACCCTCCACGGCCCCTGCATGCAGCCCACACCACAGGGGACTACCCTGCACCCCTGGTCATGTCCTGCAGGCAGCCCATCCACCATGGGCATGCCCCCCAGCCAAGCCACATGTCACCTTGCACTACTGATCACCAACGCATGACCCCCTACACCCCCACCCCCAACAGTGCAGTGCACCTGCCAGCAGTCCCCCACTCATGTCCCACTCATGTCCCCTTGCACCCCCACCCCCCCAGCAGTGCAGCACACCTGCCAGCAGGACCCCACTCATGTCCCCTTGCACTCCCACCCCCCAGCAGTGCAGGGCACCTGCCAGCAGGCCCCCACTCATGTCCCCTTGCACCCCCAACCCCCAGCAGTGCAGGGCACCTGACAGCAGGCCCCCACTCATGTCCCATTGCACCCCCACTCCCCAGCAGTGCAGGGCACCTGCCAACAGGCCCCCACTCATGTCCCATTGCACCCCCACCCCCCAGCAGTGCAGGGCACCTGCCAACAGGCCCCCACTCATGTCCCCTTGCACCCCCACCCCCCAGCAGTGCAGGGCACCTGCTAGCAGGCCCCCACTCATGTCCCACTCATGTCCTCTTGCACCCCCACCCCCCAGCAGTGCAGGGCACCTGCCAGCAGGCCCCCACTCATGTCCCATCGCACCCCCACCCCCCCAGCAGTGTAGGGTACCTGCCAACAGGCCCCCACTCATGTCCCACTCATGTCCCATTGCACCCCCACCCCCCAGCAGTGCAGGGCACCTGCCAACAAGCCCCACTCATGCCCCATTGTGCCCCCACCCCCTAGCACTGAGGGGCACTTTCCAGCAGGCCCCCACTCATATCCCCTTGCACCCCCACCCCCCAGCAGTGCAGGGCACCTGCCAGCAGGCCCCCACTCATGTCCCATTGCACCCCCACACCCCAGCAGTGCAGGGCACCTGCCAACAGTCCCCCACTCATGTCCCATGCACCCCCACCCCCCAGCAGTGCAGGGCACCTGCCAACAGGCCCCCACTCATGTCCCACGCATGTCCCATTGCACCCCCACGCCCCAGCAGTGCAGGGCGCCTGCCAACAGGCCCCACTCATGTCCCATTGCATCCCCACCCCCCAGCAGTGCAGGGCACGTGCCAACAGGCCCCCTCTCATGTCCCACTCATGTCACACTCATGTCCCCTTGCACCCCCACCCCCAACAGTGCAGGGCACCTGCCAGCAGGCCCCCTCTCATGTCCCCTTACACCCCCACCCCGCAGCACTGAGGGGCACCTGCCAGCAGGCTCCCACTCATGTCCCCTTGCACCCCCACCCCCAAGCAGTACAGGGCACCTGCCAACAGGCCCCCACTCATGTCCCACTCATGTCCCCTTGCACCCCATCCCGCAGCAGTGCAGGGCACCTGCCAACAGGCCCCTACTCATGTCCCACTCATGTCCCCTTGCACCCCCACCACCCAGCAGTGCAGGGCACCTGCCAGCAGGCCCCCACTCATGTCCCACTCATGTCCCATTGCACCCCCAGCAGTGCAGGGCACCTGCCAACAGGCCCCCACTCATGTCACATTGCACCCCCAACCCCCAGCACTGAGGGAACCTGCCAGCAGGCCCCCACTCATGTCCCCTTGCACCCCCACCCCCCAGCAGTGCAGGGCACCTGCCAACAGGGCCCCACTCATGTCCCACTCATGACCCCTTGCACCCCCACCCCCAGCAGTGCAGGGCACCTGCCAACAGGCCCCCACTCATGTCCCACTCATGACCCCTTGCACCCCCACCCCCCAGCACTGAGGGGCACCTGCCAGCAGGCCCCCACTCATGTCCCCTTGCACCCCCACCCCCCAGGGGCACCTGCCAGCAGGCCCCCAATCATGTCCCCTTGCACCACCACCCCCCAGCACTGAGGGGCACTTTCAGCAGGCCCCCACTCATGTCCCTTTGCACCCCCACCCCCCAGCAGTGCAGGGCACCTGCCAACAAGCCCCCACTCATGTCCCACTCATGTCCCCTTGCACCCCATCCCCCAGCAGTGCAGGGCACCTTCCAGCAGGCCCCCACTCATGTCCCACTCATGTCCCATTGCACCCCCACCCCCCAGCAGTGCAGGGCACCTGCCAACAGGCCCCACTCATGTCCCCTTGCACCCCCACCCCCCAGCAGTGCAGGGCACCTGCCAGCAGGCCCCCACTCATGTCCCACTCATGTCCCCTTGCACCCCCACCCCCAGCAGTGAAATGGCGATCTCATGACACAAACCAAAAGTCAACTATGTACATCAACACATGTCCGCCACACAAAGGCAGGCAGTAGCGTCCCTGCGCTAACAAAAAACCTGTATATACAGCTCTGATGAATGTCCCATACTGTGGCCCTCTAGGACAAATGACGTGCAAAGGTATACGCGACAAACACAAACACCCGCTGTGTCAAAAATAGCGTGTATTGTGGGGGTGCGCGGGAAGTTTCACACGCGATTGTGCCTGGGCGAGTGGGGTACGTGTACTTCAGGGTCTCGCGGGAAGTTTTACATGCAATTGTGCCTGGGTGAGCGGGGTACGTGTACTTCAGGGGCTCGTGGGAAGTTTTTCATGTGATTGTGCCTGGGTGAGCGGGGTACGTGTACTTCAGGGGCTCGCGGGAAGTTTTACACGCGATTGTGCCTGGGTGAGCGGGGTACGTGTACTTCAGGGACTTGCGGGAAGTTTTACACATGATTGGGCCTGGGCGAGAGGGGTACGTGTATTACTGGGGTGGGCGGGGAAGTACAGGAGGCAAATGCGCAAAACGCCCACACGCATGTGCCAAAAATGACACGCTAATCTGGAAACACGTACGCCAGCAGGAAGCAGGCATGCGTGGACCCGCGCAGCATAAAAGTGTGCGCAAACAACAAGCAAGCTCAGACGCCAGGATGAACATACCGTTCCTAGCAGCAGTAGTCGTGGGATACCGCAGGAGGAGGAGGAGGATAGTCAGGTCCAGAATTTCCACACCCAGAACCAGCCTTTTTGGCATGCCTGATGACCAGGTGTATGGGAGGTACAGGTTTCCACCTCACATAATACTCGACCTGGTCAGTGAGTGGGAGGATGACCTCACATTACCCACCCTCTGCTCCCAAGCACTCAGCCCCCTGGAGAAGGTCCTCAATGTACTGCACTTTTTGGCCACCGGATCATTTCAGCGGACAAGTGCCATAGTGGGGGGGGGGGTGTCACAGGCCACGCAGTCACGCTGTCTACACCAGGTTTGGCCATCATGACTGCACGCCCATCAGTCTGCAGGCACATATACCTGCCCAGGACACCTGCAGAAAGGCAGGCTGCCGTCCAGGATTTCTACGGGGTGGCACAATTCCCCAAAGTCCTAGGTGCCATTGATTGCACCCATGTGGCTCTACGTCACCCCAGGGCATCAGAGCACATCTATAGAAACCGCAAGCACTGGCATTCCATCAACGTCCAGGTAGTATGTGATGCCAAGGGAATCATCACCTCAGTATATGCCAACTATCCAGGGTCCACCCACGACAGTTTCATTTACAGAATGTCAACCCTCAACCGGTACATAGAAGCTGGGTGGCATGGCGATACATGGCTGCTCGGTGAGTATAAATGCCACAGCACATGCATGCATGCCAGATACTGAGTAATGTCACAACCCTACTAATGATACCCATCACCACCTCCCTAGGGAACAGTGGCTACCCTCTGAGCACCCACATGATGACGCCAATTCAGAACCCCACCACGCCACCCGAGGTAAGATACAACACAGCCCATATTGCAACCCGGGGCATAGTGGAGCGCACATTCGGAGTTCTCAAGTCACGCTTTCGCTCCCACGACCGTTCTGGCGGGAAGCTGTTATACGCTCCCCCAGTAGTGTGCAGGATTATAGTGGCAGCATGTGTCCTGCACAACGTTGCAACACGCCGGGGCCTGCCGGTAGACATGACGGTGCCCCCACATCCCCAACCACATGCACGCCCGCTGCGCATGGGAGGGGAAAGGGCATGGGGTGAGGCAGCCCGAACGCAGCTGGTGGCTAATTACTTCACTTAGAATCACACCCCTGTGGAGTGCACACAGCCCTGGCACATACCATCTGACAATCAATGATGATGACTCAAGGGACAGTCAACTGTCACTACCATACCAGCCTGAGATTGGTCACCTGGGAGTGTCACAATGTGCGCATACCTACCTACAGAAACACCACCAATGCTGTGTCATCAAAAGACACATATGCTGCTAAATGCATTACCCCCTTGCAAAATACAACATGAGAACAGTGCCATGTCACCCAACCCCTCCCCAGCACCACCACCCAACACACCATGGCATGTCATGCTATGTGAGAGCAAACAAAGCAATCCCGAAAACCTGACACAAGAGTCACAAAGTAAAGTGTCCCTAATGGAACCTGGCCACAAATAATATGCTCCCAGTAATGTTGAACTAACAACACACATGACCAAATACTTACCAACAATACAATGCAGCTACACAAGCTCAAACATAACTAAAACATGACAGTACTAAGTTAAAGTAGTTGTAGTCTTACAACCTGAATATGCCACCACATCGCCCCCTTCCAACTGTTGTCTTGCAGGCTTCAAAACTTGTCTGTGTACTGCATACAACATGAACTCCATCTCCAAAGTAGACGGCCTTGTGAAGACATGAGGAATGAACCTGCAAATTCAGAGGGAGACATGGAAGCAGAAGCATACATAATTCCAACATGCAGTGTACAATACAACTACACTATATACAAGGAATGTCTACACAGTATTGACTACAGACTGCCCACACAGCTCATGGGAGCCCAACATCACGGTGTACATCAATGTCACTTGGTCACACCCTTTGCAAGCCCATGGAAACGGGAAGCAGGAGTGGTGTGTGTCTCACGAATCCAAGCATCGAACCCAAACTCAGGACAAACCTCCATGTGCCCAGCCGGAAAACAGTGGATGCCCACGGAAGCCACACAAGGCAACACACTGTAAAAAAATAATCAAAAATCAAAAATCAAAGAAGCAAAAATCAAAAATCAAAAATGGCCATGTGGGGGCAGGGGGGGGGGGCACCCAGGAGGTCTGAGGACACGGTGCGCACCAACAGCCACCTTTGTGGATGTTGGGAAAAAAAAACACCTCCATGGGCTCATGGCCTGCACGGCTATGCCAATGTGGGAGATCTGCTGCTGTCGCTCTGAACACCCTATGCTGCTGCCACAGGAGGTGGTGGTGCTATGGGAGGCAGCCCACGCAAAGCCCTGGTATGGTCCTCCATGGCAGCAAGCATGCGGGTGTGGAAGGTCTCGTTCTGGAGGATTATGGTGCGGAGATCCCCATGCAGCACCAGACGTGATGCCCGGATCTCCTCCCGAGTTGCCTGCATCTCAGCTGAGAGCAAATGTGTGAGCCGCTCCAGCTGCTGTTCTGTCCTTAAGTTAGTGGAAGTCTCAAGGTCAACAAGAGTCTCCCTAAGGTGATGGAGTTCTACCCTCAGGGCTTCCCTGTGGCCCTGGGACTCTATTGAAATCAATTGGCGTAGTCTCCAGTGCCGCCCGTCTGTCCCTGCTGGACGCCAACATGTCCTCCCTGTGCGATTGGCAAATGGAGTCTGTTGCCTGCTGTAGTAGCACCATCTGCCTTTCAGAGGGGACAATGGAAGTGGCCACCCTCTCCATTGCTTGAGCCATCATCTCAACTGATGCTGCCTGTTGAGTTGCCATACCGTAAATGGATTGTTTCCATGCGGTATTGCCTGGTGGAGTCGGTGGGCACCACACCTGTTTGGGGCAAGGCGGTCTGCGCCATGCTGTGCCGGCACTGCCTGAGGCTGCAGGACTGCATTCCCCCTCTGATCTGCTGGCCCAGGAACAGGATCAGATGTTGTGGAGTGTGACCCTGCACCCGTAACCGCCAAAGGCCGACTAACCAACACTGACATCCCCATAGAGGGTTCTACCCCTGGTGCAGGTGGGTTGGACAGAACAGAATCCCTTCCAGAATCACTTACCTGCAACGCCACATAGGTCTCATCATCCGAATCAACACCTGAATAGAGGTCTGGGGAGGTGCACCCAGAGACACCCCTTGACAGTATCGTCTTCAGCAAGAGTGGGTTCTCACCCACCACCACACCACGTCCCCCACTGGTGGCCGGTTGTGCCTCAGGTTCCTCCTGGGTATGCACCATCTCCTCAACCTCACCAGCATCAAGTGCGTCATCCACTGCAAAAACATGAAAGACAAAAAATGGAAACAGGCATTAGCACCATAGCACACAAATAGGCCTGACAAGCTACAGAACCAGTACATGATTTACACATGTCCCACATGACTATAACCCTCCCATGCATGCACTGTCACAGAGTTGGAAGGGGAGGCAAAAGTCTGACACTGATGACAACAAGATGGAAGAGCAACACATTTGCTGCATGCTGGGTAGCACTGCCATCACACATTGGCCTGTGAGTGGCATGTCCTATACTCATAAATGACACATGCCATCTCACAGATGGGATGTACCATAGTCATGGTACATTCCACAAGTACATCCATATGTCAGTGAATGAGTACTGTCACCCATCCATGTGAGATGGACATGAAGAGATGAAAAATGCCACATAGTGTGAAAAGATACGCCATGTGCCACACAATGCAACACATCCAGTGAACAAAAATACAGTGATTGCAGGGCCATGTACACATCAATGGTTGTGCACTTCAACATGACAGGAAACAACTAGCATGTTCCACGTCCAAACAGGCCCAAAAACATCATGTGATCAGGACAATACTCATTCAGCCTGAATGGTCAAATCTTTCAACTGCCAAGGTGACACATGTGGGCCTATTGGGGTTCTTCACTGACAGAAGCATGTCACATATGTCAAATAGGGCGGAGGAATGTGTTGCAAAAGTGGGAGAATTGAAACAATCAGCCTGAAAGAACACTGAGAAATACAAACAATGTTGTTGCATGATGCCACCTCAAGGGCAACTGCCGTAATGTTGCGCTAAATTACTACTGTGGGCAGAAGGGATAGTGTCACACCCAAATTCAAGGCTGCAGAATGTTTTGGATGAAGCACATGGGTGACCCATACTACTCTGTCACACACACCCTTACCTGGCACTCAATCAGAACCCGTCACCCAAACAACATACACATGCATTACACACACACGCATGGGCACTCACCGGACAATGTTTCATAACCGGGTAGTTCTTCCACACCTCAGATCTGTTCCTCTGTGACGAAGGTCCCAGCAACAGACTCATGTTCAGTGAGTTTGTTGTCCTCTTGTGGAGACCCACCGCCAGTCACCAGAGTAGTGGCATGACTTGAGACCAGCTTGTCCTTTGCTCTGCGTTTCAGGTAGTTCCACCGCTTGTAGCAATCATCAGCTGAGCGCCTCACAAATCCAAGGGCACTTATGTCGTTGGTGATGGTCTGCCAGTGTGCCTTACGTTGACCAGGTGTGGTCTTGGACCCTGCAGTCACCACCATTTCGTGGCTATGTTGTAACACATAGCTCACAAGTGCATTAAGCTCTGCGTCATTAAAGCAAGGCTTCCTTGACATGCCAGAGTGTGTAGCCGTGCCTGGGGTCTCAGCCTGTCGTGCCAGAGAACCCTTCTTCCTCTTTTTAGAAAGTGGAGCGGAGCCAGAGTGGCTAACGCCGCTCTGGTCAGTAGGGGCAGAATCACCGGTGGACTGGGTTGTTGGAGTGTGCGAATGCACATTGACCATAGGACTTGGTGCAGGCATTGTCTGAAGTGTGATGTTGGCAGGGGGAACATCAGTATGATGGACCAGGACCGGCACTGTCCTGGCTGGGGGAGTCAGAGCTGGGGCGGATGGAGCTGCAGCTGCCCCTGCAGCCTCACCACCCTGCATACTTGTGGCAGCAGATGACATAGCTGCCCCAGATCCACGTGCCTTGGTGACAACTTGCACCGCCACATGTGGCCTAGACTTGCTGACCTGGAAGTCAGCCAGGGAGTCATCCTGTGCCAGGTCAGGTGCCACAATGGGCTGGTCCAACAGGGGCTGAGTTGGGATGGTCTCAGCCACGTTTCCCTCAACCATGGGGGGGGCATGGGTGTCCCTGATTGGTCCTCCACACATGGGGGTCTACGGGCACCCTGCAAATCTGGGCCACATCCCCTACCACGCCCACCACGTCAACCTTTTGAAGGTCAGCCACCTTTGCCTCCCTTACCGCTTGGTCGCCTCCCAACCATGGCACTGATGGTGTTGTGTGTATGGGAGGATCAGTAACTATTGTCCTGGGCAATTGGGGGTGAAAGGGGTAGGGTACTAGATGGAATTCGTACCCTAGTGCTCTAACAAGGCTGTCTGTGACCCCTGGGGGAAGATGATGGGTCAGGCAACGCACAGGCAGCCCAAAAACAAAAATAAACGTGCACGCAACCCCTCGTAGACCACGTGTGTGGAAACATGAACCCGCACTATGCTGTGGCACCCAGAAACACAAAAATAAGCGTACGCGTAATACATGCAGCCTACAATGACCTCTGAAGGGGTACGCGACACACGGGGCAAGCACAGTTGCTAAGTACGTGCAGAACTCACCGTCCGCCTGGAAAAAGAACGTGAAAAATACACGCGTGTGCGCATTGGCAACACCCCCGCCAAAAGAAGAATTGTATGCTGTCTGAGGAGACAGGACAAAAGGAGAAGTGAACACTGTTTGAGGAAACAGGCCCAAAAAAAGTAGAAAAATGAAAGCTGTCAGAGGTAACAGGGAGTACGAACTTGAAACGCTGTGAAGTAATCGCGTGTGAACCGACAAGAAGTACAGAATCCACCCACTCACTCTCCACATAAAGCACGTACAAGGAAATGGCGTCTTACACGTACCTTTTAAACCGGCCCACACGTACACGTCACTTACGCGTGTACGCGTCCTTTCCTCCAATTACACACGCTGACACTCGGACGTGCAGCTTTTCCACGTGTGCTCTGTCATCACGTGCTATGAGGGAAACACCCACGCGCGTCACGTCTCAGATGCGCTTACACGCTAAGGGCCTTTGGTCCAATGATATCGCGTACGTGTGCTGATGCGCTTATGCGCTAAGGGTCTTTACTCGAATTACACACTGACGTGCAAGATTTTCACGTGCCAAATCACTCCGTATCAAGCTGGCCACATGTACACACACGGAAGACCACGCTCCTGCCCTGAAGGCCATTTTTATGCCTCCAAGAGCCCCGAGCACGCTCCCACCAGCCATCTGCTGCTGCCTGTCTGCCTGCTGCCCATGTGCCCTGCTATTTGGTGCCTGCACGTCAGCCATCTGCAGGGGTCCAGTTGCTGTGTCCACCCCTGCTGGAACAGAAGACTCTCGACTGGGATTCCATCGCTCCACAGCCCAGACCCAGGACCCAGTTGCCCACCCACGCCTGCCTCCGGGGTTGCCATGTCGGGCACATCTCCATCTGGCACCGCTGGCAACCCCCAGCCAGAGAGGCAGAGGGCTACCAGCTTCACTGCCACCGAAGTTGGCGTCCTGGTGGAGCATGTCCTGTGGCATTATGATGCCCTCTTCGGAACAAGACGCGCCAACAAGGAAGGACGGACAAGGATCTGGACGGACATTGTGACTGCCATTAACGCGGAGGGGGTGGCAGTCCGCAAATTCCACCATGTCAAGAAGCGCTCGGAGGACTTCAGGTCCAGGACCCTCAACACGGCCCAGCACCTCACGGAGGGGGGCCAGACACGCCTGAGCAACATCCAGATGAGGGTCCTGGAACGCGTAGGCCCAGCGCTCCACGCCCAGATCCTTCGGAGGCAGACCAGTCTGGAGTTGAGCGGTAAGTGACCAAGCATTGCTGTGTAAGACAGGGCATATTGCAGTGTGCTGGTAGTCTGATACTTGCCTGTATGTGTGACATAGGCCATGCATGGATGTGTGTATGCAGGGACATCATGGTCATGCATGTGGGACCAGTTATGTGTGAACCACATGGTAGGTGCATGTGTTTTAATGCAACATGGGGACCTCTATGCAGAATGCACACCTGAAAGCATACCAGTCTGTGTTCCAGGACATGGAGGGGGGGGTGAGGAATGGGTGCTCATGTCATATACATGTATGGTGCACGCCTGTGTGTGTGTGCGCCAGAGAAGTGTGTGTTTGATTTTGAAACGCCATGGATGCATGTGACTTTGAAGGCAACATCTTGGTTTACAGGGGCCCTTGTACATGGGAGTTGATGTTGATTGCAGGCGTCGGGAGTGTTTCTGCATGTGTGTTGCATGCATTAACCCATGTATTGTGGAAGTACAGGATGGAAGTGACATTTGACAGTGCCACTCATGTGTTATTGCTTCCTGTCTAGGGTATTTTGTGCTGTACCCTGATGCTTGTGTTATATGTCTCCCTCTACGCAGCGTCAAGTGAAGAAGAGGGCGGAGACAGCGCTGTGGAGCCAAGCAGTGGGGATGCCTCCACCGGGCGGCGACGCATGGCCCAGCACCCTCCCAGGAATTAGCATCATCCGGGAGCGAGGGGGCTGGTGCCGCGTCTGCCACAACGGCTGTGGCGGAAGGGCCGGGTGAGCCCCCACAGGGGCTTCCAATGGCGGAAGACGGTGTGGAGACATCCAGGTTGGTGGTCTCCACAGAGGAGGAGGAGCCTGCTACTGAGCCGCACATGGGGCCTGGTGAGGGTAGTACCACTGGTGCAAGTGGTGCAGTCCAGGGCCAGGACGGGCCTGTGCATTTCACTGTCCTTGACCCTGTGACTGCATCATCATGCACCAGCAGGGAGGCCCTGTCCCAGGCCCGTCCGCAGGTAGGGGAGAGTGCCATATCACCTGCCTCTCCACTACCTGCAGGCGAGGGGTCCCGCGACCATATGGGATCCGTCCTGGTGGGTGTCGCGTTGCGCACGCGTGACTTTCGTGATGACGTGTGTTGTTCCTGGGCGGAGAACGCACGCCATCATGAAGAGTAGCATCGTGATGTGGCACTGCTGGGAGGGGCCCTGGTCGGTGAGTTCCTACATGTGACACGCACTCTGGCGGACCTCTCCTCCTCTGTGGAGGCTATGCGCCGGTCGTTCTCCACATCGTCTTCCGGCCCAGATTCCACCAGGGCCCCCTGTGGACAGCCAGCTTGGTGGAGATCCCATCCCTGCCACAGTCGGGAGTTGGCGGTCCAGCAGGGGTGGACACCACAACTGGAGACCAGCAGATGGAGGATGTGCAGGCACCATCGGACAGGGCACATGGACAGCAGCAGCAGGAGCAGGCTGTAGGTGGGAGCAATGATGGCTTGGGGCCATCAACATCGGAGGGGCAGGCATCAGCCATAGGGCAGGAGGAACCAGGAATGGGAGTGTCTTCCATGAGGCAGCGGTTGGGCCATGCGATAGATGCGGAGCGGCAGCGGGCGGAAGAGGCACGGCTCACGATGGTCAGGGCGGAGAACTCCATGCGGAGGGCCCTGAGGCGGGCCGAGTGCCTAGAGGCCATTCGCAGGGACCTGGAGATCCAGATGTCATCGTCCCTGCGAACCCTCGGGGCCATGGAAGAGGACCGCCTCCGGGACATCGAGCAGGAGTTTGATGATGCCCTGGCCCGGGACATCAACAAGTGAGCCGTTGGACTTGCCCATTGCCCTTGTAAATAGTTAGTTAGTTAGTATTAGGTTTCCTTTCGTTTTTTCTTTATTTTGGACCGCTTGGACAATGCACCACATTTTTGTATATAGTTTTTTTATTAGGTAGTAGTTTTTGGCAGGTTTCATTTCTTAAGTTGGGCTCATGGACCCTGGATTCTTCAATTGTACATAGTTCTACATTGGATTCATCTTTTTTAATTTTTTTTTGGTGTTCACCATGGAGCAATAGTTTTTACTTTTTATTTTCCCTTGGATTTGATTTTCTGGACTGTGACTTTGGACAACATTTCTTTTTGGATTTCTTTTGCTTATGTTTTCTTGATTTTCATTATTTATCGGACATGGACCATTTCTTTTGTTATTTCCATTGTTGTGTGTTTAATTTGATTTACGTTTATGTTATCTGTAATATATATTTTTTTATACTTCCATTTGTGGTATTATCTCATTGGTTTCATGCATGTCATGTTATGGGTTTTGACATTCACTTGCACCCATTGTGTGTGTGTGAGACGGACATGTGTTAATTTACATACTTGCCATTGGGGTTGTATCATGTAATTGGCATTTCTATGTGGGTGGATACAATACTTGGGTGGGTCTTTGGCATGTGAAGGCCATAATGGCCAGGGATCTAGATTGTGATGACGTGTTGGCTGGGGGACATGTGTCGGGGCCTGCTGGTTGGTGCACTGCACTGCTGGGGGGTGGGGGTTCAAGGGGACATGAGTGGGGGCCTGCTGGCAGGTACCCTGCACTGCTGGGGGTGGGGGTACAAGGGGACATGAGTGGGATATGAGTGGGGGCCTGCTGGCAGGTGCCCTGCACTGCTTGGGGTGGGGGTGCAAGGGGACATGAGTGGGACATGAGTGGGGGCCTGCTGGCAGGTGCCCTGCACTGCTGGGGGGTGGGGGTGCAAGGGGACATGAGTGGGGGCCTGCTGGCAGGTGCCCCCCAGTGCTGGGGGGTGGGTGTGCAAGGGGACATGAGTGGGACAGGTGCCCCTGACTGCTGGGGGTGGGGATGCTGGGGGACATGAGTGGGGGCCTACTGGCAGGTGCCCTGCACTGCTTGGGGGGGTGGTGCAAGGGGTAATGCGTTGGAGATCACTAGTGCAAGGTGACATTTGGCTTTGCTGGGGGGCATGCCCATGGTGGATGGGCGGCCTGCAGGACATGACCAGGGGTGCAGGGTAGTCCCCTGTGGTGTGGGCTGCCTGCAGGGGCCGTGGAGGGTTTTGAGGGAACACCTGGGAGGACCCACACTGGCAATTCACGTGTAGGACTCCCCTGCACCCCTGAAATACACGTACCCCACTCGCACAGGGCCTATCGCGTGTGAAACTTCACGTGCACCCCAGTAATACACATAGCCTGCTGAAATTGTGTGTTAAACTTCCCCACACCCCAGAAATACATGTACCCTGCTGAAATCGAGTTTGGAACTTCCCGCGCACCCCAGTAATACACGTTTCCCGCTCGGCGTTTGCTGTTTGGCAGCCCTGTATACTGGTCCAGGGTTAGCGCAGCCCTTTGCGCTGAATTGGGAATTTTGATGGCTTTTCCTTGCGCGAGGGCGTTCTTGGGGGCGTAACTGGTGCTGCTGCAGGGTCGCTGCGCCACTCTACGCCACGGCTGGTTTTGGAGGCTAAAATCCATGAATACGCTGTGCGCGGAAAACGATCTTAGCACACGTGGCTGGCGCAGACATTCGCACGCGCACACTGTGCCCAGCAATGTGCGCCACTTTTGTGCGAAATTCTATGAATTATCCTGTGAATCTAGTTGTTAAACTGATTGGTATTAACAACCTGGCGTGCTACCTTCCAAGGGTAGGTAGAGTGGCATGGCTTCCGGAGTACAGTGATTACTCTACTCTCCACCCAGTCCACACCTACCTTGATGGTCGCTGCTGGTTGATGGCTAGCCCTGGCCTCCCCTGCTGACACCTACAGACACAGTTTGGAGCTGCCATTGTAGTAGCCGCCCTTTGCCCTGAGGCCCTTAGCGGCAGGGGCTGCCGGGCAGGGGGCTGCCCATGTCGGGTATGGGATAGGGAGAGGTGGACCAATCATGGCCTGGAGGAGGGCAAGGGAGGCAGGACTGGGGATCCGGAAGTGGGAGAGGGGGTGTAGGGAGAGTGTGGGGGTCTGCTAGCTGGCCGGTGGTTTTGGGGGTAACCAACTAGCACTGCTTACCTGTAGCCTGGATGGAAAAGGTGCAGGAAGTGTCTGTGCAGAGCGTTAGGCCTTCAGTAAGCACAGCATGATTTGACCAATCAGGGCCTGGGGGATGGCGAGGGAGGTGGGACTGGGGATCAGGAAGTGGGAGAGAGGGTGTAGGGGGATTGTCGGGGTCTGCTTGCTGACCAGTGGTTTTGGGGGCAACCAAACTAGCACTGCTTACATGTAGCATGAATGGAAAAAGGTGCAGGAAGTGTCTGTGCAGAGGGTTAGGCCCTCAGTAACCACAGCGTGATTTGACCAATTTGGGCCTGGGGGAGGACGAGGGAGGCGGGACTGGGATCGGAAACTGGGAGAGAGGGTGTAGGGGGAGGAAGGGGGTCGGTGGTTTTGGGGGCAACCAAACTAACAACGCTAACCTGTAGCATGGTTGGAAAAGGGCACAGGAAGCATCTATGCAGAGGGTTAGGCCCTCAGTAAGCACAGTGAGATTCAATCAATCAGGGCCTGTGGGAGGGCGAGGGAGGTGGAACTTAGGCATCGGAAAGTGGGAGAGAGGTTGTAGAGGGAGCGTGGGGGTCTGCTAGCTGGCTGGTGGTTTTGGGGGCAACCAAACTAGCACTGCTTACCTGTAGCCTGATAATATTTCAGAATAAAGATTATGGGCCTCATCACGAGTTGGGTGGTAACGTCGGTGCTATTACCGGCGGCGCTATTAGCCCTACCGCCAAACCCCTCGACGCTATTAGCACCGGATCATGGGTTTGGCAGAACGGTTGGTGCCCATTCCCCATTGGGCCCATTCAGGAATTCCTCATTCCCCATTGGGCCCAATGGGGAAAATTCATGCTATTACCACCGGTGGATTTCCCGCCGGCGTTAATAGTGCCGAAAATCAGCAAATTTGCAGCAGATTTCCACCCAGCTCAGAGCTGGGGGAAATCCACCAAGGCCATGATCTGGCGGACCCTTAAATGCGGTGGTAATAGCGCTACCACTGCATTTAAGGGTTACCGCCAGACTTGTGATGAGGCCCTATATATCTAATAAAAAATCCATGATTTGAGCCAAGCTCATAAAATTGGTTGGAATATGGTGCTATCCCAGCCATTATGGTCCAAAATGTAATCAAACAGATCCTCTTTGGCACAACTCCTAGTTTCTAATTGAGCAACACACAGAAAGAGGGATATGTGTACCTCCAAGTAACCTGGACACATACCACAAAACACTACTTTTATAACCCTCAACACAATTCAAGTCTTGTGTGCAATGTATACTGCAGCATTATAGCACCAATCATTGAACATCCAACAGCTTCAGGAAACTTCCACTGATCCTTATACTATGAAACCATGTCAGCCGAAGGGAGTGGTGAAGTGGAAACACCGGCACCATCTCGTGATGGTGCTGGTGTTTCCACGTCCGCCTGCAGGCGGGCGGTGTTAAACCCGCCAGGTCTGACCTGGCGGGAACATCCCCTCCCGCCTGCAGGACTCGGGATCGGGCGGTCCGGAATTAACAGTGGCGGCGGGTTTACCGCCACTGTTAATTCCCGACCGCCCGACCTGTAATGAGGGCCATTGACTGGTTTACATGGAATTCAGAAACAATTTTGGGAAGAAAAGAAGGGTGAATGCGAAGCACAACCTTATACTTGTGGAAAGTTAGGAATGGCTGTTCGACAGAGAGAGCTTGAAGCTCACTTATCTGTATTGCAGATGTTACCGCAATCACAAAGGCCACCTTCCAAGCATGGAAATTGAGCTTGGTAGTGGTCATAGGTTCAAAAAGCGTATGATATAAGGCGGTAAGGCCCACATTCAGATCCCATTTGGGAAAAAGATGAAGAAGACCTGCTACATCTCTCTTGATTACTGGGTTTGCCAGTGAAAAAGAGCAGCTATCTGTGGACAGATAAGCTGCAATGGTGCATAAGTATGATATGATATAACATTTATAACACGCCTATACACAAGTGTTTTGAGGCGCGACGAGGCATGGGAGGGGGAACAAGGGATGACACAAACAATTATCCTACTAGGCCAGGTATCATTCAGATCGCACAAGTGCATGGGGAGGGGAAAAGAGAAAAAGTGCGTGGGAGGGAGAGGGGAAAGTGCAGTACATGGGATAGTAGATAACAAGATGAATAAAAGGCCAGTGGTGGCAAGTGCAAGGAAGTGCAGACATTGGTGGCAAGTGCAAGGAAGTGCAGAAATAAGTGCTAGTAGGAGGAGAGTAGGGATACAGAAAACAGTCCCCAGTGCAGTTGTTGCTAGGGAGGCAGTGCAGGTGGGCAACTGGTGGGGCCTGGGAGTCAGAAGGGTGGCCAGGTAACCAGTGCTATTTCAGCCAGGAATTTAGAAGTGGAGAGGGGGAGAGAAAGCAGAGGCAAAGAGGAAGGTTTTGAGGTGCTTCCGGAACCAGAGATGGTTCTCAAGTTTCAGGGAGGCAGGAAGGCTGTTCCAGAGGGAGGCCCCGGCCGAAGAGAGAGATCTACCACCAACTCGTTGCTTGGAGAATCGACTAACCCTGAGGGAGTCGGATGCAGATGAGCGGAGTGCTCGGGAAGGAAGATATTTAGGAAGAGATAGTTGAATGTATTGTGACCGCAAGGCCCAGAAGGCCTTGTGGACAATACAGAGGGTTTTGAACTTAATCCTCATAGCCACTGGGAGCCAGTGAAGAGATTTCAGTCCTGGAGAGATACGATCCCTGGGCTTGAGGCCAATGACAAGTCTCTCAGTTCTGTTCTTGATCAGTTGCAGCGGGCGGAGAGTAGAAGCAAGCAGATTTAGATAGAGGCTGTTACAATAGTCCAGCTTAGAAAGAACCAGGGCTTTGGAGACAATGAGCTTCTGGGGGAAGGAAAGGAAAGGAAGTATACCTCTGAGGAGGTGCAGCTGGTAGTGTGACTTCTTAGAGACGTCAGAGATGTGAGGAGAGAAAGAGAGTGTGGAGTTGAAGATGACTCTGAGGTTTTTTGCTGTACAGGTGGGAGTAGGAATAGGGCCAAGAGAGGTCGGCCAGAGAGCTGCAGGGAAGGAGGGAGCGGGTGCGCCGATGAGTAGAATCTCAGTCTCACTGGCATTAAGGCAGAGGTCATTGGGGGCACACCACTCAAGGATGGCAGACAGACAATCAGAGATGAGGGAAGAAGAGGAGGCCGAGGGTAGCCTGAAAATGAGGTGGGTGTCATCCGCATAGCACTGAAAGTTGGGGCAAAGAGCGGCGATGCGGTGGGCAAGGAGTGCCAGGTATTGGTTGAAAAGAGAGGTTAGACCCCTGGGGTATACCACAGGTAGAGATAAAGATATCAGAGAGGAAGGACCCAATTTGGACCTGGGACAGTCGGTCAGAGAGGAAAGAAGTCAGCCACGCCAGAGCCTGACCAGTGATACCCAGGTTATCAAGTATATCATATATGATAAGACATGGATGCCAGAGGCTGCTAGCTCAGATACAAAAAGCAAGACACAGTCAATAGAAGTCTGCCTGGGATCAAGCTGTTTAGCTAGACATCAATGACAAAATCAGAGCCACTTGTTCCTGTATTATGCTCTAATAGAAGTTTTATGTGCTGCTTGAATTATTTGCATGTTCTCCTTAAAGAGGTTGAACTGCGCTAATGATTGGACCTCAGGTACCAGGTCACCAAGCTGAAGGATTTTGGGAAGGGGTGCTACAACTGGTGATTGCTCTGGCGAAGAAGGTTGGGAATCTGTGGCAACCTTATTGGGGAGAACACAGCCACATTCCGCAATTCCAAAAACCAGAACCTGGCTGGCCAAAAAGGAGCTATGAAGAGGAGATAGTAGTTGGAAGCACTCCTGAGTTTCCTGAGTGACCGATGAATCAGTGGCAAAGGTGGAAATACGTTAGCTTTCCTGCTGTCCCAAGAGATCTTAAAAGCGTCCTCCAAGGAAGACACTCTGAGCCCATCCCTGGAAGCATAAAGAGGAACTTTCTGGTTCATTGAGGTTGCAAAGAGGTCCACTGCTGGAGCACGCCATTGCTGGAAGATCTTGGTGAGAATGTCAGTGTTCATCTCCCACTCGTAACTCACTGTAGATTAACGGCTAATGGAGTCTGCAGCCACATTGATGTGACCTGGAATGCCAGACATTGTGTTGGATAGCCCAGTCTCAAATTTGGATAGCTAAGTTCACCAGAGGAGGAGGCTTGCTGCCATATGTTTGTTGATGTAGAACATCGCCACGGAATTGTCTGTGCGTATTCACACCACACTGTTGGCGACAGAGGGTTGAAAAGCCTTGAGCGCAAGAAAAACTGTCAGGAGCTTTAGGCAATTGAGAAGGGTCTCCATGTCTTGGGGGGTCCACAAATCGTACAACTCGAGGTGACGCAGTGTTGCTCCCCAACCCTGAAGGGAGGTGTCTGTAGTAACTGTTACTTGTGGGCAGGGCACCTGGAATGAGGTCCATGCTGAAAGGTTCCTGGTGGACAACCACCATTGAAGATCCACCATCATGCAGGATGGGACTGGAATCATCTTGGAGTCTGAATCTGTAGCCTGGGACCAGCAGCTCCGAAGAGCAAGCTGAGTGCACCTCATTTTCAGATATGCAAGAGGTAGAGCTAACACACAAGAGGTCATGAGTGTCTGAACCACCAGGCTGACATGTGGTAGAACTCCAAAAAGAGCTTGCATGTGGTTGAGAGGTCCGCAATCATGTCCACCATCAGGAACACTCTGGTTCTGATGGTATTCCAACAAAAACCCAGAAAGATCAGGTCTTGAACAACCGCCATCGATGAATTCCGCCAGTTCACTGACAGCCCAAGATTGAACAGGAGCTGAAGGAGTGACTGAAGATTGGCTGTTGTATCTTGAGGGCAAGGACTGCGCAGGAGCCAATCATTCAAGTATGGCTATACATGAACTCCCTGCAGTCTGAGGAATGCTGTGATGACCGCCATCATCTTCGTAAAGACACGCAGTACTGAGCTGAGACCAAACAGTTGCACTCAATACTGGAAGTGTTATATTCCGACAGAGGACTGCAGCTATTTTCGATGCAGGCTGGAGATCAGGATATGCATGTGGGCATCCTGAAGGTCTACCACGCTGAACCAATCGCCTTTCCGGAGAGAGGACTTTATATGGCTAGGTGCAATCTTCTTGAATTTCTCTTGGGGTAGAAAGAGATTGAAATTTCAGAGGTCGAGGCTAATGCGCAGGCCAGCATAGTTGAGTTTGGGCACTATAAACAGATGGGAGTAATAGCCCTCCCTTTGCTCTTGCAACGGAATAGGCTCCACTGCTCTGAGGTCTAAAACTTTCTGAACCTCAGCTCTGAGGAAGGGTGACCCAGTCTGTTGAAGAGGAGGGTGAGAGGGTGCGGTGGGGGGGAGGGGCAAGCGAAAGCCTGCCTGGGCACCGGACAAAACCCATCAGTGTTCTGAGATGGTCTGCCACGCCTCCATATGAGACGAAATGTGTCCTCCCACCGGAGACTCGTGCAACTGATGAAAAACATAATTTAGATGGTTTATTAGTAGAGAGACCACCCGTTGCTGAAGAGGAGGCTGTTCACGTAGAGAAAAACTGCCCACCTTGCCTCTGCTGCTTGTGGTAAGGGCCATCACGGGGATCATCTGCCCGGTGCGCCAACAGTCCTGAAAACCTCTGAAACCAGAGAAGGACCTTGTTTGAGACCCCAAGCTCTGAGTATAAGCTGCCTTAGCTGGTGTTTTGGCAAGGACCAAAAATGACTTAGCTGTTTGCGTGTTTGCTTTGGTTTTGGTGAGTTCCTTATCAGTGGAGGAGTGGAATAGTTCCTTACCTTTGGAGGGAAGATCTGAACTTCCTTCGAAAACTTTGTAGCATGCAGTCACGATTGGCGGGAGATGTCTACTCCAACCATAAGGCCCGAGCAGAAGTGTCTACATGATGGGCCGCAGCTTCCATTAAGTCCTGCATCAGAACTCTGCCATCGGACAAACCTCTGTTAAAGTCTTTGAGTTTGTCAGGAGGAATACATTCCTGGAACTTGGCAAGCTCCTTCCATTGACATTAGCAGCTGCCAGGATGAGCTCAATATTAGCCTGCTGAAGAGCCGAAATGCAAAATATTTTTTTAACAATGGCGTCTAGAAGCTTGTCCTCCTTGGAAAGGATCTGAGAGGCTGCCGTGGGGGATGTAGTTAATGGATTAGATTGGAGTGTAGCTGCTGCCACCACCATCGATGAGGGGAGTGGACATGCAGTCAATGATATGTCTTCAGACACGTGCAGCTTGTAGCAAGCGTAAATGTTCTTGTTTAGGTGTTGCCCGGAATGAGGTTTTCCTCAGACCTTGTGGGATTCAGCAAGGACATCCTTTTGAAGGAACAGGCCAGTGCGCTATTGAGTTGACAGAGTAAAAGCTGCAGAAAGCACTCCCTCTTGTGGAGCAGGGGCTCGGGTATTGGGATGTCTAGCAATGCCATCATATGCACAACTCAGTCGTGAAAGGCTCTAATAGAGAGGGGGCTGGTCGTCGCTGCCCTAGTCTGCTTGATCTTCCCCCAGTGCAGCAGGAACCGAATACTGGTCTGCAGCAGGTGGCACCTCAAGCCAGAGGGCAGAATCGACTGTGCAACAGGATTCTTTAGCACAGGTGCAAGTGGAGGCAGAGGAGGCAGTGCAGGAGGAGGCCCCACTGGAAGTGGTGGAGGAAGGGGTACTACCAGGACCTGCAGAGAGATTGCTGTAGCAGGGTGCGGTTCAGGTGGCGTAGGATACATTTCCTTGAAAAAATCCTTAAAATATGCCTTCATTGGATCAGAGTGCATAAGGGTCTGAAACCTACCAAAAACGCATCCTCAGAAGAAGGGCTAGGCGCTGGAGTGGGCAGTGGCTGCTCTGAAGGGGCATAGCCCCAGGATCACAAAGAGGATGGTTGCCAGGATGGTCCTCCACCAACTGGATCCACGTGAACCAAGGAGCAGACGTAGGAGGGAGCGAGACTGTGTGTGACAGCGTAGACTGATCACACCAATCCATTGGAGGGCAGAACAGGCCTTATTGTACACAAAACGTGGAAAAAGAAGCCCCAAATACAGGACCCTCAGTACCAGCCATTGTGAATGTTGGTGTGAGAGAGGTAGTCAAAATGGCCACGTAGACCACAGGGGTTGGACCGCCATTTTGTTAACGCCTGAGGCGAACTGTGTCAAAGGTATCAGTGAGGCAGTGAGGCAGTGAGGCAGTGGTCACCATAGGTGTATCAGCAAACTTATGCTCCATTTGAGCAGGGGGCACGTCCTCATAAACCAATAGGAAGGGAGCTTTCATTTAGAGTGAAATTCAGACGAGCTGGGCACTCGCTGACTTTTCAACTGTACTGCTGAGCCCGAACGAAAAGAGACAAACATGCATTGAACCGGCACGATCAAGGTCATTACACAATACAATATTGAACTCATTCGGTCCCCCTCTAGTAACTGAAACTATGACTGCCAGATAACAAACACCATAAATAAACATACTTTCTTGTAGAGAGGAAACTTTGGCGAGTCGATTCCGCGCATTTGAATAACTTTGGAGAATGAGATAGGAACCACTCCTGCCCTAATAAGAAATTCAGAACTTGAATGATCCACCTATCTGCTATTTTGCCAGAAGGTAGGCCTTATAGTTTGGACATTAAAACATCTGCATTTGATGTAAATACCCTTGAATATTGTGTGATGGTCCATTGGAGGAATATCCCTGCCAAAATATTTTGTATTTTTTCACTAGGTCATTGCAACAATTCTGCTTCCGTGAATTACGGCTGAACAACATTGAAGCATGAGAAATTGATGCACTTGGATGAAATGAGGGCATTCTAAATTCCTCATTATGAGTGCGGCGGTAAGGGGTTTACGGCACCGGTAGGATGTGGGTGCCGTTAACCCCTTACCGCCGCATTCCGAGGTCCCTTAGCGGGTCCCACTAAGGCCGGCTGGTAAAACCAGCCATCCTTAGCGGGAGCCGCTAAGGGACCAAGGAGCTAATAACGGGCCAGTAATTTACGGGCCCTTTATTAGCTCCCTCCCCATTCCCATTGAGCCCTATGGGGGTTCGAATGGGGAAGGGTTTTTTGAATGGGGACTTACCGGGTCCTCCAGGGTTGGAATGACCCAGTAAGTCCCCATTCAGAGAACCCAGACACGACTTTGGAGGCAGCCATCTTTCTAATAGCACCATGGCTGCCTCCAAACTCGTAATGACCCCCTATGTCTACATGGTTTGACATGAATTAAAATGAGCATTTGTATTTGCACGCAGATTGAAAGATTGGCTACTGACCGGGTCCCCTCAACCTCTGCATTACACGCCTTGCACCGACAAGGGTCACTACCGGCTTGTCCCGCTTTTTTGATTACCCACAAAATAAATGGGTACATTTTTTCAGGACAAAGGACTAAGGACATTCAGTTCTAACAACTTGCAATTCATAAGGCACTCCTGTGTATGAATGTAAACATTCATTTTCACTTTCACTTTTTGTCTCCTTCCCCCTAGGGTTTTGTGGTAAAACTCGCCCTGAGGAAGTCTGCTGATATTAAGCCTAGCAGGTGGCTTGCTTGCCGAAACGTATATGGGCGTTTATAGACCTGATTATGACACCCCTAGAACTAAAAACCAATAGTGATCATGATGTCTTCACATACGTAGGCAGACTTGCTAAGAGAAAAGTAAAACAGTGAAATAACTAAAATAAGTTGGATACTCATTTAAAAAAACTTTGATCTCATTCTGTGTGTTTTTCTATTGTAATGTGTTTGTGTGTATTTCTGACAACTTTGATTTTGCTTTGTTTGGAATATACTGTAATTTGTTTGTTTTCATTTTTGACAATAATCTTGCTTTTGTATTTTTGGAACATACAGTTTGTTTTCCATTATTCATTTTCATGTCTTGCAATTTAACCTCTAAAAAATACATCCCTATTGTTTGATAAAACCCATGTTTACATTCAGACCTTTAATGGGATCCTTTGTAAGTGATATCTGTTTCTTTGGATACACGTACTAGAATAAGGAAGATACGATTCTAAAATAAGAATACAGCAGCTTTGGAACTATCCGTATTTCATTTCTGTGACCCTCACCTTAGCTGCACCACAATGGGGCTCCATATTATTTGTTAGTAACATTGTAGCCTTGTGACAAGGAACCTCGGCAGAGCCGGTGCTGGCAGATCGAGAGTGATTTTGTGACCCCTTAAAGATTGCTGATGTATTAGCCCCCAGTGAGGGAACCTCGGCAGAGCCGATACTTGAAGACTTAAGGTGTTTAACCGGCTTCTTTGCCCCCTCAGCAGGATTGGTTCAACCATAGGTCTAAGTGTGGAAAGGCTTATGGTCACCCCCTGAAGCCAGAGCCCCTAAAGAGGGCCCTGCAATCTCTTAGATATAGCCCCAAGACAGGATCCTCAGGGTTAACCCTGGTATATTTAGTCACGTTAGTCACCTTAACAGGAACCTCGAGACAAGACTTGGTACACTTAGTTCCAGATTTGGAAACCTCAGGATCGACCCTGGGGACAACAGCCCCAGAAGTACTGGGCTTAACTTTAGCCCTCAAAAGGGGAACCTCAAATGAAGATTGGGTTCTGGCAGCCCTTTGCAGGGAACCTCAGAGGAAGCACCGGAGTGCCGGTTAAGTCCCTTTCAAGACACCTCAGGGAGATCCCTGGTACCAGAGCCATTTGGGGTCCTCCCGGACCCAGAAGACCCCAAGAAGGAGTCCCTTGTCTGGGGTGCCCTAAAAAGGAACAAACACACCGGCAGCTTACGTTTTCTTCAATGAACTGCTGTAAATGTGGAGGTGGAATACGATGGAGCACCTCCTCCCAGCTGACAAGCCAACGCTGAAGTGCCCATGAAGAGGGAGTTGCAGTAGAAGCACGAGTCCCGGCTGTGTTCCGGGCCTAAGCACTCCAGACAGAGAGAGTGGGGACCCACCCTCGCGAAATGACGTTTGCACGAAGAACAAGTCACGAATCCCAGATGCTCCAGCATAGACGGATGAAAGAAGATCGTGGAACGGGAGCAGGATAATTAAGGACAAGGGAACAAAAAGAAAAATATTTCCTAAGATGCAAGTGCGTCTGACCCTGACCTTGCGAAGAAAAGGACTGAAAGGCAATGTGCAGGGCGGAGATCAGGAAGGCGGGCTGCGGTCACATGCAGTCACGTGCTGTGGCCTGCATGTAAAAATAAAAGAATGACAGTAAAGTTTCTTTTTGTTGCTTTAAAAGTGCTCTGGTCCCATCCCGATGGACGGAATGTCCAACAAGTATGGAGGAAAGGGGATAGGATGTAGGCGTATGTAAACATTATACTGACAAAAATTCCGGATGGTTTGGATGGTTTGGAAGACTAAGTCTTCAGTAAAACATGGGGTAGCTTCCTGGTTGTTAATTAATAAATGCATCATTAAAAAAATGGCATAACGGTTAGGATTCCATCCTGAAGTCAGCAATTTTGGGCATGTGCAAAGATGCAACACATTGGCAATAGTCCTGCAATGACACGAAAACCAATCACTCCATACTATCAAGTACACAAGGGCTATATTTTAAGACTTAGATACTAGAGCCATTAAGGATGTAGCCATCTCCATCTGCCTTTTCAAAAGCTTTTAATCATCCAGGCCCTACTGTTCACATTGAACTGCCATTTAAACATTAAAGACTGTTTGAAAAATCGACTTTCTGACATCTGCATGAGGTTCCATTGAAGTGACTGTGCAATCAGAAGAATCATGCAGCTTAGCTCCTCTTTAGTCTCTGAAGTCATAACATCAGCACCACTGGGTTGAAGGTTCCATGAGAATGATAGTCCTTGAAAGATTGCGGTTCAAAACTCTGTGCATTGTTCATAAGACTATGGGCCTCATTCCGAGTCTGGCGGTTACCCCTGCCGGTGCTACCAGCGGGTTGCCGTCTGATTCGGAATTAATTAACGGTGCCTGACTTCCCGGTGCCACCGGGCTAATCCAAGTCCAGTGGGCCGGGAAGCCAGGCACCAGCAATTTTGTTAATCCCCATTCCCGTAGATTCCTAAGGGACTCAATGGGAATGCGGACACGGGAGCACCGGCACCTTTAACAACGATGCTGGTGCTCCTGTAACAAGTCTGCCTACCGTGACCGCACTGCCCGGCAGGTTCAGACCTGTCAGCCACAGCGGCTCTGGCAGGCAGACTTGTAGTTTGCCAGTCCGGAAACATCAGTGCCAGTAGGCTTACCGGCACCATGTTTCCAGACCGGCAAATTTATAATCTGGCCCTATGCATTGACATATCGCGCCTTATATATTCTTATTTGATTTCAATTTAATTAATTGTAAACTGAATAGTACTGTATTGCCTTCAAAGTAGTATATTGGAGCTGTAAAGAATAAACTAAAATACTGTAAGAGCAAAAGCAAATTATAGCAGAACTGAAATTAAAAAGAATAGAGCCAGGTTTGAGTTGCTTTCCAGAAATGTAGGAAATTAGGCACTGTGTCAACCTTGCCCAAGCATGCATTTTTAGAGGAAAGTCACATGTCTGGTAAAACACAACCATCTACACAAGCAAGGCCAAAGCTGGCAACCAGCAGCCAATTAAGCAAGCATTGGCAATGCCAACAGTTTGGGTTTTCGTGCAGGTGTGGGAAAGGCACTTGCCAGGAACTGTTTTAGTGGCATTAACGGGCAATTGATGCTAGCAGGTGCAATATGGTGCAAGTAGTTGGGCATTAAATAGCAGTGCTTGGCAAATGACTAATAGTTATACACATGCCAAACTGATGGCTTTGGCAATGCTTGGTATTCAGAGGACTTCAGAGAAGGACATGCATATTGCTTATAAATCGAGTGGCTGGAGGCAGACCTGGTAACAGTTTTATTAGACCAGTAGCATGTTTACAACTCCAATAAAGTAATTCACTCTCAGATGATCGCTTTAAAAAACACTGACAGGCACTTCCAGCACAAAGTTTGATGGTAAGGCTTGTTTAAAGGAAGCTCAAATAGTTCCCAGGAGGAGGCGTTTTGGGTGGGATGGGGCAGGAACTGGGTGAGAATGGCCATAGGGATTAGCATGGCCTTGGGCAGTCAATGAGTATCCAAATAACCAAACAACACCCACAAGTGTTCTGTCCCTCCTCATAGGCCATGTCTCCTGATCTGTACTGTAATGCAATATTTTCCCCATATAGGGGGTGCCGAAATGCAACCTATTAGCCGGAACTAAAAGGGATGCATGGAGCACATGGCCAGGACAATAGAGCAATACAGGCTATCCAAGGAGTCATAGATATGAGCTCTAACTTTCAGCTTTTGAAGAATTCTAGTAACTGCTGTCTGGACTTTTTAAAGTCCAGCGATCGAGTATTTTAGCAAGCCCAGATATAGTTAGTTACAATAGCAAAGTCATAGCAATACACAACTGTTGACTCTCACCACCAGAGTTGAAATATGAAGAAAAGGGAGAGCAGGCAAAGCCAGGCCATTTCTTCCAGACATATCAATCACCCCGACCCCTGAGGTCTGTGTCCCTCAACCAGCTGGATACCAACACTCTCAGTCAAGGAAATAGGCCTAGTAGATCACTTCATTCCTACTATCCAACAGTGGCAGTCTGTCTGTCACCACCTAAGACTTGAGCCTGGTTCCCTGAGGTTTTGTACTGAAGATCCACCTCTTCTGTGCAGCCTGTGGCAATGATGGTACCTACCTTTGATCAAGTTGTCAGCATCCTAAGACCAGCTGCATCAGCTTGCAAAACACAGCAAGCACACGATTCGTGTGGTGCTTTAACTAGACTTCTCCAACGAGTCCCTTCAAAGACTTTGAGGTTGCTTAAAGGATCAGAGAATTATAAGCTGATGTGATGTGCTCTTCGACCATCAATGCACTCCTCCAAGCCACTAACAAGCTGAATTCCGTACCGTCAAATTAATGTGAGAACACAACAGAAAGAGGGAAGGACGCATGTACTTATGAACACGCTGCTGGATTAGTGTGATAGAAGAAGAAGCGACTGAAACAGGAGGAAGCACCTAATTGCCTGTGGAAAACACATTCATGCCTTTATGCCGCTCCACTTGATAACACTCTCCTCTGCTTCTGAATTTCAATATGATGAAATCCCAGCAGGCCACAGCAACTTGCACACACTGTAGCAGTGGGTACGAACACGCCTTAAAACATTCCCTGCTGCTGTTCACGAATTACAGAGAGGCGCATTAACACTGAACGTAGCAGGAGGGAGGAGGGGAGGAGAGGGGGCTCCTCGATTACCTATTGCCCAGTTACCTTGCACCTGGGCACATTTTCTAGAATAGTCATTTGTTTTTCTATGTATGGATGTTTGTGCGAGTATGCAAAGCAAACTGGAGATTGTATGTCAAATAAAAATGTTAGTGAGACAAAAGTAGGCAACCCGTAATATATATATATATATATATATAATGATTGCAGTCTAAAGCGAGCTTCGCTAAACCGCTCAATGGCACTTTTCGACATATATAGAAAATCCAAGTGCATCTTCCAAACCTGAACAATGCCATTTTCTTTACACCTAAACATGCTTCCTTTTGAATGTGTGGGACAAATGTTTGTTAGGTGGGTAGACACAGACTCTGAACTCATTGATATTTTATCCCAGAGACTGAATGCAGCAATAGTGTGCATGTGCAAAGATGCAATCATAACATATACAGAAGGAGACCATCAAAATAAGGCAGGTATGCATCCGGGATATACACTTTCAAATACTTAACATTCGCCTTAAAACATTCCCTGCTACTGTGTACGAATTACAGAGAGGTACATTAATACAGCACTTAGTGGAGGGAGGCTGAGGGTTCTTTAAAGCATCAAAAAGTCTTTTTTATTTAGTTTAATTTTGTTTAGTTTAGTTTATTTACTTATATAGCACACTTAACCCGTGGGTATCTGGGCGCTTTTGCTTATAAATACAACAATGATTACATGCATGTGTTACACTACTTGTGTAATAGTTACAGAAGCAAGCTGATATAGAGAGAGAAAGCGAGGTATGCAGTTAGCTTGTGTTACAGATCAAGCTAACAAGCCTAGCCTGGCGAGTTAATTATATACATGGAAAGTTACAAAGATAAGCTGAAACAAAGAGAAAAGAGAGGTGGGCAGTTAGCTTGTGTTACAGATCAAGATAACATGCCTAGCCTGGCAAGTTAATTATATACGAGGTAAGCTGAAACAAAGAGAAAAGAGAGGTTGGCAGTTAGCTTGTGTTACAGATCAAACTAACAGGCCTAGCCTGGTGAGTTAATTGTATACATGGAAAGTTACAGAGGTAAGCTGAAACAAAGAGAAAAGAGAGGTGAGCATTTAGCGTGTGTTACCGATCAAGATAACATGCCTTGGCGGTGAGTTCATTATGTACGTAGAGAAGGGTTGCAGCAGTGAGAACTTGGGTGGCAGGCACATAGTGTTACAAATCTGTGCACAGCCGTTCATGTAGACTGGAGGGTCAGCTGAAGGTCCTTAATTAATCGGGGAGAAGAGCCACGTTTTTACTTTAATTCTAAAGGTCCAGAAGGACAGCTCGGCTCTTAGTGCTGAAGGTAAGGAATTCCAAGTTTTGGCTGCTAGCACTGGAAAACCCGAAGCACCAGCTTTTTGAAGTTTGTATTTGGGAACATTAAGAAGATGAGAATAGTTGGATCTAGTGGGTCTAATGGATTGCTTTCTAGAGAATGTATCTACCAGATATTTGGGGGCCAAATTAGATGCATTTGTGGGTGATCATTAGGATTCTGAATGTGATTCTGTCTAGTATTGGAAGCCAGTTAGTGTTGCATCTTATTTGTGATATGTGGTGAGAGTGAAGTATGTTTAGAGCAGTTCTGAGGGCATTGTTTTGTAGTACTTGAAGCTTATTCAAGTTATGTTTGCTGATGCCTAAGTATAGAGTGTTACAATAGTCCTGTTTTGATAGTGTAAGTGCTCTAGCCAGGGTGATACAGCTCTGAGAGGACAAGAAAGGCCTGCACCCACCAATTCGTTTGGATGTATATGCCGTAGCGAATGCTGTTGCATTAACTTGTCTGGAGAGTGATAGGGTGGAGTCCAGATACACTCCTAAAGTGTACCAATTACAGAGAGGCGCATTAGCTTTAAATGAGGTTTATAACCATGATTGTAACCCTCTAACATAGAATCGCTTGCTGGAAATTAGAATTTTGAAAATGTCATGACAGATCCTAATCATTTGTGTGGAGGCTTTAACTACAGCAAATGGTTTAACATCCACGTTTAGGCATGTATCTCATTTTTTTGGCGCAATGAGTACCATATTATAGAGGATGGCTTTGCTGTTGGTCGTCCAGAATAATACTCTGCCCCCTGTGACGAATTGACTTCTGCCATGCAGAAGTACAAGGATGATTAGAGGCTAAAACGCCCACTCAGCCCTCACACTTCTACAAAGCAGGCACAGTCAGGAGATATGCCTCCTTCATATTTTGTGGAAACATGCACCGATGGAAGGCTATACTCTTAAGAATATTAGGAATGTGGTGCAGTAGCAACCCAAACAGTGAAGAATAACAGTCCAAAATAAATCAATGTCCAATCAAAGTTCTACAAAAATATATACTTTAATCAGACACACGATCTACAATTATAACTAACTGGCTTTTTTGAGGTGGTGCTAGCCAATAAAATAAGATCAAACTATTTTTATTAGCAGTATATCCGGGCTTGGTTCTTTTTTCTGTCATTTGCGGACATGTGGTCAATTCCATATATTGTCTAAATAATTGCAATATTAAAATGACTGAGAACAGACTTTTCTGCTTTCAAAAAATTGTCTGCACTTTCAGACATTAGTGGTTGCAATTAAGCATCTTCGGATGTAATAAAAACTTCAACTACTTAACTTCTAAGCAATACAACTCGTCTAATTTCTTTTTCTTTTGTATAGAAAAGGAAACAACTAATAGTCAGTACTGGTAACTGGGCCCAAATCTGGCAGAAAATGTATCCCTGAATCTCGGTTCGACTAGCTTGAATATTAATAACCATAAGTTGCAGAGGGAGGATTCAAATCCATGGTATTAATACAACGGTCGAGACACTGAACCAAAAGACCACTTGAGCATCTAGTTAGGGTAGCTCTGAAATTGCTTTTTAGGATATTATCCTGCAGACAATATGTAATTTCGTTATTTTAGATTTAAAAGATGTGCACTGTTTAAACTTTGCATGCAACACTATGGAAATGAAATGCTCCTCTCATGGTTTATTTTCCTGGGGTTCATGATTAACCTCTCCTGAATGGTACAGTTTTTTTGTGTTATGTGGTTGAGAAAAGGCTTAACCCCTACCCTTTTTCCACACAATTAACCTCCTCCCTAAATCTATGAACATTTTACAAATCCTCAAAAATGCAGCATCCCTGAATCATTGTAACTTGCCCCTCCCTTTCTACAGCGCTTTGTAACTTGCTAGGTTTGTTTCCTTTGTATAAAACCCTAGATGCACAAACCTGTCGCATTCAATTTAGTGTTTGGTGTTAGAGGAATGGGGGCATTGAAGCCATCACCAGCTCCCAACACTTAACTGCTGGAGTGGGCGGAGCCTACATTGATTTCCTGTGGGAAATTAGGATGAACATGCACACCTTTACCCCTTAAGGGATGTTTCTAAAGGACTCGGGGTTTCGGTCATCTTGGTTAGTGTCATGCAGGAAGTACTATTTGATTAAGATGACACACCCAAGTGATAAATACAAAGTGTGTTTAACACTATCTTCAAAGTTTTTGGACTGAAATTAGAAACAACCTGGGAACTCAAGGAATTCCTAGGAGGCATGGGTTGCGGTGAAATATGCATCTATTTAAATTTTTTTAGAATGTTGTCCAGTCCCCTCACACTTCGAAGGTTATTACACTCCCACAATATGCAAATTCCTTACTCTGTGTGCTTTCCTGTTTGTAAGGGCAACTAGTGATGGCTTGGGGATGTTGTGGAGCAGCCAAACCAAGATGGTGGCTTTTCCTTGAGCTATTTGCAGAGCGGGCGGTGTATGCTAATATCGCTGACCCATCGTATCTGTGTGCCATAATTATGTGATCCACATGCAGAGGAGTAGATCCTGAATAATTAGGTTGTTTTCTGGACCCTGGGACTGCCGTGCAACAGCAGTTCGTGCTCTACACACAGGCCGCTGCAAGTCAGGGGAGTCAGGCGGTGAGTTGCGCGGTGAGGCCTGGAGGGTGATGGTGCTCTGGTGAGGAGTTGGAATGTGAGCAGGCTGTGACATTGGTCGAATCAGCGAGCCAACATTAGTGTTGGAGTGAGGGCACTTGCCAGCACAGAACACACAGGTGACCAGTGACAGCATTACAGAGTCTGGAGGCGACTCTGCCCCTGCTCCTGGTGGCCACGATTACTGTACCCCATTGGAACACTAGCACACAATAATTCAAGATAGCATGGTGGTGCTGTCCGCTGAGCTGCAGAAGAAGAGATTATTGGAGCCAGCAGCAGTGAGCGCTGAGTGTGCCTTGGGAACTTGTGGGGCCTTTGCTGCCATGTGACTGGGGTTAGGTAACTCTGTGCGGCCCAGGAACAGTGAGTAAGCACAGACATTGTTGACATGTGGTTGTGTGATGTGGTGGTGAGTGTGAACTGAGGTGCTGACCTGCTTAAATCTCCTTGACAATTTAAGGTGTGTAAAGAAGGTCCCTTAATGTCTATCTAGGTCCCGTACTTGGGGTGAACACACAAAAGGTGCTGGTGACTATGTGGAGACCTGACAGTCTACCGTCCGGTAGGACCTTCCGGGCATGATATATGTTGACGGTGTAATGTCAAATACTCAAAGCCAATGGAAATCGTAGGGTCCTGATTTTCAAACAGTACCTGCCAGCCCAGTTACATTGCGTGGTGATGTCACGTGTAGTAGCGGTTTGACCTTTGTGACATATTGGAATTCAGTAGCACTGGCCTAGGTGTTGCAACCCAACATAAGTGGGACAAAAGGCTTGGCATAATGGAAGGCACTGGCAGCAAGAAAGATGGGAGCATGGATCGCTTCACAAAAGCCACTCCAAGGACTGTGGACACAACTGCATCTACCGCACTAGCAACTGTAAGCCCTCCATCTCCATCAATAACAGAACCACTAAATATGAAACAAATACTGGACACAATGCAAAAGGCTTCTGCTCAGTTAACGAGAAGTTGAACGACATAACTGCTAAAGTCATGTCGATACGTACACAATTGGAAATGGAGACACAGATAATAATGGACGTGGAATGCAGAATAAGCATGGCAGAAGATTATGTAGTGTCTTTACAAAATGCTGTAGCCCCCCTAACAAAGTATATGAAATCTGTGAAAACCAAGTGTGATGATTTGGAGTCCAGATCCTGCAGAAACAACCTGTGCATAATTGGGATACCTGAGGACACGCTACGAGGCAAGATGGCATTTTACAGTCGAATGTGCCTACCGAACACACATTGAAACCCAAACCAGGGGATTAACCGCGACCCATTGTTGCATGCATCATGAACTATAGGGACAGACCCCTGATTTTATGTTGAGCCAGAGTATTGAAGGAACTTCGATTTGAATCACACAGTGTTCATATATATACAGATTTTACTGTGCAGCACAAAAGGAGAGAGATACCTTTGTCAGCATAATAAAGTTGTTGAGAGAAAAAAACGTACCCTAGGCAATGCTGTTTCCAGCTAGACTTAAGTTCCAACACAATAACATTATTTATTTCTGCCCAGTCCCGTCTGAAGCTATATCCTTTATCGAGGCTCAAAATCCACTGTGTGAACCCTAATCTGAGAGTTCCTCCTCCACATGAAATCAATATGATTATATTTTGTCATAGCATGGCTGTTTGATACATGTTCACTGTAATGTCCACACTTAAAAGCTCAACTTCTGCGTTATAATGCATCAATAGCTAATCACCCACTCTAAACGGTAACAGATGTGCCCCTTGCAAATGCAAATGTTCGGTTTGGGGTTGGTAACTGGAAGGGTGGGAGCAGGCACTGCCACAGTTTGGGGAGCAGTGGGGGTGGTAGGGTGGGGACCAAAAGGAAAAGAAATGGGTACATTAAAAATGTACTTGGTGATTCACATGGTAGGAAACAATTCATGTTTGGTACCACACTCTCTGAGTGATAGTACTCTTAGTTATGTATGGCACAAGCAGGTGGGCTGAAACAGACGGCCACCTTCCTCAGCTGGATTGTTCGGGGTTGGGTAACCCGATTAAGGCCCGGAAGATAATATCACGTGACAATAGAAAGTGTGCTGAGATTTCATTCCTGCAAGAAATGCACATGCTTGACCACCAGGCATTTAACCTTGCATTGAGTTGGTGCTCCCAACTGTACTATACATCATAATCCACGAATGCCAGAGGAGCTCTTATATTAATACATTGTTCCCTGCGATTCACACAAGAGTTGAAACAGAGGGTAGATACGTCATGGTACATGGGATTCTTCATAGGAAAGAGGTTCTTCTATTTATCGTTTACGGACCCAATGTTGGTGACCCGCACTTTTACAATAAAGTGTTTGCAACGTGTGCTTTATATCTGTTGGCAGATATTGTGTGTGGGGGGACCTAAATACCATATTACACACAGCACTGGACCGCACTAGCATTGCTGCCCAATCACTGACTAGAGTAGCACAAGAAATTCTTCTTAAGATGCAATTGTTGGGGCTTTTAGATGCATGGAGAACTTTACATAGCATGATCAAAGAGTACACATTCCTCCGTACATGATATGTGCTCACAAATTGGCATGTAGTTGATATCTACTTTGTTGCTCAATAGAGTAATCCAGTGCTTAGCACTACCCCAAATCCTTTCTGATCATTCCCTGGTACATCTTTTAATTTTTTTCATGCAATTATCGATGGAAATTGAGTGCCAACAGCCATGGCGGTTTAAGCCTGCAGCGTTCCTTGACCTGGCATTCTCGTTGAATTTACACAGTCATATGACTTATTTCTTCAATAATAAAATTGGATCAGTTGGGTCAGTGACAATACCATGGCACGCATTTAAGGTGTATGTTTAAAGTTTATATTAGAGGTGTGGCCATGTTGACAGAATTTGGGGTCCTCAAGAGTTTAAATAATGACATGGCTGCAAACAAAGCTTATCTTAAGGTCCTGCAGCAAAATGTGAGCTTCATCCAACCCCATAACTGCGCCATGAGATCAAAACCACACTAGATGCCTACAGAGACATTGCACATAGGGAACTAAAATTCATGTACAGACCGATGCTTGCCAGGAAAAATGGGGAAGCTGATAGGCCAGGACGCACATTAGCTAGTTTGGTTAGTCTGGGAATGCACATATACCGTACATCAGGAAATCGGATAGGTCAATAGCACACACTGATGAAGAAATGTGTAACATTTTCTATGATTTCTACCTGGAAATATATCAGCCAAAGGGGAGTGCCATACCGTATGAAACAGAACAGTGCCTGAACGGGATACCGCCTACCCTGCTGTCCAGGGAGGTGAGTGAACGTCTTGAAGTGCCTCTCACGATAGAGGAGATGAACACAGCCATACTGGGCTTGCCAAATGGCAAAGTGCCTCGATCAGATGGTCTAGGGGCAGAAATCTATAAGGAATATCATGAAATGCTGTCCCTGCACCTGTTACAATTATGGGAAGAGGCACTGATGAAGGGAATATTACCAGAAACGATACGAGAAGCCATTTTAATATTGTTGCTTAAACCAGATAAGGTGGCCGAGGATGAAGGATCCTATAACCCACTGTCTCTTATACATACAGATGCTAAGATTTTTGCTAAAGTGTTGGCAGCCAGATTATCCCCCCTGATGCCATACATCATCCACCCTGACCAAACAGGGTTTATACCGGGCCGCTCCACAGCATTAAACTTGAGACAGATATATAATATTATGACTCAGACTCCCTCGGAATTACAGGCAGTGGAATCTTTCCTGGATATGTAAAAATGGTTTTATACTGTATCATGGCCATTCCTCTTTCAGGCATACATTTATCTCATGGCTCAAATTGCTATATGCACAGCCTTTTGCTTGGGTCCCTGCTAATGGGCGTGTATCCCAAGTGCTACAATTGGACAGTGGAACCAGGCAGGGGTGCCCTATCTCCCATTTGCTGTTCGCCTTAGTAATTGAACCTTTTGCGGACAAGATATGAACCAAACACTGCAATACATGCTTACGGATAGAAGAAGCGGCAGAAGTCATATCATTATATGCAGATGTTATTTTATTATATATTCAGGCCCCCAAAATTAATCCGGTGGGAGTGATTGACACTGTAGTGGAATTTGGCAAATATTCTGGCTTACATCTAACCAATAGCATTTCAGAAATATTCTCATTGACCTAGGGCACGAAGGAACCAACCCACACACAGGGGTTAAATGGGCAGACAGTCCATTCAGTATCTGGGAATGGTAATAAATTGCTCTCCTACATTGGCAAAGGATCTAAAGTATGGTATGTATATGAGGGACATGAAAGCCAAACTTCAAAGATGGGCAAGCATACCAATGTCACTATGCTAAATTACCTAAATTACTATATATGTTTCATAACATACCACTATGGCCAGGCATGTGCTCTTTCAGGACCTTATGGCAACATTGTAGCTCTTTTGTCTGGTCGGATGGTCCGGCTCGCTTGAGATGGGCACATTTGGTCAGACCATATGAAGATGGAGGATTTAATGCCCCTGACCTAGAGTTATATTATGTTGTGGCATAAATACATTATGCAAATTATTGGTCATTAGATCCTCACGTCTGTCTGGAACAAGCACGAGTCAGCCCGGCCTCATTACTATCATAACGAGCGGGTGGTGTTTATCAAGCTGCGCACTCATTAGACCCACTGGGGGCGACCTTGATGGTCTAGAGGAAACTAAATAACAAGCTCAATATGGTATCGTGTATGACAGTTGACTCCCAATATGAGGGATGTCGATGTTAGCCCCCGCCACTGACAGCGGCATTGAAAAGATCTGGAGCGCAGCAGGCATCCCCACAGTTGGAGACTTATATGTAGATGGCAGCTTCGTGAATTGGAATGACATGAAAACCTTTATAGGGTATAGTGCACTGCAAATACTGCACTATCTCTGAATGAGTGTGGCTTTTAAATCCCCATGACCAACGTTCCCTGAGGAACCCCCATTACATGTATGCCTATCATACATACAACACATGTCAGCTGATAAGAAGAGTATTTCCACACTGTACAAACTAGCGCAAACTATGGACACACATTGAGTAAGGAAAACCCTATCTACATGGAGCAGTGATCTCTATGTACACTTCACAGATGTGCAGTGGAAGGCTGTGTGTGCCCTGACGAAGGGGTGTCTATGAATTCAAAGTACAGGCTTATACACTTTAAGTTCCTAAATAG
Source organism: Ambystoma mexicanum (assembly GCF_040938575.1). Taxonomy (NCBI): domain Eukaryota; kingdom Metazoa; phylum Chordata; class Amphibia; order Caudata; family Ambystomatidae; genus Ambystoma; species Ambystoma mexicanum. The sequence goes on from NC_090932.1 coordinate 1,194,516,107, forward strand.
ATTGTATTACTCCCCGACTAGAGTGAGCTTATTTCAGACTGACAGGGTGAAAGAATTTCACAGATGCAATGATGAGAATGCTACTTTATTACACATGCTATGGTCCTGCTCCAAACTGAATGGATACTGGCACTGAATCAATAACATGCTGACGGACATATTGGATCAACAGCTGAACTTAACAGTGCAGTAATGCGTTCTGGGCTACACGGGTAAAATGGAAGTTGTTAAGCACAGATTTTTGAATTTAGGTTTGCTGTTAGCTAAGAGGACGATCTAGATGAGGTGGACTTGGAAAAGACTGTCCATGTGCGAAATGTGGTTGCAAGATGTTATCTGGGTAAATGATAATGAGGAATTGTATATTACTTTATTACCGGGCATCAGCCGCCACAAGGACATTTGGTCAGACTTTCGTATATATCTTGACAGAAAAAACGCAACGTCATAGGTTTCATTTTGACTTCCTTTTCAACCTGTTATGTGTTTCAACTAATGTATGTTTCAATGCTGCACTGCGATGTGCTGATGTTCTACTGAAAAATAAATGCTCTTTACTGTTTTACTTTCACCAAGTGTTTATAAATACAGAGTAACAAAAACTCGTGATGGCTCAAAGGCTAGATAAATACACATTTTACAAGAAAATACACCATTAGTTGCATTTCTTTTCCTTGTTTTACTGTTCCTTCCAAGTATACACAGGATTTTGAATGAATTTGAGGCTCATGAAATGCAGCTCTCGTTTCATGCCACATTTGGTTGTGTCCGGCTGGAACCAGACATGCCAAACCTCTCGTTTTAGGTAGGAGTCTCCCATTCTTTCTATCAAGAATATAGCTATGTTTTACTTTGTCCCTCCTAAAATAATCCTAACCCCAATGCATTTCAATAGGAAAATGTCATTCTCCCGCTTCCTGTGTCAAAATCTTCCTCTTAGTTGATCCAAAATGGTGGCATGTATGTGCAACGCCCAGTCCTGTAGATAGGTTTTGCGTGCCAGTTCCGCTTATCCCTCTTCTGTCCCGCTCCTGATGTATATTGATTCTGCTGGCAAGCTCCAGAGCTTGAAGGATGCCTCTTCTCCTGCCCCTTCATGAATACCTACGCTCGCCATTCCCGTCGCCATCTAAGAATCAAGCTGCCACGGCCAGCTGTCGCTTTGTTGCTATCATTCCCTGCCAGCCTGTTTGGGTGAGTACCCAAACAGCCTGAGAGGGTCAGACGTAACACAATAACAGCGATACCTGGCTTCGGGCACGGTCCTTGGAGCCAGTAACTTCAAGTAGCGAGATGATAATTAGAGACACAGTGAAAGGGCGGGAAGACTGGAGGGAAGAGAAAGGGGCGTCCTGCAGCAAAGTAAATCCCTAGCAATGGCCTTTCTGTCCTCAATCAGAATGCTAATGAGATTCGAAATGGCTGTGGGGAATGCCAGATAAATAGAAAACCTGCCACTCCTGAAACTGCATATGAGAATGAGAGCCTGCCTGAGATGAAGTAGAGCACTATTACCCTAGCTTGATCAGTGGCGTCATTTCGTGTGATACCTCTCATACTGAACCCTTAACCATGTTGCTGTAACATGATCACAATTCGTAACACAAAATTGTAAATCGTGTGTTTCGTTTTTCAAGTGTGTAATACATTGTCTATATGCAGTGCATCAGCTCAACATGAGAATTCCGAAGCCCACCAAAGCTTCCGATTTGGGCAAACTACAGCCCACTTGCCTTAGCTAAAATCACGACTTCGTTAACGCTCCTGTTCATGAAACAAATGGTGAGAAATAGTTCTCAAGCCTTTGGAAATCCTGGAATTTTAAAAACAGTGAATTTGCACTCCTGTACACATCATACAACTATGACTACAAGTATCAGGCTGCAACACGATAAAGGCTTAAAATCCATCAATGGCTGAATATATCACATCTGAGATTAGACCACTTGAGATGCACACAAAGTGCTCCATAGGTCTTACTAAATTGAAGACACCCGAGAAGTGCCTTTATGATAAATCAATCTGCTTGCAGTCACTGTTCGATACACACATGCATCTTGCTGTTATGTATAATACGCACAACATTAGCACACCAAGCACTCCACAGTAACAATTAAACAAAGCTGATAGTGTGAGAGGAAAGGGCCAATTTGAAGCAGTTCATTTGTGCTCTGGGCAGAACATACGTTATCATTCCCACTCTCTTGTTTTCAGGAATGCGCCACTAATGGCCGGCTGTTCCATTGATAACCGCAGAAGACATCAAACTAGTGTAAGAGTGGTCCTTTGCTCTCAAACTCTCGGCTCTATTTAGCTATATTGCATTGCAGAATTACTAAATGGTATTGTTGTATTATTGATCTCATTTTTGATGGCCCTAAACCTTTTTAATGATTGTCTTCATACTATACAATGACTTTATGTATATTGATGTTGTTTTTAATATGTATTTTTTATATACTATTATCTGAATTAAACAAGGCAATGATTGGCTGGTTGAGTTTTGAACATAACTCTGAACAGTAATAAGTGGATATTTGCAGAGCCAGAAAGATGACTTTGCTGCCTTCGTTGTCTCGACTTCCTGTCAGAAAATGGATCACATGTTGCTTCAATAGATATTGTCCTCAACATGTGGGATATAGAGTGTTACAACTGTCAACTGTAGGCCCCCAATAATACATGACTATAACCTAGGTGTCATTAACCTTCATGGTAGATTGTATCACCTTGAATTGCTTAATAGGACTATAACAGCTATCCCACATGTTGATCCTGTTTGAGATTAACCTGTTGAGATGCAGCACCTTGTGGGCCTAACAAGTCTTCTGTCTTCACAGGACATATATTCCTTCTATAAATATGCCACATAGCAGGGAAAATGCTCCAAGGCTCATCTTCCTTACTGCTCAGCCCAAACACATCTGGTAGTTTGCCTGGTTAAGCAACCAATCTAACTACCTCCTCTTGTTGCTCTTCTCTCTCCACTCAAAGACAACCCCCGAAATAATGCCCTCTCTCTTTCCAGACTCATTAACTGGGCTAAAAGTAGTATACCGTCTCAATTCCCTTATAGATTAAGACAATAGCTATACCTGAGAAGGACATTTTTACACATCACTTTTTTCCGGCTGAATTGCTGATCTCACGAACACATCTCAGCACTATTTCGGGCCAAATTCTTCTCTGATACATGCTGGACCCAACCTTCCAGGAGGATATTCATCATTTACCCACAAGGTGGCTTTTTGTCATTCAACTGGGAACGGAGCACAGCAACTGAATGCTTTGACCGTAACACACAAAGATATACTGTAAGTTTGAAGAGAGTGTAGTGTATTCAAGCATGTAGGCATGCAGCAGTCCATCAATGTCTGCAACATCACTGGCCAGGAGTTTGAGTGCCTGCCTGGTGTACAAGTGACACATTGGGAGCCAGGTGTCGATTCTGGTGAAATACTCATGAACTGGGTGAACTCCTCAATCAACAGCCCACCACCAAATACCCAGTCGTGAAACATCCTAGATAAAAAATGTACTTTTTAATTTTTATTATATTTGTTTGTTTATTTTTGCATTATTCGTGAAGCAATATCTACAAATGAAGTAGACAAAAAACGAACCACTTATTTCCTTACATTTTGGTCAACAGAGGTGTGGGCTGTAGAGCTGTATTCATTTGCATACCGAGAGGAGTTGGGGGAATCAGGGTCTGCAATCTGTGACTATCAAGATGTTTTGAAATACAAATCCCAAAATGACCTTCATCACCCCCGCAACTCAATATATTAATGAGAATGGTTACACAAACTCATACTGCACTGGTATGCTCACAGTACACCTTATCTGGTCAAAGTTGCAAAATAAGGGCATTGCTCATCAGACTGAGGTTGGCAGGGGAAAGGGTGCTTGCACTGCTAAAGTCAACACCTTCTAAACTGTTCGTTTTTATAGGTTATACAGGTGTTGTAATGGCAGCAATGTCTGATCTGATGTTTTATGTGCACATAAGATACAAGTAATGTAGAGGGGTGGATCCGGTAGGTGGCCTGGTGGCAATGGTTGCAAAGTTTGTTGTGGGTCTGCTGCTTTGCACTATGGATGTGACAGCCATGGGTGATTAATTTTGGTTTGCTGTGCTGATGGTGCTGATGGTGGTTGTTTAAGTGTGCCAATTTGTCAGGTTTCCAAGCATTTTAACCAGATCTATAAGAACTTATTTGGAAGTAGCCATTTTGTATTGTAGAAGGGTTTGAAGTAACCCCTGATATAAATATTAGCTTTGTACTGAAGTTAGTCTGGTTGGTATCAGGATTTCTAAAGATCTGTGCATGTGCAAAAACTAAAGTAACTGACTGTCCATTAGTTGTTAAGCTGGAAACAAAATAATTTCAAAGTTGCATAAAAAGTTTCTATTTTTCTACAAACCTTTCCCCCAAGAAAAATAGAAGCAATCCTAAATATATGAATTATTATACGTTAGTGTTCTTATTGGTCTTGGAAATTAAAGTGTGCTAAGTGTCATAAGATGTGCATTCTGGGGGACGAATTATGTTAATTTAGGACCTATAGCTCGTGGATGTTTGAAATTTTGCAGTTTTTCGCTGTAACCAACATTTCAATTGTTTAATGTTGCCTACATGAATGTCCATGTTTTTTTTTAAACAGGGGGGTCCTGGAAGTCCCTCTGCCGGACGTTAGACCCAGTTATGAGAGCCTTACCCAGATTCTTTGGCTCACTATATTTCACGGAGGAGAAATATCCAAAACATATATGTCTTTGTCCTGCCCTGGGGCAGTCCAGCACCGAAAAACTAGGCAATTCTCCTCTGAACAAGAGTACCAGCAGCAACCACAGACACGTGTATTAGTCCTGTTGGACCTCATCAGTAGGGTGGAGCTGTGCTTCTCTAAGAATAGTGAGCAAGCAGTCCATGTCTCGATTGCCCTAGTAACTTAGGGTGAGACCCAAAGTTACTTAAATTATGCAAAAAACAGCGGGGTCCTGGGCGACCCTGTGCCGGACATTAGTCCTGGTTATGAGAGCCTTAACCAGAATCTTTAGCTCACTATCTTTCACAGAGGAGAAATATCCAAAACATATCAGTCTTTGTCCTACAAAATGCTAGTCAATTGTCCTCTAAACAGGAGTACCAACAGCAACCCCAGACACATGCTCTCACAACCGGGACTAATGCCCGGCAACGGGACGCCCAGCACCCCCACCTCCTTGTTTTTTGCATGTTACTGTAAAGCCCACATAATCATAATGCTCCTTTAACAACACATATCGCTGTTAAAGAAATGGATATTCAAGGAACACCACAGAAGCAGTAACCATAACCGCCCAATGTGTCCCTATCCGCCATTTTTAGAAAGATGTCTTTGTAATTGTGACATTTTTGTACTTCCCCATTCTCACCAGTTGAAGTTCTTTAAAAGTTGAAATAGTGAGAGCTTTTATATAAACTAAGGTTTTTTTCATTGTCCATTGTGCTTTTGTTGATGTTTTTGCAGGCCTTAGGATACCTTTGTACATTCACGTGTCATTAGGTTTCCAAAGGTCACAGATGTTTCTCATTGTTCGTGGCTGTGAGGCATATCATTATGGCGTTGTGAGTTGGTCCATTACTCCGGGTCACATCACACATTTTTCCCCTCATCTCTGAACAGCATTTAGGGATTCCAAACGTCATAATCCTCTGCAGGCATAGGGTGACATCCATGGACTATGAACATGCTGGTTGCAGTGACACCCATGATTTAAGGTTAGTTTCCACAAGCCAGGTGTGGTTTTCGCAGACCATATGAAACCGATCAACTTTTTTTAGTGCATTACCCACATGACCTCTCTTTCCATTTCAGTGTAAACCAATCAGAAACACAAACCCCTGGGGGCGCTGTTGAGCAGCCAGCAAGATGGCTGCCTAGCTCTCGAGCTCCGTGTAAAGCCGCTCTTCACCCGATGACATCCGCGGGCTAATACATCCCTGCGCCCACTCGACCGACCCCCTATCCTCCTTATAACGGGGGCTACACGCTGCTGCGTTCCTGGCCCGAATCGGATCCTGGGTGCCGGAGATCTTCGCTGCGGGAACCTCCGGACTGCCGCGGTGCCTGAGGCCCATCGGGGTTTCTCTGCCCGGCTCCCGCAGCTCCATTACTGCCTCCCCTGCTGCATCCTCCCACTGGCCCGCCTGCTGTGACGCACACCGTGGTGCCCCGCGGGCCGCGCCGTGGGCGCTGTGAGGTGGACCGTGACCCTCGCTGGACCGGCGGCTGCAGCTTGAGCCGTGCCTTGCGCCGGCCATCCTGGACTTTTTTCCCCGTTCCGTGGTCGTGGCCCTCGGGCCTGGGTGACCGGTCCTTCCGGCCGGGCGGCCTCTCCTCCACGCCGCTCGACACCTGGGCGGTGCGGCCCTCCTGGCTGCCTTGCCCGGCTGGAGGTCCGCCGGCCCGCGCCCGGCCTGTATCCTGCTGCCGCTGTGGGGATCTGATCCGCCCCCGGCGGACCCCGAGGACCGGAGGAACGACACTCGCTCCCGCTCCCGGACTGGATGACCGCTCGGCGCACACCAGGTGAGGGGTTGCTGGGGCCGCTGCGCGTCGGGGTTGTGTTGGCCCTGAATCCATTACGGGCCTAATTCTATCTGGGCCTCTCCCCCCGCGTTGCGCGGCCCCGGCTGGCCCCTGCGCCGCCTTGATTGCTCTCGGGGCCCATGCCCTGCGGCGCTGCGGGGCCCTGCACCCCACCGGACCCGGATTGGCCCGCTGCCGCCCCCCTCCGGGCACAACGGTCCCCGGATTGCTACCGTGGCCATCACCCTTCCTTGCTGGGCGCCGCCGTCACTGCCCCGGGCGGCGTCCACTCCTGCTGGTTGCATTCTCTGTGGTGCTCACTCGAGGTCTGTTCTGGCCTCCATCCTCATTATCTGGGGCGGCTTGATCCCTGCTTGATCCCTGCAACTATTTTACACCTCCCCGCTGGCGTGGCCCCTGCCGCCTTTGTCAGGATTGTTTACACCGGCGTGCCGGACCATCATCACTGGCCTTGAACCTCTCCTGCATCCCCTCACTCGTGTCTTTACTCTGCCCACTCAGGGCCCCTGCAACACTATCCACGATGTCTAACAGATCAAGGAATATCAATAAAACCGGGGCCATGGATAAATTCGCTAAAGCCGCCCCAAGGCCTGACTCGGCCCACGCACCAGACGATCCAGCCGACGACCCGCCATGCGCCGAGGCACCCACCACTGACCTCACAGCGATAATGGAATCCATGGCCAGAAACTTTGCAGCTTTCCACGAAAAGCTTGATGACATTAATGCCAACGTGGCCTCTCTCAGAGCTAAACTGGATCAACAGGGGGCTCGAATCACGGAGACTGAAAATAGAATTGGCACCAACGAGGATAATATTTCTACACTTCAGGGCACTGTGTCCACTCTGGTCTCGGATATGAAGGCGGTCAAGGCCAAGTGTGATGACCTTGAATCTAGGTCGCGCAGAAACAACATACGCATCGTTGGTGTCCCTGAAAATGCGCTGAGGGGTCGACTGGAATCGGCAGTCGAAGACCTCCTGAGGGAACTACTGGGCAACCCTGACATGTCTCCCTTCTTCACCATCGAAAGGGCCCATAGAGCACTGTCATCCCGGCCCAAACCCGGTGACTTTCCGAGGCCTATCATTGCCAAGGTTCTAAGCTTCAAAGACCGTGACTTAATCCTCCGCCTTGCAAGGGAAAAAGGCGAGTTACGAATGGACTCGCAGGTGATCAGGATTTTCCCCGACTTTTCCACCGGAGTTCAACAGGAGCGTCGCCAGTTCCTCGGAGTGAAGAAACTCCTCAGGGAAAGGCACATCCCCTACGCCATACTTTTCCCTGCACGCTTGAAGTTCACGTTCAACGGCAAACTTTATTTTTTTACAGTGCCGTCTGAGGCGGTTAAATTCATCGAGGCACATGTTCCTCTCCACCCTCCGGCTGATGACACTGTGCATAATGAGTGAATTTTATGTTTGCTTTGAGATGCTTTGATGCTATGCTTATTGGTAGATCGACTCATGCCACTCTTTGTTCACATCCATGAGTGACCACACCTCTGCATTCACTGGTATACAATGTGGTCCTATGCAGGTTTAATTTACGCTCTCTGGGGAGCAACAGTCCTTCCGTTCAAGTTATTCTCCCACATTTACTTCTGTTGCTCTCTGACATGCATAGCTCCTTTGTTCTGGCAACAACCATTGCCCTCCCTCCACGAGCACCTGGGTATGCATCATCTCATGTTCCCGCTTGGGCTGGGCTGCTGGATCCCTGTGGGATGCGGGTCGCTCCCTGTGCCCCATTAGGTGGAACTGGGGTGTACTCTCGATATGTCCGCTAACAATGTTCATTCCTGCACGGCAGCGGCGCACCCCACTGCGATTGCACAGCTCTTGGATATACCCTTGTTGGAGATGATATGGGAAATGTCTGATCTTAATTTGAAACTTGCTCTCTCGGATCGCCGCCTACTCGAGCGATCTGAGGGCTTCATCATCCATGGTCCATCCACACTACTACCCTGCTGTTGTATTCCTACTTTTCATGCCCTCTGGGCTATACTCATGGTCCCTTAGCCCTCGGATACGCACTTTCTATCGTGCATGTTGCTGATCTACTCAAAGTGATCATGTTGATTCTTGTTCTCGTCAAATGCTATGCCTCTCTACTACACATCCAGGCCGGCACGGCCATAGGTAACGGCTGTGACATCCTTCACTAAACCGCAAACACTGTTTAATTTCTCACGGACGCCTTAGTGTCCCAAGCGTGCTAACACACGGCAATAGCGCACCCCATTGCGATTGCACTGCTTCCTAGTTCTCTGTTTTTGGTTCGCCCCTGTTGGGCTTTTGCACTGGCAGGATCATGTTGGGGTCGGTCCGACTGTGCACAGTTGGGGATGGGTGGGATGTACACTGCTGATCATGGGTTGGTGGTGAGGGTGGGGGGGGGAAACCGGGTGTTATCCAAAAAAGGCACACGAGGTTGCATGTGGCCGGCACTAATGGGCCACGTTCGTAAATCTTGCCTCAACCCTTGGGGCGCACACTATTGTTGGGTCCGAGACGTTCATTGAGAACACGTGTCACATAATGAGACGCCTGGCACAGTTATGGCAACCGTCTTAATGTCATGGAATGTCCGAGGGGTAAGCAATCACACTAAGGCGCGCAAAATCATGGCATATGCCAACAGACATAACTGTAAGATACTGTTCTTGCAGGAGACGCACTCCAATGGCCACATCCCCCGAACTATGGCCCCGGCATGGGGGCCTACTAGATTTTTTACCTCCTACTCCACTCAATCCAGGGGGGTTCTAACCATGATCCATAAATCCATCAAGTTCACACTGCATAAAAACTACACTGACCCTGAGGGACGCTATGTCATACTACATTGCACTTTGGCCAACAAAGAATATCTGCTCGTCAATACCTATTGCCCCAATATCGATTCTCCTGATTTTTTTGATAAGATCGCCACTATACTGCTGGGATATGTGGGAACTCTGGTCATTTGGGGGGGAGACTTGAATCTTATTCTTGATTCAGCCCTAGATAGGACTGGATCCAACCCACGGCCTCTGTCCAGTGCCGCCCGCAGGTTGCACTCTCACATTAAGACCCTCGACATTTGCGATGCCTGGAGGTCGCTACACCCACATCTTAGAGACTATACTTACTACTCATCAGTGCATGGGAGCTCTTCTAGGATTGACTTGTTTCTTGTCTCGAAGGGTGTCATGGGAGGGGTGTTGGGCTCCCAGATCCTACCCCGCACGCTTTCTGATCATGCCCCGATCACACTCACAGCCAGACTAGGAGTACCCGTCCCGACGTTCAGCACCTGGCGTTTTAAATCCGACGCCTTGCGAGATGTGGTATTTAAGGCTGAAATACTCGACGATATTCTGTCCTTCTTCGAAATGAATTCTCTCCGAGATACCTCTGCCGCCGTAAGGTGGGACGCCTTTAAGGTGTATATCAGGGGAATGTCTATCTCCCGGGAAGCTGGGGTGCTGAAATCAATCAGAACAGCACTGAGCCGTTCAGAAAGCAAACTGAAACAATTGGAACTGCAAGGCGCCTCTGGTGCAGACCCCGCCACTCTGGCCCAGATTTCTGAGGAACTCCAAGCCTTCAACAAACTCGCCGTCAGCGAGATACATTTCCTTGGTCGCCCTCAAGCGGCCAGGAAATATGGCGAGGGAGAGAGGCCCGGGAGAACGTTAGCGACACTAACTAAATGGGAATCTGGCCGAATGCAAATCACCTCACTTAAAGATGAACAGGGTAATACTCAATGGGCTGACCAACAAATTCTGAACACATTTACCGAATTCTACAGATCTCTCTACTCTCAGCCTGCTGAGCACACTGAACAGCACATGCGGGAACTCCTTGACTCGATCCCCACCACTGAGGTCTCCTCCGCTGCCCGTGACGAACTAGACTCTCCAGTCACGCTCGACGAGATAGTTACAGCCATCTCTGACCTACCCAAAGGCAAAGCCCCGGGGCCCGACGGTCTGACCGCCGATTTCTATCAAGAACACGTCGCCATACTCGCCCCCAAGCTACTCGAGGTCTGGGATGAATCGCTCCGAGTCTCTATTCTTCCCCTCTCTATGCGCGAGGCAGCCATTACGGTGCTGCTCAAGCCCGATAAGCCCGACGACGAATGTGGGTCCTACAGACCCCTCTCCCTAATGAACCTCGACACAAAGATCTTTGCAAAAATTATAGCGAACCGATTTCTGCCCATTATGACATATCTGGTCCACGATGACCAGGCCGGCTTTGTACCGGGCAGGTCCACCTCCCACAACATCAGGAGACTGTTTAACGTAATGTCCCGCATTGACCAAGAGGCACAAGCAGTGGTGGTCACACTGGACGCCCAGAAGGCCTTCGATATGGTCTCCTGGAGATATACTTGGCTGGTTCTTGAGAATATGGGTATTGGCCCGAACATGATTAGATTTATAAAATTGCTTTACACTTCCCCTGTGGCACGGGTTAGGATCAATACACTAACTTCTGATCTTTTCACACTGTTCAGAGGCACCCGACAGGGATGCCCTTTCTCTCCAATACTGTTCGCCTTAGCTATTGAACCAATGGCAGACTATGTCCGTGCTCACCATGCCCGCAAGGGTATAAGACTGAAAGACAGCCCCGAAATTATTTCCCTATATGCGGACGATGTTCTCTTATACATCAGAGACCCTGCAACACACCTTGACTCAATACTAAGGGACATAACCCGCATAGGCACTCACTCCGGCTTCACTATCAATTATTCCAAGTCAGAGATCTTCCCGCTCACTAAGTCCACCCAGCAACCTGCCTCTGAATACCCCCTCCGTTGGTCACCGAATGGTTTTAGATATTTGGGCGTGCACATATCCTTGGCCAAGTCCTCCCTTCTCGCTGACAATTACTCTGCGGTATCGCGCATTGTCGAAACCAAACTTCTCAGGTGGCGTGCCCTCCCGCTCTCCATTGCTGGACGGCTCTCCCTCATTAAAATGATTCTGCTCCCCAAACTCCTCTACACATTTGGCAACGTACCCGTGTGGCCTGGGAATAACTACTTTGCCAGACTGCACACACTGTTTGCTCAGTTCCTTTGGCACGCGGGCGCAGTACGCAAAAAGTGGACGGACATGACACTCCCATACAAACTAGGGGGACTCACCGCCCCGAATGTATCACTTTACTGGCACGCAGCTCAGGCCCAGCATGCCACCCACTGGTATCCTGGTGCACCAACACGTCCCCATGTCAAACTGGAGAGTTTGGCGACCACCGGCATCGACCTAATGTCCGCGTTACTGCATTACCAATACATACCCGACTCTCCTATTGACCCTCTCTACACAACTCTATTGGCCTGGTCTCGCATGCTTTCCCAGATGCCTGGTGCCTTCCCGTACTACAAGTGGCTTCCTGTGTGGGCCTTTCCTGGCCTGGAACCCACACATGACGCAGCGCTGGCCCGACACTGGGGGGAGCTGGGATACCATGCACTGACGGACTTCTACCCTGAAGGTAGGTTTATCGACCCCCGATCTTGGAAACCGGGTCACACCGGGACCGCGTTGGAAACCCTCCAATATTATAGACTGCGGGCCGCGTTTAGGTCCAAATGGCCCACATTCCCGGACGAGCCCCCGGACAACCCAGCCATCGCATACATTGCCAATTCAGGGGGCGCCCGCGGCGTGGTCTCCTCACTCTACAAGATATTTCAGGCTGCCTCCCCTATTCCCACTCTCAAGGCACGAGATGGCTGGGCCGACGACCTGGGCCTGGAAATATCAGATGGGGCCTGGGAGAACATGTGCCTGCACACCCAACGAGTCTCCCTCAACTTCCGTTTTCGTGCCATGCAGTACAAACTCCTAAATAGACTTTACTATACCCCATACAGAACCTCTAGATTCGCTCATACTGCGGCACGCCCCTGCCCCCGCTGCGGGGCGACAGAGGCCGATCACCTACACATGTTCTGGTCTTGCAACAAACTGCTTAGTTTCTGGGAGGGTATCCTTGAAACTCTCTCTGCTATCATTGGAGTCGTTATTGACCCGGATCCTCTGGCCGTCCTGTTTGGCGCCTGGGCGACCGATGACACTAGATGCTCAGCTAGATTTCTGAATATTGCATGTATGGTTGCCAAGAAATGCGTTCTTCAGAATTGGAAAAATCCCTCCCCTCCGGCTCACCGGAAATGGCTCCAGATGCTTACCTGGTCACGCAATTGCGAGGAGGAATTCATATCTATGCTCCCTGTTACATCTCGCCCCCGTAACATCTGGACGGAATTCAACACGTACCTTAACAATAGAAGTACAAGTGCCTCCAGCTCTGGCTTGTCTCCCACTCCGCTGTAACTAACCCTACTATGTGCACACTTACTTGTATATATCTCATGCGACCACTGCCTTGTATTGCTGTGACCAATGTACCTTGCCAAATGTATTGCAACGTCTTCTACACATGTTGAACTTGTGGCCTTGCTGCCTGCACCATGTAACCTTGTGCCGCTAAAAATAAAAGTTTAAAAAAAAAAAAAAAAAGAAACACAAACCCCCATGCCACATATCTTGCACCCATTTATTTTATGTGTACCGCAGACATGCTCAGAGTCCACTGTCCTCAAATCCATCTCTGAATGTAGTCTTACTTTGTTCTATTGCCAGTATGTATGTTTCTATGCAGCTAAAATTCTATTAAATCGCATATTTTTTCAGAGATGTAACGTTCTCTTCACTGCCGCTCCTGTTTATGAAAAGATGAGACAGATATAAAAATGAAGTAAAATGGCGCCTTAGCTCCTTTCTTGTTAGGTTCCCAAGATGCAGTACTTCTTGTGAGCTCCAGGCTATTTGGAAACAATGGCAGCAAGAGAGACAGAAGACCCATGAGATGCTTATTCAGATACTGAAGTGGTGGTTGCAGACCACAAGTCCTGGGGGGGATGATGTATCCCATTGGCAAAGGAGCCCCCAAAGTGAAAGCCACAAATGTGCAATGTATAGAATTAGGTATAACTCTGAGCTATGGCAAATGAGGCAAATGTAATTTAGTGACAGCCTCGTATTACTTGGAGAAGAATTTGACCATTGCTAGAGTGTTAAGCTCAATGAATGCAGATTGGGTAGGATTGGGTTTGGCTCGCTGTGTACTTCTAATACAGACAAACTTCTGTAACAAGTTATCTGAATTGACATCTGGAGATGGAGCATTGGTCAAACTGCTGGCTAACTGAGTTCATGGAAGGGACTGCACGGAATGTTTTAGCAAAGACAAATTCATGCCATATTACATTTCAAGAATTGAATTATGGATCATGTAAATGCAAACACCAAAATCAACTGGTTTTTACTTATGAATCTTGATTGTAATTCATGTCATTTTAATGTATTACTTATGTGAGATGTATTTGTGTAAAGGTGTTGAATAAACCAAATACAAATACAAAAACGATATATATATATTTATATATAATGCCAGGGCTCCCCAGATAATTAAACAATCTTGTTGCATGGATCAACTCTGCATTGCCGATGGATGATTTAAACAAACAACAGAAATCTCGAATTCAGTTTAGAAAAGTCTATCACTGAACCTTCCCCATCTTTGCAATGGTGATCAGTGAACTTGGAGAAAATCACTTATTTATCCGTTTTGAATTGGATAAATCAAACCCTCAGCCTTGCACAGGCACATATTGTATAGTTCAGTTCACATACAATAAAGTGCACGCTTTGGTTTTTAAAAATAATCTATTGTACAGGGTAATATCTTTTCTGTTCTCTCAGTAGAAAAGTTGGAGACATGACTCTTTGAAAACAAGATAAACAGCTTGCATTCAATAACTCACATAGCACAGCATCTGTGTTTCTGTTTGTTTCTTCTCGCAGACTTCAAAAGCTAAATGTGAAATACATGTTTACTTCCAGCCAAAACTAGTATAGCTCCTGCACACCCAGTAAGGGTGGCATGTGGTGCATTCCATGAATTCTGTCACCTCCACGGAAAACAGCCCATCTTGTGTTGCGTGGCTGGGCCGAGGTGACTTGTGTATTCACTCTTGAGGTGGAACGTTCATTTGATTTCCAGTTGGAAAAGAGTTGTGTGTGTTTCTTCATCTTGGTCGCTTATGGAGACTTCCCAAATCTTCCAGCACCACGCAGCCTGGAGGGGGCACCCTTTGTCTGCTGTTGCACCCACTTTCTGTCTCTTCAACAATCACCAGAACTGCTACGCTACATCACTGGTTCCTATGGCAGGCTTCTATCTAAGCAGTTAGCTTCAACACTCAGATCTGTGAGAGAATTTTGCATACTTTTCCCTCTGACGTCACTCCGCCATCCTGCATACATTTCATATTTTGCTTTCCCCCACAACTCATGGGGACCAGGTTGCACTTCCAAAGAATGCTCAAAGCAAACTTCCTTCCAATCACGTTCCATGCTAATTAAAACATTTCCAAAATCAGACTCGAACCGGGAAATGTCATCGGGAACAATTAGGCACACTTCAATCTACAGGCTTTAATCCCACAATGCAATGCCAGCTTACCTTAGCGAAGAATCTCCATAGCAATCCCTCTAAACCCAAACTCAAGCCGCATTAGGCATAGACTCCTATAACATTTGTGGTTCTCCATTTATGTGCAAAGATCTTGCATTAAACGTGGGTTCATTGCCTATTGTCTTGAACAGTCAACAAAAAAATGACTCAAACTTTCTCAACACACTTCAGGCTACCTTTCATGATTAAAAAAGTCAAAAGGAACAAATACAAACGTCCTCTTAGCTTGTCAGAAAAAAAAATCAGCTCTTTTTTCAGACACATTCAAGCTGCTTTGCCAACATAATTTAAAACAAAATAACATATCATATTGAAATGTGCATTATTTTCATGTTCCTATTGAATAACCACTTTTGCTCTTATCTAAAAACAACTCTGTAGTCTTCCCAGTCTAAAAATAGTCTCTCGAAAATAAATCCTTCTCTCTCTTTTAAAACAGTCTATAAAAATGCCAGGTTTAAGAAGTCTATTTTACTGGTCCTATAACAACCTATACATGTTCCTCTTTATCAAGAGTTATTCCGAAGCTCCAATGTCAACACTTCCTGCGATGCTAACTTGCCATATACAGTAAACTGTTCTCAAAATGAAGTTATTTACTATATATATGTATATATGGGTTTAACTGGCTCCAGATTGACACCCACAGAATACACCCCAGACGAATTATATTAAAGCAAAAATGCAAACCCTGCAGACTGAGATTGTACAGATGGGCCGAGAGGAAGAAAATAAGAACAAATCTATACTTTACAAGGTACTAAGGCAGTATCAAGATTAAATAAAATTGAAGAAGGTGAAGACATTTGCATGAGATGCAAGGAATAATCAAGATGGACTAGTGCATACTTTTCAACCAAAATATGATAGTACAGCCACCGATGTCAACAAACGTAGCAAGAACCCACGAAAGCCTCAAATGTTAGCTAAAATCCGAAAACAGTTATAGCTCAGATGAGGGCACTGGTCCATTGATCAGCTCAGATATTGCACCAACTATCAAGAAGGACTTTTTAATGAAAATAAAAAGCCACATGAGGGTAAATAGAAGAAAATACAAAGAGCGATACTTTCGTAGAGACCGATGACAAGCTATAGGAACAGCATGTTCAGATTCCATGGTAAAATAAGGCAGATGTACAGCAACAAATAAGAAATGAAAGAAAACAATAATTCACCACCAGATCCCGTTACAGGCAAGGGCGGGGCATGAAAGACCTCCAGGTCCCAACCTAGTCTGAAATATGCCCAGTGTTCAGTTGATTACCACAGACTTAAAGGTACTTAACAAAGGTGTATCCTTTGCACCTTGGTGAAATTCGATCCCATTGGCCATTTATGTTGCCTTATTTGCATTCATACGAACAACTTAAGAAATGTTTTCACAACAAGGGAATAATTAAAAGTAGATGTAGTTCCTACAATCAGAGAACAGATTATAACATAAAGGATCTCAAGACAATGGGCCTCATTACGACCCAGGCGCTGGACCATGGTGCAATTAGCACCATGGTCCATGCCGGTCTCCGGCATGGTGAATGGCGGAATTACCGCCCCCATCACAAGGTTGGCGGGGGCGGTAATTCCCCATTCACCATTTGCCCTTCCCCATTCCCATTTTGCCCCATAGGGCATAGTACGGATGGGGAAGGCGCTAATTACGGCACCGTAAATTACGGTTGCCGTAATTAGCTCCAAGGTCCCTTAGCGGGTTGGATTTTAACGCCTGCAAAAAGCAGGCGTTAAAGCCGCCAACCCGGTAAGGGACCTTGTAACCAGGCGCTAATGGTTTAACGGCGGCGACGCTCTTTACGGCACCGTTAAACCATTAGCGCCAGGGTCGTAATGAGGCCCTATGAATTTACTTGTAGAATTTGAAACAGGTACGAAAGTTATACCTCAAGAAATAGCCACATTATGAGGTCTAACCTTTTAGAAGCCAACAGACACAAGTGTTAAACCGAGTTCCAAACGCATGCCCTATTTCACTCTCAAATCACATTGACATGTTAAATAATAATACCAGACTTGCCATGTTAGCTAAAAATAAAAAACAAATAAAATTACAAAAAAAACTAATAACAGAAGAGAGAAAATCCCTCTCCTTGAACAAAGAAATGGCTGTTAAAGCAGCAGATAAGTACAACATCATTGTTGTCATGAACACAGAGGATTATATGAAGATGTCTCAAAAATACTTAGAAAGCACCAACTGTGATGACAAAGTCAATACAAATATTCTATCAATACTAAACTAATGGTGATCATAGATACATGGTATTAATTGGATATCTTAAATAATGATGAAACGACATTATTTACGGTAGATTGTCCTAGAACGCTGGCGAGTTACTTCCTACCCAAGATCCATAAACCGTTTGCAAGATTTCCATACATGTGACTGATCATCAGTGGCAAAGTTTAGTTAACCAAGCCTATGTCAGAATAAATCGCCACTTTCTTACATACAATGGTATTCAGGTTGGACTCACAGATACTCTGCGCATCTGATATAGAATCTAAAGACTCGGATTTGGAATAATGGATTTTCCTTACTAACTCTAGATGTAAATGTTCTTAACACTTCAATTGACTGGCTTAGCCACGCAAGATATCAGATATTACTTTCACAAAAAAACAGTCACATTCCTACAAATATGTGAAATGTAAGTTGAAATGCTGGACGTCACCATGAACAATAATTGTTCGTCTCTCCAAAAATCAGCTTTATCCTAGCAGAACATCCACCATCACTAGTTAATTTATTCATATGCTACTTTGAATATCATCATGCCTTAACCATTACCATGACACACAATTCAACACATAGGGCCTCATTACCTGGTAGGCGGTGAGCCATGGCGCTATTAGCGCCTTGGCTCATGCCGGTAAGATAATACCGCCGCATTCCAAGGTTGGAGGGGCGGTAAATCCCCTTTTCGCCATTGCCCTTCCCCATTCCCATTTCTGCCCCATAGGGCTCTATGGGAATTGGGAAGGCGCTAATTAGCTCCGAGGTCCCTTAGCGGGTTGGATTTTAACGCCTGCAAAAAGCAGGCATTAAATCCCCCAACCCGCAAAGGGACCTCGTAGTAAGGCGGTAGGGATTTACCGGTACCGGTATTTTACCGGTACCGGTAAATCCTTACCGCCATCCGTGTAATGAGGCCCATAGACTCTTGGATAAGGTCCATAGATGACATTCTTTCATTTTGGAAAGGCAATGAGGAAGAATTAGCCACATGTGCTGATTGCCCATACAATAATCAAGTTGGCATATTGCTCTCATGGTGCCCGCAGCCATGTGCTAAGTGGCTTGAAGTCGGCAGGAGCCTCTGCATTTTCTCCCTCTCTGGGTATACTTTGTGCCTTGTACTATATACTGCAGCTGTGTATAAAAACCCCGGCTCGGCGATAGCACGTGTGTGAAGCTGTGTGCTAATGGGTGTGCAGTTGTCAGAGGCCTCTACTCTTTCTTCATGGCTTGAGGCATTCATCACAAGACAATATGGGTAGTAATTTAACTTCCACTTCAAATGCAAATTGTACTTCAACATTTCACCTGCTACAGCTGGTCTTAAATAATGTATTATACATATGTCAAAGCATTGTCAAAGAACTTTCCGATCATAAACAGATTCTGCTCTGTCTTGCCAATGCCAACTACTTTGATAAAAATAAAGCATTCTTAAACAATATAGAAGAGAATGTAACTAATAAGGACTCTTATTACTATTATTATGCTTCCTGCTGGAAATGGTACGTGGAAGATCATCAGACAGATCTACCTGTAGTAGATCCAACACAGGCTGAAGGTATTAAGCATGATAAAAAAAAGCCTCAGAGAAAAATAAGTAAAAGAACATTTGTATTGAAGAATCTCTTATGCATGACATTATTGAGAATGAGTCTGTCAGATGTACATGAACGTGCTCAACAAAAATCAAAACCAGGTCACAAAAAAGGCAATAAAGGGAATGCTGTACAGAGGAATGTAAAAAAACTGATCCGTGGATCGTGTTAATATGGATGAGTTATGAGATGGTGTAAGTGAAGGCAAATCCGTTTCACAGCCGAATCCCAGATCTCGACTAAGTAGACAAATCAGCTTGATTTCTATTCCATCTTGTTCCTTTTTAATTCATCCGATTTTCCCTAAGGAAGTCAACATGCCTATAAATAGATCTTATTTATTGCAGCTGTTTGGTACTATCCTGCAACTTCGCATGATTTCAACTGCGGATAGTGGCTGGATCAACTTTGTGACAATGAATATGTCTTTAACGCGTGTGAATTGTTACTCCAAGAACACACCCAGAATATTATTTTCTTTTAGTCATGATTTTATCCGAATGGGCTTGGAATTAAGTCATGAAATGGTCTTGGTACAAAACATATGTGAATTTAATAGGTTCGTTGGACCCATTACTATAGTGAGATACACTGGTCATTGGCACTCATTTCATATTTGCCGGTCTGGGAAAAATGCTGGTAAAAGTGGCAGTAATTCCATGACCAACTCTTTTCCCGGACCGGCAAACTACAGGTTTACCAGTGGGGGTTCACTGATTTATCTCCAGCCAATAGCTGGAGGTAAATCAGGCCGCCACCAGTATTAGAAGTGCCGGAAATACTCCTGATGCCCTCCATGGAGTCATGTAGGACTTCATGGAATGGGGATTTACCACCCTTTCCACCACCTGGAATATCCCAGGAATTCCAGTATATCAGACAGCAGAAACGGTAGGTCAGTTTGACAGTATCCCACCAGAATTACTAGCCAGATACCGGCAAACTTGTAATGAGGGACATTGAATGGTAACATGGGGAGAGGATTTACCTCCCATTATTACCCATAGTGAAAATAAAGATAACTGAAATTGGTTGCTGGGAAGTTTACAATGAGCACTGAAGAAGCAACCCTGAACCTATTCCTATTGTCACTTGGAACTCTGAAGGTCATAGAGATTTTACCAACAATTTTACAAAAATTGATGAATGATGAGTGTTATATTTTGAATACAAGAAAGTTGGTTGACCGCCTTCTAAAAATGGAAAGTATAACTATTTTAACTAATATTCCATCATAAGGCCTTTATGGTCGCCAGTGAAGACATTTTAGGCCTGGAGATATACAGTCCCTGGGCTTAAGGCCAGGGATATGTCTTACAGCCCTATTCTGTATTAGCTGGAAGGGGTGGATAGAGGAAGGAGGTAGATTAAGTCCAGCATGGAGAATACTAGAGTCCTGGAGACATTGATCCTCTGGGGGAAAGTGAGGAAAGGGAGGATTTCCCTGAGGAGGTAGAGTTGGAAATGGGCCTTCTTTGCAAAGTCCAGGATGTGAGGATTGAAATAGAGAGAGGAGGTGAAGCTAACTCCCAGGTTTCTGGTCTTAGAGGAAGGAGAGGGGGAGAGCCCATCAAGGGTGTCCAGAGGGAAGGGAGAAGGTAGGGGACAGGAGTCCCAATAAGAAGAATTTCAGTCTTTCTGGCATTGAGACAGAGGTCATTGGAGGTGCACCAAGACTGGATAGCAGACAAGCAATCTGGAATGACAGACGAGGTCAGACTGGATTCAGAGGGTAGTCTGAAGAGAAGTTGGGTGTCGCCTGCAAAGCAGTAGAAGTCTAGTGAATAAGTGTAGATAAGGTGAACAAGAGGAGCGTGATAGATTTTAATGAGCCATTGCAAGAAGATAGAGCCCCGGGGAACGCCACAGGTGGAGACAGAGGTGGGGGAGCAGAAAGAACCCAGAATAACCTGGGAAGGACAGTCAGTAAGGAAGGAGGTCAGCCAGTGCAGTGCCTGCTCTGAGATATCAAGGGTATCATGGTGTCAAACAGGAAATTGTATCGTACTTCCTATTGCAACGATTATGTGTATTTTGGCCTATGCCAAGCTGCTTGGAAGCTACTTGCGAAGAAATCCGTGTTGCAAGGTCCTGACCTTAGAATCAATGTAAACCGCCATTTTAGGTCAATCTGCCATTTTAGGTTCTCTCTGTAAAGTCACCCTGTGAGTTAAAATGGTGGACGATGTCATTCCGAAATACAACATGGCCGTCTTGACCTCTGTGTGTAATTAATATGTAACTTGCCTGCAGGCCACTTGTTGGGTTCGTGAACTGAGACCTTGTCCTTCACTGACCTGTGTGTAAAGGATTACTCGTGCAATGAAACTAATCCACAAGCATATGTTAAGAACAATGTATCCAAATACTGAACTAAGAACACTTGCTTAACTACATTGTATTAATGTTTGAGAAGACCTTTATGAGATCCTAAAATACACTGTTACCACGTAGACTTGTTGGCCCTTGTATTAAAGGCAATCCTTATGCATAAAGTGGTGCAAACCCGGCATGAACCCTAGATCAGTAATGTATTAGAGGAATATTAACCCGAAGTAGGGTTGGACATCATGTTCGCAAATGGTATAAAAGAGCAACAAATTCTAATGTACAGCGTCTCTCACTGAACACACTGAACCACGCTGGAGTTCTTTGTGTTGTACTGAGGGCCGATAGCTATCTGTTACTTTTCTTGGAAAACTGTTCAGTATAAAATAAAGATCTTTGTATGTTCCTTTGTAACCCGTTTTTGGTGTATTTCCTTTTGGGGTACTCAGCCTCGATATTTTGATTTTGTTTTCACAGTTGGCGCCCGAATAGAGACCCTCAAGATTGATGCCGGATTGTCGAAGGTTGACGCATGCTATTGGACCGGGATCGGACGGTTTGACAAAATAAGGGGCCCCTTCTGAACGAGAGGCGACACCTCAGCAGCGCTGTACGACCCGATCCCTGGACGATTAGCTTGTGGTCCGAGATGGCATCTTGACAAGGGTCCACTTATCGAGGCGGGCAGATTTGCCAAAATCACCAAACACAAGGTAAGATTAGTTAGGCAAGATTCTTTGTAATCCGATTGGACCTCCTTAGGACTGATAAGGTGAGTCGTGACCCGATTCTTAAATATCCTGATAATTTGATTTTGGCGTATTGTATCTGCAGACACAATTATTGGCCAGGTAACACCAATAATTTGATATGCCTGGGAAATTGTCTACCTGCTTCAGGGCGTTATTCCGCAGCGATAGACAATCTTTGGAATTTAGCCGTCCGGCACCACAGGAGGGGTCGCCAGCATGTACTATGTACTGTAAGCATGGCATTGGAAGTATAGTGTTTAATGATATTTGGCACAGACAAACCAGACATGCCTCCAAACCTCAATGGTAGTTTTTAAATCCCTCGTATTGAGTATTTAGAGTTTATTCTATTAAAGAAAAAGGCTAGACCTGCAGCATTCGATGTTTTGCAGAATTGGAAAAAAGAAGCGTTGCAGCAACTTAAGAGTAGAGAAAAACATGCGCGCCGTCATAAGACGAACGCTGAAAAAGCATTATTATATGACCAAGATAAACATTCTAAGTCGACTAGGAATATGGATAGGGCTTTCTCACTTGGATTTCAAAAAATGTATCCTTCTAAAGACCTTCATGTTTCCCACGAATTCATCGACAAATTGTTAAATGAACGAAGGCCTGGTGCCTCTGCGCCACCTCCGTATGTTCCTTTTCCTGCTGCTTTGCCTCTTCCTCCTGTTATTCCTGCTCTTTCTGCTGTTGTTCCTGTTGTTCCTGCTCCTCCTAATGTTCCTGTTCCTCCACCTGTTCCTCCACCTCTTCCTATTGCACCAGTAACAGTACCTCCATTAAATTTGCCTGCTCCCCCTCTTCCAAGTGGTCTTGTGCCGCTTGTAGTCGATCAGGGTGCAGGGTCAAGGGTTGTAACCTGCAATACTGTACCACGAGAGAAGAAACGGGATTTGATTGCATGGGCTAAGCATTGTATGGAGAGAGATATTCAAGCTAATGTTATTGCCACACTTTTTAATATGGATAATTTTCCTGAGGAAAATGTTTTTATTGAAAGTTTAGGGATTCATTTATGTGTAATGTGGGGCAAATTAAATAATACAGATCTCCCGCAAGGGTTAAGGGTTCTAAACACATTAGCGCTTTCACGAGACACTGTGGAGAAAGTTAATGAGCATGTCGAGAGGTTATTTGAGTATAGAAAGGAGTTGGAAAGGTTACAGAATGAGGATGACAAGGCGGAAAGTATGTATGTTCAGAAACGGTTCCTTGTCGTAAATCAATATCTGAGGAAGCACGAATTTGTATGAAAGACGCGCTTATATGGATTTCAGATATGTCGATAAATCCAGTTGAGGTATATGACACATACAGTCAGTATACACCAGAAATGCAGAGGAAAGTGATACAGGTAATGATAGAGTACCTACAGGATGATTGTGTAAAGAGAAAAATTATTTGTCCCACGGAGTTATTGAGTATTTATAAGAGAGCTTTTTCACTTGACACTTCTTCGACTGCTTTAGCGCTCAACTTAGCTCTGTTGCTTAGTAAGGGTTCGGAGTTGCCTACTTCTCAGTTGCCTATGAGAGAGGTTCCTCCGACATTTGTCCCGAAGGTTGAGATTGCGGCTGATCCTGCAACAAATGCAGTCGCTGTGAACATTCGGCCTGTGTCCAAGGGAAGTCTGAGGGTGCTACCGAGTTCTTTAATCGGTTTGAACAGGTATTCTCTGATTTCAGCAGACAATACTTAGGCACAGAGTCTGGGAAAAGATTATTTGTGGACAAATTTGTGTGTGGACTGCTGCCTGACATCCAGTCACAAATTATGTCTTCTGAGAGCGCTTGGCAGGTGAAGTCCCAATCAGAAGTACTGCACATGACTCAGTACTACGAGAATCGTGTCAATAATGAAAAAGATAGAGTTGAAAAACGAAGAAGTGATTTAAAGACTAAAGTACTATTAGAGCAAATTGTTAGAGGCCCCAGAGGGGGTAGTTCGCAGATTAGAGGTCAGTATGTTCCACAAGGGAATGTGCCCTTGGGTCCTGTGAACATTAACCAGTTTGCCTATTGTCGACAAGAGGGTCATTGGCGTGCACAATGCCCCGTCCTTCGGCAGAGGTTGAATAACAGATTTGGGAATATGGGTAGACGATCCAGAGGTCACCCGGGTGTAGGGGGCCCTTGTAGAGGTCAGTTTGCACAGGATCCTCAGCAACTTTTCTCTGGGGATAATCAGACTCCAAGTGTGGATACTAGGAACACATTTGATCATCCTTCTGCTGCATATCTATATGAAGAGCTTCCTTTTGATGATATTCTGTTTCGTTAGGATTGCCCGAAGCTGGGTTTGGAACCTACACCTATTCCCGTTAATCAGAAACGTCCCTACTTTGAAATGGTAGTAGGAAATAGGAAACATCAGTTTTTGATAGATACTGGAGCACAGAAGTGTTCCATTGATCATTCACGGGTTCCAAACATTCCACTGTCAGGTCAAACTAATGTTTCTGTAGGCTTTTCTGGCACACCAGTTGTTTGTCCAGTTTCTTCTCCGGTACCTATTTCTTTGGGTCCCTTTACGGACCACTGTCCATTCTTTTTTACTTCAAATTGTGGATAGAATTTGCTGGGTTTAAATCTATTGAAAGAATTAAATGCAATAATGTATTGTTCTTCCGATGGAGTGTGCTTGACGATTTCACCACAGCAACTTTCTGTCTCTCAATTCTTAAATTCAGTGATGTACAAGAGTGCTTATGGGCTGTTGACGACAATGATGTCGGTGTTTGGCAGATTGAGCCTGTTAAGATACTCTTGAAACATGGAATTGAGCTGCCGCATTCCCCAGTATAAGATTTCAGTTGAGGGCGAGCGAGCTTTGAAATGCATTGTTTCCGATTTTGTGCATCGCGGGGTGATTGAGGAAATTTCAAGAAGTTTGTGCGATAGTCCGATTTTACCCGTGTCCAAGAAAGGCGATAATGCAATTCCTTTCTGTTTCATAATTGATTTACGTGCCATTAATAAAGTCGTCGCTCCGCAATTTCCAATCGTGCCTGATGTGACGACAATATTGACCATGATTCCAGCTACAGCTACTTACTTTAGTGTTGTGGACCTGAAGAATGCTTTCTTTAGTATCCCTATACACAAGGATAGTAGATACTTGTTCGCGTTCACCTTAGGGGGACACTCGTTCACATTTACTCGTGCACCTCAAGGGTACACAGAGAGTCCTAGCATCTACAGTAGGGCTTTGAAGGAACAGCTTGATACCCTTGAACTGCCCTCTTCTTGTACATTGCTTCAGTATGTTGATGACCTGCTTTTAGCTGCTGACTCTGAGCGTGCCTGTAAGGAGGGCTCTGTGTTGTTGCTTATTCATCTGGCTAAACATGGTCACAAAGCTTCGCTTAAAAAGTTTCAATATTGTTGCCAGTAGGTCACCTATTTAGGTTATCTCCTGTCAAAGGAGGGAAAAGGATTGACACCTGAATGTATAGAACACATTTCTGGCATGTCTGTCCCAAATACACAGAAGGAAGTTAGAGCCTTGATGGATATGGCTTCTTACTGTAGGTTTTGGATCCCAAATGTTTCACTAGTGATCAAACCGATGTTGGCTTTGACAAAGAAGGGCATTTCTTCGCCATTGCCGTGGAACGTGGAACACCAGCAATTGTTTGACTTGCTTAAGACTGCATTATGCTCGGCACCAGTTTTGG
Source organism: Ambystoma mexicanum (assembly GCF_040938575.1). Classification (NCBI taxonomy): domain Eukaryota; kingdom Metazoa; phylum Chordata; class Amphibia; order Caudata; family Ambystomatidae; genus Ambystoma; species Ambystoma mexicanum. The sequence goes on from NC_090932.1 coordinate 1,194,541,884, forward strand.
GCACACCAAACTATGAAAAGGGCTTTGTGTTGTTTGTGCATGAATGTGATGGATGTGCTTTGGCTGTATTAACGCAGGAACATGGAGGGAAGAATAGGCCGTGCGGTTGCCTTTCTTCTGCCCTTGATCCTATCCTATAGCATGCGCTTTGCCAAGATGTTTGCGAGCTGTCGCTGCTGCTGCTGCATCTGTAAAACAAAGTGAGGGAATGGTCCTAGGCCATGATCTAACCCTGATGGTGCCTCACTCTGTAGATGTTCTACCGAACCGAACCCAAATGCAAGACCTCACTTCTGCACGGTTGACGAGATATGAATTGATCTTGTTTGCTCCTCACATCCAAATTCCAAGGTGTTGTGTTCTTAATCCGGCTGAACTCCTACCTTTCCCGCAAGGTATTGCTTGCAGCGATGAAGAGTCACATGACTGCATACTACCGAACAAGAGACAAAGGGTAGAATTGATTTGAAAGACACTCCTATGAATAATCTGCAAGGAGAGCTGTTTTGTGATGGCTCCTGCTTCAAACTTCTGGATGGTACATCCACACTGCTTATGCAATCACCACATTAAGCACGGTCGTGGAAACCAAGAGAATCACGCATAACTCAGCCCGCAGAGATTATTGCATTGATCTGAGCTTGTGAACTTTCCGAAGGGCTTACAGTAAACATATATACTGATAGTCAGTATGCCTTTGGGGTGGTTCACAACTTTGGGAGACTTTGGTCAGAGAGAGGGTTCTTAACTTCACATGGCACCAAAATCCAACATGGCTCCCTAATAGTACAACTGCTCTCAGCGCTTGCGCTCCCTATTCAGTTAGCCGTCATAAAATGTGCAGCACATCGAAAGATTACAGATGACATAGGAAAAGGGAATGCTTTCGCTGATCAGATAGCTAGACAAACCGCTACCGATCTCTTTACGGAGATGTATTTTTCAAGGGAGACTGTAAATGCCTATGCAATGGACGAGGGTGTTGTGTCTGTACGGGATATCCAAGTCGATGCCACATTAGAGGAATCCAAGAGGTGGGCTAAAGGCTTGGGGAAACTCGATGATGATGGGTGTTGGGTGGACATAGTTGAAAGGAAATGGCTACTCCCTGACGCTTATGTAATGATGATGGTCATCATGGCCCATGGTCCTATGCATATATGTGCCCAGAAAGTCACGAAAATGTTAGAGAAAGTATGGGCAAATGACAACATTTTGAAAATTGCCCAGTGCTATGTTCAGGACTGCATGATTTGCCTACAACATAATGTGGGAAAGTGGACGGCAACTCCAAGGGGAAGTTTTGGGCCACCCTCTGTTCCCTTCGAAGTCATCCAATTTGATTTTATTGAAATGGAACGCTGCAACAATATGAAGTACGTATTAGTGGTCACCTGTGCTTTTAGTAAATGGGTTGAGGCTTTCCCTGTCAAAGATGCTACGGCCATGACTACTGCGAAAACCATGTTAAACAATACTTCCCGCGGTTTGGGCTACCAAGAGTCATCTGGTCAGACAATGGTCCACATTTTGTCGCTGCTGTAATTCTGCAGATATGTGCGGCATTACAGATCGACAAACGGTTCCATTCGGCCAGAAACGCTCAGAGCGCCGGACTAGTAGAAAGACACAATGGTATCATCAAGACCAAGCTCGCTAAGACGTGTGCCGGCACTAAATTAAAATGGCCGGGCGCCTTACCGATCGTGTTATTAGCCATGCGTACATACAACCCCTCAAACTAAGACTGGGCTCCCTCCATTTGAGGTGATAATGGGGAGACCGGCCAATATCTAGAACCTTCTTATATGTAGATCTTTGAGAAATGTTGAAAATGTATTACCTTCAGATTATTGCAGCCAGTTGACTAAAAACCTGTATTTGATTTATCACCAGGTGCGAGAGGCTTTACCTGTGCGATACGAGGGCCCGGGCCCGGCCTGGGAGCTGGGTGCTTATCAAGGCATTTGAACGCTTTTGCTGCCTTGCACCTCACTGGCGGGGCCCATTCCAGGTCCTGTTGGTCACACAGACGGAGGTGCGGGTTTCTGGCAGAAAGAACTGGATCCACGTGTCACAAGTCAAGAAACTTCCTCACCCAGTGCCACACGATACAGAAGAAACAGAACCCCTCGCTAACGCTGCAACCAATGATGCCAAAGCAGTAGATACCGTTGAGAGTGTATCAGAGAATCTTTCTGAGCCTGTGAGGCTTGGGAAACCTGCCATTTTGTCTCCACACTCTCCAAAAGTTTTGCTTCCGGAAACTGTCGTTTCAAATTCGGCATCTTCACTTGTTTCTGATACGTTGCTTCCAACGGGAAGAGACGGCACATTGTTTCTGGATCAATCAGTACCAGGAAAAGCAAGGTACAATCTGCGTCCAAGAAAATAGACTTACGGCTGTGCATTCGGAGAAGGAAAGGATCATCGAGGGCTTGTTTTTGGCCAAATTCGAGAAAGGGGATTCTGTTGGCTAGGGTTGTGGAAGGACTAATAAGTTGCGGGGCCGGGAGGTCGCCAGCAACGAACATTGGGGGTTTCCGTTTGAAGACTACAACGCCTGCCACCGCTACCACTCGTATGGGACTTGTAAATGATTGTGTGACCAACCGGGATAATGGACAAAGAACTTGGGCCCCGAAAACGTATTGCTGTGTTCTTATGATAATATTTAGTTTTATAATAGTCACGGTCTTAGGCTTATGGTACCTCGAGGAAACTCATCCTTTCGAGTCCTTGTTAGTGACTGAAAATGTACCTACTGTTCCTACTCCCTTCGTACATTTGCATGCTCTGTCCCCTAGGGACTTCCAGCATAGACGAAGGTACCACAATAATACTCTGCTACTTATCAGGAATGCCAGGCATGCCTATTTTAATAAGTCCAACTGTTGGGTCTGCTCACATTTACCGCAACACAGGGATAAGGGGCAAGGTTGGTATATTCATCCGTTACCTTTGACAACAGCTTGTTATGCTTCTCTTAGAGCACTGTTCTTTGGCTGTTGGAACAATAGCATCTCGGGGAACTTTGATGGCACTAATTTGAATAGCTTTGAGAAACGTGTTCTGACTTCCCTGGGATGCTCGCTTTTTGCAAATAGGAGTAAGCTCAACGTTGCTTCTATTAGGCCTTCTGACAGACTGTCTCGTCCTTTCCAATCTTTGATTTCCTTCAAGATGGCTCTGACAGGCGATAAGGATGCTATGCCTCCTTCTTACACTATTAACCATAGCCCCGATTCAGTTTCTTTCTGCATACAGAGGAATGGTACTCAGTCAATGGGAGATTTTAGAGGTTGTGCCAACGTTGCAAATTTGACTGGGGAAGGCAGACCTTTGTATGTAGGCGAACGTTTCTACTTTGTTTGCGGTAATGTAGCATTTCCATGGTTGCCCAGGGATTGGCAGGGAACCTGTTATTTAGGTATCCTATAACCTGGGGTATTATTAGCTAGTACAGTAGAGGTTTCAAAGTCTCGTCCACGGCGGGACGAGAATGGTGACACTCCAGCACAGGTCTTGGGAGATGAAGCAAAATCATTTGTGCCATTTTGGGGGCAGATAGCGAATTCTGAAGATATCAGAAGACTAGCGAGAGTACTGGAGAGAACCATCAACCGTACCACGGACATAATCTATAATATGACATTAGAACAGAAAGCGATAAGACTAGTAATGCTTCAGAACTGGATGGCATTAGATGTCATTCTGGCTGAACGTGGTGGAGTGTGTAAATTAGTGGGGTTCGCTTGCTGTGTTTTCGTGCCAGATTCCTCCCCAACTATCTTCAAGGCCATACAGAATCTGCACGTCCTTAGTTCAGAAGTGCATGTTCCCGAGGGAAATTGGGATCTTAGCGCTTGGTTCTGGGACTTCTTGCGATCCTGGGGTTGGAAGGTACTTTCAGTCTTACTGATCATTTTGGGAGTTCTGTTGTTCCTTTGTTGTTGTATTCAGTATCTACCTAGTATATGTTCGATGCTAGGGGGATGTTGCGCAAAAGCGATAGGTATGATAGGACATAAAGTGTATGCCCCGGATAAGACCTCCAAGGAATACGTGTTAAAGGACATTTTAGCGAATGATCTGATGGCAATAGATATTTCTGACAGCGATTCAGGGTGCATGGATGATGATGCATGAAGTTATTTGCAAGGAGATCCAAAGTAGTTTAGCACTTGGCATAGGACAAAAGGAGGGTTTGTCAAAAGGGAAATTATATCGTACCTCCTATTGCAACGAATATGTGTATATTGGCCTACGCCAAGCTGCTTGTAAACCACTTGCGAAGAAATTCGTGTTGCAAGGTCCTGACCTTAGAATCAATGTAAACTGCCATTTTAGGTCAATCCGCCATTTTAGGTTCTCTCTGTAAAGCCACCCTGTGAGTTAAAATGGTGGACAATGTCATTCCGAAATACAACATGGCCGTCTTGACCTCTGTGTGTAATTAATATGTAACTTGCCTGCAGGCCACTTGTTGGGGTCGTGAACTGAGACCTTGTCCTTCACTGACCTGTGTGTAAAGGATTACTCGTGCAATTAAACTAATCCACAAGCATATGTTAAGAAAAATGTATCCAAATACTGAACTAAGAACACTAGTTTAACTACACTGTATTAATGTTTGAGAAGACCTTTATGAGATCCTAAAATGCACTGTTACCACGTAGGCTTGTTGGCGAATGTATTAAAGGCAATACTATGCATATAGTGGTGCGAACCCGGCATGAACCCTAGATCAGTAATGTATTAGAGGAATATTAACCCAAAGTAGGGTTGGACATCATGTTCGCAAATGATATAAAAGAGCAACAAATTCTAATGTACAGCGTCTCTCACTGAACACACTGAACCAAGCTGGAGTTTGTTGTGTTGTTCTGAGGGCCGATAACTATCTGTTACTTTTCTTGGAAAACTGTTCAGTATAAAATAAAGATCTTTGTATGTTCCTGTGTAACCCGTGTTCAGTGTATTTCCTTTTGGGGTACTCAGCCTCGATATTTTGATTTTGTTTTCACAATGGAGCCATTTTATGAGGCTTGAGTGGTTAACCGTGTCAAAAGCTGAGGAGAGATTGAGGAGAATGACAACAGCAGTTGAGATGAAGTCTAGAGATGTGAGCAATACTTAACAGGTTTTCAGGAGAGCAGTTTCCATGCCTGTGGATGCTTGGAATCCAGATTGATGGTCGTGCAGTCAACCAACAAGCTCAGTATGCTGGGTCAGTTGGGGAAAGACCAACTTCTCCAGACCCTTCTCAAGGATGGAAGCCAGAGACATGGGGCGATAGTTAGCCAGAAATTAGGGGTCGGCTGAGGGGTTTTTCAGGAGGGGGCGTGCAAGAGAGTGCGTGAGGGAACAAGGGAAAGAGCCAGGGGCTAGAGAGTGATTGCAAAAGTCCACGAGTGCAGGGGCAAGGGAGCTGATGTTGCCCTTAAAAGTTCTGAAAGAACAGGTGAAGACCTGTTTGGAAGAGACCATCATAGAGGGGACAACTCTAGTGACCTTGTCCGGTGTGATAGGAGAAAAGGAGGAATGAGTGAATAAGGAAGGAGGAGGGGCCAATGGGGGGAGGGGAGGATGAGAGAGGACTCAGGATGTCCTGAGATTTAGCAGTGAAAGGGGTGGCTAGTGCAGTGCAGAGGGCTTGTGAAGGCAGAGGTGAAATAGAGAGTGTAGATGGATTGACTGGTTCCTTGCAGATTTTAAAGAGCTCAGCTGTGTTGTTATAAGCTCCAGAGATGTGGGCTGGATTTGGGCCCTCTTCTTGGAGTCAATGGAGAGACAATATTGCCTTCGGAAAAGGTGACATGCCAGTTTTTCAGAGAATGAACTAGAGGTCTGCCACTTCCATTCAGCAGCTCTTCACTTGCATTTCAAGGCTGCTAGATCAGAGTCATACCAAATATTACGCTTGCCAGTAGGTTTCAGGCAGATCCTCATGAAAGGGGCTAGAATATGAAAAAGAGTGTGAGTGATAGCGAGAGATAGATTGAGTAGAGGCAATAGTTTAGTCAAAAGATGGAGAAGGGTGGGGCGGTGAAGGTGAAAGCGAAACCAGAAACTGATACCCGCAACATTGGATGGATGTCCGCAAACCAGGCTGGCATAGCTGGGGGAGTTTCAGTCAGGGGGCCTAGAGGTCCTAGTTGGGGGGAAAGGATAGTGTGGTCAGACCAGGATAGTGGGTTTGAGAGTGGGGTACAGAGCAAGAGATCAGGGTGGATTAAGGCATTGAGAGTGTGTGCAGCCAAGTTTGGAGGGCCGGACAGGAGAAGAGAGATGGATAGAGAGGTTCAGAGGTCACAGAAGAGAGTAGAGGCCATGATTGAACATTCTAAGTGGATGTTGAAGTTACCCAGAAGGAGGAGATTTGAGGCGGAGGTCAGGAGCGAGGAGGAGAAATCAGCCCATTCTGAAAGAAAAGAGGAGATGGGGCCCGGGGCCCTGTATATAGTACCAATGGTCAAAGAGCAAGTTGGAGAGATGCTGAGCCTGCAGACCAGGCTTTCAAAGGAAGAATAGGGTTGCATGGGAACGAGGGAAGAAGGAACCCACTCAGGGAAGATCAAGGCTATACCACCGCCAGGCCTTGAGATGATCTTGTAGCCATCAGGGAGAAGGGAGTCAAAAACAGTGACTGAGCTGGCATTGAACCATGTCTCAGTGAGAGCGAGGATGTTGAGATCAAAGTCTTCAAGGAGGAGGCAAATTTCAGAATAATGTTTGATAGCAGAATGACCATTAAGTGTGGCTAAGTGAAGCCGGTCACCACCCTTAAAGGTTTTGTGAGGAGGGGTACAGGGGGGTGGAACACTCATCGGAGGTGGTGAAGGAGGTGCTGAGAGAGAGGAAGGAGGAGTAGCAGGAGCAGGAAGGAAGTTGATGAGAGATGGCAGTTGCTGGTCAAAGAGGAGGAGATTAGGTTGAGGACCCTGGGCCATGATAGTGCCATTGTGTTAGACATTCCTGATGCACCTCAAGGATGACAAGCCAGCCATGAAAACTTCCCATCTAGTGCCACCATTAATGGGTGAGGAAGAGAAAGGGGAGAGCCTGGAAATGATATGCAGAGGCCAGAGGTGTGGACGTGGCACTGACGTAGGTGTCTGCGGTAGGTAATCCAGGATTACAAGAAAGAATATTTTTTAACTTTTGCTTCCAGAGCTAGTGAGAGAGGGGGGATAGGTGATAGTATAGCAGTTACAGTAGATAGTAGAGATGGAGAGAGCCATAGAGGGAGGAAGAGAGGGAATGGAGCAGGAGTAGATACTGCACAGGCATGAGACAGTTCACCAGGCTGCCTAGCAGCAAGGGGGTAGCAAGTAGTTAAAAAACACATGTTGATTTAATTTAGCACAAAAGCACTAAGATAGCACAAAGGTGGGGGTTGTGACAATTTAAAAGCACACCTAGATTTAACATAGCACAAAAGCACTAAAATAGCACAAAAGTGGAGGTTGCGTCAATTTAAAAAGCACACCTAGATTTGACTCAGGGAAAGTGCACCAGTTCAGCATTGGAAGGGTAAGACACAGTAGGCAGCAGAAGCAAGTAAAAACTAAATGTAAAGTAAGTAACCATTGCAAGTTGGAGAAGGACACCGTTAGCAGTGTAGCTCTGAGCCAAGAGAGGCAAGAGACAGTAGGTAGTCAGGTGGGGGGTTATTCCGCAAGGCAGATGATCCGGAGTGCTTACCGGCCAGGTGGTGGCACATTGTCTATGGTCTTGGGTGCAGGAGTTAGTTAGTTTATCTTGTGATGGGTGGATCACAGGTGCGGCAGCATGGGGGACACCTTCCAGCACCGGACAGGGTCAGACAGGGTGCTTAGTGGTAGGACTTTGTTGGAGGGCTGCTTAGGCCTGCCGGTTCACTGATAGGTGCAAAGTGAGGAGAGGCAGCCAATCAATGGCGCTGATGATGTTGGAGCCTAGGAACTCCTGTGCCTGGATCCAAGAAGGTGGCGGTGGCCATCTTGGTGAGGTAGTGTGGTCACAGAAGTGAACAGTACTCACAAAGTTAAGAAACACTTCTGACAAAAAACAGCATCCGACAGGTGAAAAGCACATACAGCATTAATACAATAGCCCAACTATGCAAATTGCGCTCCTCAGTGCAAGATAGCCCCATGTGCAAAGAAGATGTTACTAATGCCCACCGTCAAAGGGTTTACCTCACGTTGTTGTGGCAGGCCGCCTCGTGGATATGTAAGAGGTGACGAGTGAAAGGGCCTGCAAGTGCTGGTAGTCAAGGTAAAGTGAGGGATCGGATTGTGATGCAGCCAGACAGGGCCTTAGTGGTTGGCCTTTGTCGGGGGCTGGTTTACGCCTGCCGGTTGGCCAATAAGCTCAAAGTGAGGAGGGGAAGCCAATCAATGGTGCTGATGATGTGGGAGCCTAGGCATTCCTGTGCCTGGATGCAGGAAGGTGGGGGCTGCCATCTTGGGGAGATATTGTGGCCACAGAAGTAAAGAGTCCTCACAAAGCAAAGAAACACTTCTGACAGAAAGCATCATGCGGCAGGTGAAAAAACACACAACATGAATACAAAAGCCCAACTAGGCAAATTGCTCTCCTCGGTGCGGTCCAGCCCCATGTGCAAGGAAGAGGCTTATTCATAATGCCCACCGTCACAGGGTTTACCTTGAGTTTTTGTGGGGGTGCACCTCGTAGTTCAGTAAGAGGTGAAGAGGGAGAGCGCCTGCAAGCATTGGTAGTCAAGGTAAAGTGAGAGGTAGCTCACTGCTAGCTAGCTTTCTGACTGCAGTTCAGGCATGGTGTGCAGCTAACAATCTCTGCCTTAATACCAGTAAGACAGAGATCCTTCTCATTGGGACCCCTGCTCCCTCATACTCTCCTAGTCTCTGGCCGCCCTCCATGGGCCTCGTCCCCTTACCCTCTTGTGAGGTAAAAACATTGGTCTCATCTTCGACTCCTCTCTCTCCTTCTCTCCTCACATCACAGACCTTTCTAAGAAGGCCCACCTTCAGGTACACCTCCTCATATTCACCCAGAAACACATTCCAGCTCTAATTATAGTTATAATTAGTAACCCGGCAAGAGACAATCTGAATGCAACAAGCATTCTGATTGGCTCTCGCCAGGTCCCTAACCGGCCGGGAATCCCTCCGTCAGGATTCCACGGCCTTTGTTCCCGGCGGGGGGAGTGGCAACCCCTCAGCCAATGAGGAGGCTCGAAGGGGGGCCATCCCCGCTCGGAGCCTCCCTGTGGCTGAGAGGCTGCCTTCGCCCCCCGCCGGGGAAACAGGTATGTTTTTTTTTTTAAATTCCCTTCCCTCTGCGCCTCCACACGGCTGGGGGCTTCCCTCGTCCCCCGCTGGGGACCCAGGTACATGTTTTTTTTTTCCTCTACCCCCTGTCCCACTCCCGCCCTCCCAACCCCACTTACCTTCTTTTTGATCTTTTTTCGGGAGCGGACGCGCTGGGAACACTTGTGTTTCCAGCGCGTCCGCTCCCGATGGTCGCCCGACGCTCGGGTTCTATTGCTTAATTAGTGCTCTGGTCCTCTCCAGGCTGGACTACTGCAACAGCCTCTTCCTCAATCTGCCTAAATCCTCCCTCCGGCCCCTTCAAATGATTGATCCAGAATAGGACTGCAAGACTGTATTTCTCCAGCCCTAAACTCTCTCGAGTGGCTCCCAATTGCTGCAAGGATAAAATTCAAGATCCTCTGCATCATCCACAATGATTTCTACAGCCTGGGACCCCACTACCTCCAGCGCTCTCTCCCTAAATACCTCCCTACTAGAGCCCTTCAGTCTTCTAGCTCCAACTCTCTGAAGATCAGACAATTTTCCAAGCAGAGAATGAGGGGTATATCTTTCTCTTCAACAGGAGCTTCCCTCTGGAATGGTCTCCTTGCACCTCTCAGGCTTTATCTGGATTTCCTTAAGTTCCAGAAGCTTCTCAAGACCCTGCTTTTCTCTTCTTCCTTCCCTCTCCCCTCTCCTGCTAATGTCCCCCTCTACCGCATTTTGACTGGCTGCCTGTTTCCTTCTGAGTCTTATAGGGCACAGGCCCTCCTTACCCACTCTACCCCAGCACTTCAGCTCCCTTGAATCCCCACCAAACCTGTACTTACCTTAACCTGCTTCCTCCCCCTGTACTAGCCTGGAATTGTCTATGCCCCGACTGTGCCCAATCCAGCCCTATCCTCACACCTAGCATGTGGACTCTCATTCCCTGCACCCCCTGCTTCCCCTGGCACGTGTCCACCTTCCCACCCCTTAGCACTTGTATAGCCCAGGGGCTCTCCCCTCCCACACCCAGTACTTGCGTGCTCTCCACACTTCCCGTCCCATCTTAGCATTAACGTATTCTGCTCTGACCAGAATTCGCCCCTTCCCCACTCCCCTGCACTTCTTGTTACTGCACTTGTACAAACTGAATGACACAAGGCCCAGTAGCACCGATTTTTGTTCTTCATCCCTGTCCCCCCACCCCCTTTTTGTCTTGTAGCACCTTGAAACACCATTTGCTGTATAGGTGTATTATAAATAACCAATCAAAATACATATGTTTTAATAAATGTAAGTGGACAAGCATCAGAATGCAGTGCAGGTAGTAGTTTTGCACATTGACCTAAATGTAAAATTGCCACGAGCGCTTGAATTTCTGTATTGGACACGCATAGTGCTGAGCTTCTCCATATCACGGTAAATGTTATCATAACCTTTAATACAACTGGGGTATTACAACCTGTGATGAATCTGATGATGTCATCACTCCTTTCCCAGTGGTATTCTCTCCCCATGTGGCCAGGGTATGGCAGCCACTCCCTGATCCTGACCCTTGGGTTGGCTATAAGAGGGAGGACCAAATGGAGGGAGGTGACCCTCAGAGGGGTGACACGAAATCGTCGGATGAGACATGGTATCCCACTTTTCCTCTTAGGGATAGCCCTTCCATTCCCTAATGGCATGACGTAATAGCTCCTTTCAACCAACCATGGAACCTACTGATAATAGCTTCCAAAGTTCTGTACATTAGTTACCAAAAACTGACTACCATTTCCATGCATGCGAAAGTACTGTGACGAGAAAGTTGATTGGAGCAATGAGGATCAGTAAAGGCAAGAAGCACAAGACATGCTCTCGTGGTTGCGAGCGCATGGCAGATGCACAATTTCTTTTTTTTTTAAACCTAACCAGCTGGCAGGAGAGAGACGATGCCTGGAAGAGAGTCATCCTCTCAGTATCAACCGAGGGACTACTATGCTAGTGTGAAGACTGTGGGGCAAGCCTGCTCAGGACGAAGGCCAGAAGAAGACTGCTGGAGCCGGTCTGACACTTAGAGGCTGTGAGAGGAAGAGAGAAGACTTCCTGGCAATCATGAGAACTGGAGAGCAGTATCCACACCACCTAAACATGGGAGCTGCCGAGGATGCAGAAGCTACCAAGTGAAGTCGGTGAGCTGTGGAAGTGGGAACATGATGCCGAAGTGCTGCTTTGCCTTTACCGCAGGACAACTGAAGTATGCCACACAAAGCCGGTGAGTACTCAGTAGGAAAACTTGGGCACTGGGGCGCTTCAGCATCCTTACCAAGGACAAATAAGAGTAAACAATGGGAATGTCAAACACAATATTTACAACGGAGGAATAACAGAATGAATGCAAGATAGATACAAGTTTGCAAGTGTGTCAAACAAAATACATGACAAAACCCTAGAGAGTACACCAGGCAAAGCCAAGTTTGCAAGTTTGTCAAGTGAAACACATGGGAAAGTTCTGGCAGGAGAGTATACCAGGCAAAATCAAGTTTGCAAGTGTGCCAAGTGAATACGTGATACACATGAGAAAGCCCTGGAAGGAGAGAATACTATGCAAAGGCAAGTTGGCAAGTGTGTAAAGGGATTCAGACGAGGAAGTCCTGGGGGGAGAATACACCAGGCATCCTATGAAATTGGGACTAAGAGCCAATTTGTTGTATATACAAGTAGTTTTTGTTGTTGTTGATTAGAGAATTACAAGGAAGACTCATACCCATTGAAGTTTAAAGTGTCTTGAAGAGAAAACCTGGGAAAGAGAGCAATCCCTTGGAACTGTGAACTCTATTGATTGAGAACTTTTGTGCTGGAGTTACACCTTTCCCTTTGAATTGGAGCATGTGTGCACTTTCAAGGCCAAAGACCTTACCCTTTTCACCTCAGATTTAATTTTAGAATGTGAGGGCCAGAATAGTATTTCGGACACAGAACATTTTTGTTTTGGACATCTTGACATTCGACAGACCCTTCCTTTTTGGTTGAGGTAGGGAAATACCTCTTAGAGTAGGGTCAGCAAGGCATTTTCCAACACCTTTTTATTTTGAATAAAGGTCTATATGCACAAACATGAGCTGGTAACTATGGACATAGAATATCTATAAACACGGATCCCCTAAATTGAAAGACTAAGGGTTGTTGAAGATGTTCTGAATAATAGAACCCCAGCAGTAGACATACCAGTCCGGTTCATCATGTAACTAGCTGAGGTAGCATTGGCCAAGAAATATTTCATCTGTTTGAATACATTTTATGAACAAACATCTGGGACAGCCATAGGTGCTACATTTGCACCCTTGTTAGTTAATTTATACGTAGCAAGAACTGAAAGAGACATGAATTACCCAGAAAGCAACCTATTTGGCCAACAGAATGACCTCTTGGCCAGATATATTGATGACATCCTTATGATCTACAAGAGGGACCAACAATCACTCACTGATTTCATTGTGTGTTTCAATAGTCAGAATAGGCACCTGAATTGCACTTACACAGCAAGCAAAGAGACAATACATTTCCTTGATCTGGCCATCCTTGCTACTGAAGGCAAACTTTCCACATCAGTCTTCATAAAAAGCACAGACCGGAACTCTCTCCTAAGCTACAATAACTTTAGCCTAGATAATTGCGAGATAACCTACACTTTTTGCCAGTTCTTAAGATGCTGTCGGAACTGCCCTGACAGAAAGACCTATGAAGAACAGGCACAGTTACTATCTACAAGGCTATGGAAAATGGGTTACCGAAATGTGACGTTCACCTGACTCCCACAGAGGCGCTGGCCTGGTTCGCGCTGCTGTGACCTCTTCTAAGGTGATGCGCAGGGTTCGGAAGACGGACTGGACCGGGCCCCCAAATCTGGCTTGTCTGGCTCGCAGAAGTATCCTTCTGTAGGCGAAAATAGGGGATTAACTGTCTGCGGGGTAATGCAATCGGCCTCCCACTTTCCCCTCTCACCCTCCTCGAAACCCTTCTGTGATTTCTCGTAGCGTCTCACCTTAGGGTCTGGAAGGACGAGCTCTCCATCCTGCTTCTGATGCAGGGGCGCGTTGGTATCCAGTTACTTCACTGGATTTTCAGATTGGTGAGAACCAAACTTGGTTGGCTTCCAGGTAAGTTTTTTGATAAGAGGTTCCCCTTGTGTCCATGCATTAATGTACTAATGCTAGTGTCTTTTTCCCCATAGGGGCCGGGGTACGGAATGCCGGGGAACAGCACCGACCCGAGATGAGCGGTGAAATCCTTGTAGAAATCAGGTAAGTCTTTAATGAGCGTTTTTTGGTAATGTCTTTTTATTCGCTCATTAACGCTGATGTCTCTTTTTCCCCTTAGGGGCCGGGGTCCGGAAATGCCAGGATGCGGCGCGGACCCGAAATGAAGAGGGAATGAATCATCAGGTAAGTCTTAACATGGAGATTTAGCTTTCCTTATTCCCTTCTCTCTCTCACCTTTTGTTCTGGTGTTTTTCTCCCTAGGCGCTGGGGCGTGACTGCGAATCCGGATGATCGCTGCTGAACATGGAGGCGCCCTGTAAAGGTGAGTGGAATGCGGCGCTGCAGCGATCGACGGGATGAGCTTTTAAATTAAAGTCTTCCTTTTCAGGATTGTCGGCGAGATGTCTCCGGGATGCGGATTTTAGCAGGTAAGGACTTTTCCTTCTTCTGTTCTCTTCTTCTCTTCCTTTGCAGATGATCCAGGATGCTGGCAGGCGTGTCAGAAGTCAGGATGCAGGAGCAGACACGGTGAGCGTCCAGCTGCTAGATGCAGAACAACGCGAAGCACGTGTGGCTGTTCGGGTGGGGTTTAAATAGCCTTGGAAGAAGTTCCAGGTATGTATCCTTCCTCCAATCAGGTATGTATCCTTCCCCGACCACGCCCGGGTGGTAAATTAGTCCCACAGGTAAAGTAGTTCCTTTCAGGCCTCAAGGAGGCCGGGATCCTGCAGCATGGTCTGCATCAGGTAAGTGCACCCAAGCACTCCCATAATGAGCCTGACGCCTATGGCGCCAGGACTGATGTCTTTTATGAGCCTGGCGCATTAGGCGCCAGGACACTGTCCAAAGGGCCCCTATATGGGGTTGCTGGGTCCTTCCTTGGGGACTGGATGTCCGCTTTCGGGGATGCAGGGCTTGAACTGGCTCCCTGGGAGCGGGCATCATGACACGAAACGCCTTCTCAGACATGCCCGTAAATGGGCTAGGAATATCCCATGGGATGTTACCCTCCAGCAAGGAAATCAATGTCCAAAAGCAGAAGGTATCACAGAACTACTCACCTAGAGTGAATGCCTTCAAAAGGGAAATTAAGCAACTTTGGCCCATACTGAATGTTGGAGTACTAATATCTTGTTGCCGAGATTCTCAATCACCAAGCATAAAATTATATGGGGTATATTGGTACACTTGTGTCCCACAATGACAGAGGATACACATCTGACATTATGGAATGCTCCATGTGGGAGCTGCTCAGTATGTGGACAAACTTCACAGTGAACAGAAATTCATGTAGTCTGTAGATCACCATTCCGCCAAACACTCTTCGCAAACTGCAACAGTCCTAATGTCACATACTTGATAACATGCCCCTGTGGCCTGAGATACAACGGGATGACCAATCAACCAGTAAAGAAAAGGATGGTAGAACATATGCACTGCATTAGGGACAAAGAAGCGGACCACCCGATGGTCAATCATTTTGTAAGAATGGGCCATAAGGAAGATGATGTTAAATGGACCATCATAGAAAAGATTAACTGTCCAGTGCGAGGTGGGAATGTACAGTCCCTTGTTTTTAAGTAAGAACAAAGGTGAATCTTTTGGCTTCAGACAGACACCCCAGGGCTGAATGGGAAGATTCCCTAACAGTCCCTTGTGGTCAGCTGACCAACTAATAAATAGGCTAGGTGACTGGGCACAGTCATCCATGCACTAGTGGATCAAGCTGAGGATACCAGCGCATTACACTCAACACAAGCTGGAGCAAATGACCCCGTAGCAGCTGAATCACTGTACATGCAAGGATGGATGCATTTAACATGAGCTGTATGATAATCATCACTAACAACCAGGGGCGTTGCTAGGGGGGGCTGAGGGGGCTATAGCCCCTGATCTTTTGGTTGTAGCCCCGGATAGAATCTCAGGAGCTACAGCCAAAAGACTAGCTAGCCCCCAGTCCCAACAGTTCCAACATCAGCTTAGCCCCGGGTCTTTTCCAGACCTAACAACTCCCCTGCTAACAACGAAGCTGGCAGTCGACACGTGAACGTGAATGAATGAGGCCCTTTGTATACACATAGCATGTATTAACACTCGGAGAAATTTCACAAGCAGACTAGTGACCAGACTGAGATTGCTAAGTGATATAAGAGAAGTAATAGGGACCAGTTACACACGCCTAATTATGCATACTTATGTAATCCCTGCCATGGCTTAGAAACGCAAAATTTTAAAAATGTTGCAAAAGATGTTGCGTAATAAATGAATCTGGTATCAGATACACGCAGAGTGTAATCTAACACTAGCAGCTCGTGTCATACTAGCATTGAGTGACACTATCTATTGTGCACACGGACAGGGGAGTTGCTAGGTCTGGAAAAGACCCGGGGCTAAGCTGATGTCGGAACAGTTGGGCCTGGGGGCTAGCTAGTCTTTTGGCTGTAGCTCCTGAGATTCTATCCGGGGCTACAGCCAAAAGATCAGGGGCTATAGCCCCCTTAGCCCCCCCTTAGCAACGCCCATGCACACGGACATGCAGACGGAAGACCAATACAGGGAAAGATGGTGGCCTGCTTTCGCAACAGGCTAGCATTAACTGCACGGTTTATAAATGCGGTGTCCTTCTTCAATGTCCATGTTGCCATGATGCCCTGCCATGCACGGCAAATGCGATCACTGTTATAAGCGCTGCTGGCCCAAAGGAGCTGCTTTGATCATGAGCTGATCATGAGCTGGTGAGTTAGTCCCATTGTCATGATATGGTCACCTAGACAGCTTTGGGACGGAAATATTCTCACACCTGTTAGCGATAGTTGTTTAAGAATCCACGAGGAGAGCAAATATAAAGAGGGTTTGCATCCTTCTTAGTGACACAAATGCGACATAAGAGTAGAAAGATTGGGATGAGGAATTATCTGTAATCAGACAACCTGTGTATTTTTATTTATATACAGATGGGACAAGCTGGGAATTTAAGTGACCATTGGAAGGGTGAAGGGGAGCAACCTTTTTTCCAGCCTCTGCTATTTGTAAGTACGCCGGGTTGGCATTAAGAACCATTACTCATAGTAAACCAAATATATGAACACAGTCAGGTGTGGAAAGAGTGTTTACTATGCTCTTCTATGTCTCTTGATTAGATGAAGAGAGCTAGCCTGTCCCAGGGTCATGTATGGACCAGACATCGACTAGCATACATCCTAGTTTTTGATGAATGAAAACGCTAAATAGGAATTTTCTCGGAGTGGAATGTGATCGGAGACAGTCCTGAAGAAGGTGGCCAGCACTTCTGTGGGCCACTGAATCAGTCAAACCTTTAAAATCAGGGATAGGGCTATAATAAGAGCCTTTCCTGATTATTTTTGAAACATATAGAGCAGTACCATAGCACAACATGCTCTTTGTGATTTAGACTGTTGAACTACTGCCATACAGATCTAATCCACGTCTTTGCAGTTTGATTTTAAATAATTTCTTTTAGATTGAGCCACCATAAATCCAAGAAAAATAACTCAGAACCTTGTAAACCATGCTCGATCCTCTTTTTTGTTGAAGTTTGTTAGGCATGTATGTTACTTATTGCTTGAAAAGTGCAAAACAAATCCCATCAAAATGTGATATAAGTGAGTTACGAGAGGACTGAGTGGCACACCATGCTAACCAGAGGAGCGAACAAGCCAACCTTATCTCCTATTATATCCATCTCATAGATAGGTGACGCACCACCTTGTCCTAGTTACAGACAGTGGGCCTAATAGGGACAGCTAGAGGTGTGTACTGTGACTTTTTGTTTGGTCCTTTCTTGCCATTATAACCCTCTATAATAGCGGAATTGATTGTATGAAGTCCAGTGTGTGATACTACTCTTTCTGAAATATTTAGGGATCGCTGTTTTATCTTATAATATACCGTTTGCTAACAGCAGACCCCTGGAAATCAATGAATGGTGGCCCCCTTTGGTGTGCTTGCAAATGAAAGCCATTATTATTTAGTGGATTCAAATAGCTGTTGCAAACGTATCATCTTGCCAAAATGAGTCCCTTGGAATTGAGTAAAAGTGGCAGTTGTTACTAAAGAATGTGGCTATACTTTTTTAACCAAAATGTCCCAGTATATGCAAGCAAATATATAAATTCCAACATTAGAAAATTAAAAAAGAGGGATATTTATGTAATGTAGACAAAGAGATACAAGTTTACATTTTAGAAACATTGGACCAAATGGATGTACAAGTGAAACGAATATGCAAAATAAACATGCACATGCCAATTAAAGATCTGAAAATCAGCACTGCCCCTTCCCTATAGGGTCAGCTGAGAACCATGGAGGACTCAACATTACCCATATAATTATGTTTGTTAATTTGTTTATTGAATTTATATAGCACTTTAAGCCAAAGCGCTTTACAGTTTAACAACAGGTACAAAAGTGAGAGAACCATAATTACAAACATGACACAAGACTTTAGAACAATAAGTAGAACAATTTACTAAAGGAGGGGGAGATCGGGGAAGGGGAGGGGAGAGGGATTAGGTGATGGGGGTTACAATGTCTGTTTTGAGGTCGGGGAGGTGGGGGCAAGGGGGAAGGGGAAGGGAAGGGGGAGTGATCTGGTGTCCTCTATGCCCCTAAGTGGTATCAGTGACCAGTTTGAGGTCATTGGGGAAGGGGGAAGGAGGGCAAAGAAGGGGAGAGAGGTAGGGAAGGACAGTCGAGGGGGAGTGAAGAAGAAGGGATTTCAGAGAGGAGCGGAAGGATGGGTAGGTAAGGGTGGAACGGATGGAGAGCGGTAGGGAGTTCCAGTGTAGGGGGCCAAGAGTTGGAAGGAGCGGAAGCGTGAGGAGGCACATGGGCAGGGGGTACAGTGAAAAGATTGAGGTTTGCTGAGTGGAGAGAGCTGGAGGGGGAGTAGAATGAGAGGAGGGAAGAAAGGAAGGGGGGCAGGTCATGGAGAGATTTATAGACAAGACAGAGGAATTGAAATTTCAGTTGTGAGAGGAAGGGAAGCCAGCCAAGTTGAGAGGGAGAGGAATAAATAGAGTCTTGAGGGCCGAGAAGACATAGAGTACAAATGGAGGAGTGGTAGATGGAATTTAGGGGAGTTAGGTGAGAGATAGGGAGTCCAAAGAGGAGAGAGGAGTAGTAGTAGAGGCAGGAGAAAATAAGAGAGGAGATTAGGAGTTTGGAAGCATGGAATGTGAGAGAGGAGCGGATCTTGCGGATGTTGAAGAGGTGGTGCTGGCAGGCTCGAGAGGTTAGAGAGATTTGGTTGGAGAAGGAGAGAGAGGAGTCGAGATGGAGGACGAGATTGCGGGCATGGGTAGATATGGGGAGGTTGGAAGCTGGAAAGCGAATGAAAGGAGGAGTGAGGGGGACAGGGTGTTAGGAGGGAAGACATCAGTTTTATCAGTATTGAGGAAAAGCAAGTGGGATGACATCAAATTTTTTATGGCTGTGAGGCAGGAAGAAAGAGTGTGGTGGAGGTCAGATGTGAAGGAAGAGAAGGAAAGAAAGAGTTGGATGTCATCAGCGTAGAAGTGGTGGGAGATGCCGAAAGAAGAGATGACTGAGGAGAGAAGGGAGGTATAAAGAGAGAAAAGAAAGAGTCCAAGTACGGATCCCAGAGGGACGCCATAGTTCAGGGGGAGGCTGGAGGAGGTGCGGCTACCCCAGGAGACAGTGAAGGATCGATTGGAGAGGTAAGAGGAGAGACAGGAGAGGACAGCACATTTGAAGCTGACAGATGACAGAGTGCTAAGAAGTAAAGGCTGGTCTACGGTAGCAAAAGCTGCAGAGAGGTCAAGGAGGATGAGAATTGAAGATTGCTTAGCATAGCGAGCAGTGAGGAGAGAGTTGAGGACATAGGTGAGGGTGGTCTCGGTGGAGTGTTTAGGGCGGAAACCATATTGAGAGGTGGGGAGGAGGGAGTGGGATGAGACGAAAGCAGAAAGTTGAGAGTAGGCTAGGCGCTCAAGGAGTTTTGAGATGAAGGGGAGAAAAGAGATTGGTCTAAAGTTGGAGGCAAGAAGAGGGCTAGGAAGGTGTCTTCAGGATAGGGATTATAGTGGCATGTTTGAAAGGTGAAGGAAAGGTGCCGGAGGAGAAACAGATGTTGAAGAAGGTGGTTAGGGAGGGAATAAGGAGAGGGTAGATTTTGGGGATGAGGGAAGTGGGGATAGGGTTAGAGGGGGCAGCAGTAGGGTGATTTTTGGACAGGAGAAGGGAGACACAGGCTGGGGTGATAGGCGAGAAGGTCGACAAATTGGCAGATCTGGAAGAGGGGGAGGGGATGGAGGGGAGAAGGAAGGAGAGGAGAGGATGTTCTGGCACAGAGAGAGGATTTTGGATGAGAAGAAGTTAGCAAAGTCAGAGGGAGAGAGGAGAGAGTTTGTGGGAGGGTCAGAGGTAGGAGGGGAAAGAAGGCGAGAAAGGGCCTGGAAGATACAATGGGGATGGGAGGCTTGTGAGTGGAGGAGGGTAGAATAGTAGGAACGCTTGGCAGATGAGAGGCAAGAGTGATAGAGAGAGTGATATGAGAAACAAGAGTATTGATAAGTCAGGGAGGGGGATTTGAGCCAGCGTTGTTTGAGGTGACGGAGGAGGCGGCGCATGGACAGAAGGTGGTAAGAAGAGAGCCAGGGTTGGGAAGGTTTGTGAGAGGGGTAGAAGGAAGTAAGAGGATAGAGTTGGTCAAGACTGGAGGTTATAGAGGAGGACAGTGAGGAGAGGGCATCATCAACTGAGAGGGAAGTGAAGTCAGGGAGGGGGGCGAGGGAGGAAGAACAGGATTCGAGGAAGAGAGAAGGGTTGAAGTTGCAGAGGGCACGATGAGAGAAAGAGGAAGAGGGTGGAGAGGGGGAAGAAGATGAGGAGGGGAGGGGTGATGGAGAAGGAGAACAAGGCATGGTCAGAGAGATAGTTGGGGACAGATGATACAGGGGAGGAAGAGTAAGAAGAGAGAAAGATTAGATAGAGCGTGGAGCCAGAGGAGTGGGTGGGGGGGTAGGAAGGGGAGAGAGGAGGTAAGAGTCAAGTAATGATAGAAGAGGAGAAGAATGAGATGTGGATGAGAGAGGGAGGTTGAAGTGTGAAAACAGAAATAAAATATCGAGGCTGAGTACCCCAAAAGGAAATACACCGAACATGGGTTACAAAGGAACATACAAAGTACTTTATTCTCTACTGAATTCAATTAAAAAAACAGTGCAAAGTCAGATAGCTATCGGCCCTCAGTACAACACAACGAACAGCGTGGTTCAGTGTGTTCAGTGAGAGACGCTGTACATTAGAATGCATTTGCTTTTTATACATTTTGTGGGCGCGATGTTAATATTCCTTTTAATATATCACCGATCTATGGTTCGTGCCAAGTCTCAAATAACCGCATATAACCGCATATAACTGGTTTGCTTTTAATACATGTAACAACAAGCATATGCAATAGCTGTGTATTCTAAAGTTTTCCATGCAGGCCTTCTTTAACATTAATACAATGTAATAAGACAGACGTTCTTTGTTCAGTATTCAAATATATTGTCTCGACATATGCTTGTGGATTAGTTTTCATTGCACAAGTAATCCCTTTACACATAGGTCAACAAAGGACGAGGTCTCAGTTCATGACCTCAACAAGTGGCCTCCAGGCAAATTTCACATTAGCTATGTACAGAGGTCAAGACGGCCATGTTGTATTTTGCAATGACATCGTCCACCATTTTAGCTCACAGGGTGACTTTTACACAACGAATCCTAAAATGGCAGTTTGACCTAAAATGGCGGCCTACATAGATTTAAGGTCAGGACCTACCAACACAGATTTCTTTCGTAAGCGGCTTTTGAGCAGCTTGGCGTAGGTCAATATAAAATATATTTATTACAATAGGAGGCACAATATACTTTCTTATTTCGACAAACCCTCCTTTTGGCCTATGCCAAGTGCTAAAAACGACTTTGGATCTCCTTGCAAATAACTCCATGCATCATTGTCCATGCAGCATGAATCACTAACAGAAATATCTATTGCCATTAGGTCTTTTGCTAAAATATCCTTCAATACGTATTCTTTGGCAGTCTTATCTGGGGCATACACTTTATGTCCTATCGAACCTATCGCTTGTGCACAACATCCCCCTAGTATCGAACACATACCAGGCAGACACTGAATACAACACCAAAGAAACACCAGTATTCCCAAAATAATCAATAAGACCGAAAGCACCTTCCAACCCCAAGACCGCAAGACGTCCCAGAACCAAGCACTTAGATCCCAGTTTCCCTCGGGAACATGCACTTCGGAACTAAGGACGTGCAGATTTTGTATTGCCTTGAAGATAGTTGGGGAGGAATCTGGTACGAAAACACAGCAAGCGGACCCCACTAATTTGCATACTCCACCACGCTCAGCTAGAATGACATCTAATGCCATTCGATTTTGAAGTGCTACTAATCTTATCGCCTTTTGTTCTAACATCATATTGTAGAGTATGTCCGTGGTCCGGTTGATGGTTCTCTCCAGTACTCTCGCTAGTTATCTTCTGAATTTGCTATCTGCCCCAAAATGGCACAACTGGTTTTGCTATGTCTCCCAATACTTGTGCCGGGGTATCACGATTCTCATCCCGCCGTGAACGAGCCTTCGAAACTTCTTTTGTACTAGCTATAAACACCCCAGGTAACAGGATCCCTAAATAACAGGTTCCCCGCCAATCCCTGGGCAACCATGGGAATGCTACATTACCGCAAATGAAATAGACAGGTTCGCCTACATACAAAGGTCTGTCTTCCCCAGTCAAATTTGCAACGCTTGCACAACCTTTAAAAACTCTCCATTGACCGAGTGCCATTCCTCTGTATGCAGAAAGAAACTGAATCGGGGGTATGATTAACAGTGTAGGAAGGAGGCATTATTGCCTATCAGAGCCATTTTAAAGGAAATCAAAGATTGGAAAGGACGAGACAGTTTATCAGAAGGCCTAATAGAAGCAACATTCGGTTTACTCCTATTTGCAAAAAGGGAGCATCCCAGGGGAGTCAAAACACGTTTCTCAAAACTATTCAGATTGGTGCCATCAAAGTTCCCTGAGATGCTATCATTCCATCGGCAAAAGAACAGTGCTCTAAGAGAAGCATAGCAGGCAGTTGTCAACGGTAAAGGATGAATATACCAACCTAGCCCCTTATCCCCGTGTTGCGTTAAATGCGAACAGACCCAGCAATTGGATTTATTAAAAATGGCATGTGTAGCATTCATGATGATTAGTAGTGTGTTATTTTGGTACCTTTATCTGTGCTGGGAATCCCGAGGGGATAAAGTGTGCAAATGTACAAAGGGAGTAGGAACAATGGGTGCATTTTCAGCAGACAACAAAAGTTCTAAGGAATGAGTTTCCTCAAGGTGCCACAATCCTAAGGCAGCGACTATAAGAAACCCAAATATCATTACAAAAATACAGCAATACGTTTTCGAGGCCCTGGCACTTTGTCCATTGTCCCAGTTGGTCACCCCCTTATTTACAAGTCCAATACGAGCGGCGGCGGTAGCATGCATTGCAGTCTTCAAATGGAAACCACAATGTTCGTTGCTGGCGACCCCCCAGTCGCGAGATTTCTTAGTCCTTCCACAACCCTAGCCAACAGAATCCACTTTCTCAAATTTGGGCAAAAGCAAGCCCTCAATCACTCTTTTCCTTCCTTAAATGCACAGCCGAACCGTGCCGCATGTCTATCAGATGCACAGCAGAACCGTGCCGTATGTCTATTTTCGCGAACGTAAGTGGTACCTGGCTATTCCTGGTACTGATTGATCCGGAAACAATGTGTCATCACTTCCCGTTGGAAGCAACGTGTCAGTGGCAAGTGAGGAGGCTGAATTTGAAACAGCCGTTTCCGGGTGCAAAATTTGCGAAGAGTGTGGAGACAAAATGGCAGCTTCCCCATGCCTCCTGGGCTTAGAGATATTCTCCGACACACTCTCAGTGCTGCTTACTGCTTTGGGATCATCAGTTGCAGTATCAGCAAGGGGTTCTGCTTCTTCTGTAGCGTGTGGCACAGGGTGAGGAAGTTTCTTGATGTGTGACGCGTGGATCCAGTTCTTTTGCCCAGCTACCCGCACCGCTGTCTGGGTGACCAACAGGACCTGGAATGGCCCACGCCAGCGAGGCGCGAGGCAGGGGTGCGCTCAAATGATCTGATGAGCACCCAGCTCCCCGGTCATATGCCGTAGCCCGGGCACCCGTATCGCACAGGTAAGGCCTCTCGTACCTGGTGGTAAATCAAATACAGGTTTTTAGTCAATTGGCTACAATAATCTGAAAGTAGTACATTTTCAACATTCTTCACATTTTGACATTTTGGAAGCTTCCATATATTGGCAGGTCTCCCCATTACCCCCTCAAATGGAGAGAGCCCAGTCTTAGTTTGAGGGGTTGTACCATTGGCTAGTAACACGATCGGTAAGGCGTCCGGCCATTTTAATTTGGTGCCGGCACACGTCTTAGCGAGCTTG
The DNA here is from genome assembly GCF_040938575.1 of Ambystoma mexicanum. Taxonomy (NCBI): domain Eukaryota; kingdom Metazoa; phylum Chordata; class Amphibia; order Caudata; family Ambystomatidae; genus Ambystoma; species Ambystoma mexicanum. Next base: position 1,194,565,895 of record NC_090932.1, read on the forward strand.
TTCTTGATGATACCGTTGTGTCTTTCTACTAGTCCGGCGCTCTGAGGATGTCTGGCCGAATGGAACCATTTGTCAATTCGTAACGTGGTACATATCTGTAGGATTACAGCGGTGACAAAATGTGGACCATTGTCCGACCAGATAACTCTCGGCAAATCGAACCGGGGAAAGCACTCCTTTAATATGGTTTTCGCAGTGGTCATGGCTGTAGCATCTTTAACAGAGAAAGCCTCAACCCACTTACTAAAGGCACAAATGACCACAAGGACAGATTTTAGATTGTTGCATCGTTCCATTTCAATAAAATCAAAGTGGATCACTTCGAATGGGACAGAGGGTGGCCCAAAACTTCCCCTTGGGGTTGCTGTCCCCTTTCCCACATTATGTGTTAGGCAATTCATACAGTTCTGGACATAATGCTGAGCAATTTTTGAAATTTTGTAACGTTTTCGTCATCTGCTGGGCACACACATGCGTAGGACCGTGTGCCATTACAACTATTATCATCACATAAGCATCAGGAAGTAACCATTTTCTATGAACCGTGTCCACCCAACACCCATCATTATCAAGTTTTCCCAAGCCCTCAGCCCACCTCTTGGATTCTTCTAATGTGGCATCGGCTTGGATATCCCGTACAGACCCAACGCCCTCATCCATTACATAGGCATTTTCAGTCTCCCTTGAAACATACATTTCTGTGAAAAGATCTGTGGCAATTTGTCTAGCTATCTGATCAGCGAAAGCGTTCCCTTTTCCAATATCATCCACAATCTTTCGATGTGCTGCACATTTCATAACTGCTAACTGAGTAGGGAGCGCAAGCGCTGAGAGTAGTTGCACTATTAGGGAGCCATGTTGAATCTTGGTGCCATGCGAGGTTAGGAACCCTCTTTCCGACCAAAGTCTCCCAAAGTTGTGACCCTCCCCAAAGGCATACTGACTATCAGTATACATATTTACTACAAGCCCTTCGGAAAGTTCACAAGCTCGGGTTAATGCTATAATCTCTGCGGCCTGCGCAGAATTATGTGTAATTCTCTTAGTTTCCACAACCGTGCTCAATGTAGTGATTGCATAAGTGGCTGTGGATGTACCATCCGGAAGTTTAAAGCAGGAGCCGTCACAAAACAGCTCTCATTGCGGATTATCCAAAGGGGTATCTTTCAAATCAATTCTGCCCTTTTATTTCTTGCTCGGTCATATACAAACAATCATGTGACTCGTCATCGCCGCAAATAGTATCTTGCAGAAAAGGTAGGAGTTCAGCCGGATTAAGGACACAACACCTCTTAATTTGAATGTGAGAAGCAAACAAGATCAATTCATATCTTGTCAACAGTGCAGAAGTGAGGTGTTGCGTTTGAGTTCGATTCAATAGAACATCTACAGAGTGAGGCACCATCAGGGTTAGATCATGGCCTAGGACCATTCCCTCACTCTGTTTTACAGACGCGGCAGCAGCAGCGACAGCGTGCAAACATCTTGGCAAAGCGCATGCTACAGGATCAAGGGAGGAAGAATAGTACCCGAACGGCCTATTCATCCCTCCATGTTCCTGCGTTAATACAGCCAAAGCACATCCATCACATTCATGCACAAACAATACAAAGGCCTTTTCATAGTTTGGTGTGCCCAAAACTGGTGCAGAGCATAATGCAGTCTTAAGCAAGTCAAACGATTGCTGGTGTACCGAGGTCCATGGCAACGGCAAAGAAATGCCCTTCTTCATCAAGGCCACCATCGGTTTGATCACTAGTGAGAAATTCGGGATCCACAACCTACAGTAAGAAGCCATATCTATCAAGGCTCCAACTTCCTTCTGTGTATTTGGGACAGACATGCCAGAAATGTGTTTTATTCTTTCAGGTGTCAATCTTCTTCCCTCCTTTGCCAGGAGATAGCCTAGATAGGCAACCTCCTGACAACAATATTGACATTTTTTAAGCGAAGCTTTGTGACCATGCTTAGCTAGATGAATAAGTAATGACACAGTGCTCTCCTTACAGGCACTCTCAGAGTCAGCAGCCAGAAGCAAATCATCAAATTACTGAAGCAAAGTACAGGTAGAGGGCAATTCAAGGGTATCAAGTTGCTCTTTCAAAGCCCTACTATAAATACTAGGACTCTCTGTGTACCCTTGAGGTGCACGAGTAAATGTAAACGAGCGTCCCCCTAAGGTGAACGCGAACAAATATGTACTATCCTTGTGTATAGGAATACTAAAGAGCGCATTCTTTAAGTCAACAACACTAAAGTAAGTAGCTGGAATCATGGTTAGGATCATCGTCACATCAGGCACAATTGGAAATTGTGGTGCCACAAGCTTTATTAATGGCACGTAAATCAATTACAAAACGGAATGGAATTACATTATCACCTTTCTTGTACACGGGTAAAATCGGACTATTATACAAACTTCCTGAAATTTCTTCAATCACACCGCGATGCACAAAATCTGAAACAATACATTTCAAAGCTCGCTCGCCCTCAACCGAAATCTTATACTGGGGAATGAGTGGCAGCTCAATTCCATGTTTCAAAACTATCTTAACAGGCTCAATCTGTAAAACACCGACATCATTCTCGTCGACAGCCCACAAGCTCTCTGGTACATCAATGAATTCTGGAGGCAAAGGTCTGGTCAAAATTTGCGAGGCAGAAAATTGCTGTGTTGAAATCGTCAAGCGCACTCCAATCCAATAAATCACTGCATTTAATTCTTTTAACAAATTCAATCCCAGCAAGTTCTCTCCGCAATCCGAGGTCAACAGAAAAGGACACTGGTCCATAAAGGGACCCAAAGAAATAGGTACCAGAATAGAAACCTGACAAACAACTGGTGTACCGGAAAACCGGAAAACCCTACAGAAACATTTATTTGCCCTGACAGTGGAATGTTTGGAACCCGCAAATGATCAATGGAACACTTCTGTGCTCCAGTGTCTATCAAAAACTGATGTTTCCTATTTCCCACCATCATTTCAACGTAGGGACCTTTCTGATTGATGGGAATAGGTGTAGGTTCCAAACCCTGCTTCGGGCAATCCTAACGAAACAGAATATTATCAAAAGGAAGCTTTGCAGATAAATATGCAGCGGAAGGATGATCAAATATATTCCTACTGTCCGCACTCGGAGTCTGATTGTCCTGCGAAAAAGGTTGTTGAGGATCCTGTGTAAACTGACCTCTACCAGGGCCCCCTATGCCCGGGCGACCTCTGGATCGCCTACCCATATTACCAAATTTATTATTTGATCTTTGTTGAAGGACGGGGCATTGTGCTCGTCAATGAGCCTCTCGACGACAATAAGCACACTGATTAATATTCACAGGACCCAAGGGCACATTCCCTTGTGGCACATACTGACCTCTAACCTGAGAATTACCCCCTCTGGGCCCCCTAACAATTTGCTACAATAGCACTTTAGTTTTTAAATCGCTTTTCCGTTTTTCAATCCTATCTTTTTCGTTATTGACACGGTTCTCATAGTACTGAGCCATGTGCAGTACTTCTGATTGTGATTTCTCCTGCTAAGCGCTCTCAGAAGACATATTCTGTGACTGGATGTCAGGCAGTAATCCATGTACAAATTTGTCCACAAATAATCTTTTCCCAGACTCTGTGCCTAAGTCTTGTCCACTGAAATCCGAGAATACCTGTTCGAACCGATTAAAGAACTCGGTAGCACCTTCAGACTTTCCTTGGACACAGGCCGTAAGCTTGTCCCAAATAATTCTCTTTTTGGGAATTATGGTTTTTAATTTAGCAATGATTCTATCAGGCAGAGTTAGTATCACCTGTTGTGGTCTTTCGCCAGCTGGCCTTTCCCCATCGAGTCTAGTTATATTCACCCATGTATCTCCCAACCCGGGTAAATCATCAATAGTTCTAACTTGTTTCCGTAAATCTACAGGCAGGAGTACAGGAAACAACAAATCAATGTCACCTAAGGTGAACACTGAGGATTGCAAAACAGATTCCATCTCTTTATAAAACCCTGTCGGATTTTTCCTAATGTCAGGAATACACTGTCTAATGGTGTTCACTTCCTGCCGTGAAAACGGGACGTGAACAAACTGTGATACATAATGTGCGGGAATGTCCACAGCAACTATACCCCGTGCAGCATCGGCCGCAACCTCAACCTTCGGGACAAATGTTGGAGGAACCTCTCTCATAGGCAACTGAGATGTAGGCAACTACGAACGCTTACTAAGCAACAGAGCCAAGTCGAGCGCAAAAGCAGTCGGAGAGTATCAAGTGAAAAATAACTCTGTGGGACAACTCATCTTCCTTTTTACACATTCATCCTGAAGGTACTCTACCATACCTGTATCACCTTCCTCTGCATTTCCAATGTATATTGACTATATGTGTCATTTACCTCAACTGGAGTTATCGATATGTCTGAAATCCATCTAATTGCATCTTTCTTACAAATTCGCATTTCCTCCGATATCGGTTTACGACAAGGAAGGAACCCTTTCTGTACATACATATTTCCCTCTTCATCATCCTCATTCTGTATCCTTTCTAACTCCTTTCTAAACCCAAATAACCTCTCGACATGCTCATTTACCTTCTCCACAGTGTCTCTGGAAAGTGCTAAAGTATTTAGATCCCTTAACCCTTGCGGAACATCCACATTATTGAATCTTCCCCACATTATACATAACTGAATCCCTAAACCTTCAATAAAAACATTTTTCTCAGGAAAATCATCAGTATAAAAAAGTGTGGAAAAAACGCTAGTTTGATCATCCTTCTCCATACAATGCTTAGCCCATGCAATTAACTCACGTTTCTTCTCCAGTGGTACAGTACTGCGAGTGACAACCTTTGACCCTGCACCACGATCCATTACAAGCGGCTCAGAACCACGTGGAAGAGAGGGAGCAGGCAAATTCGATGGAGGTGCTATAACTGGTGCGATAAAAAGAGGCAGAGAGCAGGTGGAGGGACAAAAACCGGAGGAGTAGGAACAACAGGTTGAGTAGGAAGAGCAGGAATAACAGCAGGAAGAGGTACAGCAGCGGGAAGGGGAACATACAGAGGTGGCGCAGAGGCACCAGGCCTTTGTTCATTTAATATTTTATCAATAAACTCATTAGAAACATGAAGATCATTGGAAGGATAGATTTTCTGAATACCAATGAGAAAGCCCTTTCCATATTTTTTGCCGACTCAGACTGTTTATCCTTGTTATATAACAACGCTTTTTCGACATTCGTTTTATGACAGCGCACATGTCTTTCCAGGCCTACGTTCATTTAATATTTTATCAATAAACTCATCAGAAACATGAAGATCTTTCGAAGGATAGACTTTCTGAATACCAAGTGAGAAAGCCCTTTCCATATTTTTAGCCGACTCAGACTGTTTATCCTTGTCATATAACAACGCTTTTTCGGCATTCGTTTTGTGACAGCGCACATGTTTCTCTCTACTCTTAAGCTGTTGTAACACTTCTTTTTTCCAATTCTGCAAAACATTAAATGCTGCAGGTCTAGCCTTTTTCTTTAACAAGACTGACTCCAAATATTCAATGCAAGGGATCTCAAAACTACCATTGATTGGCCACTGAAGTTCGGAGGCATGTCTGTTTTGTCTGTGCCAAATATCACTAAATACTATACTTCCAATGCCATGCTTACAGTACATAGTACATGCCTGCGACCCCTCCTGTGGTGCCGGGCGGCTAAATTCCAACGATTGTCTATCACTGCGGAATAATGCCCTAAAGCAGGTAGACAATTTCCCAGGCATATCTCAAATTCTTGGTGTTACCTGGTCAATAATTGTGTCTGCAGATACAATGTGCCAAAATTCAAATTGTCAGGGTTGAATTAAGAATCGGGTCACGACTCACCTGACCAAACCTAAGGAGGACCGATCGGTACTTCTAAGAATCTTACCTAACTAATCTTACCTCGTGTATGGTGATTTTGGCAAATCTGCCGGCCTCGATAAGTGGACCCTCGTCAAGATGCCGTCTCAGACCACAGGCTAATCATCCAAGGATCGAGTCGTGCAGCGCTGCTGAGGTGTCGCGTCTCATTCAGGGGCCCCTTTTTTTGTCACACCGTCCGATCCCAGTCCGATAGAGTGTGTCAACCTTCAACAATCCGGCATCAACCTTGAGCGTCCCTATTCGGGTGCCAACTGTGAAAACAGAAATAAAATATCGAGGCTGAGTACCCCAAAAGGAAGTACACCGAACACGGGTTACAAAGGAACATACAAAGTACTTTATTCTCTACTGAATTCAATTACAAAAACAGTGCAAAGTCAGATAGCTATCGGCCCTCAGTACAACACAACGAACTCCAGTGGTTCAGTGTGTTCTGTGAGAGACACTGTACATTAGAATGCATTCGCTTTTTATACATTTTGTGGGCGCTATGCCCAGCCCCACTTCAGGTTAATATTCCTTTTAATATATCACCGATCTAGGGTTTATGCCAAGTTTCAAATAACCGCATATAAATGGTTTGCTTTTAATACATGTAACAGCATGCATATGCAATAGCTGTGTATTCTAAAGTTTTCCATGCAGGCCTTCTTAAACATTAATACAATGTAATAAGACAGATGTTCTTTCTTCAGTATTCGAATATATTGTCTTGACATATGCTCGTGGATTCGTTTTCATTGCAGGAGTAAACCCTTTACACATAGGTCAACGAAGGACGAGGTCTCAGTTCATGACCTCAACAAGTGGCCTGCAGGCAAATTACACATTAGCTATGTACAAAGGTCAAGACGACCATGTTGTATTTTGCAATGACATCGTACACCATTTTAGCTCACAGGGTGACTTTTACACAACGAATCCTAAAATGGCGGTTTGACCTAAAATGGCGGCCTACATGGATTTAAGGTCAGGACCTTGCAACACAGATTTCTTTCACAAGCGTAGGCCAAATTAAAATATATTTATTACAATAGGAGGCACAATATACTTTCTTATTTCGATAGAAGTCACTGAGGACTAAGAGAAGAGTAGGGTAGGGAGAGATGTGAGAGAGAAGATGGTCCAGGTCTTCATAGAAGGAAGAGAGGGGACCAGGAGCTCTGTAAAAAATCAAGAACGAGATTGTGTGGGGATAGGAGAAGGATTTGAAGAGAAATTCAAAGGAAGAGAAGATGGGGAGGGTGAGGGAAGGGGATGAGGAAAGACATTTAGCGTGAAAAATGAGGCCGACGCTGCCTCCGAGACCAGAGGGGCGTGAAACATGAGAGAAGGAGGAAGAGGGGGTGGAGAGAGACGCAGGGACAGTGTCTAGTGTCTTTTACCATGCCTCAAAACAGTATAAACATACCCCGCCCGAAAAAGAAGCAAAAATACTATTAATGAAAAGACATTTTTCACATGCCTCATCCCCACTCAGTACCACAGTTAGAAAGCATGGCTTTTAGCATCCCAAAGATTTGCATTGAGTAGCCCTTCAGCAGTCAGCAGGGTGCTGGTTGATGTAATCAATCCTTTTGTGTTTCAGTGCCTTGGTGAGCCAGAAGGCTAAAGAGGGGCAGGCGCAAAAGGAACGTTTGACACTACAAGTAGACACATGCCAGTCTCCTGTAACAGTGAATGCATACATGCATACTATACTTTTTGGCTAGTCTAACTTACTTGGGCCCTGCCCAACAAGCGAGAATTATGAATACACTATAATGCAACGTTTATTTTTCTGTTAATGTATTCCTTTCAGGGTTTATATAAACATCTTCCGTAGACAACACAAAAAATAAATGCAATACAGACTGAATATACACATTTTAAAGTGTGTTTTTATTTATAGTGTTTTTCTTGTCTTCATAACTTTATTTATTAGAAAGGCAACTTTTCAGCTTTATGTTCGGATCCGGTCGAATACTTGTCCAACTATTTGGTATTCGGCTGAATACTTAGATCTACTATTTTGTTCACCCTTACTGCTAGCACTATATCTTGGAGCACCTTATTCGTTATGGACAGCATAATCCACAACTTTTACTTTCATGAGCTCCACTTATGGCTAATGCTATCCCTTCCAAATAAAACGTTCAACAACCCAATCATGGTGGCCAGTAGCTTCATTGTTGTTTGATTTTTTTTTGCAATTGTTATCTGTTGACATCTCAGTGGCAATATTCAATACAGTACCTAATCTTGACCTTAATTTATGTTAATTATATTATGCTATGTTTTCCAACACACGAATTGCATGCTTAAAACGTTATATGATCTCATTTCAAAACAAATGTTTTATATGACATAATTTATTTTCTTTTACTTTAATCACTAATTGAATGATTTATGGTGATTGTAAACCAAAATATATTTTACTTTTCACTATTTAAACGTGTGTTTTAAAGAACCCTGAGAAAGATATTTGCTAGAAACACATGTTGGCTCATGTTACAAGCACTATTGGTTAATATTACAAGCACAGATAGGCTGCTATATAAAACATGAAGTGTATAGCTTAAACAACGGTTAAGCGCATTTCTCCAGTCAGAGGTTTGGATGTAAAGACAGAGAGGCTCCCCCTTTCTGTTTCAATAGACTAACACAAATGAGCTACATCCTAATAAGCAAGAGGGACCTTGAAATTCTGTGTATAGTAATACAGGACGACATGAGAAGCCCCCTTTCCCTTCGGCCTGAGTTGCAACAACTATATAACCAGACATTTAAAAGTGACCAGAGGTGCAGGTAGCTAAATTATATCTTCTCAGAATTCAGTCAATCACATTGAGATAAGGAAGATAGCATACAGACTTTTCCAAGAGTGATCATTTCCCTCAAATGTAACTCTCAGTTATCTGTTTGACCCAACACAGATATCATCTGTTATCCTTGATATGACAGAGAAGGTGTTATAGTCCAGAATGGTAGACATTAAAAATGAGCCATGTTGGTAAGAGAGGCATCTAGAGTGGTCATAGAGGTTGCAACTGAATTGGAAATTTGCCTGGCTGAGACAAGCTTACCGGTGGACATCAAGGTTGTTTTTTTACTCAATGAGAACAAAGAGCAAATTTGTATTTACTATAACACCCAATAGCACCAATTAGCAAAACGTTAAGGGGAAGGAGGGGCACTCTAAATGGGAAAGCAAAACCAGACATACTTGGAGCCCCAAACAGCAGCCTATTGATAGGCTATTGGTTGCCTAGGAAAGACATTCCTAAAAATATGTAAGTGACATCGCTAGGGCTGACTTGTGGCCTGGTTTACGCTGGAAGAGCCTGTGTACATGGAGGGCAGAAGAACATTTTCAAAGCTCATTGCGGGTGACTGAATATCTTGCAATAGTAGGATACAGGAGATTGACATTTATTTGTATATGTGGGTTAAATACTTTTCTTTTTTCTATAGGCCTTGCCCGAGCGCACAGGACCATGGCCTTTCTGCGGGTTATGGTACTAATGATGTTTTGAATTTTACTGGGGCTGTGATCTCCAAAATCTTTAAATTGCAGGTCCTAACAGAAGAACAGTGGCCCACATAGATTTCTAGTGAAACTATTTTAATGTGCAATAGACATTTGGGTACTACTCCCTTACTAGGATTTCCAATGACATTTGTTTAACTTACTTGATTCCTTCCTATGAAAAGGGTGCTAGAAAAATCATACACCCCAAACTCCCTCCTTGATGTATCCTGAACAATCTTTCGTAAGTGTATCCACCTAAGACTACTTGATTGGGTTTTCATTAGCAATATCTCGGTGAACACCTAAGGTGGCTTCCTTTGGGGAGGGAATTGGAACGTCTGTGCATGTAGTGAATATGTATCTTGCCAGGGAAATTATAAATAAATCCTCCTTACAAGGCATTTATTCACCTGAAATCACCTTTTGATATGGTCAGTAAGCCAAGGTTATGGAGTACTTTGATTGACCTGGTGGTTCCTACCTCCCTAGGCTCCCATGAGGTTTATCCTGGGCCATGCATGCATGACCTCTTTGTTCGTTTTCAGGGTCACCTGCCAGGGGTATGTGCTAACGCCACTCCTTGTCAATCTTTTCACAAATTCTCTGCATGGTGAGGTCATGTTCCATCAGTCAGGTAGGGGATATGCGGATGACAATGTGTTCTGCTGGAAAGACTGCCACATGCTCTCCAATAGTTGCAAGATAAATATGCTACATCTTTAAGAGCGACAGCCTGTGATAGTTCTGTGGTTGGGCCACATTAAAAAGGAATAGTCTGAAATCAGTTATATTCATGTTTCAACTCCCTAGAATCTATCACCCGATTGATAAATACTGATATGAAATTGCAGATCATCACTAAAGTCAGACGGAGGAGCAAGGCAGTTTAGAAAAGTCAAATTGAGCCCACTGCCTTCTAAATGTGCCTTGTCGGATCGAGATCCATCTACTGTGGGTTCTGAAGGTGCTGGAGAGAAAGGGGCTGACTCGCCATGGATTCAATTGTCTGCCAATAGGATGAACATTAGCGTTGTGGACCCACTTTGCCAAAATCACTGACTTGTGTCACTTTTGCGCTCAATACGAGAAGACACTAAATCCATTTTCTTATATATTTACCAATTTTAAAATCAAGATCTTTCACCAAATGCAGGCACACAGTATTGTACTTGCCCCTAGTTGTGCAACTGACTGGGCCCTGCCATTTTATCATAACAGTGCAAATATACTTAAAGGGAACGTCTGTCGATTTTAGATCAGCTGTGCTTTTATGTTGTGTGTTTATGTATATACATCAAATTAATGTGATACTGTATTTTGTAATTTGCTGTAAAGATATTTGGTATTTGTTTGCATTTTATTGGATATTATTATTGCAAAACTTTTTTTTTTTATTTATTTTATTTTGAATTAGCTGATAAAAACAACCTTTCAAAAAGCAGAAATAAAATATGTTTTCCAACAATTCAATTCATTTACATTTTCATTTTCATTTAAAAGTATGAAACAATCAAATAATCATCATGATGACATTGGGCCTCATTCCGAGTTTGGAGGTAGCCATGGCACTATTAGGTTTAATTCATTCAGAAACTGTATCAGTGCCAATCTCAATGATGTTAGTGTACTAGTTATCAATAATTCCCAAATGACATCGGCTGTTAGATGATAATGGTAGTTAAGCAGGTGAAAAAAATATTTTTTTCTCGAAAACGCAGATATTGATATCTAGCTCTGGCACCAGGAAACTTCACCAAATAGTTTTCTACAGTATTTCGTTTTTTACACGGATGGCTATAGTCTTGTGATCGTTTGATCTCCATGCATGATACCGTGTTCAGGATCCAATCCCATTGGTTCTTCAGTTTCCAGAGTGTGATTAGACACATTCACATCTTTTAAAATGTGTTGACCTTTCTTTAGCCATAAGCAAATGGGTTTGCTAGATAGATTCAATACATGATTTGCGACAGCATACATAAATGACTTGTCATTTGCTGTTAACAGACATTTCCGGTAAAATGCAACCATTTTCCATTTGTATCCCATGGCGAGGGAAGCCAGGCCCAATTCATATATAATGGATGCTATCGGTTGACTTTGCAGTAGCATTAAGTCTCTTCTCCAATAAACTCCCTCTAGCTTCGCCCAAAAGCGACCAACTTTCCAAGCTCTAGTTTCAGCACTGTATAATAATATTGCAGAGACTTTTGGCTTATAGAATTGTAGTGCAGGTAATATGGACAATTTTCCATATTGACCCATTATTATGCGCACCTGGGAAGATGCAGTTTTAGCTTTTTTAAGCTCTTCATAATACGGTGCGTCACATGGGTGATCATTTAAATTGAGCCCCATGTATTTATATTCGTGAACAATTTCTACGATTTTGTTCTGTAACAACCAAGAAGACTTTGCCTTTATTTTGATTCTCGAATTAGAGCTAATTAGATTTTACATTTCGCTTTATTGATTGTTAAATGATTTTCCTCTAGGTATATGTTCAATTGGTTCAATAGCATCTGGAATCCCCTGGGCGTTTTAGCCAGCAACACCAGTTCATCGGCATAAAACAGCCAGGAGATGCAGTGCCCATTCAGTCTAGGTGGATCCGATTTAATTTCTTCAAAGGTGTACCTCATGTCTGACACAAAAAAGTTGAAAACTGCTGATGCGAGAATACACCCTTGTTTTAGGCCTCTATGGGTGATTATTGGGGCTGTTATATTTCCATTCAATGACATTCTTACTTGAATAGTGGTGTTTGTATGCAATTGTTTGATCCAATATAATGTAGGAGCTGGGCATGCTGCCTTCATGAGCTTGTCCCACAACAATTCCCTCGATACAGAGTCGAAGGCAGCCTTGAAATCTATAAAGGTGATGTAAGTTGCCTGATGTCTTTCTTTTTCCAACAGCTTAATGGTATGTATAGTCATAATATTCACATTTGTGCCTAGTCCCGCCACTAACCCAGTTTGAAGTGGATCAGCTAGATTCATTACTTGAACCCAAGTTGTAAAATGTTTAAGGATTATACGCACAAAAATCTTTCCCGGGACATTCAACAAGGTGATAGGATGATAGCTTTCTGGCATTTGTTGATCACCCTTTTTGTATAAGGGCACGACAATAGATTGCAACCATGAAGATGGAATAAGTCCAGATTGAAAAATGTGTTTAACTATTATCACTAACATGGATGCCCAGGATTCTGGATCGGTTTTTATTATTGAATTCGACAGGCTATCAATGCCGGGGCCCCAGAAGTACTAAGCTTGCCTATATAATGTAAAATGTCATCCCTGTCGAAATCAATGGATAGTTGCTCACCATCCACAACCCCATTTGTGCAAGGCGAGTGATTCATATTTGCTTACAAGGTTCTGTAATACATAACCCACACTTCCTCCATTGATCTGTACTCCCAGTTGACTTTGTCCTTGTGACTGATTTAAGAGCCCCCAGATCAATGCAGAACTCTTGGATGCGAAAGACCGCAGCATGATTTGTGAATCATTGTGGTACATTTTAGCTTTTCTGGCCCTTATCCAGTTTTTTTATTTTGTGCCTAATTGCTTCAGGTTTTTCTGTGTCTCAGGGTATTACTCATTAGTTCAGAGCGTTTATCCACTCTTTATTGGGCTTTCCTTTTGACAACTCCAAAATCAAACGTATGAATGTGTGAGATGTTCTTACGTTTGGGTTGTCCCCCTTTCTGGTGATATTTTTCCAAAAGAGTCACATACATGCCACTTTCTGCCATGGATTCTTGACCCTCTGATCTGAAAAGGAGAGTTAATCGATTTATAAAATCACCTGGGGATGATGAAGTCCACTGCAGCCTAATTCGAGAATGTGTGGCTATAACATTTCTGATGTTTGATTTGTACACTGGGCTTGTGCTCAATTCTCTAGTCCATTTTAATTCCAGTAGATTATGGTCACTACTAATTTGATCCTATCCCATCAAAGAGATTCCGGCTAACATGTATATCGACTGTGAGGGCAGACTGTTTGCCCCTCTGCCACGTACACTTTGTAACATCTCCGCTAACAGCCCCATTGACCAACACCATCTGTCTCTCTTTCATTAAGGCAGCCTATAATAGCGTAGCCTTGGGTTGGACCTGCAGGATTCGACCTAGACATTTAATGTTTACATCTCCTGCTATAATAACATATCGAACCTATTTGCTGTCATCGACTAGCTCTAATGTGAGCTTGAAGTCTCTCTGAAAGTTATTATCTGAGAATCCAGCATGGTTCCAATATGTATTGAGTAAGGCTATCAAGCCATACAGGGTTATTATTCTAACCAATTGAATAAGCATGTTCGGAGAGTACCAAGAAGAAAGTTAAAATTTGGCTGCCATTTTGACCACTACCATGAGGCCAGCAATAGGCCTGCCTCTCACTGGTAACTTGGCAGGTAGAGGTACGATATGATGTTTGTTCCATATAGGAGGTGACGTTAACCAAACTTCTTGGAAAGCCAAGATGTCATAGTTATTCAACAGATTATTATGACTAAAAGATAAGTGTTTATAGCATTGCGTATTCCACGAGTCAAAATAACACCTCTCGCTTTCCCTATTCTCTCGTTGTTAATTCCTGTTGCCATTGGGAATTGAATCCGTTGTGATGCTTTGGTGGCAAGTGAATTTTTAATTTTGGAAATCCTCTTGTGGTCTAATTTGGTTGCTACTAAATGCTGCACTCTGCAAATGGCTATCTGTGTATTGTCATTCAATCTCACACCGTTGCTTGATGTTTCATTACCACTTAGTGTATGATTGAAAGCTGAATTGGCTACTTTGTCAACTGCAAACCTTGTGGTATATAGTTCTGATCGTGCCTGCCAAATCAGATTCATCACCACACCGGAAGACATCCATAATTTTACAATATTGCATCTAGGGTTATCAACAAATTCTATCAAGTCCAAATCACATGAACAGATGTCTTCCAATTTGGGGATCACGTTCTGTTGAAAACATAATCACCCAACTGGCACCTCTACATTGCATTTTACGATGGTGACAAGCTCGGTTTTCCCTTTGTTTAAATCGATTTTTATCAATCTGTCTACCTTCATCCTTCTCCTTACCCCCAATATTGGAAATGAGACTTTTTGTGAGTCTGTATCTTTGGTGTGCATACCTTGACAGTTTCTCGAAATACCATTACGATTTTCACTTAATGATGCATTTTGACTAGTCATATAGAACTCAAGAGACCTGGCAATGTCTTCTTGCCTTTGTTCGAGCGCTGATTTAAAACTATACTGTGCTTCTCGAGCAAAGGGATCTCCGTCCTCCTCGAATTTTTTTCTTTGTTTTACAATGTTATCATCACGATTGTCATTTGTAGAATTCAAACTGACCTCAGGACAGTGTATATGTGTTGTCAGGTTTTGATTCCCTTCATGTTGTACCATACCCGACATTGTAGTTGTTATTTCAGTACTTTTGCCCATTTCAACCACCCTGACTAGATCATCGAGGGGTTGATATTTTAGAACAATGTCCGATGTAGAACCCTGTACAGAGTTCGTCAACCTTAAATCTAGGTCACATCTTTTTCTTTGCATTTTTATGTATTTACTCACAACTGCATTACGTGCTATTTGAGAAGACGCTTTGGTCAAGGTGATTTTTTTTTACAAATAGTAATGGGCAATGCTGCATGGGCATCCCACAAGCGAGGCAGGATAACTGCTGTTACCATTGGCAGCTGGGAGAGGGGCAGCCCCAACCTCCCCGTGCCTGGGCCTCTCCTCCCCCCAGCTACGGAGACACGCAGTCTCGGCAGCACAAAGCCACCGAAGGGTAAGGTGCGAACAGTCATCTCACCCTTCCTCCAAACAGCAAGGTGCTAAGCGCCATAAGGAAAACAACCATCAGGCAGGGCCCAGGTTCAAAAGATCTGCCCCCACCAGGGGGGCAGACAGTCGGCTATCCGGCCGGGGGCTGTGACAACAGCAGCCCCCACCACATACACATCAAAGACCGAGGGCCTCCCTGGATCCTATAAATATGAGCAGCATGCTCAGAGTAAACACAATGGAGGTCATTACAACCCCGGCGTTAAGGGTTAACGACGGCGTTAACCCTTAACGCTGGATTCCCACTTTAACGCCTGCTTTTGGCAGGCGTTAAAGTCCATGGCGCTATCCCGCCATGGTGCTAATTACGCCGCCGTAATTTACGGCGGCGTAATTAGCGCCTTCCCCACTCCCATTATGCCCTATGGGGCAAAAATGGGAATGGGGAAGGGAAAATGGGAAATGGGGATTTACCGCCCCACTCACCTTGGAATGGGGTGGTAAATCCACCATCCACCATGGTGTAAACACAGTTTACACCATGGTGGTAAAGTTGGTGCACTTAGCACCAAGGTTGTAATGACCGCCAATCTGTTTGTGGACCCTGAACGGGAACCCAAGCAAACAGGAGGTTCACTGTTTACTCAGTGTCTTCCAAATCGTCTTGCTTCTTTACCACAGAACCCACCCACTCTACAAAAAGGGGAGAAGAACAAAAAGAAGTACAAGGCACTGTACGGTGCCCACAACAAGTCGTGGGACACAAGAAGGCGGCACAGTTCAGAGGGGGTAACCTCAGGACCCGGTGCCCAAAAGTATGATACCATCATGATATCTGATATTGTTATTGCCATAACTCATATCTGTACAATAAAATACTACGGCCTTTTATTGCCAACACTTTACACAAGTTGTGAGCCTATCATTACGGGAGAGGGTTTGGGGTTCGGCCAATACTAATGCATGCATATGGGTTCAGCAGTTATGTGCCACTTCTATTCCTTGATTTAGGCATTTTCTAATTTTTCGTTTTTTTTGTTTCTGTATGGGAATTCTAATAGCCGATTTAAGTTTGACTTTGGAAAACATGACATAAATATTTGCCATCCCCGCCGAAGCCGGGTCAGTTGTGATCGGCTGTTTGATGGTCGAAGCAGACTGTTCTTTTGCCTCATTCAATGTTTGTACTGGGTTCAGTTCAATAGTATCTACTGAGTCGGTTTCTCGAGAATTCTGGAGGTCTTTTCATTTTTTCTTTCTCTGTCTTTTGTTCGTGGCAGGTTGAGTAAGTTTAGAATTAACCTCATCCCCCATTCAGATTTCATCATCTACACAAAAGACATCTTTAATAATGCCTTTGATTTCCATCGGCATTTTAGACACAAACGGCTCTCCTCCATTATGCGGTCTCTCTTCAATGCCACATTTTTCCTGCCACTGTAGTATTTTAATCAACATTCCAGACTGCGTTGTTATTTTCGCATCAAGACCTTCATATAATTTGGCAACAGAAAATATTGTCATATTCATGGCTTGCAACGTATTTTGGAGACTTTCATTACTGGCCGGAAACTAGGCAGTTCGTTCAAGTCAAAATGGATGAGGGCCCTTCCTAGATGTCGGCTCAATGAATGATAACGAAAGGGCCAAAGATTCATGAGTGGACGAAGGAAAAATTACAGGAGATTGGGATAGTTCATGTCGAATGGGAATTTCTATAATAGAGGGTGTCGAGGAACAGACTGAATCATTCCCAATTTCCTCTCCGACATTCCTTCCCCTATTTTCTGGATCCTGGGGGAGAGCAGATCTTTTAGCAATGGGAAGCTTTGTGAATCGGGTTCCTGAAAGGAGTTCCTCAAACCTTCATTAATTTGAGTCACAACTCGGCCTGTGTGCTTATCAGCAACACCGGGTGAGTTCTTACTTGGTTCAGAGTCGGCTGCCTTTCCACGTACCATAGCACCTGCTAGAATTGTTTCTATTTTGAAGCCGCCTGCGAATAACGTGTCTGGCAGGGCGGTTCCCACTGTCCCATTATCTGGAAGCAGCTTGTTCGCCACACAAGGTTCTGTGGGATAGAACTGCTGTATGTCATTTACGGCCTCAGCTGCAGATAGTGTCTTACAAACTTTCTGGATCGATTCAATGCTACGAGCGAGATTAATGTGGTGACTCAATCGCTTCGGTGTCACTTTTATGTTCTCAAGCACTTCACCTATATTATTGCGTGGTGGCTTATTTGTCATGAGAATGTAAATACCCGCCATGTTGTGAACACAATAGAAACAAAAAGAGAAAAAGTTGTGGGCTTGACACAAATCATTTCTTTCTTATAAAATTATGCAAAAACACAAGGTATGTATACTTTACTTAAAAAGGAAGAGAATACAAATCAGATTTGTTAAATAATCATGAAAAGGATCATAAGCAAACTAAAAGTACATTACGCCTCTACACTCCCCACCTCACCTGCATCAACTGTAGTAACTGCTTTTGACCAAATGCTCTTCGCCGAAAGGCGCACGTGAATGCGCGTGCATTGGCAGTAAATAGGTTGCTGGGTAAAAGGGGCGGGATTGCCGACACTCCGAAAAATGGTACAATGTTCACAGCAATCCACAGCAATCCAAGGTAAGGTGATATGATCAATGTAGTCCAAGTGCAATTCCGGCACAATGCAAAGGCAGCCTCCTGCTGCAGTAACTGCTCTTGACCAAATGCTCTTCACCGAAATGCACGCCACACCTTTTATTTCCTGTTTTTAAGACTGCAAGTGTGTGTTTTCTATGCTGATTTCCAGCTTTGTAAGCTGAAATAAAGTTTCATGATCTGATTTGATTTCAATAGAACTTATAGAGCACAATATTCGACCATGGGCATCTTGACGCTACCTAGCAGGAAGGAACAGAAAAGCCAACTAGAAGAGGAAGGTTCAAAGCCCTACGAAAGGCCAGATGATTGACTGTCGATCTAAGGGAGCATGGTAGAGCATTTCACAATATGGCTGCTACCACATAGAAGGAATTGCCACTGATGCAACTGTATTTCACCACTTGGTTAGGCAAAAGGCAAGCATCAGCCGAGCACAAAGCACGTCTCGGGACGTAAGGCCGTAATTTATCCTGAAGATACTCAGCTCCCAGACCATAGAAGGCACGGTGAACCAGGCACAATCATTTGAAGTGAATGTATTTGACCACAAGAAACCAGTGAAGTTGCATAAGAATGGGGGAGATGTGGCAGCACTGGGCGGCAGAACTTTGGAGAACCTGAAGACGGTGGAGTGGGTAAGCAGGCTGAGCCAGGAAAAATGAATTATAGTAATCAATAGAGGACCACATGAGTGCAGAGACCACTGGGGTGTGAAAGTGAACAGGAAAGCAGGCAAGAACCCGACCGAACAGTTTAAGCTGAAACTGGCCCCGCTGACAAACAGCACTGACCTGGGGCTCCATGGAATGCGAGGAGGAGAGTTTCACCACCAGGTCTTTAACCATAGTGACAGGTGACGGAAAGGGACTGAGAGACAAAGGCCAGAAATCAGTGGTCCAGAATGAAGAAGCAGAGGGGGGGAACTACTACCAACAACTCAGCCTTGTCCCCATTCAACTTGAGCTAGTTTCTCTGCATCCAATCTCCCACAGCGACAAGACACGCAGGGAACCTGGCTGCTGACTCAGGGATGGACAAGTCCAGGCGAACCAGGATCTGTGTGTCATCTGCATAAGCATAGCAGAGGAAGCCGTGGGAGCTTGGTCAGCAGTTGAACGTAAACATTAAACAGGATTGGGGATATTGCATACCCTTGAGGGACACCACATGTGAGGGAGACTATCGGAGAAAGAAAAGGAGGCAGGGAAAGAGCTTGACAGCGGTCAGTAAGAAAAAATGTGAACCAGGCTGGCCTCTGCCAGACGATTCAGCAGGACTCCATGGTCGATGGTGATGAAGGCGGCAAATAAATCAAACAGCAAAAGAGAGCTAACGCTGCCCCCATCATGGACCCAAGCTAAATCATCCATGACAGAGACCAGAACACACTCGGTTCTCCACCATGGGCAAAAACCAGATTGAGAAGAGTGAAAAAAAGAAGTATCTTCAAGAAAGGTAGTGAGCAGTGGGCAAAGCAATGTTTCCAAAGGTTTCATAGTAAAAGGTAGAAGAGAAATAGGATGAAAATTAGCATTTACCAGAGCATCAAAAGATGGAGTTTTTATCACGGGAATAACAGTCGCCTGCTTAAGAGGAATAGGAATAACCCCAGTTGACAAAAAGATATTCACTGCATTAATCAGCAGTTGAATAAGGTGGGCGGCCATACTTTTGATAATACTGAGTGGGATCGGATCTGGGTGAAAGAAGATTTAAGTCTAGAGATGACTTCAGCAACTTCATGTAACGCTCACCTGACTCCCACGGAGGCGCCGGCCTGGTTTGAGCTGCTGTGACCTCTTCTAAAGTGATGCGCAGGACTCGGAAGACAGACTGGACCGGACCCCCAAATCCTGCTTGTCTGGCTCGCAGAAGTATCCTTCTGTAGGTGGAAATAGGGGATTAGCTGTCTGCGGGGTAATGCGTTGGCCTCCCACTTCCCCCTCTCACCCTCCTCAAAACCCTTCTGCAATCCCCCGTGGCGTCTCACCTTAGGGTCTGGAAGGACGAGCTCTCCATCCTGCTTCTGATGCACGTGCGCGTTGATATCCAGTTACTTCACTGGATCTCGGATTGGTAAGGGTTCAAATTCGCTTGACTTTTCCGGTAAAATGCCGTAAGTATACTGTTGTAAAGTTCAAGCCTTAATTGACCATTGTCCGTTTACTCTTTTTCAGGTGCTGAGTGAAGATGCCGAGTTGAGGAATGGAATCGCCTAAGGTAAACTCTGATGAGTCTTAGATGGGTGGTTCCCTAGTGTCCTTGCATTCACCCACTAATGCTTGTGTCTTTTTTCCCCATAGGGGCCGGGGTACGGGAGAGCCGAAGAAGCGGCGCCGACCCGAAGTGAGGAGAGATTGTTCCAACAGTAATCAGGTAAGTATAATGGTGGAAAATCAGGCCTTCCTCAATCTGTTCCCTAGCTCACCTTTGTTCTTCTCTTTTCTCCCTTAGGCGCGGAAATGCGGCGGATGGTCCTGATGGTCGCTGATGGGCACGATGGTGCCTCGTGAAGGTGAGTGGAACGAGGCGCTGCAGCGAGCAATGCGATGTGCTTTTAAAATGAATGACTTCCCTTTAGGATCGTCGGTGTGATGGATCCGGATTTCGGATAAAAGCAGGTAATGTTCTTATTTCACCTTTTTTCTTCTCTTCTTCCTTTACAGGTGTCCCAGGATGCAGACGGGCGTGGCTGGAGTCAGGATGCAGGAGCAGACACGGTGAGCGTCCAGCTGCTAGGTGCAGAACAACGCGAAGCACGTGTGGCAGTCCGGGCGTGGTTTAAATAGCCTTGGAAGAAGTTCCAGGTAAGTATTCTTCCACGGTCCCCGCCCAAGTAAAATAGTTCCTTTAATAAAGTAGTCCCTCCTAAGCCTCATTTGGCTTGAGGCTTTATGCAGCATGGTCTGCGTCAGGTAAGTGCACCAAACACCTTCTTTTATGAGCCTGGCGCCTTTGGCGCCAGGACTGATGTCCAATATGAGCCTGGCGCCAAAGGCGCCAGGACAAAGTCCAAAGAGCCCCTATTAGGGGCCGCTGGGTTTTTTCCCGAGGGCATGATGCCTGCTTCCGGGGGTGCTGGGCCTGCTGTCCCAGTGCTCTGGGGGCAGGCATCATGACAGCACTCCCCCCAAGGCCCCTCCCAAGGTCGTTCCTTCTGGAGGTTTCGGTTTGTTTGGGAAATTCCGATGGAACCTTTTTACCAGCCGAGGTGCATGTACGTGGTCGCTGGGTTCCCAAGACCTTTCCTGAGGCCCATACCCTTTCCAATCAATTAGATAGAACAGTTTTGATTTGGAGATTTTAGAATCCAAAATGTCTTTTACCTCGAATTCAGGTTCCCCATCTATCTGAATTGGTTCAGGAGGCTTTATTAATCTGGTTCCTGGTTGCACTGGTTTCAAAAGTGACACATGAAAAACTGGATGAATCCGCATGTTGGTTGGCAGCTCGAGCTTGACTGCCACTGGATTAATGATAGCTTTGATTGAATAAGGGCCTAAATACCTTGGATTAAAAGTTCGAGGTCCCTTGAGCGATAAATGTTTTGTAGCCAACCATACTTGATCTCCTATTTGGTATGAAGGCGCCTCCCTCCGATGCTGATCTGCATTTTTCTTGTATTTCTCTTACGCTTGTTGCAAATGGGCAGTTGCATTCTTGAAGGCTTGAGTTTTAGTGGAATGCAAATGGTCCACTGCAGGCATCTCGAGGCTCAGAGGAGAGTCCAGGTCTGAAGTACGAGGGTGATGTCCATATAGGGTGTAAAAGGGGCTCTGTCCAGTTCCTGAGTTATTGTATGCATATTCGGCCACCCATAACAAATCCTTCCAATTACCCTCCGATTGGTGCAACATACACCGTAGGTATTGTTCAAGGGTCTGGTTCGTTCTCTCCGTCTGACCATCGGTCTGTGGGTGGTGGCTGGTTGAGAGTCTTACGTCGATTTGTGCCAGTTGACAACACTTTTTCCAAAAGTGTGAAATAAACTGGCTTCCCCGGTCGGAGACTAATATGGACGGGAATCCATGCAAACGGATAATATTTTCGAGGAATTCCTTGGCAAGGACAGAAGCTGAAGATAATCCTCTCAACGGAATAAAATGAGCCATTTTTGAAAATAAATCCACCACAACCAGAATGGTATTGCATCCATTACAAGGGGGCAGGTCCGTGATAAAATCTAGTGACAAGGTGTGCCAAGGCGCTGGTGGAATGTCTAAAGGCTGAAGAAGACCGGCGGGTCTTGTCTTTTGGCCTTTGTTTTGGGCGCAAACTCCACAGGACATCACGAAAGATTTAATATCCTTTCGCCAGGAAGGCCACCAGAATTGTCGTTTAATTTTTTCCTCAGTTTTGGCAATGCCAGGATGTCCTTCCATCAGGGCATCATGATGACGGGAAATAACCAGTTCTTGTAATTCCTTTTCTGGCAGAAATAAGCGTCCTTGGAAGTAAGGTGTCGGGGGGAAATTCTGCCGGGGTCGGCCGGGCCGTCTGCAGACCTCCAGGCAGGGAGGCCCCAACTCCTCCCGTGTATCCCAGATGAGATAGAGTATGAGACACACACAAGGAGCAAGGTGACTCTGCTGTTTATTAGACAAAACGGCAGGGATGGGTCAAGGAGCGTACGCGTCCGTCCTGACACACACACAATCGTGGGGCTCGCAGGCCCTTTTTACTGTATTATGACGCGCTACTTGCGTCAACTTCAGAAAGTTAACAAAAAACCTATCGCCACTCTTAATTGGTTGCTCAAGTGGTAGGGTTAGTATAGCACACATATAGAGAACAATGTTAGTGGACAAAGGGTAGTCAGGTGATATATCTGGGTTGTCCCTACAATTAGATACATGAGAATTGTTACATGAAGACTCCTGAGGATTGGTTAATATTACTGGCGTCAGTGATAAGAGCCCCATGTTCTGATTGGTGCGCCCGTGAGCTTCCCAGCCTGGGACCACCGCTGTTCCCAGCTCTCGGTGTACCTGCAATTTGCAACAATGTTTCACTATGGGTACGTGCAGACAATGTGAGGATTTATTCATAGCTGGAAGGCTGACCGCTCCCACTGTCGCAGATGTCCATTGAGCCTTTCAAGTGTATCTGCCTGTGTCTCGTAGCGAGGGATCCAGACGCCTCTTTTCTCCTGGGTTTGGCATCTCGTCAGGTTCGGCTTGGTCACGTGGGGAGGGACCGTGTTTGAGGCAGAATTCTGCACAATTAATATTGCTTTTCGACTGTGTGTCTGGTTTAATTTGCAGGTGTGACCTTAACGTTGGTGCGCAGAGTGCGAGGTTGCAACATCGTGCCTTTGATGATTTGTTCTTGGAATGTGGGTTTGCAACATTGCGACCTTGGCTGGTTGCTTCACCGGGCTCATTCTGCAGGATCAGCAACCTGACTCTTGCTTTGTTAATGTCCACGGGAGCTCTTGTTTGAGGCCTACTTGGGCCTGGTGCATAAGTGGTCCGTTTGGTGCATAGGTGCTTTAGGTTATAGTAGCATATAGTTCCATGACCAGTATCGTGTCTTCATTATACTTCTCATGGTGGTAACTGGTTTCAAGAGAAGCGTGAGCAAGCTTTGTAGATGAGTTCATGACGCGTCTTGCGTTTCTGCATTCTGAAAGCCTATGTAAAAATAATAAAGATGCACGTCCGTGAATATACCTGTCGCCTACGTCATAGCACTGAGTATATTCTTCGTGTAGATCGGTGTGGGAATGTCCAGTGTATATATTTGTACAGATGTGCTTCCCGTTGTCTAGGTCGTCATGGCATCTCTAACGACGTGTAGATTTTAGTCTAGTTGGTCCGTGCCGCAGGTGTCGGCATGGCCAGTGCGGGCTGCTGGGCAGGCAGATGGACACATCCGTATGTTCCTGTACCAGGGTATCTGGTCGTCTGGTAAATGGACAAACTCTTCTCGTGGCGGGTGTCTGGGTCGTGACCCTTTAGGCCAAGCGCGAGAGGTGAAGGACGGGAGCCTGGTTTTCCATTCTCCCACTTCAGTCCCCCCTCTGGTCGACTTGTCGACCACAAACATATCCTTCTCGTTATCTCCTCTCACTCGCCATATCTTAGTTATTCCTCCTAGATGTCCATAATGGTTTACATGATCTTCAAATGACCAATACATATATTCACAGGTTCCTCCAGGAGTACAGTATACCCATTTCCCTATGTAGCTCCTGGGGTTTCTTGGGTTCTCGATCTTCACTGATGGTGGGTCTAGATGGTTGGTGATGATTTGGGTGCGCAACTTCTCCCTCTCCTGTATTATAACACCTGTATGTTGGCCGTCATCTGCTGGCATCAAGGGGTGCATTCCCACCATTTCGAGCAACTCGTCAGTGGTACGTGCCTTCCGGGCCTTCCAAAATCTAATTATGATCAGCGTAGCTCCAGCCAAAATACTACAACCCACTATTATTTTCAGTCCATCTGACAGCCAGGATGGCATCCATGACCATAATAGTGAAAACCAGCTCTTATCCTTGTTTACACCGTTACTTTCATCCATCATTTTGGAGTGCATCTGGGCCAATTGTGAAACTGCTTCTGTCAGTGTACCATTGTCAGCATCGTTGGCAGGTATGAACGTGCAGCATGATTGTCCTATCTTTGCACAAACTCCTCCTTCCATTGCTGTGAGAAGGTCCAATACATATCTGTTCTGGAGTGCTACCATCCTTATAGCTCGCAGCTCCTCTTTTATTGCGTTAAACCCATTTACTGTAGAATTGATGGTCATCATTAGTTCCCATCTAGTTATTTGGAGCCATTTTGCGTTTGCGTAAGCCTGCAGTCCCGGGTGTATTATTGAGGAGAAGAACATTGCTGCTCTGCTGAATAGTCTGTGTTCTGGCGGTATTGAGGTTAGTGCCGTTTCCGACCTTCCCCACAGGTAATTTCCTGTCAGTGGCTCTCCTTGTCTTTTTCTTCTATTTAGGACAGTATCATTGCTGTTGGTCCTGTTCCCTTGCTCCTCCTGAAGTGGTGCAGATCTCTTTTTTCTCTTGTCCCCTTCATCCATTTTGGGAAAGTTCGCCACATTGACATGCTTCTTAGGTACCACTAGTGATGGTACATTGACGTGCACCATTGTGCACACACCATTCCACAGGGGAGGCAGTGTATGGTATGCCTTTTTTCCACAGGCCCAATAATGGTCCATTATTACTGCTGTTCCTGCTCCCCCCTCAGGTAGCTCCATCACACTTGCACAATAGGTGTTATATCCTACGTCCACCTCTCCTTTATGCTGGTAGCACACCTTGGGCGCAGTCAGCGGTAGTATTGTTATTGGGTCTTCATCTGTTTCTACCCACGTGAGCATTGGTACATACTTGATCCACGTTGTCCAACATCGGTGATTGTGTGCCTCGATAGTTGAGATAGTTTCTTTTGTTACCATGTTGCTGCCAATCACTCCTATCTCCCAGCTGTTGTCCAGATACACCTTCCCTGTTATCGTCACCAGCGGCCTCTCCCAACATCCTTGTTTACCCGGAACTTCAGTGGCGTACCAATCACATGGTAGATACTGCAGTGTTACTTTCTTTGTTTCTCCTTTTGCAGGGCCACTTGTTATGTATCTGAATGCTTCAGCATGTAAACTGCTCTTGTGGTAACTCAAATAGGTCTTGAGGAAGTTGTTTTCATATGGGTATGAGTCTCGTGTTTTCCATGTCATGTGTACTACTGTCCCTTGAAATCTTCCTTTCGTTTGGAACAGTGCCAAGTATATTATGCACTGTGCTGTCTTTTCCTCTATTTCTGTGGCAACAAATGTTCGTGAAGTACTCATGGCGTATGGTATTAATGAGCAAACGTAGCAGCTGTCCTCAGTTGTCTGCTTACCAATGCGGGTCATGTGTTGGTACCATATGTTGTTTGTAACGTGTGCTGAATCTTGTATATAATTATCAATACCTTTATTGTCTGAGTATGTGCTGCGTTTAACTCTATTTTGCTTGGGTGCAATGTTACTACTATCACCTGACGTAACACCTGTTGCAGCAGGGGACGGGGGTATATTAGGTTTGGGTGCAGCAATAAAATTAATAGCATAGCTGTACTGCCATACAGAGGCAGCCAAGAACCCGGTGATCATAAAAATCCCTATTACTTTTATTACATATGCTAATCTCACCGGCATTTTGCTCTTACCTTGCTGCAGTCCTGGCAGCGTATTCTTGCGACGTTAAAGTTGCCCGCCTAAAAATTCTCAAAATGCTTGTTATTAAATATTAGTTGTTTGTTTCCTTTAAGCTCTCCCTATCAAATAGTCATTCAGTGCCCAGGCGAAGAGTTGTTCCCACGCTACTCTAAGTGATCTGTCTCTTAGGACCGGCAAGTATGGGCGGAGGTGGGGCATGGAATGTTCTATGGCCAAGAGGAATGCTGTGTAGTAGACACGTACCCTTCTCCTTTTTAGGTACGTTGGCCTTTTTATTTCGTATACAAATTGGTGTGACAATTCTTCTGGGTAGTTATCGTCTGGGAGTACCATCTACGCCTGGGCAGTGAACTTGTTAGTTAGCTATTTTCTTAACAATACAATAATACGCAGTTCCTGTATGTGCAAGAGAAAAAAGAGAACATTCACGTGTTTACATGTGTATTTGTGCAGGCAATGTCTTTCGGTTCAGTTATAACTATACTTGGGGGTCATTGGGCGGGGGGTTTGGGCTCAGATGGCGGAAGTATTTTTACTCTTTGAGCGTGTGACCATGGGGTGGGCAGTATGGGGATCACCCCTTTCTTCGTCAGTTATTGTCTCCGGTGAAGCTGGGTAGTGACACGGTAAGGGAACAATTGGGTCGTTGTCTGTGGTAGAACTTCCTTCCACTGTCGGGGATGTTGTTGCTGTTCTTCCAATGGACCTGTCGTTGGCGCTGGGGCGGGTCTGCAGTTTGTAGATCTTTACATCATGTAGGTGGTTCCAGGCATGCTTGTCCTTTAGTTTTACTGCTCTTGTTGATACGTCCTCTACCAGATGGGGGCCAGTGAACCGCTTATCGTTCCACTTCCTATTGAAATTGCGAAGTAGCACGTGGTCACCTTTGGCAAGTTTGCACAAGTTCTCCTTTTCCAATTCTGTACTGGCGCCTTCTTCTTGATTGCTGGTAGACCCGCCTCTTGTGCGCTCGAGCTGTTGAGACACAAACACAACACTAGTAATCAAAGAAGACACATATTGATACATTTCATCACCTAACACACTCGCTGAACTTTCGTGGTCAGTGATTGCCCTTGACGTTGGCGTTAGGGGAAGGCGCATTTGACGTCCAGTAACCACCTCGTGAGGGGTGAGGTGGTGGTCGGACCCTGGCCTATTCCTCAATTCAAATAGGGCTAATGGAAGGCAATACAACCAGCTTTTCTTTGTTGTTTGTTGTATTTTTGCAATTGCCTCCTTCAATAGGCCATTCAGGCGTTCACATACACCGTTAGCCTGTGGGTGGTATGCATATGCAAATTTGTGTTTTATGCTCAGCAGGGATGTGATATGCTGGAACATTTCGTTTGCGAAATGCGGGCCATTGTCTGACCTTAACACCTCGCACACTCCCCACCTGGGGAAGACCTCCCTTACTAGGAATTTGGCTGCTCTAAATGCATCTGGGTGTGAACAGGGCCCTGCTTCAATCCACCTAGAGAATGGACATACTACTACAATCATATACCTATTACCTTGACATATGTTGATCATATCAATATAGTCAATGTGAAGGTGCCGAAAAGGTCCCTCTGGCCGGGGTATGGTACCTCTTATCACCTTTAGGGTATGACCGGCCGTAAACTGTTGACATGTGAGACAATTGCTGATAAAATTCGACACATGAGAATTTAACTCGGGACAGAACCAATCTTCTCTAATTCGTGCTGCAAATATTTCCTTGCCTGTTTGGGCTGGGTGATGTAATTGGCTCAGGGCGGTGTTTAAAAGTGCCAACGGTATTACAATTTTTCCAGTGCCACCCTGGCGCCATAGTGCGTCGGTTGGTGACATTGTACATCCTCTTTTTACCCATATTTCTTTTTCGGCCATTGGTGCAGCCGCTTGTAGCTCCATAATCTGTGTGGCTGGGAGATGGGTGTACCCTTCTCTTATCAACATCTCCCTAGCCATTCCCCTCCCTCTCCCTCTCTGTGAGTCTGTGGGGTTCCATATCTCACCAAAATATGCAGCATATTTTGCATGTGCGTCTGCTGCTGCATTCCCTTTTGAGACGTGGTCTTCACTATTGGTGTGTGCGGTGCATTTTACTAGGGCTAGTTCTTGGGGGTCGTTTATTACTTCAATTAGTTCAGCCAATAAGAGGGCATGTTGCACTGGAGTGCCATCAGCTCTCCTAAACCCTCTTCTTCTCCATTTTGATAGCCCTGAGTGGACAGTGGATGTAACATATGCACTGTCGGAATATATGGTTACTCGTTTGTCAAAACTTTCCTTTAATGCCAATATTAGTGCAACCAGTTCCGCGGCTTGAGCAGAGTAATGCTGTGGTAATTGTACACATTTCATAGCCACACATACCGGCGCCTCCATCATTTTTACCACTGCTGCCCCAGTCCTCCTTATCCCATCTCCTTGATCAATAGTAGATGACCCATCAATAAACAAAAGCTCACCTCCCTCGAGTGCGTTTTCTTCAACTTTTCTAGTACATGAGTACATTTCAGTTATTTGGGTGCAGTCATGGGCGTAATCTCCCTCCTCAATTACTTCCGCTAGGAACCTTGCAGGGTTAACCGTGCTACATCTAACAATTGCTAGTTCAGCTCTAGACAAAATGATCTCATAACCTGATGCCCTCTGCGTTGTTAGTGTGGACTTAGGTTTATTCAATATTGCAAATAGTGCATGTTCCACAAACAGTGTAGTTGGACACCCCATGGTTATTGCTGATGCTTTTTCCACTGCAAAAGCAGCTGCAGCGAGACCTTGTTCGCAAGGGAAGTGACCTAACATCACAGGGTCTAAGTGACCGCTGTAAAATGCTACTGGTTTATAGCCCATGCTCGTTTTTTGGGCCAATACTGCTTTCATCACTGCCGAGTCGCAATGTGAAAATATAAAAAATCGTCGCTCATAGTCTGGGGATGCCAGTACTGGAGCAGTTGATATCGCGTCTTTCAATTCGTCAAAGGCCTCCCTCATTTCCATAGTCCACCCCAACTTTTTCTCCCCTTTATTGGCTTCCCTCAAACCCTCAAGCAGGGGTCCTATGTATGAACTGTAATCAAATACCCATGCTCTACAGTAGTTGCACAGCCCCAGAAATTGCTGCAGTTCTCTCACAGTCTGTGGCATTGGAGTGCTTGAAATGGCCTGTGCTCTTTGTGGTGCAATCTTTCTTCCATGTTGGGATATCAGTTGGCCAATGTAAAGTACCTGTTCCTGACAGTATTGTATCTTTTCCATGTCTACCTTGTACCCTTTTTCAGCCAATATCGTCAACATTTTTAAGGAGTCCTCTCTGCATTTACTTTCGTTTGTACTGCAAATTATTATGTCATCCACATACTGTAACACTGTGCTTTCCACCTCAACGTTACCCAAAGCCATCTGTATTACTCTATTGAAAATTGAGGGTGATTCACAATACCCCTGTGGCAATCTGGTATGTTTCCACTTTGTATTTCGGTAAGTGAAGCTTGTCAAATCTTGTGAGTCTGGGTGTAATGGTATTGAGAAAAAAGCATTTTTAAGGTCAATCACTGTAAATCGTGATGCTTCTGCTGGAATGCCACACAATATTGTGGCCGGGTTTGCTGTTACTGGATACTCTGCTTCTACTATGTTGTTCAAGGGCCTGAGGTCCTGTATGAAGCGCCAAGACCCCCCTTTAGCCTTGCGCACTGGGTACACAGCCGTGTTACATGGTGACTCTGAGGGGACCAATATGCCATTGTTTATAAGGGCCGTTATGGTTTCATATATGCCCTCATCTGCCTCTTTTGACAGTGGGTACTGCTTCACTCTTGGTAGTATGGCACCTTTTTTCAATTTTATCCTTACACCCCCTATGCTTTTTATGCATCCCACGTCATAAGGGCTAATAGTCCATAATGATTTGGGCACCCTTGACATATCCTCCTTAAAGAAGGGGACTGGGGTGCATGCGGGTGCCTCAAGTGCCATTGCAATTTTCTGTGCTACTTGTTTGTGAGCCACTCTTAGCCATATTTCTACACTCATCATGAACACCATTTCACCTTCCTCCTTTTCTTCTGAGAACAGCTCCTCATCTGACACCTGGGTCAACCTACATCCTTCTGCTAGTGCTATCACTGCCCTCCATGCTCTCCCTTCTTTATCTTGGGCGTGCACAGCAATATAATCAGCTGTTGCAATAATGCTCTCAATGTCCATTACAAACACCTTTCCTTCTGGTTCATTAACAGGTGTTTCTGGTCGGAACAGATAGGCTGCTGGCCTCCTCCATATTTTCCCTTCTATCCCTGGCATCCATGCAAATGCCATGTCTGTTCCATACTGGAATAGCTCGCCATCTACTGGTTCCGCCCTAATTGCTGTCTGTCCACAGTATGCTTGCATAATCTGTCGTGCTGCGAGCATGTTAATCCCTGGAGTAGAGCAAATTATGCCATCCTCTGTAAAGGAGATCGTCATATTCAACCTGTTCATTATGTCCCTCCCCAGTATATTTACTGGTGAGGCACTATAATATAAAAGTGGAATCGAAAGATCATAATCTCCAATAGATAAGGGAACGTTATCAGTAAAGGGAACCAACCCTTTAGCCCCAGAAAATCCTTGGGTGTTCATGGCTTCGCCTGACATCTTAAATTTACCTTCCCTTATGCAAGACCGGGTTGCCCCGGTGTCAACAAGGAATGATAATTTTTTGTCACCTATCGTTACCTCTATGCGTGGCTCCTCCGCACTATTAGGTGTTACTGAATTCTTGGGGCAGATTTACAACCTGGGCCAAGACGTCTTTAAGTTCTCCGCGTAGACCTCGATAAAATAACGTGATTCTTTTATCCTCTGGCCACCCAGTTCCCACAATTAGTCTATTAAAGGTTGCAATGTAGGATAGGAGGTCCTGATTGCCCTGTTGCAGGGATAGAAGTTCGTCATCCAGAGCCTGCCCCTGAGAGTGTCGAGCAAATAACCTTTCCATGCTTGCTTGAAATCCTTGAAAATCACGGACAATTGGGTCATCTTGAGTAACCAGTGGAACTGACCAATCGGCAGCACAGCCGCTGAGATATGACAATACAAAGGCTACCTTGGTCTGATCATTAGGGAAGGCCCCAGGTCTGCATAGGAAGTGCAAACGACACTGATTCATGAATACGGCGAATCGTTTGGGGTCCCCAGCAAAGCGTACGGGTGGGGCCAGCGGCATGTTTCCAGGTAGATTTATCTGCACAGGGTTACTGGAAACCACAGGAGCGGGGTTCCCTCCGGAACCGGGTAGAGGAGTTTGTCCAGCTTGACCTTGCAAAAGCTGTCTGGCCAGGTCATCAGTTCTTTCCTTTGATACAATTAATTCCCTCCTGAGGGCATTAGTCTCTTGACGAGCGGCATGTACTTCGGCCCGTAATTCCCCCAGTAACTGGGCCAACTGATCAGTCTCAGAAGTTTCCATAGCGCCTGGGTGGGAATTTGTAGGAAGGCTTCGCGTTCTGTAATGCTCACCTGACTCCCACGGAGGCGCCGGCCTGGTTTGAGCTGCTGTGACCTCTTCTAAAGTGATGCGCAGGACTCGGAAGACAGACTGGACCGGACCCCCAAATCTTGCTTGTCTGGCTCGCAGAAGTATCCTTCTGTAGGTGGAAATAGGGGATTAGCTGTCTGCGAGGTAATGCGTCGGCCTCCCACTTCCCCCTCTCACCCTCCTCAAAACCCTTCTGCAATCCCCCGTGGCGTCTCACCTTAGGGTCTGGAAGGACGAGCTCTCCATCCTGCTTCTGATGCAGGGGCGCGTTGATATCCAGTTACTTCACTGGATCTCGGATTGGTAAGGGTTCAAATTCGCTTGACTTTTCCGGTAAGATGCCGTAAGTATACTGTTGTAAAGTTCAAGGCTTAATTGACCATTGTCCGTTTACTCTTTTTCAGGTGCTGAGTGAAGATGCCGAGTTGAGGAATGGAATCGCCGAAGGTAAACTCTGACGAGTCTTTGATGGGTGGTTCCCTAGTGTCCTTGCATTCACCCACTAATGCTTGTGTCTTTTTTCCCCATAGGGGCCGGGGTACGGCAGAGCCGAAGAAGCGGCGCCGACCCGAAGTGAGGAGAGATTGTTCCAACAGGGTGTGCAGTCATAATGTCGACATCAATAATGTCGACAGTCAAAATGTCGACAAATTAATGTCGAAAAACAATAATGTCGACAAACAAAAATGTCGACATTTTTCGATATTTTTTCGAAATTTAATTTAGTGTATGCATAAATAAATAAATAAATATATATATGATGTGTTGAGTATGAGGGGTGGTTGGGGGGTGTGGGGGGGGTGGCAGGGGGGTGTTGGGTGAGGGGGGGTTGGGGGGGGACCCCCCCATAGTAAATACAATTTTTATTTATTTAATTATTGAATAAATAAATAAATAAATAAATAAATAATTGGTATGTGTTGAGTATGAGGGGTGAAAGGGTGGTTGGGGGGGTGTGGGGGGGTGGCAGGGGGGTGTTGGGTGAGGGGGGGTTGGGGGGGGGACCCCCCCATAGTAAATGATCCTTTTTTAGGTTATTTATTTATTGAATAAATAAATAAATAAATAAATAAATAATTGGTATGTGTTGAGTATGAGGGGTGAAAGGGTGGTTGGGGGGTGTGGGGGGGGGTGGCAGGGGGGTGTTGGGTGAGGTGTTGATAGTTTTAAGGGTTTATAGTCATAATGTCAAAAAAAAAATGTCGACATTTTTTTTTCGAAAAAATGACTTTTTACATTATAAGTATAGGATGTCGACATTATTATTTTCGACATTTTTGTCTGTCGACATTTTTTTTTCGACATTATGACTTTAAACCTTCCAACAGTAATCAGGTAAGTATTATGGTGGAAAATCAGGCCTTCCTCAATCTGTTCCCTAGCTCACCTTTGTTCTTCTCTTTTCTCCCTTAGGCGCGGAAATGCGGCGGATGGTCCTGATGGTCACTGATGGGCACGACGGCGCCTCGTGAAGGTGAGTGGAACGAGGCGCTGCAGCGAGCAATGCGATGTGCTTTTAAAATGAATGACTTCCCTTTAGGATCATCGGTGTGATAGATCCGGATTTCGGATAAAAGCAGGTAATGTTCTTATTTCAACTTTTCTCTTCTCTTCTTCCTTTACAGGTGTCCCAGGATGCAGACGGGCGTGGCTGGAGTTAGGATGCAGGAGCAGACACGGTGAGCGTCCAGCTGCTAGGTGCAGAACAACGCGAAGCACGTGTGGCAGTCCGGGCGTGGTTTAAATAGCCTTGGAAGAAGTTCCAGGTAAGTATTCTTCCACGGTCCCCACCCAAGTAAAATAGTTCCTTTAATAAAGTAGTCCCTCCTAAGCCTCATTTGGCTTGAGGCTTTATGCAGCATGGTCTGCGTCAGGTAAGTGCACCAAACACCTTCTTTTATGAGCCTTCCACCTTTGGCGCCAGGACTGATGTCCAATATGAGCCTAGCGCCAAAGGCGCCTGGACAAAGTCCAAAGAGCCCCTATTAGGGGCCGCTGGGTTTTTTCGCGAGGGCATGATGCCTGCTTCCGGGGGTGCTGGGCCTGTCCCGGTGCTCTGGGGGCAGGCATCATGACTCTTCAACAGATGAAAACAGATGAAAGGCTGACCAGTTGGCTACAGCCATAAAGACTGTAGGGACAGCCTTGGGAACAGTAGGGGTTAAGAGGTGAAGCAGATACTGATGAGAGGTCAGTACTGTTGTTGGACCTAATCGTGTTAATTTGAGAGGGAGGAACAGGATCATTGGTCATGGAAGAGAGGCTGCGGACCACCTTAAATAGGTCCTTAGGCTGGTTAAGAGAAGTCCCAATCAAAGAAGCATAAAACAACTGCTTGACATTAACAACAGCACGATGATACAACAGAGTAGCCTGGGTCAATACGAATTTAGCCCGAGGAGCATAGGAGAGTCTCCACTTGAACTCAAGCTGTCTATGAGGTAGGCGCAGTGCCCGTGGATCCTCCGTAAACCATGGTTGCGGAGGCCGTGTAGATGATCTCGATTTTTAAGAGGGGCTAGCAGATCGGCAAGGGCCAACTAGCTATTACGCAGTAAGCCAAATCTGCTAGAGCGGTGTCAGTATGAAGGGCAAGGATTTGCACCGCAATAGTCTCCAGCTGAGCAGACCGCCCCCCCATCCGAAGAGTGGTAGGTAGGCAGAGAATCGCCTTCAGGGTCTTAAGTTCCGAAAGAAAAGGAACAACAAGGTGGTCGGACCAGGCCACAGGGAAGGCAGGGTACACACAAGCAGAGGCCTCCGGAGAGAAGATAAGATCAAGCGTGTTACCCACATATGCATGGGGGCCAAATACTTGTTGAATAAAAGCGATTTCGTTCATGGAAGAAAGCAAATTCAGGACTCTAGCATTGCCAACATCATTAGCCTTGTGGTTGAAATCCTCTAAAACAAGAAGGTGGGCATGGCAGCGGCAAACTGAGTGTCATTCCCGGAGGATGATATACCATCAATAGATGAAAGCGGACACTAGAATGAAGAGAGAAACGGGCTAGCATAGCTTCCATTCTAATCTTATGACTGATTGGAAATAAGAAGCCTACAAAGATTGAGCTAAAAATAACTGCAATGACACCTCCTGTCTTCTGGGTGGACGGTTAACATGCACAATTCTATGATTGGGCTGGAGCAACTGGGCCAACGAAGGACCAATAGCTTTACCCCAGCCATATTTCAGTGATATATGCAAAATCAGGCAAGGTGTCACAGAGAAGTTCATGGCAGTGTGCTGTGTGTGCAACGAGCGAAGAGTAATTAAAAATCAGGCCCTTAAAAGCAGCTGGAGGGGAGGTCCCATGAGAGCTAACCTGAACTGAGGCCTTCAGGCCATTCGGCAATATCATAACGGGGGGAGCAAGCAAAGAAGCTCGGTCCTTGACTAAACTAAGGAATGTACTTTGTCAGCGCAAGCCCAAGGAACAATGTCTCCCATGCCGACCATGTCACAGACGGGCCAAGAGGGGCTTGACTTTGGCGCGACTTCTGCGCGCATGGTGCGAGCCCACTGCTCCCGTCCGCTGCGCTGCCTGGGAAACACTGGCCTAAAGCGACACATGGTATTGCAGAGGCCAATATCCTGCAGCCCAAGCGGCTGGCAGGGAAGAAAGACTGCAAGTGCTGAGTGCAGGAGAAGAAAGCAAAGACACAGCCAGCAACAAGGGAAAAAATGAAGTTAAAATAAACAGAAGATGAAGCAAATAAAATTAGAATGTAAAACAATTTAATCAAATAAATTAAAAATGTGCCCAGTCACATGCCACGGCCTGAGAACAGGACTGTAAAAGGAAAAGTATACACTATAGGACAACAGCAAAACTTGCAGCAGAGCGTAGCGTTAGCTCAGTAAGGGAGAGAACAGCAGAGGCGACTGAACACTGTACTTGCTAGGTAAATGGCAGACCGACACTGACAGCTAAGAGTCTAACAGTGGCAAATCCCCTGCAGCGGCTGGGCAGGGAAGAAAGACTGCAAGTGGTGATTGCATGAGAAGAATGCAAAGACACAGCCAACAACCGGGACGAGTCCCAGAGCGAGCAAAGGCCAGGCAACCTCTAGCCACAGATGCAGCTATAAGGAAAAAAATGAAGTTAAAATAAACAGAAGATGAAGCAAATACAAATAGAATGTAAAACAATCAAATTAAATACATTAAAAAACCATCCAGTCACACGCCGGGGCCCGATACTGGGACGGTAAAAGGAAAAGAATATAATATATGACAACAGCAAAACTTGCAGCAGAGCATAGCGTTAGCTCAGTAAGGGAGCAACGAACAGCAGAGGCGACTCAACACCGTATCTGCTAGGATGATGATGAAGAGGCCACACTGCCTCAGGTCCCAAACACCATCGAATGTACACATTTAAATGTTTGTAGACAGATATCTGTTAAATAGTCTTGCTTGGTAAGGCTGGTTGTACAGCAAGCAAATTCTAGGCAGCTGCCAAAAAGGGTACCAGACGAGTAGCGCCAGTAGGGCAGGCCAGATTGACCTTACAAACATGGACAACATTTAGGCGTCACCAGGGGTCAAAACTGCGATCCGTGAGGTCTCCCTTGCTACCCCCGTGGTCTTTCTTGCTACCCCTAAAAACAAATCAGAAAAAAATGTTTTTATTTTTTATTTGTTTTTTTTTATAATTCTTTTACATTGAGGCTCATTGGCTGTGGCCAGCAGCATGAGGCTCTTTGTTTCTGGAGTGGCTGGTGTTCTGATAGCTATAGCCAGTAAGATAGCTCAGTGGGTTGAGCACTGGATGCTGCAATGTGTGTGTGATCTGCAGGTTGCAGGTTTGACTCCCAGCAAGGCCTATTCAGCCTTTCATCCTGCTGAGATTGATAAATGAGTACCAACACTGTGTTGAGTGATAATGTATGTATATTTGTTCTATATGAAGCGCTTAAGCGTAAGTGCTATATAATAACACATAATTATCCTTTGCCCTTGGACGTCTGGGTGCATTCACAGTGATTTGGTAATATGGGCCTATACGCTTTGATATCAATGATACATACTTGTATGAAATGTGTATCACTTTACAGTGATATTGTAACCATATATTTCATAGTGTTCTCAGAAACAATATTATTTTTGTCGAGGCGTGAAAGGTCGTGTTCCATTGCTTCCTGTGATGTCACTTCGGGGTGAGGTGAAATGACATCACTTCCTGTGATGTCATCGGAGGTCAAGGGTCGTGTGGTGTCACTTCCCCTACCCCTGGCATTTTGGTGAAATGACGTCCCTGCTTACAAACAGCAAATATGGGCATATTTTTTTTAAATATATGGTGCCAAAGAGCAACCCTTCTAAATCTGAAACACAGGCTTGCACAGATCCTTTTGCCTGGGCACAGAAAGAAGAGGTGCAGTGAAGTCCAAGAAGTTGACCTTGGAAGAGTTTACCTCATGATTTCCAATCGCAGCTCGAAACACACATTGAAAACTCTTTCTGCACCTGTTATCTGCCAAAACCTTGTGCCCCTGATTTCTACCCTTGTTGCAGCTTGGCATCTCTCCACAAGTGCCAGCTGTCAGCTTGCATGCTCTCGTCTGCGCAGCTGTGCTTGTCTTCCTGCCTTATCCTCTACGCGCAGCCACCATGGCTCTTGTTCCCAGCCTGAAGCGTCTGCGTCTTCCTGTGAGAGGAAGTGATTGGTGATCCAGGCATTGGTGTGAAGCCTTGCTCGCATCCAGGAACAAGCACAAAAACACCACTTTAGCACAGTCCGACAAAGGTATTCAGCTGCACGGGAATGCTGGGCAGGGCGATTGAGAGAGCGGAGTTACAGCTTCCATCCGGGTCTTCAACATGAAAAGTAATTTCTATCAGATGATATCTGTCATAAAAAGCCGTCATATCTTTGCCCAGTTTTCGGTGGGAGGACACCGGAGAGATTGTGGACCACTGCTGCAGCTGTCTCCTGTTATTTAACCTCAGCATGAAAGCTAGTGTGCGTCCAGTATCTGCTGTTTCTGTTGGATGTGCAAGAGAAGCTCGCACTGGTGTTCATCTGTTTGCAAGCTTGCGCTGGTATTGTCCATATTGGGAACTGCTTAGATGAAGTTGCAACATTCAAATATATAGGCATAATAATAAACCCATCCAAAGTAGAAAAGAACTGGATCACCAACCTCGAAGACAAAATGCAAGCTTTGGCAAGACAAGGATTTGTCATACACAGTAAATTTGGCAAGTTCTTGTTTAAGCCAATAATCTTGTATTACAGGCAGAAACTGAATCCAACAATAACTTATGGAAGTGAAGCAATGCCCAACTCACGAACTTGTAATTGGACAAGACTGGAAGCAATGTTTTGGCGCAAAGTTCTGAGGTTACCACCAACCTACCCTATGACAAGAATACGACACGAAATAGCCACGCAATCAATAGAGTCGATCGTTGTATGGAAACAGCTGGCTATCTTGTGCAAAATACTCTCGGATGAGAAAATACCAGCTATAGAAATCTTGAGAGACCAGCCGACCTCCATCAATAATGCTGTCCTCCAAGCATGGAAAAGAGCTCTCTATAAATAGATGGCAAAGGAAGACATCTCTGTCGAAATGCTAACACGGAGATCACAACAAGCCAAGAAAAAACTCATGGAAAATGACTTGATAAATACCTGCAACTCAAAAACAAAATATCGCAGGAACCTTGAATGTCACACCGACATACGCACTGCACTGTTAATGAGCTATCCAAATATCGTGACACGATGTCCAGACTACACAATTCGTGCCACATGTATGGAAATGCGGCTGAACACACTGCCAACCAGAGAAAACGTGGCCATGGCCAGGGTAATACCTTTCACAGAACAGTTTTGCCGGTTTTGCAAAAATGAACTGACACCAGAAACAATACATCATCTGCTAATGGTATGCGCTGAACTTGCCCAAAAAAGACTCCTCTTCGGCTCACACTTTGAAATGTCATCGCAACACATGGACGCGGAAGCTAGATGGACATTGATTATGAATGGACAAGTAAACACGTTGTTTTTTACAGTCGTGCAATTCTTAAACAATATAATAGAGCTAGACAACAGAAAAATGACCAAAACTTAAAAAACGAGGACAATCCTTTAGCTGAATTCATGTCAGTAGATCTGTATTATCCAACCTCGATTTGAGACACAGGAGACCCCATACATTTTTAGAAGAGAACATAAATAAAAAAGTTTTTAACTAAACATCATTTTAAAATAAAAAAAAATAAAAATAATTGCATACGAAGCGTGCACCGCTACTGCTTTTGATTATTGTGTTCACTATGAGACGGTTGCACTGAGACTGAATACGCTGTGCCTGTGTTTAGGTCGAAGAAACTTGCACTGCTAAAATGTATGCATCTCTTGTATTCTTTATGTGGAAGATTGAATGGCGATGGCCATGCTGCACCAGCCCCCTGTCTTAGGGAGTCTGTGTGTGTGTGTGTGTGTGTGTGTCCCAAGCAGAACTTGACTGCACTGCCACACCTCACATGTTCGGAATGTTAAAACCAGTAATAATGCAGGCGCTCAAGCTGTGCCAGCCATTGAAGCGTGCACTTTGGCTGCACATGCTGCACCTGCTTGTGTGTGAGAGAATCTGTAAGTGTCATTCCCATGCTATATGTGTTATATGTTCGCGAGGGAAGAAATGTACGCAGCTTCTGCTCATGTTGCCGTTGCCCTCTTTGTGTGGAAAATGATACTGCTGCTGCACTGTTAGTGTGTTCTACAAGGAAATCCTCAACTTCTGTTGGCTTGTCTGTACCTTTTCACACTGTACATGAAATGTGCCATTCTACTGCCTGTGGTGTACCTGTTCTGTGTGTTTGATTAGAGTTTGCGTTTCTGCTGCCAGTTCAGTATTGGGGGGAGGGGGGGGTTGGGAAGAGCGGGGGGGGGGGGGGGGGGTGTGTGTGTGTGTGTGTGTGTGTGTGTGTGTGTGTGTGTGTGTGTGTGTGTGTGTGTGTGTGTGTGTGTGTGTGTGTGTGTGTGTGTGTGTGTGTGTGTGTGTGTGTGTGTGTGTGTGTGTGTGTGTGTGTGTGTGTGTGTGTGTGTGTGTGTGTGTGTGTGTGTGTGTGTGTGTGTGTGTGTGTGTGTGTGTGTGTGTGTGTGTGTGTGTGTGTATATACCTGTTATGTGGCAACAACATCCTGATATTTTACCTCTTTTTGGGGGTCAAGAGGGAAAGAAGAGGAATATGTCGGTGGCATCAGCAAAGAGCAGATCATGCAAGCTACAGGGTTAGATGAGCTTTCCTAGGGGGGAAGTGTAGAGCGTAAAGAGAAACCTTGGGGGACACCAGGTTACAGACATAAATGAGAAGGAGCTGGTCTTCTGAGAGATAGATCTTGAGCAGTTAGAGAGGTAACAGGCCACCCAGACAGGTGTGGTGCCCTAAAAGCCCAGGGTAGAGGGGGGATGGTGGACAGTGTCAAAAGCTCCGGACAGGAAGAATAGCATGAGTATGGAGAAAGGTGATAGTTGCATGCAGGGGCTTGCTGCGGAGAACTGACTGGGAGGGAACACACAGTGAGGTGTCCACGAGGCCAACAATGTGTTTAAATACAATTTTATTGAGATTTTGGAGTGATGGGGCAGGAGGAAGATGGAACAGTAGAACGAGGGATTGTTGTCAATCAGTAATTTTTTTACTTATGAGTGTAAAGGTGGCTTCTTTTTAGCAGCCTTCATTTAATAACTTTAAGTTTGGAATGCCCAGGTAGCCTTTGCTCTGCCTTTGATCTCACATGCTAGGCAGCTTATATCTAGGAACTCACCTCATCTAGGAGGGGAATAGGGAGGAGTAGGAAGAAGGCTGATAAATTATGACTGTCTTCAGGCTCCTCGGATCTGGTTATACCAGCGTCCAGATCGCAGATGTTGTAAGGGCGTGGTTGGATGGACACCCAGGAAAGTAAGGGCAACGCTTTGGCGCCTTACTGAACGATGCAAGGTGGGCACATTAGTCAGGAATGGGCTCGAAATGAATTGCTATACCTCCCTGAGTGCTGGAATATGCTGTTGCACAACCACTAACGGCTAAGAATCTCGAAATTGAAATACAATCAATGGGGGTAATTCCGACCCTGGAAGTAAGGGATTTACGGCGCCAGTAAAGGCGCCAGAGCCGTCAACCCCTTATCGCCTCATTACAAGTCGGCTTGCGGAAACCCGCTAATGACGCCTGGTTTTACCAGACGCCCTTAGCGGGTCTTGCGACCAGACCAGGGTGCTAACAACGGGCCTGTTATTAACGGGCCCGTTGTTAGCAACCTCCCCATTCCCATTGAACCCTATGGGGGCTTGAATGGGAATGGGGATGTTCAGGGTCTGGGTTCCCTGAATGGGGAAATACCAG
This sequence comes from Ambystoma mexicanum, assembly GCF_040938575.1. NCBI lineage: Eukaryota > Metazoa > Chordata > Amphibia > Caudata > Ambystomatidae > Ambystoma > Ambystoma mexicanum. Next base: position 1,194,606,878 of record NC_090932.1, read on the forward strand.
GCCCTTCAAGGTCAGAATGGCCCGGTAATCCCTCATTCAAGGAAATAAATAATAATAGCGGGATGGTTACCCCCTACCTCATAATGACCCCCAATGTGTTGCTTTATCCACTGGATTTGCATGGATGGATGTCCATTTGTTGTAGGAGACCCCACAGTCTGCCAGGGCTGGAAGGGACTACCTGCCTGCACAAGACTGCTTAACTGGGAGGAACAAGTATCCCTGCCCCCTACTGCTCTCCAGCACCTTTTGGAATACAGGAATGGCTAGGGCCTCACTTGCATGCTGTGGAGGGGTCGCACCAGCTGAAGTGCTATGCAGAACCAGCCACAGTGCCTCAAACTTGAACTTGAACATGAACCAGTGGAGCCAAGCCAGAGCCTAGACGGGGTGTTAAAGCAGCTGTGAACAATTACAGGTCACTTCTCCCACTCACACTTGCAACAGCTGCAACAGCAGGCATTGCTCCTGAATGATCCAATGAGAAAACTCACTGGAGGCTTCCACAGCTTGGAGCTGGTGGGAACTGTTTCATTGTGGAAAGGAATAATACTGAGACAGCTGTAGGGCTGCCACCTTTCGTGCAACCTGAAGTGAACAGAGCTTTAGAAGTGCATTTCTGGTGAGATTTCTGCTCAAAATCACAGACTTGTCGTTTTTCCTGTTTGTTTTTTTTCAATGATTTACATTTCTCTCCCGCAAACTCGTACTGACTCTAATCTCGGTTTCCTCACTGGAAGAGGGGGGCTATTTTACATGGGTCCTCGAATGTATTGGGTGTTTCTCCTTAAGTTTCTTTTTGGTGGTTAGAATCGTATTTTAACTTGAATTGGACAATAGCTTTTGTTGTGTTTTCTTTTTTGCGCTTGTGAATTAGTTGGACCGCTCATGCATTTTATGAATAAGACTTGCATTTTACCCATGTTACCAAAAGGAAGTCAAGGAACAAGATTAGGGTATTTTTATTTCCCTAATGAAGAAGCCTCTTCATGAAAAGCAGTGCTTTCTTGCACTGTCCTTTTTGAATGTATCAGGTCACTTACTGGCCTATTTATTGTGAACATCAATACATTGAGAAACCTGGACATTCGCCCTTCCATAACGATAGCTTTCATCAGATATATTTCAGATGACGTCCAGAAATACTGATCAGCTTTGAGTACTTGAATTTCACATTCTTGTGTGTAAAAAAAAAGACATTCAGGAAAGGTACATATTTGGTTTTGGCTTTTCCACAGGAGAGAGGCTCAAGTGTGTTTCTGTGGACATTTGGTAGAACAACTCCACAGCCACACACCACCCTACCTAAACACACAAGGCGTAACCATCCACATCCACACACACGCACCACATCACTCCATGCAGCCATACAACATATCTCCATGCAACCACACTTCACCCTCCACAGCCACACATCACAACAACCTGTACAGCCACACATCAACCTCCACATGCACACATGTAGACACTCCTCAAATCCCCATATTACATTACCATTCTGAGCCGAACTGCATGGCCACGTGACCACATGACCTAAGAGGCTTGAGATGTTCTTTCATTCGGCATATCTGTATTTAGAATAACATAACTATTTCACAGAATGGGTATTGAACAAGCTAAAAGTCAAACGACATACTTCCCTACACGTATGAACAATAGCATACAGCAATGCAGAAAGGAGAAAGCTGCTAGTATAAAAGTCGAACTGCCTCTACCGAACCACACTGCCCACACTGCATGCTCACAATGAATCAGGATTAGAGGGCACCGCAGGACCTTACTTGAACCAGTTGCTGGCAGATGCCCACACACCAACCTGCACAAATCAGACCGGCTTGCATAGGGAACGGACTGGAAACTTCAAAACCACCCGGAAACATGGGCTGCACCGCGCCCGCACCCCTGCCCCTTCATTCAAGGGCAACAACATCCTTTTAAGAGAACTGATGCAATATTGCCCAGACATTCCGACGCCACTTTCGCACAGACAGACAGAAAGTGATTACAAGTATAACACTCCCCTGTTACGACTGCACAGCGTATCCAACTAGAAAACATACCCCATGACAGTCCTTCCACAGGCTGATCCGTCAGCAACAAGTCCAGAGCAATGATCAGAAATTGTATAAACTCATGAACCTCCCAACACACCAGAGTCTACCCCAATAAGCAGTCTGCCTCGATAGCATCCTGGACTCATGGCCATCTATAGGATCATTGGAGCCTGCAGCATGGGCAAATCTAGCCCAACCGTCACAATCAACAAAGTTAAGGATTTCAAGAATCTCTGTTCGAAACCCTAAAACGCTGAACCCATTTGTCCTAGTCACAACCAATAGCTTTATAAACTGCACTTGAAATGATCAAAATAATAATGAGCCCTCGACTAAAGTTTCCAGATCACCTTAATTGATGCTGGGTGTCCATGATGATAGTACTTGTGGTATAGCATTAGTACAGGACACATATCAGTAGCTCTCAACAATGTACATCCTGTAGAACATATGGAGGACAAAGCCACATGGGAGGATAGCTCAGGGGCAACACGCTCGCCTTGGAAGCAGGACGAAGCGGAGGAATACAGGCTTGATCCCCGGGTCTGCGCTTAAAAACCTCTAGGTATTAAACGCTTTATAAATTAACAATTACACTTGCATACAGAACTCAGATTAAAATATCAGGAAAAATGTTTATATACTGGAGCGCATGTTATGATTTTAGAAGCCCCAAGGATGGTGGATACATGGCATAAATTGGGGGCCATGAGAAATATATATGTGCTCTAACATAATAAGAAGGTATTTCAAGAGAAGTTCTCAATGAGGAAGCCTGAGAGTCAGAATGGTCATAATCCCATATATTCAGGTCCGCAAGAATGAGAGTATGAGAAGAGGGTTTGAAGGTATTATTAATAAGCACAACAAGCTGTTCTTCAAAGGCATTTGTGCAAGACAGTGGTCGATAGAGATTTAAAATATTCATAGTAGTATTGTTGTCAGTACCCATGTTTACCAGCAAGGATTCACAGTCTTCTGAGGAAGGAGTCTCTGAGACATGTGCTTTGTAGACATCTTGCAAGACTATAGTGACACCTCCACCCCAACCTGATGTCCTATCTGCTATAAAGATGCTATAACCAGCTTGTGTAGCGAGGCTTGCTGACTGGTTTGTGGTGGTCGAGAGCCACGTTACAGTTAAACAGATAACATCTAAGTCATGTTCACTAATAAAGTCAGCCATTTCAATGGCATGTTTGACAACGGATCGCGTATTTAGAAGACCCATTCTCATTTTTGTTTTAGCATTTGGGTGTGATGGGATTGTAGCGACTTTCAGTGTTTTGTGTTTTGTTGGCAACTGAGGAGCCACCATAGTTTTTCCTCATGTTGCAAGTACCTTCCAGAAGATGCATAATTTGACATTGACGAAAGGAGTGCAAAGAGGCAAGAAAATGGGACCCACCCCTAAGGTGAGGCAGTAGTGCAGCGGGACGCAGTACGAACCGGCACAGACTGGCTGAACGCTTATGTGCTGGCTGGCTGATGCGGACTACAAAGGATATGGGAAATGTAGTCCAGACACTCGTAAAACAACGGCTTGAACAAACAATATTAAAACGAGCCCTGGGTACTTGAATAACAGCGGAAGCTGATGATTTAGAAGTTAAAGGAATTTGTTTTGCTAACTCGTAATTATTTGAAAGTTTAACTGCAAATACACGCAAATTGTTAAGGAAGTAAAAATTAGATTACAAATTAAAATGACATTTAAAACGTAAAATCTAGCAGCAATGAGGTGGCAGAGTCAGCTAGTCCTATTTATACTGGCACAGACCAGCTAAATGCTTACTCAGGGGCGTTGACGTGCCTGATGAACATATACCGGTTGTCCTGGAATACAAAGGATATGGGAAATGTAGTCCGGGCACTCGTAGAATAACAGCTTGAGCAAATAACATTACAACGAGCTCTAGATACTTGAATAACAGCATAAGCAGATGATTTAGAAGGTAAACGACGTTCTTGGCTAACTGGCAATTATTCCAAAGGTTAGCTGAGCAAATGCAAGCTAATTGATAAAGGAATTAAAAATTAGATTACAAATTAAAATGTGTAGGCCGTGTAGGCCAGCCTGCAGCCGACTGTCCAGCTTCTCTCACTGAACTGCCTGCCACCTGCTTTCTCCCGTCTTGAACTCTGTCGCAGAAGCTGCGAAGTGCCCTGAAACCAACTCGACTCTGATGAGCACCAAGACCAATTACAGCACAAGGTACATTGGGGTTCTGTCACCCTGGACCTTCTCGGAAGGCCTCTAGAGACATTTTACAACCTATTCCTCCCTTTGTGCTGAAACCAAGGATCATTGAACTGTTGCAATTATTTATGATACCGACTACCCTCCTGTCAGTATGCAGAGTGCATCCCTTTTCCTTCTTTGAAACTGTCTTCTACATGGTGGGTTGTATTTCGCAGGGTGCTACAATTGTCTGTTGTAATAATAAAGTACATATTTTTATACAACCTTGACTGGACAGTACCTTTTATCATTGGGTAATAATTGTATTTTCGCTGTGTTGCAACTAACCAACGATCCACAGCCTTTCAGAGATAAGCCTACCATTCCGTCCACAATACCAAAATTCCACAAGGAGGTTTATAATTTGCTTGTGTTTCCAATCTGTTCGGATCCCTTCTGGTGTACTAGGGGTGTGTGGTTGGTTGATGGTTTAGAAACCGATATTCATCCGTGGACCCTGGTTTACTTTATTTCTGTCACAACAGATAGTTCTAGCAACACTTTGAAATACAGCCCACCCTGTAAAGGAATGCAGAGGACAGACAGTTTCAAAGAAGGAAAAGGGATCACTCTGGATACTGACAGGAGGGTTGTCTGTATGGTTATTAACCACAACAGTTTAAGGTTTCTTTGCTTCAGCACAAAGGGAGCAATGGGTCCTAATGTGTCTCTAGGGGCCTTCTCGGAAGGAGCAGGTGGACAGAACCACAATGTGCCTTGTTTTGTACATGTTCTTGGTGCTCGACGGGACTGAGTCGACTTCAGGGCATTTTGCAGGCTTCTGTGACAGAGTTCGAGACGGCAGTCAGCTGCTGGTATCAGGCAGTAAGACAGTTTGGTGAGCAAAGCTGGGCAATCGGCTGTAGGCTGGCCTATATGGTGGCCCAGGGTCAGTAATAGCTGTCTCAGTGCTGATCGGCGGTTCTGAAGCACTGGTTGAGAATATCTCAGATGTCTTCCAGTGACGGCAACTTGACAATGTCAGCATTGCTGCCGGTTGCTGATCGTGGAACTCGACTGGCTCAAAAATGTTCTTTAAGGCAGATATCCCTGGATGCTCTTCGAGGCACTTCTCCCAGCTTCTTCAATGGGCTAATGTCGTCCTTTAAGGCGGACAGACCACAACTGTAGAGTGTGTCGCAGGCCTTGTCCTTGGTTGTAGGTTCAGAGACCTTCTGGCACTTCCTACCAAGGAAGCTCGCTGCAGAGTCATGCAGGGCACGCTGTGTGCTGGCTGGGTACAGGTTCTGGAGCAGCTGGAGGGTCTTCTGAGATCTGTATCTCCCTCTGTTCCTGGGAGATGTTTAGGGGAGGGATCTTGCTTCCCTCTTTGAATATCATGGCCTTCCTTTATCTGTAAGGCAGACTGTACCTTCAGCCAGGGTCCAAGGTAGAGCTCTCCTTTGTTACTCCTGGTAAGGTATTCAGATGATCTGCCAAAGAAGGGTTGTAGCCCTCTTTTAAAGCCTTGCGGGCCACAGTGATTGGTGTAGACTAAGCCAACCTTAATGAAGCAATCCGGTTGTCACTACCAACAATCTCCTGTATGCATGAGGTTATAACTGGAGTGCTTTGAAACAGGAAAGGTAGAGGGGAGGAAAGAGAAACAAGGTGTGCCCCAGAACTAAAATGGTGGAAACCTTCTCTCAACAGAAATATCTTTGGCTACTAAGTCCTACCCATCTTCCTGTCTGTTGATCAACAATTCTCTTTGGCTATTGGATCACTCTACGGTTCATGATTAAAGTGGCAGGTCCCCCTTTGATCTGCAACAAGCACACACTCTCAGGCTCCTGCAAACCACATTCTCATACTTTATGAATAGGGTCCCCCTAGTGGTGTGGTTTTCTTTAAACAGCAGTCCCAGACATGGCATCTCACTGTCATTGATAGTGAGGGCGGGAGCTGGCTTCAGGTTGACACAGTAATATATGACAGTGTGTTGGGTTTCCTGTCTCTTTTGTTAACCTCTACAACCAGGCCCCATGTGAGCCTATTTGAAGTACCCTCTATGTGTATGTTAATCACTGCCACCAGCTGCAGGGCGTAACAAAAGAGAAGGACAGATCCACGGAGCCTTTGCTAGTTAATCAGGCTGGCCATTGCAGATGGATGTTTGATCCTCTCCCTTCCTGGAGATGACTTAGTGCACTCCTGGCTGTAACATACCAACTAAATATGACCCGGCGGACTGTACCTGTAAGCTGTGTCCACCCAGAATACAGAGGTCTATGTATTTGTAATGGTGTGAGCATAGGGAAATGTGTGTGGATTAGTCCCACACAGTTTCCTGAGGTTGGTCTACCATCATTCCATTTAATTAAACATTTCAAAAAGCCTAGGCGAGCGGACACCCACCATGCGGATGTTCGAATTCCTCACACCTGTGGTTTCATGGAGGAGTCCTTGCAGCCCTGGCGGTATAGTTATGTGCGTGCCTAGCATGGCAAATGGCTCTGTGTGCTGGCAGCACACTTTTAGTAATCTGGCCCCAGATGTCTGAGTCAGCTAACATGTGGGATACCCTGCACAGGGTCAGTGTTTACATATTTTTGCAGGAAGACTTGGAAGAAATGTGAGCAGGGCATTACATTAAATTGATGCAGCGTCTGCTGGGAGAGGGTCCATGTGTTTTTAACCATGCCATTTTTCACCCCAGATTTTTTAAATTCACATTTTATACGGATTTAACTGCTGCAAAATGCAGGGAGAAACCCCCTGGACTATCCCATACATCTACACCCACCCCACCCTCCCCTCAACCCATAGTGCCTCACCCAAACCTACCCCCTGCTTTTTGCGGCAGAAAAACTGTAAAAAATGTATGCCAACAAATATGTGGTGTGTTTTGCGCAGTAAAAAAAGACTAGTTGACCGTTGGGGGGACTGTGAGCCAGTCTTTAGTCCACAATTTAATAAATTAGCATTTGGAGGAATAACATCAGGGCCGAACATGTTTTATTAATTATTTTAAATATTTGAGTTATTTGGAATTGTGGTACTAAGAACATATAGCAACAGGCAAGCGCTGAATGCTATTTCTGAGAAGATGAGCGGTTGAACAAGGGGAAGATGCCAAAAAAAGAAGCATTGCCAAAAATGATCGGTTTGGAACAATGTCCAGCCCCAGAAAATTCCCCGGCAGTGGCGAAAATAGTCATGAGATGAGTTGAGCAACTGGGAGGCAAGCTCTAGTGCATTTAAAAGCTTAGAAAAAAACACGCGCAATCATCTGCTTTTGACTCGTGCATTTCTTCTGACACAGTAATGTAGGTGTCAGGAAGCAATTATACAGTTTGTATATTTGCATTTTTTAAAACGAAAAAGTGATTATAATAATCTATTTTTGGATCAACAATATGGTAAAAAGATTATGAATGTTTTATGTATGGGATAAGATAGTTTGGCACACAACCCTGTGAAGACTGCCATTTGAGAGAAGAGAAATGAGCAAGATCAATTAGTTATCTATGTTTTATTTAATTATTTAGGATTATCACAGCTATGCATGTCACGTACTGTCAGCCTCAGAGTGCTGGTTATTAATTATGTGGTCTTCCATACGTTTTGGGAATCATCTGCCATCAACCATAGCCAACAGAGTTAGTGATGAAGGATCCTGGGAGTTGTAGCCCAACACACCTCAAAGGCTAGTTTGTTAGCTTTGCACCATCTTCCAGCAATGGAAGTGGTGAAGCTGTGTTATGTTATGTTAGCGACTATTTATACTGCGCACATCAGCAGCATAGTGGTTTTACGACGCCTGCCTCTGGTCCGAGTGGTAGCATATTGTGACCTTAGTCTGCTGAAAGTAAACAGGAGGATTGGGGGTGGGAAGAGACCATGAAGGTGTAACCTGTGAATTGTTCTTCCTGTTGGTAAGGCATCTGGCTGGACAGAAGCAAAAGCTTCAGATAGTAGAGCCAATGTTATTTGGCGAGTGTGTTCTTGTCAAATTAGAATACCTTCATTTTAGGCTTTGTAAAAGACGATAATCTTTACACCCCTTTGCCTCGTGGGCTTTTGAAAGGCTGTTCAAACAGGTGCAGACCTCTACATCTATAAGTTCTAGTTTGAGATATCAGCCGTCTGGGTGGTTCATGTGGTTGGCAGATCCTGGGCAGGTAACCTGAGGGTGGGGTGGGGGGTGGTATTTGTGGACCAGGCAAATGGACCCTAACTGAGCTATTTCATGTGTTGCCTTTAATGCTGGTGCAATGGGGCAGGGTCGGACTGGAGCATAAGGTTGTCTCAGGCATCAATGAAAAAGTGGCCCACAGTTGCAAATGACAATCCATTCCTTTTGTGACAGACTGTTTGAGTAGTTACCCATGGGCGAGGATTTTGATAAAATGCCCATGCAAATTGTGCATTTTAAAGAATATTTATTCAGTAACACTGGTTAAAACTACTAGCCGCAAGGTGAATTAACTTTGGCCCAAAAAAACAGCCCCACACTAGTAATTGGTGCTTTTGGTCCGGGCATTGCCTTATTGCCTTATAGGCCAACCTGAACCTGCTATGTCATTATCGAGGTCCAAATAATGTGAAACCTGATTTTGGACACTCTGTAGCCTGTATTTCGGTTAAGTGAACTAATCAATTGGTGCCCACTATCCGGTGATGACTAGGGTCATGCTTGGGGCAAATCAAGAAAGGGAAGCAACCATCTGAGCTAGCTAAGGTGGTAGAAAGTATTTTTGACAACCATGTTCACTAGACCATCAAAGCAGTGCTCATTGATAAATGCATCTCCAGGTTGTGGACTGTCTGCATCAGCGCAAGAGGTGCACCCAAAGGACCAGGTCAGAGGAAGGGTAGTGGAAAGGGGTCAGCTTGGTGCATGAACAAGT